>NC_139902.1:11967052-12644552 GCF_905171665.1 Trachurus trachurus | reverse complement strand
TGACATCCTGGGCCGAGCGGATGAAACTGGCGAACACTATATCGACGCCCTGGGCCACACCGAACCTCAGGTCAGCCTCATCTCGCTCGCTGACTGCGTCCAGGCCAATCAGGTCACAGCCAGGGAGGTTGACGCCTTTCCGACTGCAGAGCACCCCGCTAGCCTCGACCACCGTGTCCACCCAGTCAGGGCCTGCAAAGGTCAAAGGTCAAAGAGGAGGAGGAGGAGAGGAAAATGAGCGAGGTCAATTTAAATAACCATTCAAGTTTGGATCCTATCCTGCACAACTAGATCTGTCAGTGTTTCAAAAAACATTGACCTTGAGGACAGGGAAAATACTTTTGTTGTCGTTTGTCTTAACTCTAGGTCACTATAAGCTAAAAGTCATGAAAGCAGGGGTTCGTTTTGCAGGCAGTAATACAGAATAATGGAAACCTTAAAGACTTATTAGGATGGTCTATGATGTATGTGGGATTTTTTAAGTTAAGAGTTTTAGATGTCCAGATATGACCCAGCATACTGTAATAGTGCAGAGGCCAATGATGGAAGAATCCAAAGGAAACCATCAGCTAAGCGAGGTTCCCCTTTAACAATGAAAGATGGGGCAAATCACTGTACGACCATTTGAGGATCATAATGATATTAAATATTATAATTCTGCAACAAAATAAAGAGTAGGACAAATAAGATGCAGCATATTAAGTTAAATAAGGTGTAATAATGGAAGACAGGGATCTATGGAAAGCAGGACACTTAATATTTGTGGCATGAGTGTGTATGTATACATCGTGGATCCGTATCTTTGTGTGCATGTGACATGTGCGGTATGTCTTCAGTTATGTACTATCTGTGCACACAAGAACAGTGTGCATACATAGTAGGTTTTTTTTATCCATACTTTTCAAAGATTAATAGATCGCAAAATCAATAAAACATAAATAACACAGGTAGTGCCTTTGCTTTCTGCTGCTATGTGTTGTTTTACCTGTCGCTGTGACTTTGAGTCCAATGAGGCCATCGTCAATGTAGATCTTTCCTCCTTTTGTGATGACTTGGGGCAGGTTGGGATAGTCCACCCAGATAATCTTTCCATCTGTTTTGTCTTTGTCGGTCTCTGCTGTCACCACCCGAACATGGCTGCCCTTTTTCAGCTCCACCTCCTCCTCCACTTTCTGTTCAAACACACACACACACACAAACGGATGCTTCCTTTAAGCAAACACTATTATTATCTCTCCTTTATCAACACGTTTGTGAAGGCAAGGCTCATTATCTAAGTGAGTTTTAAGATAAGCAGTTCACTCAGTTCATTAAAAGGCATTTTTCAGTCAACACACTAGTTTCGAAAAAACCAATGGAAGGTGTTATCATGTACAGTATGCGTCAACGCTGTAGCTGTTTCAAGGAAATCCTCTCTGCAGGTGGGATCAGTGTGGAAGAGGTATTACTGCCAAGCCTCTAACTGCACTGCATATCGGTCACAATGACAATGTTTAGAAAAATCACCGAATTACAATACGTCATGTCACATTACAGTAGTACGCTGATGTGCTTCTATTGGTAAACATGAAATACAGAAAAATCAATGAAGCTCACATCAACAATAAAACCCAAATATTGATGTTCTAATCCTGAGAAAGAATCTGTCTCTGTTTGCTGTTGCTAAACCACATCCTACAACCCAGCCAGACTGAAACCTGCTTGATCCAACTCTAACCACTGTCTGTTTGCTTTAAGCCTCACTGAGCCTCTGCCGCCAGCTTGTTTTTCAACGTTTGTAGTCAGATAGTTCTGGAAATTCATTTTGAGCAGCAGTGACAATGATGAAGTGACAGATTTTGACCCGTATAAGGTTAAAACTGTCACAAAAATATGTCAAATGCTTTGCTGAGCTCTTCTGCTGCTGCTTTATTTTCCAGTTTGAAACAATTGTGTGTATGTGTACTTGGTTTGTAATGTTTTGCAATAATTTGTATCCTTCCCGTCAATTACATTACTGTGATATGGATGGCATTGTCATGAGAAATTAGCTGGTAAAAATACATCGTAATGATTACAAATATCCAATTATATAACACTGATGCTAGTAACTCCACTTCATCTTCCAATTAAGCTGCTAAACTGACTTGAGGAGCCTCAGTCAGTGTGCAGCCTGCATGTCATGCAGAGCATTTTGTAAGATAATCAAAGCATGAAGAGATTTCCAACAGCTTAGAGTCATTTTTTCAGCAAAGCAGACGGTACACAAGAGCATCAGAAAGAACAACACAATCCAAAGATGCTGTAGAGGAAAATGAGAACATGCCAACAAATAGTTTTCATTCCAAAAATATGGTATTCACTGCACAAAGCAGCAACATATTTCCTGCACCTCTCAACATCTGGCAGCATGTGACTGGTTGATTTCGTTTAGAGTGTTGAATACATCAAGCGTAACTCTCTCACCCCTTTCACTAATCCTGTGCGGATCTCTGGACCTTTCGTATCCAAGGCGATGGCCACCGGCCGGTAATACAAAGGGTCAGAGATGATTGTCTCCACTGCCTCTCTGATGTTTTTGATGGTTTCACCATGGTACTGAGGGACAAAAGTAGGGAGACAGACAATCAATGCATGACTGAATGAAAGGTGAAGCCATGTGTGTGTCAGTTCTGTGTGAGGAAGGGTATAAACAGACGTAGACATGAATAATGAGGTAGCCACATACCTCATGTGAGCCATGAGAGAAATTCAGACGAGCAATGTTCATCCCTGCTTTGATCATCTCCTGGAGTTTGGGGATTGATCGGGAAGCAGGACCTGAAAGGAAGTGCATGAAGCGAACAAACATTTTCCATCAAACCTGACATGAAACATTACGTTTACTGACAGATCATTAACATCTTGATTGTTCAATGATGCTTCTTCTTCCTTTGTTTTTTGTGAAATGAAATGAGTCTCTTTGGTTGCTGCTGGACTGCTAATAAAATAAAAATAAGAAATTTGGAAATGTGGATGGACCAGAGAAAAAGAAATGGGCTGGGGGTCACATTTTCTGATATCATATTATGGTAGTCAAGAAATTGATTAGCAGATTATCAGTGGATCAAGCTGCAATCTTGGGAATCACAGCTCTGAAGAATTACGAGGCTATTTGTACTGTACACTGCCTTCCAAATACTCTCTCTCTTTTTTCTGGCCAGAAGAAAAACTGCAAGAGCTGAACAGCACCACAGCCAAGAATGAGACCATGCCAACACCCAGCACACAGGAGCTGGCCATGTGACAGGGAGCCAGCGATGACATACAACTGTTGCCAGAAAACAAACTTGAAACTGAGACTCACTGTCTGCAACTGGTTGTCAGTCACACTCACCGATGGTGCAGATTATGCTGGTGTTGCGCGCTGTGATTGGCTCCTGGTCGATGTCCAGCAGACAGAGATGTTCCAGGAAGGTGTCAGCCATGCTGGCGTCCAGCTGCTGGCGTTGGATGAAAGAGTCCGGCAGAGTCATCACCTCTGAGTAGCGCCTGATACAAGCTATAGTGACGGAGAAATGTTGTCAGCGGGGTGAAGACAGCGTGTGTCAGGAAAACTCTACTTCCTACTCCACCTGTGAGTATAAACTGACGAAACACCTTGAGCAGAGAAACACTTGATGGTGAAGGAGGAGAAAAACACGTCTAGTGTGTGTTGTAAGAGCAAAGTACAAAGCTGATCAAAGCTGATTGAAAATGTTGAGTCATAGTAGAGGAAACACATTAGAAACACAGAACACATTGACCTGACAGTACAATGTGAAGGGGTCATGGATATTATGAGTGTGACATTCAGCATCCGCGTTGGAAATGTAGCTGGTAAGGAAGACTGGGGAAGGCTGAACTCAGTGCAACATATAGAGTAAATATGTGTAAAATATTTTTAAAGCAAATGAAGACAGGAGGTCTCCACATCTGCTGTTCTTTATAAAGCCATTTTGCAAGACTCAAAAGATTTAGATTCCACACACAGTTTAATGAAATATCATGCCCCTCCCAACTGGCACATGAATGAAGAAAAACAGAGACATCTTCCATTCTCTGAAAAGACACTGAAACTGAAAGGAGGCTGATTTGACTGTGTTTTGTTGTTGCTCAGTCTGTCAGTGTAGGAGCTACATGTTCTCCTCCATCCTGGGAGTCTCAGCGCCAACAAACTCTCTGTGAACAAAGAGACAGATGAATGGACTGAATTTTCATTTAGGAAATAAACAAAAAATAACACAGGGGACTAATTTTTTATGCAATGACTGTTTAGTGGTTATGTGAGTTTTCAATTGAGTTTGTAGTCACTGGGGAATTCAGCGAGCTGTAAACACAACTACATTAACTTACAAGGTTGTCACAGCTCAGGTTGGGAAACATTGCTCCTCCAGCAGACACAGGGCTACATTACTTTCTATGTGGTCCAATATCCACTCTCCTTCTAGCTCTTTTTTATTTATTTATTTATTTTTTGAGGGACATATGTTGGTTTTAAGCTGCTAACACGCTCACAAATGTGTTGCTAGCTTTGTCTTTCTGCCATTTGGCACAGGGCATGTAGAGCACAGCAGCTAGACCTTTCTCACTGATGACAGCTGCTGCTGGAAACTGGTCAGAGTGGTGAGAGTAAAACGTAAAAAATGTTAAAAACTGACCGGAAAAACAAAACTACGAGCAGAGAAATGCTTTAAAAAATTCACATTACAGACAGCCAGTTAATCTAGTGGTAATATAAAAATACTGATTGAGATTTGAGACTGACTCAGATTGAGAGAATGAGATGACCTGTCCAGGCCCAATGTCAAGTGTCACTGGCTCCAGACGCCTGCGCCGTCTACAAAAGGATGAGCTGTGGAGCTAATAGAAGGATTATGATTATCGCAGCTTTAATGTTCAAGTGTCCAGTCATCTATCATGTTGATAACTGTTGAGCTATCAGTATGTGAAAAGAGAGCAAAGTCATGTTACTGTTTGGGTGGTTCACCACTTTGGTCAAGAATCTCAAAAACTATTGGACAGATTGGTTTGAAGGTTGGTGCAGATATTCAATGACTTCCAATGATACATCTACCAAAGAAAATTCATTTCCCCAGGATGAAGTGAGATAACTTTGCTGAGCCCTTGACTTTTCATTTGCTGCGTTATTTTTCTACCAACAAGCATATTTCATCTACCTAAAAAAAAAAACATTTTTTCATCTTTCCCTTTTTTCATCTTAAACCTCTGACAGGGATGATACCAGACTGTAATCCCCTTCATCACAGTGACATCACCATTGACTATTGCTGCTCAAAAACCAAGACAGACCGGTAAATGGAGCCTGTGCCTCTCGTGCTAAGCATTGTGGTACCTGGCTGAGGGCTCTAAACCAGTACAATGGCATCCATTTTCAAAGATGTCACAGTCAGTCAAGCCTGCAATTTCTGCACAGGGGACGAGAGAGGAGAGCCTGATGGACAAGGTCGGTGCTAACAGCGCAACAGGAGTCAAGAGGTGAGGACGAAGAAGTGGAAAGAAGAGGGGAGGAAGAAAGGAGGAAGAGAAAAGAGAGGAAACTGGAGGGGGATATTTTAATATATTGATTTTGGAGGAAAAGGGAAGAAAACAAAGGATATTTTTGATTGATTTGTTAGTAATTGCTTATTTGTTACCGTGTCAATGCAGCTTGATAACCAACGTTGTCATGGTATCAATTTATACTACTATCGCTACTTTCTCCAAATCCCAGAGCTTAGAAGGTGCATCAGAAATTCCTTCGTGAAAATTGTGACTAGAGGTTTTTGCAGGATTATGTGAAAATGCACAGCTCCATTATCCTGCCACTGTTTTCTCCCTCTTTCTCTTTGTGTCTTTTTCTCTCTCTTTCCACCTCACTGTGACCCAGTTCTGCCGCGCTGCTGCACACATCATTACGTGTCCCACTGAGATCCCCCTCTGACACATCCCAGAGTGTATACATGGAAACACACACACACGCATACACCTGCAAACACACACACACACACATGATCATGCACTCATATACAGGTACTTGTTACTGAGAGGCTGACTAAAAATAACTCACACTTTAGGTCAAAGGCCCAGATGTTGCAAAATATAATGCACGACCTTAACGAATGATAAGAAAGGTGAACCAGGACATGGGCGTGGCCACAATGTTCTAGGAATGACCTGTTTGCGGTGGGTCATATACCGACATGAGGTCAGTGTGTGTGTGCAGGTGAACCAGTGAACCTGACATAAGAGAGCAGATTTTGTCAAAAGTTACTGAAGTTGAAAAGACAAAAGACACAGTAAGGCATGATTTGACCTGGTAGTTAAAGTGGGAAAATGACCCATGCACAGGATATGAATAATTTAATGTTGCCTATATTGACTGCTATTGGAGAATGACAATATCAGCCACTCCTCTGTACTTAAAGCATGAACCAACAAGCTATAGGTAAATCATGGATTCTTGACAACGTTTGAAGTTTGAATAATATACAAAATTCGCTGTAACTCTGCCAAATGTTCTCAGTTCACTCACCCATTCTGTTTGAACTGTCCATTATTAAATAAGACTTGACTGTTCCTCCTCCTCTACTGGTTTATTTCAGGCTTTCTTGGATTTTCTTTCTGTATCCAGATTTCCTCCTCTGTCTTTGTCCTTCCCTGTGCTCACTTGTTGCACCGGAGGATCTCAAAGTCTTGTGTCACCTGAACAAGCCTAGTTCTGCCTCTTTCATTAATTTTTTACCCCCCGACCCCTCTGCTCCCCCCTCATTTCCCCTCCCACTCACACCATTTGGAGTGATTCCATTGCTTGCAACAGACGGGTGATTATGCTGAGTTAGTGCAGGTGGACAAAGCTGACTGGGTCAGGGGGAAGCTAAAAATGGAAAAAAAGGTCTATGGTTTATCCCAGCTAGCAGGGAACGTTCCCACAACTTTGGCTAACATTCCCTACAAGTTCTGTTTGTGTTTTAAAGAAAACATTTTCATCTAATGTTTAAAGAACATTATAATGATGTTTATTATTTCAAACAATGTTCCTGTATTGTTAAATGTTAACAAAGATAGAACGTTTTAGATGAAACATTCTAAGGATGTTTTGGGGATGTTGGTGAGGTAAACAATTATAGAATGCTCCTCTATAAAACATTACCTAAATGTTCCGTAATAACAAAGAAAAAACATTATCAGAAAAACATTTTAAAAACATTTTCAGGATGTTATTAAGGCCTCTGATTGCAATATGTTATTTTCCAAAACATTTCTGCAATGTGATATGTTAACAAACGTAGAACATTTGTCTAAACATGTTTAAGATGTTCTGAGGATGGTGTTGAGTTAATGGATTATTGAATGTTCTTCTAGAGAACATTTCCCTGATGTTAGAGGAAAACCACAAAGGAACATTCTCAAAGCAACATCCAGAAAACATTTTCATTATGTTATTAAGGCCTCAGATTATATTATGTTATTCATAAAACATTCTTACAATGTTATATGATGATAAACGAAGAATATGCACAGTGCAATATTTTGAAAATGTTTTCAGGATGTTATTGATGCCTCATATCAGAAATAGAATGTTTGTGTAATGTAATTTATAAACAAAGGAAGAACGTTTTACCTATAGCATTTTGAGGATATTTTAGGGACAATGTTTAGGTAACAGATTACAGAATGTTATTAATAAAATATTCCCACAATGTTAATTGATATCACATGAAGAACATTTTCAAAGTAATATTTGGAAAATGTTTTCAGGATGTTATTGATACTTCAAATTACACAATGTTCTTTTCCAAAACATTTCTGTAATGTGATATGTTAACAAACATAGAACATTTGTCTAAAACATGCTTAGGATGTTCTGGGGATGTTGTTGAGTTAATTGATTATTTAATGTTCTTCTAGAGAACATTTTCCTGATGTTAGAGGAAAACCACAAAGGAACATTCTCAAAGCAACATCCAGAAAACGTTTTCATTATGTTATTAAGGCCTCAGATTATATTATGTTATTTACAAAAACATTCTTACAATGTTATATTATGATAAATGAAGAATATGCACAAAGCAATATTTTGAAAATGTTTGCAGGATGTTATTGATGCCTCAGATCACAAATAGCATGTTTGTGTAATGTAATTTATAAACAAAGGAAGAACGTTTTACCCATAGCATTCTGAGGATATTTTAGGGACAACGTTTACGTAGAGATTACAGAATGTTATTTATAAAATGTTCCCATAATGTTACATTAAGAACATTTTCAAAGTAATATTTGGAAAATGTTTTCAGGATGTTATTGATACTTCAGATTACGCAATGTTCTTTTCCAAAACATTTCTGTAATGCGATGTGTTAACAAACGTAGAACATTTGTCTAAAACATGCTTAAGATGTTCTGGGGATGTTGTTGAGTTAATTGATTATTGAATGTTCTTCTAGAGAACATTTCCCTGATGTTAGAGGAAAACCACAAAGGAACATTCTCAAAGCAACATCCAGAAAACGTTTTCATTATGTTATTAAGGCTTCAGATTATATTATGTTATTTATAAAACATTCTTACAATGTTATATGATGATAAATGAAGAATATGCACAAAGCAATATTTTGAAAATGTTTGCAGGATGTTATTTATGCCTCAGATCACAAATAGCATGTTTGTGTAATATAATTTATAAACAAAGGAAGAACATTTTACCCATAGCATTTTGAGGATATTTTGGGGACAACGTAACAGATTACAGAATGTTTTAAATAAAATGTTCCCACAATGTTAAGTGATATCACATGAGGAACATTTTCAAAGTAATATTTCAAAAATGTTTTCAGGATATTATTGATACTTCAGATTACACAATGTTCTTTTCCCAAACATTTCTGTAATGTGATATGTTAACAAACATAGAACATTTGTCTAAAACATGCTTAGGATGTTCTGGGTATGTTGTTGAGTTAATGGATTATTGAATGTTCTTCTAGAGAACATTTCCCTGATGTAACAGGAAAACCACAAAGGAACATTCTCAAAGCAACATCCAGAAAACGTTTTCATTATGTTATTAAGGCCTCAGATTATATTATGTTCTTTATAAAACATTCTTACAATGTTATATGATGATAAACGAAGAATATGCACAAAGCAATATTTTGAAAATGTTTGCAGGATGTTATTGATGCCTCAGATCACAAAATGTTTTTTTGTGTTTTTTTTTTTACCAAATATTCCTTTAATGTTTTATGTAAACAAAGGAAGAATGTTTTGCATGTAACATTCTGAGAATATTTTAGGGATAATGTTTAGGTAACAGATTACAGCATGTTATTAATACAATGTTCCCTCAATGTTAAATAATATCACATTAAGAACATTTTCTAAGTAATATTTGGAAAATGTTTTCATGATGTTATTGATACTTCAGATTATGCAATGTTCTTTTCCAAAACATTTTTGTAATGTGATATGTTAACAGACGTAGAATATTTGTCTAAAACATGCTTAGGGTGTCCTGGGGATGTTTTTGATTATTGAATGTTATTCTATAAAACATTTCCATGATGTTAGAGGAAAACAACAGAGGAACATTCTCATATATATATATATATATATATATATATATATATATATATATATATATATATATATATATATATATATATATATATATATATATATATATATATATATATATATATATATATATATATATAAACCATCCTGCTCTATCACAATGATTGATGATGACTAGAGTCAGTTGTGTAAAATGGGAAGGGAAAAAAAGGGAAAGGGAAATACAGAGACTGCTTGATGAAAAACTGTCCCTGAAGCCAATGCGCATCAGCGGTTTTGCATGAATTTCCCTCTACAACAACTCTGTCTGGTAACGTTGTGTTATTACCTCATAGCGTGGTGAATGTGCAGGTCACAACTTGTCCACCAGAGCGTTGTGGAGTTGTTGGATTGTGTATTTGATGAGGGAAACCAAGAAATCCCATGAGCCTCCGTAGCAGCTTGCGGCTCTGCTCCGCCGTTCTAAGAATAGCTTACACCCACAATTAAAGGTAACAAGCCTACTGCTAAAACTATAGGGATTATGGCAATGGGCCAATTTGCCAAAATTTTGAACTATCCCTTTAACAAGTTTTTTGGAATCCTGTATATAGTAGTAAATAGTATAGTAATTACTAGACATTGTGTCACTACCACTATTACCATACCTCACTTTTTATCTACTTTACTTATATTGCTGATATAACTGGTTATTTCTGGTATTAACTTCATTATTAATGGTCTGTAATTTACAGGATAACCAAAAGACATCTAATGAAGCCGAAACAATCATGATTTTATGATTTTTTTTTTGTCATAATGCAGGTGGTGATTTAAGGCAACTGGACCATCTGTCACAGAGGAAGACTCCTGTCCTGCAGTGTGTGAGCCCCACACTGCTGTCAGAGGATTCTGACACATGAACAGTGAACACACACCTTTTCTTTGTATTTTTGGGTTAGGTTTTTTTTTGCTTGTGATTGATATTTAAAATGGTTCAAATCATACAGTAGATGACCTTGTACTTTTGTATTGCTTATTGAAGTAGATCAAAAAATGTTTTAAATAAATTAATGTTGTCAAACATTAACATGGGCTTGTAGTCCAGTTCCATTATTAGGTAAATTCTTAGTGATCCTAGTGGTCTGTTAGGAAAGTGTAATCTTGAAATTGAATGATGATGTCATATTTCAATGTTTAAATATTTTAATGAAATGTTACAACATTACCTTTGTGGATTTCTTTTTTTTCAAAGCATGTTATTGAGTCCCTAAGTATTGTCATTCTGGAAACATTAAAAACTGTCAGCTGTAACCATTTGCAAGAATATTTGGGCATAATGTTGTAGCAATGTTTTCATTTGTAACATTGTAAGAAGGTTATCACATATCATTCTTGGGATGTTTTTACAGAACGTTCTGTGAACTTAAAGAAAACTTCCTGCTAGAACATCATTAAAACAGTAGCGTATAATGTTATAGCAATGTTTTCATTCAACATTTTAAGAAGGTTATCACAAAACTTTTTTAGGATGTTTTTAGAGAACGTTCCTCCAGAACATTCTGGGAACTTAAAAAAAACTTCCCACTAAGAACATCATTAAAACATTAGGGTATAATGTTATAGCAATATTTTCATTCAACATTTTAAGAAGGTTATCACAAAACATTTTTAAGGATGTTTTTAGAGAACGTTCCTCTAGAACGTTCTGAGAATTTAAAGAAAACTTCCCGCTAAAAACATAATTAAAACATTAGGGTATAAAGTTATAGCAATATTTTCTTTCAACATTTTAAGATGGTTATCACAAATCATTCTTAGGATGTTTTTAGCGAACGTTCCTCCAGAACATTCTGGGAACTTAAAGAAAACTTCCCGCTAAAAACATAATTAAAACATTAGGGTATAATGTTATAGCATTGTTTTCTTTCAACATTTTAAGAAGGTTATCACAAAATATTCTTAGGATGTTTTTAGAGAACATTCCTCCAGGATGTTCTGGGAACTTAAAGAAAACTTCCCGCTAAAAACATCATTAAAACATTAGGGTATAATGTTATAGCAATATTTCCTTTCAACATTTTAAGAAGGTCATCATAAAACATTTTTAAGATGTTTTCAGAGAATGTTTCTCCAGAACGTTCTGGGAACTTAAAGAAAACTTCCCGCTAAAAACATTCTAACAACATTATAGGTAACATTGTCAGAATGTTTTTAGAACAAAAAATTTCTAGCTGGGATGTCAATAGACCAGGAATGACACTAAACTATCAGGGTGCACTACAGTGACACTGCTGCAGATTATGTAATTGTAACGCTGACCTAAAACTGACACACTATCGGTCTCAAACCAGGAACTGGTTATCTGCACTACTTTCCACTCTTTGTATATTGTGCTTAAACAATAAGTCAATAAAGAACTACTTGTTTGAAAGTTGATTGACATTCTTAGACAACATGATCAATTGATAATGATTCAGTGTGAGTGCCATCATGACTCACCTGTTAGAGCACATACCTGCTACAAAGGCTTAAGTCAACCCTCAGCATTTCATTTCCTCACTCTAACACTGACTGTCCCATCTCTCGTCTCTCTCACTGTCACCATTAAAAAAAAAAAAAAAAAATGACTTCAGGAATAGTTGGTAACTGAGACTGCTTAACTTCCTTTCTTCAATATTGAACAAGATGTTCTGAAACTTTTTACCCGCAGCCAGATCGTCTGCAGATGTGTCCGTCTTTCCATAACAAATGGACCAAGAGACTGAAACCAGCGAACAAGCAAAGCTGTGTCACTAAAAAAACCACTAAAAAGATTCAAAGACACTCTTTGTCAGACACAGGACGTGACATCTCCAGCAGCTTGGAGCTCAGCTGCCTAACCTGTTTTTTTCACTGATAATTTAAAATCTAAAATCAAGAGACTGAATCCGGTTAAATTAAACAGTTTAAAACAAACAATATGTAACAGTACCTTAAAACTAACTGAGAGTCAGAATTGAACTTCTGGTCAGTAACCACAATGCTGGACTCTGTCATATGATGTTATTTACAAGCAACCAACTGACCACCATACCATGACTGAAATTTTCTCTTGTGTAAGTGTAAGAGTTGCTGGGGAGATCTGGGAGAACATAACTCAATAATATTTAACATAGGTCTCACATAGGTCTGATTTTAAAGTGGAAAAGTTAGTTATTATGACTTTAAGTAGACCTATTCTTGGGTTGCCAGGTTGTTTAAGAGCTCCTCACTGCTGAGTCATTGATAAAAAGGTTTCTCACTTTCTAAAAGGCTGAAAGCAAAAACAAGTAATTCACTTATAATTATAGATGTTAGTAAGCCATTCACACAGGCTTACTGCAATAATTAAAGTAAGCAGAAATTAGTTTTGGTCCAGAGGGTCTGAGAGTCCATTGGAATAATATACATGATAAATTAAAGAGCTAAATAGACAAAGTGCATTTCATAATGTTGAAGTATTAACAGCTTAACTGGCAACCTAAGTGAGCTATGAAAATGTTTAGTTAACAATTAATTATAAGCAATTAGTTCCATGTTACACAGTGAATGGCATACTAGAGGGTAGTAGCTGAGCAGGCTACTATAAAATATCATGACATTAATTACAGATTTAGTTTGCTGCTCTTGATGTCAGAGAGGTTGTGAACTCCAGATTCATTTCCTGTATCACTCCTTTGCATTCACCCAGTGCAGCGTGTTGCTGTTTTACTGGGAGATACTTCATGTACTGGAGGACTATGAAATGCTAATGCCTGCTGTTATATAAGTGTGAGACTTTGAGAAATGAAGTGTCTCATAGAGATGATGTGTCTTCCCCTCACTGACACACTTTAAACCAAGTCTCTTGTTGGTCATTTGAGGAGCTGCTCTCCGCACTGTTGTATCTACACATGAATCTGGGCTGACAGAGGGTGTAAATCGTTAGCCAAAAGACAAACAGACCTTTGTTCCTGAGTTAGAGAAAATTTACCCTGCAGCCCTCTGATCTAGGAGCACACACCTAGAGTGATATAATAGCAACAGGACTTAATTACCAGACTAGCGTAAAGGTCAGCTTTACGCATTAGGACCAAAGTGCAATAAAATGATACTCAGCATAAAGGTGCAATAAAAATTTAAAATTTAAATATGAGAATACATAAGTCACTTTGTATCATTAATACCAAAATCTATTCCCATTTGTTTGTTTGTTTTTTACAATAAGTACTTTATCTCAGCCTGAAAGTGAGTTCCCTGTATAATTTAAGACTTATATCTGGCAACAAGAGTGACAGAACACACACAAAAACAGCAGGAGAGATTTGTCAGCCACAAAAAAACAAACAAATCTGATCAGAAAAACACAGTTGCTTCACAGCAGCAGATGCAGAAATAAGATCAGGTACACTGCATGCAGTAGGATCCTTAAAGAGCCAAAACACTACACAGACAGTGTTAAGTACTGTTAGACTGTAAGTTTAGATGTTAAGGCGGAGAATAACAAACCTGTTGGATGAGTGAAGCGGGTCAAGACTGACAACTGAGGAGGTGTCCAATGTAGATGAATAGATTAGTGTGAGTATCAGCGCCATCTGGTGGGCAGTAGTGTTAAAGCTGCGTTTGCAAACTCAATCCACAATGAAGACAACAGACGGAGGAGTTGGATCTTTATTTGTCAGGATGATGAATTGTTGGACTGAATATATAGAGAGCATGAGGAAGCAAAAATCTGTGTGAAAACACAGCTATATTGTGTGATTTAACATGTCAAGCATGTGTGTGTGTGTGTGTGTGTGTGTGTGTGTGTGTGTGTGTGTGTGTGTGTGTGTGTGTGTGTGTGTGTGTGTCAGAGCTTGCTGAAAGTGATCCTAGGTGGAGTTTCAGGCTGGAGGATGAGGGTGTATTTGGTTTTGATGTCCTCTGTGGATGACACACTGATGTGGAAGCTCAGCAGGATCTAGACAGGGAGTGAGGAGAAAGGTGGGGAGGGGGGAGGAGGAGGAGGGGGTAGTGAGTAGGAGAGAGGAAAAGAAGGAGCAGAATGATGTTACACTCAAAAGTAGTGGATTAAATGTGAGTATAGTAGTTCAGTAGGATTTTGTAAAACTAACGCTTTACAGGTGTATTTCCATATTAGGATATGACGCTTAGATATTTAGGCTACTTCACTACATTTATCTGACACGTCGTTCATTTAATTATTACTCCACAGATTACACTTGTTGGCTCCCAGTCATTTTGACTTGTGGCCACTCTAATAAAGCAGCCTATTGATACTATTGGTTGATACAAAGGTGAAACATGTTAATAAGCAGTTTATAGGAGAATATTAGTCGTACAGTTCACTGGCCAGGTCTACGTGATGAATTTAAGAGCCCAAAGAGAAACAAAGTGTTTTTCCACAGTCTGGCAAACAAACAGCTGTTTTTATGAATGGCCGATCATCTACGTATAAAGCAGTGGTAGAAGATGTATGTATAATTAATGAATCAACTAATCACAACTTAGAAAGCATTTATAAATAGAGCCTAATCAGTGGTATGTTGTGGGAACTGTTATGACTGGCTCGGAATTGTACCAAATTGTACCTCGATGAGTTATAGCCTAATAGCTTCACCTCAACTAGTTACAAAGGTAAAATGCAGCCAATATGTAGACTGCACTAGTGTTAATAATGTAATTTATGCTAGTAGGCTACAACCCAGTAGCTGTTTTGGGTTGGGGTTCTTATAGTAGTAACAAGTGTTGGTTTCTAGTAAATCAAAAAGTTTGAATTTTCAAATATGCAGGAATTTTGTCTGAGCTTTAATTTCACTAAAAGTTTCAGGAGTTTCACTTATAATGGACCACTTAATGTATTGTGTTGTTGATGCCTTTCCTTATGTAAAAACAACTGACAACGTAGCTACTTCTCCCACCACTGCTCAGCAGACACTGGTTGAGCTCCTCTGACAAGTCTGTCAGTCTGTCCTTCTTCCTAACTCAACACAAGCCTTTCCAACTCTTTTCTTTCCTTTCGCATCACATCCCTCTCTTTGATCCTCCTACTCATCTCCCGCTCTTTCCTTCTCCTCTCTGCTGTCACTCACATGCATGAGCAAGAGCTGTATCTCGTTCTCAGCAATCCTCCTCCCGACACACTGCCTTGCCCCGAACCCAAATGCCAAGGAGCGAAACCCTGACACTTCTCCTCCTCTTTGACCTCCTCCGTCTCTGCTGCTGCCCCACCGGCTGGGGTCAAAGCGGTGCGGATCCTCAAACACCTCCGCACTCCTCCCCAGGGGGTAAAGACAGACGTGGACCATGGTCTGAGGGAGAGATGATCCCCGTCAGATAAGGCAGTAAGTCACAGCTGTGATCATTTCAGATTTATGAAGGATTTGGAAGAAACTCACCCCAGCAGGGACGTGGTAATTCTGAAGAACAATATCTTTGACTGGCATCCGCTGCACAGTGATTCCCACTGGGTATAACCTGACACCAGCCAAAACAAACACACAGACACACACACATTCATGTTTTCCAGACGTTGACCTTTGACTTCTCACTCAGTTTTTAACACAAACTCTGGATTACTGAAAATCAATTCTCATCTCAGGTGTGAGGAGGACAGCACATGCCTGCTGATGAAAACAGAAAACTCTTGGACGAGCTGCTCCTACGACCTGTGCATGATGTTTTTCACGCTTTATTGATCTGAATCATCTATCACCTCGGGTTATTTCTATTTAAAACTCACAGGTGATGTTCCTGCTCCAGCTTGAAGGAAAGTCACATCAACAAACAGGAGCCCACAAATAAGAACAAATGTGTTCTCTTTTACCTGAGAATCTCCTTGGTTGTGCCTCTCAGCAGCGGCGCCCCCTGCAGGGCTTTCTGAGGGTCACCACCAGCCTGCGCCCACGACATCCTCACCTGCTGCCTCACCCTCTCCTGCATGTCAGGGTTGCGGCCCAGCTCAAACAGAGCAAACTGCAGAGGCACCGCTGTCTACAGAGAGAAGACAGAAACAGTCAGGGTGAGGTATCCAGGGGAAAACAATCAGGCACACAAACACACACACACACATACACACCGTGTCGACCCCTCCGGCCATGAGCTCTGTGATGTTGGCTTTGATGAGATCCAGAGATAACTGCCCTTTCTCCATGAGTTGGCCCAGGACCCCAGTGTAGTGGTCTCCAGCTGCCCTAGCCGTTGTAGACCCTGGACCCTTGGAGGATGACAGGCGCTGGTACCCCTTCTGGATCCTGGCGTCGGCTGGAAGAAAGAAAGAAGACTTGGATTATGGTGTCAAGTGAGATGGGAGTAATGAAGGAGGAGTATATTGATCAAAAACAGTGAAATAAGCCCTGAAATGTAGACTACAGTCTCCATTAGCATCATACATCCAATCAATACAACTCTGTCTACCATGACTGAAGATGTGGTCCCATGCAGTGGCGTGCTGGGTCCACAGGGGAGCGCCGATGCGGAGCAGGAGGCGATGGGGCAGGTAGAGCAGAGGAGGGGTGGTTGCCAACATCTGCTCCACGGCCCAGATGAACTTTTGAGACTCCAGGGAGGGAGAGGAGGAGAAGAGGCCGATGCGCTCCCCGTACAGCACATGGCAACTGGCTGGAGGGAGGGAGGGTGGAGGAGGACAGATGGAGAACATAACTGACTAGAAGAAATTAAACATTCATAGAATAAATAAATGATATCACCTCCATGCTCATATTTTATGACTTTAGATTTAAACTTAACCTCCGGGGTGACAACCACACCAAAGGTTTGGTACCTGGGACTCCCATGTCAGCTTTTTAGAAATGAAGAAGCATTTCAGACGAGAGAACTGAAAAGGAGTCCAAGTGCTTCAACTCCATCAATAATTGCCACCTTGACCTGGATGACTACACAGAGCTAAACCTCAATAATAACAAGGCCCTGTGGGTTGGGCACATAGTATCACGATCGTTTCTTCAGCAAAAAGCATAAAAAAGTCAAAGTCAAACAAACAGAAAATGGATTATTTTTAATGGTAAAATGTTTCTCTCTGACAGCAAGAATATATTATCCTGCATTTGTCAAATCTAACTCCACACACAGAGCCAGTTTTCTGATTACATATGACATCCATCAGCTATGACACATGCTTGTGTGATATTAACCACATGTAATAGAGTTTCTGGTCTATTCCTACACAGACTTAGCACCTGGCTTGGTGTGCCGTGGTCCTTAATGAGCAAATCAGTATGAGTCAAAGTCATCAAGTCTCCCCCACTTCACTCTCATGTTCAAACAGATGCGTACAAGTGTGAGTCACACAAGCATTCACACTTGTAAATGTGGCACGTTGCAGATAGGCACATGAAAGGAGCAGACCTGGTGAAAGAATGCAGGAGCTTTGATCGTCTTTGGTGGCGTTTCTATTTTTAAAGGTGCATGTTCTCCTTGACCTCCTACATCTAGAATATGTTTACAACAGGTCTGCAAGGTGGGAATGTTTCGAAACAAAAACCAGCCTGAGCAGAAGCAGTGAGATATTGAGGGGAAGTTCTTTTTGAACACATCAAAAAGGTGATGTTCCTGCAGATTGTGTAACGTCTCTGACGTTGTCACAGCCTGCGTCAGCTACCGTGACTCAACCAAAAGGGCTGATAGTAAGGCTGAATGAAAGCCTGTCATAGGAGGGAGGTGACATTAATCCATACTCTGCTCTCCCTCAGGACACGGAGTCCATCAGAAGAGAAAACATCCCCCTGGACCAACATCCTTTTATGCCTCTCTACACTTAACTCCTGGACAGAAACAGACAGAAGCTTCAGTGGTCTCAGTGTAAATAAAACAGGAATTATTGTGCACTCTATTTGCATGAAAAAAAAACACACACAAAGAAACCAAAGGTCATAAATCAGTGAGGATGATGACCTCCGACCTTCCAGCGCGAAGCGGAAGAGATCAGGACTGGGATCGATGGTCAGGCTGCGCCTCCCCTCCTCTCCTCTTCCGTCCCGCTCCACTCTTGCTCGCAGCATTTGACAGAAATCCCTGGCCACCTCATCAAGGAGAGGAAGAAACCGCTGTACGGCCGTAGTCATCATCACCTCCTTGTTGAGCAGCAGACGGTCAGCTCTCCACTCCTCACCGTTCCTGTGGAGAGAAGATTTGGAGCGAGGCGTTAAAATTGCCCTGTTTCACTTCTGCTCAGTCGCTGTGAAGCAAAGAATGTGTGCTGGAAAGAAAAACTCAACTACCGGTACCTTCCTCAGGCAGATGTGCAGTGTATTCTGCTGATTTATTCCTAAGGTCCCTGGTCAACCCACCTCCGTCTTAATTTTAATTTCAACATTAAATTACACTTTACCATAACCATGGTAAGGTCACAGTGATTGGACCCTGAGCACCGTGCCTCCCAGATAAAATCCTGTGTGTGTGTGTGTATGTGTGTGTGTGTGTGTGGGCGGACTTTTTCTTGTAATCATTTTGTGTCCAGAGGCTCCATGCCTCCTTGCGCTCCGGGTTCTGGGCCCAGTAGATAGTGGTACATGAAACAGAGAATCCCAGAATCCCATTTAGACTCCCAAACTTTCAAAGGTTTAAATGAAACTTCATAATTTAACTGCGGTATGTTTCTCTCTACCAGTGGTACAGCACCACAAATCCATTTAAATTTGTGTGAGTGAAAGCAAATGATTTATTTTCTAGTGAATTAAAGGTGCATCATTTCACATCCACATAGAGAACGGTTGCTGCTGATATGTATACTCTGCTTGTGAAAACAACCTGTCGCTTTGATGGAGTTTTTCCCAGAGCCTGACCTGGCTCAGCTTTGGTTTGTCTTATATACTGCATGTGGAGTTTGACAGATGTATACATTTACCATCAAAGGAGACTAATTTAGTCTATTGGTCACATGATGGGACATGAAGTTTTCTGCAGTTTTATCATATGCTCAGGATTAAAGGCCATACTGTATCAGCCTCTGCTGCACTGATATTGTCTATTATTTCTCACAATCCCACAATTTCATTCTAATGTGATGCAAAATCACAGAAACAACATTGTAATTTAAAAAAAGGACAGCAATTCATTCATTTATATTCACGTAGTCATATCAAACACCAACTCACGAATAAAGGCATGACCATGAACTTTACGACCAGAGGGGAGGTAAGTCCCCATAGTCCCCGACACAGATATTTGAAGCATCACTACATAAGAAACAACGCATGCATATGCACAGGTGTGGTACTGACTTGAGGAAAACCCCCTTGCTGTGCTGTCGTGTCTCACGATGTGTGGCCCAGGGCTGCAGGGTCATCCGCTGGGGGTGCAGGCCCTCTGAGCGAAACAGCTCCCCAATGTCTGATGGTAACATGATGTTCACACTCCTGTGTGTGCCCACATGCTCCCTACACACACACACACACACACACACACACACACACACACACACACACACACACACACACACACACACACACACACACACACACACACACACACACACACACACACACACACACACACACACACACACACACACACAGAGAGAAAGGCCATGTTGCAAACTCACATGCATAATTAATGATCAGCACTCAGTCTAGCATCATTGCCATACGTAAGGTGATCCACTCCTCACAAAATGCATCCTTGTTCTTTCAAGTGTTTTTCTTTTTTAGACATTTACAAATATTCTACTCTCTCCCCCCTTTACCTGTAGATGGGGCCGAGGGCGTTGAAGGTCCTCTCCATGTGTTTGTGGAGCTGCCTGAAACAACCCTCTCTCCAGAACTTCAGCAGGTTGACCCAGCCATTCTTCCCCGTGTGAGGGATCTCCTCAAAGCTCCTCAGCCGTCCATCCACACCTCTCTTTCTGTCTCCTGCGCCCTGACCTCCATTTCTTCCCCTCAACTTCCCATCTACCACAGTCCCTGCTGCCGTCATACACAGAGCCTTTGGTGAGGCGACACCAAAAAACACATTTCTGGACCCGCAGGCGCCCTGTGCTCTGGTGCACCCAGTCACACGGATGGACATGCTCCTCATGGTCCAAGCGAAATGTGTCCATTGGCCTCATGCAGAGCTGTGACACCCCCCTGTTGTCGTTGTTTCTGCAGGGCTGATTATTTCCCTCCTCCTACCCCAACCTCCTGCCCTTGAAAGTGCTGTGTCACTCTGATGAACTGATAGGAGGTGATGATTTATGAATCTGAGTGTCAGAGTTCAAGAGAAACACAACAGAACCCGAATGTCAGACTGATCCACAAGACAAACACACTCACAAACTCACAGCACATAAAGGCCAAAAAGAGTGAGAACAGCTGGCTGAAGAAATCTTTAATACAAGTCTCAGCCACAGCTAAAAATCAAAGTCAAAGGTTATAGGTTTCTACCTCTTGGTTTTTTCTAGGGAATCTTTGGTTTCTGCTTCATGTTGTATAAAATCATCTGACTGGGCGGCATTCGACTATTTACATGGTTGAGTGCAAACAAAGTAGTCACAAGAAACTAATAGGTTTAAATTTGGCTCGTACACATTATGGATACAGTTTGGCTCACACACATAGATGTGATACAGGTCTGAGAGTATGTACAAAGAAACAACAAAACGTTTTTTCAAACATTTTCTTTTTATAAATAAATAATGAATAAAAAAAATGACTAGATGAAATGCTACATCATTGATTGTGTCAGTGTGTGTGTGTGTGTGTGTGTGTGTGTGTGTTGTGTTGTGTTGCCCTGAGGTTCCTTACTTGTGTATAGATCCCATTAGGATCTATAGAGAGCTGCAATAGCCCTGTAAGTATGTAAAATAGCTGCAGTAGCTTCTATTATTAAACTACCACTACCACTTATCAACACGTCAAGATTTCACTAGTATGTACAACATATTATTATATAACAACCTTAATACAGGGTTATAAAATGATTATTCTAAATGGGGGAGGGGATATGATCAAACATTTAAAAGAAAATGTGAAAATCTCACTATTAATGATACTAATAGAACTGGAGGACATGTTACATATTGGCCTACAATGCAGTTCATGCAAACATGACAGTATACTATGTTTCACATCCCCCTATCTAGTTTTTATAAGCAGTACACACCTAATTGTAGTTGTATGCACCCATTACCATTTATTAATGAAATGTATTTTACTACATTGTGATTTGATATCTGATTTCTACAACAGTTAAGTTAAAATTGCTGACAAATAATACAACATTTAAACGTAATAAACTTGTATGTGTGCATACAACTACATTATAAAGTGTTATAAACCATTTATTGAATATCTACACTGTAAAATAAAACAGGATTAAGTACTAAATCCCTGGTGAAGTGATTTTAACCTACTTTTGAATACAATTATTATACAGCAATCATGATCGACAACATGTATGTTACGGCCGATAGGGGTTCTGCCTTGTGTCACTTTCTAAACCATTTCCTATTTTATTTAGTGTCTTTGTGTGTGTGTTTGGGGTCATTGGTGGTCTGTTGTTATGCCCCTTAGGGCCAACATAGCTGGGGCGTAACATAACATCATATTTCTAACCCAAGTTACTGCTTTAGAGCAGATATAAAGTTGCCTGGCAACTACACATTATTATTGCTACATAAAAGACAACAATAAGTAGGAGTCTGAATGAGATGGTTTCACGGTAACGGGCCAGTCCTGATCCGACTGAATGACTGAATGTTCATGTGACATGTAAAAGCAGTTTCAGTTTGAGCAACAGTGACAGATGAGTCTATTTCCCCCTCTGCTTCCCTCCAACACCACAGTCAGAAGGGCGGTGTGATAACTGTCCCTGTGACCACATATTGATCACATGGCCTTACAAGAGTCCCTACTTGCTGGTGTACGAGTTGCCGTCTCTCTGTGCTTCCTCCCTGTGAGCGCTGCTGTGCCGAAGGTCAGGCCTTGAAAGGCGCTCAGCAGGTTGAAGCCGTTGTCCTTGCTTTTGGTTTCAGGATGAATGATCTTCAACAGCTCTTGGGGGAGCGACACTTTCCCGCCAAAAGACCCCAGGTGGTTTGTGTCCTTCGGGCTCTAAATCACGATGGGAGAAAATGGAAGAGGAAGAGACTTGAAGGACTGAGCACATCCCCAAAAAAATGAGAACTTGATGCTATGTGTTTATCTACACTACTCATGTAACATGGATAACAAACAGAGACCTTCAAAGTGTAGACTGATTATTCTGCTTTTGAAGGTTTGACTGGATATTTTCCTGTTAAAAATGTCTACATTATGAATAACAGTGCTTTTTGGCAAAGATGAATGGCACAAAATCCAATTCAGGTCAGACAACACTGAGTTCTAGCCATGTATAGGCTGTTTAAATAGTTAAATGTCAAGTGTTGAGTTGCTGCATATGTTGTAGCACTGAAGTTTGCAGGCCACTCATACATTAGACTACATTAGTAAATTTTACTTAGTTTCTTTTAATCTAACAGGTAATGAATATCAGAAGCCAGTTACATTAACATTCATTCAACAGCTATTCACATATGTTAAAATGTGTAAAAAGCAAATTAAAATGTACTTCTTGTTCTACAATAAGCACTTCCACAGACCTGAGACAGCTGGTATTTTCTCCTGAAATGATTTCTCATAGATGCTCTCTCTGCATTCTTCTGAGCGTTCATCGCTTCACGATGCTTTCTGTAAACACAGCAGACAAACAAATACACTTGACAGGCTGCAGACAGAATTCAGTTAGGAAGCTCATCTCTTTCACAGCACAGGTGACTTGAATGAACTCAGTTCATATTGGCTGGCTCTTCTAATGAAAGTATCACAAGACAGCTACAGATAGTGCCATTATAAAAGTGGCATACCACATGTATGTGTGGTGATTAAATTTCTGTGTTTTTTCACTTGCGTTGGTCCTTCCTTCGCTGGTTAAGGACTATTCTATCATGTAATAAAGTAGGCTACTGCATATGTGAAATATAGCCTATATATATTTAAATGATTATTAAGTCTTAATGAATAGTACAAAGTGTATGGTAGGCTACCTACTTTAGTTATTATAATTAGTTACTTACTTTGCCCAAATGAAAACATGCTTTTTAGATATTGAGAATATGAGCATTTTAAAAATTCCCAGGTAGCCTACAGTATAAGTGAAAACTGACTTTTCTTTGCCTGTGAAGTAAAAGTTTAAAGCAGTGCTATAAATGCAAATCCACATTTCTGACACTAAAGGAATCCACGGGACTTTTAACTACATGTATCACTCCTCTTCACAGGTGTCCTGTTAACTGTTAATTGGTGTGACATTGACGGTTGCTATCGATCTAAAAGTACAATAAACCTTGCAGAAATAACATTTGAAACAAATTATAAATGGTCACCCGAAGAGGACAAAGTAGCTTGTCCGTGAGCTGGTCAGGAAAATGTTTAGCAACTGTTCACTGTTAGTCCAACTGCGGACTACAAACTGTGTTTGCGTTGTAAAATAAAAGATGAAATAAATAAACTAATCATCTGTTGTTGCTTATTGGTAGAAATATTTTGTAAAAGCAATATCACACTCCACTCGTGACGTGTGTGTTGATTATCAGCACAGCTGTCACTCACATTAACTCCTTTCTTGTGATTAAGTGTATGACGTGTTATAACAGCAGGGTAGTGCTGGTACAGTAGGGTATTGTTACAGTAGCTAGAGTTCAATGTGTTATTACAGTAGGCTTCAAAAAAAGAAGAAACAGCCCGCACAACCTCGTTATGCTCCAAATATTTTTACTGACAACGTTTCAGTAAAAATATTTGGAGCATAACGAGGTTGTGCAGGCTGTTTCTTCTTTTTTTGAAGCTTTCCCCCTTAGCCCAGCACGCCAAGCAAGGGATGTGCGTATACTCTTACAATTATTACAGTAGGCTAAAATATGTATTATTACAGTTCAGTATTAAGTGTTATTACAGTAGGGTATAAAGTTATTATTTCCTCAACTGCCATTTCCTCCACCACATACATTGTTGTGTTTGTGTGTCCACTTGCCTCTCTTTCTCCAGGTCTGCCTGGTATGAGTGGAGGGCTGCTGGGTCTTTGGGCTGTGCAGTTCGGGGGGGAGGAGCCCTTCCAAACTTCTTGCCCCCTCCTCTGCCTCCCCGACCCCTGAGCCCCCTGAGCCTCTTGTTCCTGGGTTTGGCACACAGCTTCCGCTCCCTCACCCCCGACACACAGCTGGTCAGCTTCCTGATGGGCTTCTTCAGGGACTTTTTCATTCTGAGCACGGGCTCCATGACGCACCTGAGTTCTCAGGTAGGCTACTGACCACGCCCCTACTTCTTTGACTGATGATGAGTGAATATATAACGGTTTTCTCCCATGTGCATGTTGTGTTGCTCCGGACACACACGGTCTCACGTCCTGTGGCAGTAATAAGTCAAGTTGAGACCTGCCAAGGACGAGGACAGCAATCAGACAAGGCTCAGACACACAGCATTAGTCAACACACTCATTATCCCAGAGGTTAGACACATAAAAGAGACAAAAAGTGACATACACCACACTCAGACTCTTTTTCAGGCCATTTCCTAACATCTTTCGACACAGAAAGTGAACATAGCATGGTCACACTTTTCTTACCCATGCAGGTGGCCACGGTTGACCTGAGGCTCCCAGCATAAAATCCTGATAAAGCTACAGCCAGATGGCCTCCACTGCTACCGGACAATCCCCTAAAGCTCTAGACCGAACCAGAGAAAACCAGAAGAGGCAACAAATGACCCTCTATGAGATGTTGTGCCTCTGGCCCTTGGTCCTCACTGGAAAAAAAAAAAGACTGTTTGCTGTTCCAGGTTTCAGCCGCTGCTTCTTCTGCTGCCTTCCACCTTTTCCTCCTTCAGACTCGCTGCACACCTCACTGCCCCCAACTCTCCTATACAGATTACCACTTAAAGGATTTAATGAGCGGAATCTCGTTAGCCATGGCAGGGAATGGACCCAATGACTCACGTGTTTGTGATGAAGATTTAGAGCCACTAGCTGATGTCATGCTGAGTGACACATGCATGCATTCACAGGCCTGACATCAGTGTTGGCCCCATTCAGCCTGAATTTATTATTTTATTTTTTAGGTGCAGCAGAATGAGAAGAATTGGAAATGGGGGGTAGCAGGTATTCAACCTGGGTGTAGGGATGCAGGGAGATAAAAGAAAAGTATTGACCGAGAAACTGTCAAGACGAACGGACAGCCTTCCAACTACCGCACCACTCAAGAAAACATGTCAATACCACAGCTCGGTAAAGGATGCAGGGCACGTTTTTGTGTTCTACCAATGAAACAAATCGGTAAAGTGTTCCAGGCAGTTTCTTCAAGTTGCTGTGATTTGTTGTAGACAGTCTGAGTGAACTGTGAGCTGCATGAATAACAAGAGATGCCCAACAAACACAGAGAGCTAAGAAACAGAGCATTTACCTTGTCTTGTAGTACAGCATTGTGTATTTATGAAGAGAGTCTGCTCATCAACTCTCACACAACTCAAAACCTGAAAATGAAGACATAAGAAGACAACTCTCTGTTGCATTTACATTGTTGTTGTCATTCTTATAATAGTGTTAATTCTGTTTGTAGAGACTATGAAAAGATTTTTCTAAAACATACCCCTCTTTCTCCCATGTTCTTTATGTTTTTCTTTGTTAAATCCTTATTCATGTAAATCGACCTATTGTAGTTCTTCCATTGTGCATTTATGAATAGGCCACTACACACTCACTTAAATGGTGTATAACACACTATAATAAAGTAACAAACCTAGAAGGACATTTTCTGGGTTTATTAATGGATAGTTTTTTCAACAATTGCAGTGTCAATCTAATGTGTGTCCAAAGCAGGAGTTATTGCTGTTGACAAATACATTGAGAAACATATGACAAACACCTCAGTCTTATAGCTAGACATACTTTAAACCAGATCTCAGCATCTGCTCCATCACTTCACTTCTTTTTGGTTTTTAAATGTCTTTAAATCTCTCTCCACGGTGTCTTTAGTGCTCTGTGACCTACTCTCGTTCCCTATTTGGCAGCAGCAGCAGCAGCACATGAACCCATTTGAAATCCTACAGCGTCATTTTTCCCTCTTATTCTTTTTTTCCTGCACTGTCCTTGGTCACTTCGATTTCTGACAGGTGGAGCTGCTTTAATGCTTTAACGAGATCACCGAGAAAAGCCACGCCTCCTCCAGCATGTCCACCAACAGATCTGGGATCAGTTTACTCCACCAAGCTGCAGGCACTTACAGCTGAAAGAAGGTTGGTCCTGTGTCAGCAGGACTTCTCCCCAGGAGGCACAGAAACTGAGCACATCTTACCCTACATATGATGCATGTTCATATGCTCACATTCATATATTAGTTATGTATTTTCAGCTGACTTCAGATAAATGGCGCACACTGTGATGTTCATTTGTTGTGTGTGTGTGTGTGTGTGTGTGTGTGTGTGATGAACCAGAGCTTCGTTGCAAGAACAGAAACAGAAAAGAGCCAGTTAAAGGATTCTCAGGTGGATCAGTGTCCAACACGTGACAGTCACTGACACCCACACATTAATACACACACATGTTCTTGTGCATGTAGAGGCGTGCCTTCAATACAAACAAAAGGTAAGCTGCATATAACACGCACACACACAGACAGACAAAATCCAGCTCCAGTGGTCAGAGATAATGCTGAGGTCACGGCCCAGTGAGGATTTCAGAATAAAAGGCTAACTCATGGCAATGAGCTAATTAGTGCATTACCATGACACAACATGTAAGCGCATGTGACCTCACATGTGCTTACTGTGTGAGCATTACACAGCAACACACACGCACACAAAAACACTTAGATACAAATGCACTGTCATGTAACACCATCAAACAGCCTTTGCAACATTTTTATGTAAACACTAAAAATACAAATATACTTATACTTACTCACTAATAAGCTATATACAAGTAATGTATGAGTAATTACGGAGTGTGTCCTCCTTGGTGTACATTAGCCCACTTGTTTTTTGACATGCATTCCTATAAATTATAATTTTTGATGTGTATTTTTACTTTCTATATTTTGTGATTATTTATACTGTATACACTCCTTTTTTGATACATTAATGAGTGGGTACAGTACATTTAGATTATGCATTTGTATCTCATTATTATAACGGGTCCTAATTATTATACTTTTTTTTAATCTATATTGGCTCCTATCATGAGAGTTAACACTCAGATGATGAAATTTCTCTTTATATCTTTCTCATGCTATTTATGGTGTTTGTATGTACTTGCCTTTTATAGATGAGCTTGTACAGTAAATTGGTTCTTGCATCTCATTGATCGATTAATTGTCGGGCTGTCAGGATCAGGATGTCATTCACCTTGTCTATTTAAGCACACACCTGATGACAATCAAGAGCGAATCTGATGAAGCAACAAGTGAAACGCGTTTTACTTTTGATAATAATGCTCTAGTGTGCGCTGGAAGTTTTTTTTTTTTAAATTTTTACCATAAGTAATGTACTATTTATATACAGCTTGCCTTGTTTCTTTGCACACATTAAAGTGACAATCATTGTCAACAAAACTAACTTGTGCACTGGGAAACAGCAGTTAGGTTGCCTTGAATCTTTGTACATAACAGCATGAAACTGATTTACTTTCCTTCAACAAGTCTCCATGTAAATAAAACAAGTCTCTTTATTTTAATTTTAGCAGCATTCATGCTCATTGACAGCCTAAAATTACCTTTAACATTGCCAAGACGGAGGATCATATGCACATTTATACACCCCCTCACTAATACACACACAGCCAGCCCCGCATACACACACACACACACACACGCTCTCACACTTCAGAAGTATAAAGTCTCATTCAGTCAGGCACACATACGCTGACACGAAGTCTCTCAGCTCTGCCAAGGCTGAAGAGGAAAGTTGGCATGCGCACACACTCGCCCAGCCTTGTGACCGTGCTCTCTGCTGAGCTGCACTCAATCATGATGCCAGCGCAGGGGTGCGAGTCAATGGCAGTTACATGAGGAGCATGTGTGACGTGCACGGATGGACCGTAAACGCTCGGCCATGAGCTGAGAGGCCACAATCACACCCTGAGAACAGAGGAACTGAATTTATTATGACTAAAGAAATGATTCCATACAAAATGTATTACAAAAAACATGTTGGTATAAAGTGACTGAGAGCATAAAACTGAAAAGTTACTTTTTTTTTTAAAGCATTTGTATCCACTGTATATCCTCTAAATTTTAGAGATACAAGATGAAGGTAAATTTTACAGTTTCAGCCTTTAGAACCAGACCAGATCTACTTGCACGTGAGGATCAACCCCGTGGTTTTACATGTTGCTGCCCATTTTCCACAAAGCACATGTATTCACATTACAAGCTGACCATTCAGCACCTGTGCTTCTGTATTTTAGACGTGAGATATTCTGCTGTTCCAGGGATCCATTGGTTTCCATTCATTTCTGTTTGGTGCAAAACTCTGTTAGCACACTGTTGACTGTTGATTATTGTTATGATGTATAACAGTAACGTCATTACAATGAAATGATAGCCTGGGTAAACCCATGCTGCCTTGCGCGCGATTTTATTCGCTCTGCAAGTCGAATCTCAATCTACATTGAGATGAAGTTAGCCAGGCTAATGAAATGACTGAACAGCATCTAAATATTCATGTGCTGGAGTATGTGTTTATGTGGGTGTATATGTGTTTATGTGGGTGTATATCACTGATTCTTGAGAGTCGGGACAAAACATGTCCCACATAGAAAAGTCTTATTTATATCAAAAATAAAGAAATTAATAATGATTGACATACTCATAAAGTTAGATCTAAATGAGTTGTGAATACTGATGTTATGTTTTAGCATATATAAGTCCTTTTTGGGGGGATATTTGTTTAATTATATGACCAGTGGTCAGACGGCCCATGTTATTTCTCTTGTCCTCAGCAATAGGTCACAATATTCACCAGCCCCAAAAAACTTTAAAAACCTCTACAATTGTGAAAACATTTATATCAAATCAAAGATAAGGGTTATAAATGTATAAAACAATGCATGCCATGAACATCTAAAAATATTTTCCACAGAAATCTGCCCATCAAAGTTGTGTCCTCTGTTTCCGTCAACTCCGTCAGATTTTTTCATAAACCTCATTAAATCAGGCAATAGCATGGCCAGCTATCCCCTGATGATCCCTTTTCATTCTCCTGGCTGTGGTGAATGCATCAATACCACACATGGTCTGGTAAAGTTGACATTTTTTGATATTTTAGATGAACAATGTCAATTTTCCTATGGTCACAGCCGGAGCATGTCAACACCATCTCTCACTTATGATACTTGTTTAAAACCATAGTGGACTCAATGAAAGTATTTTATTGAGATTATGGAGACAGCTAGCAATAGCCAAAAAACTAGCTAGCTAGCTGCAGGGCTTTTTTCTGCAGAAGGAAAAAACATGCCATTTCGTCAACTCCGTCAGAGTCAACTCCGTCAGGTTTTCTGTCTGACGGAGTTGACATGTAAGCTGACGGAGTTGACAAATCCACCAATAACTGCTTAAATGTGCTAATATTATACTATTTTCAAATATAGTAAAGGAATAGAATGTTATTTTAGGGTTTTATCTGCACATTAAGGTAGGTATATAGCATGCAATTACATTATTTTACAATATACTTATGATTTGTAGAGCATGGCCAGACTGTGGTCTGCTTATTGAATAATTGTCTTCTCTTTTCTATCTGCTTATTATTGGATGACTTTCCAGCACATGTGTTATATAAGCACTTGTCTACATGTTTGATTTATTGATTGATGTAAAATTTTAAAGGTACAGTGTGTAGTTTTCACTATTGAAAATATTCACACTTCTTATAGAGCAGGGAAGAAGTTCAGTGTTGCTTTTTCAAATCAGTTTACTTGGACCATCATACCAAAAGTGCACCTGTGGTAATTTTGTCTTGATATATTTTAAGACATGATCCATAGGATCTGTGTCCAGAATGCCACAGCATCCAGTCTCTTTGACTCGGACAGTGTGCAAAACCCTGCCTTTCCACCATCATTAGTGTAATATATGCAGTACAGTGTCATTTGTGGCAGATATGTCCAAAACAGACACATCTTCCAATCAAATGCTAGATAATGTGACATTATAGAAGGTCTTTGGAGTACAAAATGAAGAAGTGCAATTTTTTATAGTTTGAAATGGTGTATTTACAGTTTTGTTTATCATAGTTGAATTAAAAATATGTTCAGTAAGACAAGGGATTGCTATTTCTTAATTTAGTGTCACTTCCATCTGTTTAAAAAAGGTTTTGCTCAATGATCAGAAATGCAAATACAATTTTGTCAACTCCGTCAGCTCCGTCAGATCTTCATCAGCACCGTCAGATACATGTTTTTGTAATTTTTTGGGGAAACAAATAATTCTTTCTTCAGTTTTTGTTGTTTAAGTAATAAAGGATCATCAGATCTACATCCTCTTGTGTTTTATTCACTTTAGGATTTTTTTCTATAGTGGCAAAATAAAAGATAAAGTTGGAAAATGCTAATTTTTAGAAATCTGTGTATTCATAACAGTGTGAAATTAAACCTTAAGTTTATATCTTACTTTTTATTGCATATCAGAGCAACTAAACACTATTAAAAAATACATCAGAACTTAACATTCTTGTTAGGCTATTATAATTATATAATTATATACCTTTAGTGTGTCTGACGGAGTTGACACAAATCAAGTCCTTAAGGTAAACATGTGAATTAGTTAAAAATGTTTTTCAACCTCCAGCCTGCACCTTTACATGGTTAAATAGAACAGATCTTTATCTACATGAATATATAACTCTAATCAATATAGTGTACATTTTAAAAAAAAGTTTTTCAGAACGTGTTTTGTCCCGACTCTCAAGAATCAGTGATATATGAGTGTCTATGAATACAGGTAAGAACTGCAAGGGCTGGGGAGTGGGACTAAATTTATAACTGCCTTTTTTCCACATTTTTACAAATAAATCTAATACTCAATTCACTTTTGTAAAGGTTAATATGTTAAAATGTATAAAAAATTCAAATTACAAAAAAATGCAGTGATATTGTTCCATTGAAAAACCTTCATACTTCAAAGTCCAGAAAATGATTTTCATATCTCACAAAAATGAATGTTTTTACAAAAAAAACAACCCATGTTCACTTGAACATGGTCAGAATATTTTGGACAAAAGTGTCTGTTAAATGAATGAATGTAATGTTCAGAGGCTTAGTGAAGTTTAAAGGTGTACAGAAAAGAAAACTGAATTTAAGCCCACTCTGGATCATAAAATTAATGTGATAACTCATCTTTCAGACGATGTAGGCCAAACTTTGTGCAAAATTCTATTTTTGAGTAAATCCGGGATGAAAGTGTGTATTTTTTTTCCGCATTGGATAATGCAGGCGCATGGATTATACGTCAGCCTGTACACGATTCACCAGCCACTGCTATTGGATCCGTCATCCGTCATTCAAACGTCTGAGACACGCACACACACGCACACACACGGAGCTCGGGCTCGCCCCAAACTTTGAATATCCCGCCCGCTCGATAACGACCAATCAAATTTGTTTTCCTTACTCGGGTAAACTCGTGTTGCAGCTCGTGACAACTCGGCGCGACAAACAGGACAAACGGCCATTTCTGTACACCTTTAAAGACTACCTTTCATGCTCAGTGCAGTAAATCACATTGCCCTTTAATGTAACGACCTGTGCAATATAATTGAAACTGTCTTCACTGACTCCTCTTCCACTTTTCTTTTTTCACACTTTCTGCTCCTGATATAAAAAAGCCTTTTCAACCATACCCATCAGATTTGGCCTTGACCTTTGTGAGACAGTTATGGAAATGATGTCAACATTGTAACTCTGTTGGTTACGCTGAGGCTTTCATCTGTTATGTTAGTGACTCCACATCTCATCCATCCTTAAGTTCAGCTATCGTTCTTCAGTCTTTCACCACCATCCGGTTCTAGACTCCATCAGGAGGAGCGGGTGTGTCCCTGTATTACACATTGCATAATACCACTGTTAAAATGTGATGTGAAGTACATATGATTGGAAAATTGGTAGCTAAAACTTGCAAAAGCAGCGGTGTGGTCCTCACAGGGGGCAAGTTGACTATTCAGGGTCATCTGCTCATATCACTGCTGTTTCTCCAGACTTGGCTCTTTGTTTGGTACAGGAAGAACGGGTGGCGCAGAGCAGAGGAAAGAGAAATTCGTTTCGAAGGCTCATACTCCAGCATCTTCTCAAGGAGATCGAAAAAAAGGTGGTGCTCAGTCCCATGTGACAACAAGTACTTCTGAAAAAAAACAAAACATGGATTCAGGGAGAAACATAATGTTAAGTTCACGTGGTTTCTTGATGTGTAAAAGTTCAACCAGCCTCAGCTCACCCTTAGTGGTTTGCACTTGGCTTTCACGTAGCGTCCGGCCTTTGAGCACTCGTTCCAGTCAAGACGCCCACGGTGGAAATACTTGCACTTCCTGAAGGAAAAAACAAAAAACAAAATGTCAAATGAAAAGTGTTTGAGTGTGTGTGTGTGTTTGTGTGTTGTTGAGTGTGTGCAGCTTTGTGCTACCTGCTCTTTTGGATCATTCTCTCTGGAATTGGTCCCTTTATTCTCTCCATCATAGCAAGATGCTCCCTATTGTGATGAGTCTACGAGGGGGTGGGGGGAACATTTATCAGTGAGATCAATGCCATCCCATGTTCGACATGCAGTAACTCTACAAGCTCAGACACACGCGTGAACCTGGAACAGCGTGAAGCCTTCGTAGTACTCAAACAGGACGCAGCCGATACTCCAGACATCACAGGGGTGGCTCCAGCCCAGCTCTGTGGGAGGGAGGACCCATCAAATGTTTGCAAAACGAACAGGACTGACGGCTCCTGGTTGCTCTCCAGTCTAAACCAGCATCTCTTACCCAGAATGACCTCCGGTGCTCGGTAGTGACGCGTAGAGATGACGGCTGAGTGGTGTTCATGGTCAAAGGTGGCGCTGCCAAAGTCAACAAGTCGCACGGTTGTGTCGTTTATTCTGCGCTCGTTGCACTTCTGAGGGAAGACAGGAGGGAGAAAAGTCTATAAATTCGACCTTATTGAAAGGATAATTTGAGTCTCTGTGTTATGTTTGGCCGCCCTGGCCGACCTCTCTATGGTTCTTCATAACGGCGCTGTCCTCAACAATTTATCTTAGGGTTTAGGGAGCAAAGCTACATAACTGTAACGAGGTCTGACAGGGGAGGAAACACGCAGAGACTCAGATGTGTAAACAAACCCACAGTTTAGCCAGATCTACACCTCTTTATTTACACGACTTGGTACAGTGTGAACTGTGAATAATCGCAATGTCACCAAAGTTTAATGAACTAAGGTGGAATTTTCCAACCGATTTACCGCCCGTTGTCACACTGAGGTCAACAAACACACAGTCTGCTTTAATAGATATGTGTGTCGATGAAGGGAGCACATGTGGGTGGTAAGCAGGTTGTGCTGATACAAATTTGCATCCAAATCGACGACTACAAAGCAAATCTCCCCGCATTAATCCCCTTTCCAGCCTCTCCTGCCTGTAGTCGTTTCTAACCTTCTCGGCGTTGTATACGAGGGAGTAGTCTGAGTTGACAAAGAGGATGTTCTCAGGCTTCAGGTCGGTGTGAGTCAGCTTGTTGTCATGGAGAACTGCAGTGGAGACAGAGGCGAGGGAGGGGGGGGTGGGGAGAAGAGAGAAAGTAGATTTACATTCAGCAGGAGTGAGCCGACGCCCTCGTCTGGTCGAATTTCGGCTGGTTGAAATGTCAGACGTCGTGATGTCTGATCAGAATTCAGTGTTTGTGGACATTGATGTGTATCAGAAACCCCGACGGTGCCTCCATGTCTGATTAAACAGCACAAAAGCCCTGTGTGTCTTGTGTCCCATTCGCTGATTAACTTGCTACCAACCCATCAGGATGTTGTAATGACATCTTTGCTGAATTATTAAAATTGAAAGTTGAAGCAAGATCTTTTTCCCCTTGTCTTTACAAAACCTAAACGGTTCCATGTCAAAGTTCAAGAAAAAATAAATAAATAAATAAACTTAATGAAATGAAAAATGAAAATGAAAAGTCTGGGATCATCAAAATATTAGAGCAAAAATGAAAATGTAATGTAAATATGACCTCTTTCTTTTTTTGTTCTCTGGACTTGAAAGAAACAAGGAGACAAAAACAATTGTAACATGCACATTTAGCTATGTTTGTCCTTTACTTTAAAGCAGAAGTAAGCGAAATGTTTGTGTTAATATAAGTCTTAAATAGTTATATCTTCCGACAGCAATCACTTATATATAGTGTTAGGTCTGAAACACGGGTCTGTCAGTCACTCTGCTCTGCTGTAAGCCGAGGAGAAAACTTTCCTTGTATCCTACAACCTTTATCCAATGAGGAGAGAGAACGGCATAAAGGGGCGGTCCTCTCTGTGTGTGCAGCCAAGGGATGCGCGTGAATGTGGTGACGTAGGGACGAGGGCGGGGACTGCTAACTCCATCGGCTGACAAGAAGTTAGCCGAAACGACCGGATCGCTTACTTCTGCTTTAATCTGGTATGGAAAAGTAAACCAGGAATACACACCATCAACTCCTCCAGGTAACAGTCACCCCCCTAAATATCCAACTGGCTTTTCTGCTGCAGTGGAACAGCTGTGAATAATCTGCTTGCTGTCATCATCACTGACACTGATCCACAGAGGAGGCAAAAGGGGGCAACCACAACCACACAGTCGGCGTGATGCACGTTGGACTCACAGCTGACGGCGTGGCAGATCTGGGTGGCCATGTGTCGGATCTGCTTGATAGGATAAGGCAGGAAGTTGTTTGCTTTCAGGAAGTCAAAGGTGCTGAGAGACAGTAACTCCAAGGAGATGCACACATGGCCGTAGTAGTTAAACCAGTCCAGTATCTTTACGTAGTGTCTGATGAGACGATGAAAATAGAGGTGGAACGCATCAGACAAAAAAAAAAAATAGAAACAACGTCACAATCGTGATCTATGTACTCACTGCTTGTTGTGTGGGTCTTTCTCACTGATCTTCTCCAGAACATTGATTTCCAGTTGGGCTGCTTCCCTGTATTTGTCCAGGTTCTTAATGATCTTCAGAGCAATTTCACGTCTCCCTCTGCATTTTAAAACACCATGTTTACAGCAGGTCGACACTTTACATGTTTACATGAATACCGGTCCAACTTTGATTTTTATTTATGCAACATTACCTGCCATGGTCCAAACATTGCACCACCTTCCCAAAGGTCCCTTCACCTAGTGTGTCCACAATCTCATCTGTAAGACACGTAGAGGTGAAATGGGATATTAAAGCCAGAGACCTTTTTATTTGGCCGGCCAACTCTTCTTGAACTTGAACTGATACCTACACCTGTCCTCGATGACGTCCCCTATTTTGTAGATCAGGTGACCGTTTTCGGTGTCCCTCTCGTTGTCGCCTGGAGCTTCGCTGCTGCTCCGCTGGAAACACAGTCACCGGGCGCGTACGGCAGGTGGAGGAGGGGAAGCAGAAAGCAGAAATCAGCCTGTTTTCATCACCCCACAAATACAAATACACAACAGGTTGAGTAACATGCTAACCAAGGTCACCAGCTGGAATTAACATCCGACTGCCACTGATGCACACAGTCAAACAAATCTGCACTAAAAGGCACTTAATTCCAGGCATTGCCTCAGAAGTGTAGACTGTGTTAACGCAGCCAGGATTTATAGAGAAGAATGTGAGCTTATGTGCCGACGAGGTTGATGCCACTGACCTGAGCTTGTTTTAAAGGAAGCTAATAAGAAATGCCAAATGACTTCTGGCCTCTTTGGAGGAGCCGCAGCTCTATTTCCATCCACATTCTGAGACTGTTATTAATATCAGAAGCCCAGCATGTGCTGAGGAGACACTTACTGTAGGGCACAAAATAGACCGCGCACAAAAGCCAGCAGCACTGGCACATATAAACACACACAGTCAGCATGTGATGTTGTTGTCAGAGGCCTGTGGAGGCTGAAGGCAAAGAATAAATAATGTGATGCCACCGGATAACGCAGATGTCCAGGTCAAAGGACGACAATGATGCAGCCGTGACAAATATTTGTAGAGAGAAAAACCACCTGTCAACATACTACTGTGGATGTAATCGTGTTTTTTTTTTTTTTTTTTTTTACATTATGTGTAATAATATCAGCAGCTGAGTGTAAGAATGTCTTAGTGTTCGTTGTGTCCCCCTTTTGCTTTCATGACAACATGCACTGAAGCTGGCACAGACTGCACCAGTTTGTGCTAAACCTGGTGACCCACATTATCCCAGCATGAGCTTCTCGTGGTGTCGCACAGTGCTCTGCTTTCTCAGTCAAGGTGGTGTTTAAGTGGTTCTAGCCAAGTTGTGTGTGTGTGTCCACTAGGGTTGCAAAATTCCGGGAATTTTCAAAGTTGGAAACTTTCCATGGGAATTAACGGGAATATATGGGAATTAACGGGAATAAATCAGAAATTTACAAAATTGAAGGTTGGCCCTTAACAGGGAACTTAAATATAGTTGGAGAAAATATATTGTAGCATAATCTTGGCTAAAACAACCAGATTTATTGCAAGTGCACTTAAATATCTATGCTATTCCATGCACACAGCATACTGCTTACTGCAGGGCTATTGAGGCCATGCCCCCTACATGCACTGTGCAATCCTCCATAACATGCACAGATGATTTCTTGAACCCTGGACTCCTTTAATTTAAAGGGACAACGAGGAGTTTTTGAAAGTGAAGTGTTTTCACACTACATTTCCCATGAGCCTCCGCGCACAGTGACATTCTTGGACCGGCGCAAGACGGACAAAAGCAAAACATTTGGGGGGGGGGGGGGGATTCATTTACTCAACATTCATGTTTTTGTTGTTCAGTAAAATAATTGATTCTTCAAACAAGAATTAAAACTTGATAAAGTTCTACTCACAAATATCTGTTGAAATGTCATGTTTTTTAATTGTATTATTTTGCATGGATGTCTGCTTATGACAAAACAAAATATTTACATTTATGTTTGGACATGATACAGTTTGTTTAAATTGCCCCCAATTTCTAGTTAATTCCCATAAATTCCCACAATTCCCATAATTCCTGTGGAAAGTTTCCAATTTGGAATATTTCCAAAATTCCCCAGCTTAACTTCCCATGGAAAGTTTCCGGATATTTTCCGCCCCTTTGCAACCCTAGTGTCCACAAACCTCTCACCTCTCTGCTACTGTCATTAGTGTAAAGCTTTTATTTATCAGTAAAGAAGATTGTTTTTCCAGTCGTTCATGTGAAATTTCGCTCATCCTCTGCCTCTCTCTGGCCTTTGTATGTTGTTTAGAAGCTGCTGCTCTTCCTCTGACACCACAACAATACAGACTGTCTTTGAACAGGACATCTGCTGATTGGAGTCTTGTTTTTTTTTTATTCATTTAGAAAAGTCTCTATCTGTGATAAAGTTGAATTTCTCTCTCTCAGGGAACAGAAGTTTGACATATTTACCCTCTGATGGTGCCACTGCCTTATTATGCTTTGTATCCAGTTTCTGCAAAGCCTTTCAGAGCGTCACGCACAGCTCCCTTAGAAACCCAGTTTAGAAACCTCAGTCTAAGTGAAAGGAGGTTTTAAAAGGTCTGCTGAGAAGAACAATTTGACTTCTGACACTTTCGCTTAGTTCTGATGCCATTTTCCTCACCATCACAGTGCCGCTTGGTAAGAAATAACGTGCTGGAAACCTGAGGCACAGCTTTGTTGATAATAAGTGAACATTAGCTGAGCCTCTAAGGAATCAACGAAAGTGTCATCTGAATACAGACTTCATAGGAAATATCTGAACCCTTCTGATAATTTTCACACTTATTTTGCGGAGACTCTTTCAGATTCTTGCACTCCACAATAAGATGCACAGCAAACTCATGCACAGGAAAATGAAATGGAGGTACTCACAGAGAGGCAAATACAGTCCAAAAAACCCTTAAACAGTGAATACAGCTCTGTCTTTCCCATTATGCAGAGCTACTCAGAGAAGGGATGAAGTGGAGTGGAAGAGGATGGAAGAAGGCTGTGGCGAGATGCAGGAGAAGCAGCAGCAGCAAAACTAGACAGTGAGGGAAAAGAACAGGACGATACAACATTAAAGCAAATAACACAGAAACCGACCAGAGGATGTGAAGTTGTGACAAAGTAAAAAAATAGCCTACAGCCCTGTCAACAAAAAAAGAAACAGAAGCAAAGGAGCGAAACACAACCACACGGTCCAGCCGCAAAACCAAAAGGAGAAAAACAAAATACTTTTGAGAGGAATCAATGAATAAAAGGGAAAATCAAGACAAGACAGCTGAAGCACAAGACAAAAACAGAAAGTGACAGACAGAAATGAGACGATAAGACAGGGGGAGGAGGAGATGTGGGGCGACGGGCAGACAGAGAGCGAGAGCTGAGACGGACGCTAATAATAAACTTTGGTCACAACCCCCTGAGAAAGTCCTCAGAGGAGAATCAAGATGTGGTCGGGGGCGAGAGAAGGAGAGGGAGATCCAGTTTCACTCAACTTACTTACTCTCCTCCTTGCACCTCCTTAACCCCTGCAGTATGTTTTGCCACACCTGTCGTACTCCGCGTGCCACAGACGCCTTTCAATCTACAGCAAATTCTGTCTTTGCAGAAATAACTGAGAGAGCTCATATAAAACCTTTTAATATGTAGTTGATGCAACTTGAACTAAAACATACATGCTTTTTTTTTATCTCCACAGAATAACATGAGGTGAGTTCATTAAAAGTATCAAAAATATAACAATAAAAACAGTTAAAATATTCACCTGGAAGTTCATGAAGCTGATTCATTAATTAATGGTCGCAGTAGAAACAGGGAACAATTATAAAAACATCTGCTTAATTACATGAAAACAACAGGAAAAGGGTATTTTTAAAATAATTTCAAACACGTCAACACGATGGATCGATAACAAATCCTTGAAAATGATCACTTACAAAACATTGGACTATATCTTGACCCTTTTGTAAGGATAACATTGTTCGAATTGAGAATTTTAAATACAGTAATTATCAGAACAGTAGGAGGCTCATGGGGACTTGAACAATTTCATACTCATCACGCGCTCGGACGCACTTCGTCGTGATTGCGTCGGGGTAAAATCCAGATGTCCCCGTACGGCTCTTTCTGCTCTGCACGCATCTTCTTGGCCGATAAATTCTCTAGAGACACAAGACACAAGACGCACACATCAAGTTTCACATTGTATTTTTGTACAAATAAACAAATAGAAAGAAAAAAAAAGGGATGGTAACACATAATGTGGCAATTCAGCTAAATGGTTTAATTGTCTACTCTGTTTTGTTTTTTTTCTATGAACTTTTGCACATGAATCACTCAGATTTATCTCTCAGGTCATTCCACATGATCACTGAAGCTGCCACCGCTGACACTCCGACTTCTTCTACACTGAGGATCAGATCTCATAACTCACTGACCACATGTTGACTTATGAGCCTTTCCGGGTGCTGATGCTGTAAAATGAACACGACTTCGACATGAGTAACGAGATGATTGGACGATTAGTGAAACCGATCCCTTACCCAGCAGCCTGTGGAAAGCCTTGCTGACAGTCCTGCGGTTGACCTCTGGCGGCAGAAGACTCAGAAAGAGCACAGGTTCTGTTTCATGTTCAGTCAGCTCTGGCATCAACCTACACACACACACACACACACACACACACACACACACACACACACACACACACACACACACACACACACACACACACACACACACACACACACACACACACACACACACACACACACACACAGAATCATGTTCTTATCTTTTCACACATCAAAACAAAGCAAACTTCTTGGCGCTGAGTTTCTACTGCTGAATAATTGTGTTGCCTTCACTGTCAATACCCTGGAGACTCGGCTGCTGCTTCCTCTGGGATACCGTCCACCACCTCTGGGATGTCCTGCAGTGTGGAAACTGACCTGGAGACTGTGGACCTACCAAAACACACACACACACACACACACAAACACACACACTTGTAAATGTGACTGCACTGGTGCCCTTCACCTATTTTTCTTTTCCTTCACACCTACCCTTCTCTGTCTGATGTGGCCATGGGCGACATCTCTCGAGATGACTCCCTGTGCTCGGAGCCCTCCAACGGCAGAATGCCCAGGGCTGGACGAACACACACACACACACACACACACACAGGTTTGAGAACACTGCACTGGCTTATATTCATTCCCTGCAGGCTTGCTTTAACCTTTAATCATAAGTGATACATGCCTCCCCTGACCTCTGACCTTGGCCTCACCCTTGTGAACATGCAAACCATTTTAGCTCGTGCACACATCGAGGGCAACAATCTCACCCCCAGTTAAACGTAAACTATTTGTTCCAGGTCGACCGGCTTAAATTCAAAACTTGTCTGTTGTCCAGTTGCTCAAGTTATGAAATCGTATTGTACTGCGTAGGCTCGTCGTGATGGTTGTTTATACCTGACATCTCCAACATCTCTGCTTCTGTCAGATCTCTTTCCACCTGAATTCACACACAGACACACAGGCAGTTATTCAGACTGGGACATTTCCTGTCTTATCTTTTTTTTTTTTTTTTTTTTATCATTTTGAACCTTATGACACAATCCTTCACACCTCTTTGGGGCTGATCGCAGGTCTGGCCTCCTCTTGTTCAGCCACCTCGGCCACCTCGCGCTCACGTCTTTCCTTTTCAGAGTCGGTGGACTCGGGCCCTCTCTCCCCAACCTGCAGGTCCGAGAGGGGGAGTGGCGTGATGGTCGCAGCCTCTCTCCATAGAGACTCCACCGCTTCAGGCAGGACTGCCGGGGGAAAAAATAGATTTGTGGTTTATTTTTGAAGGTGACTTGAGTCAAGTCCTTTAAAACAGCAGCAGCTGCACACAGAAGTCTGAGGAAAAGGCAGAATCATTAGTGTCACTGTGTGAGAATTTACATGAGTGAACGTTTATCTTAAGAATTAGCAGACATGAACCTGTATTCATTCACATTTTGAACTAGGTGCCACTAGGTTGTATTTTAAGTTACTACTTCTACTTTGTTTATACATCATAAAAAGTGAAGGGGAAAAAAACAGGTGTTCTCCAACTACAAGAAAAGAGGTAAAATTTTAGAATGGACATAACCAAATGTACTATTATTTATCTTGTATTTATTATTATTCTATTTAGCATTTTTTTTGTTATCTGCCCTGTTTTGTTTATCTACAACTCTTACATTTAAAAAATAGATACAAACAAAACAGAATGTAGTAGTTTATGATTACAGTAGAAGTAGACAGCATCACATCAGCACCTGGCCGACTCCTGGGATAAAGTAAAATATCACGGTGGTTTTATCGAATACAAACACAATTATTTTGATGTTTGACACTGACAGCCGCAGGGATTGTTGAGGAGATCCGCAGCAGATTGAAATGAAGGCAGAGGGAGGGTTGCACATCTGGTCTCAGCCAGAGGGTTGCTGATCTGCTGCTCCAGGACGTCCTGGGGGATCTGTGTCTCCGGGTCAAAGAAGGTCAGCTGCCTCTTTCTCTTCTTAGCCATTGGAGACACATCCTGAGCATGGGAGAAAGTCAGGAAGTATCTTTTTACTTAACTTGTTCAATATATACACTTCATTATTTTAATAAAGATTAATAAACCAAGATGGAGAAGGAAAATCCCTCTTTTTGTATTTTCAGATATGTTGGGCAGCATTGTTTTATTGCTGTTAGCAGAGAGTCAGGAAGTTACAGTTGTATTTCTGCGTTACACCTCATCGAATATAAGGTAAATGATTACATTTATGACGACAGTCCAAGTAAAACCAATTGATTCATCATGAATTAAAATGTGTCATATAACATAAACAGTTTTTGTTGGAGCATATTGATACCAGCAGATGGTTGAATGGATGGATAGATGGGTGTAGGTACTACATCCTATCTGTTGAACAAAAAACACTGAAGCAGACACCTCTAACTTCAGACTTGGTCTTTCACGCTCCCTTGGTGGTGGTGAAGGGAGTGCGGGCGCAGAGACGGGGGTGAGCTGGTCTGGCGGGAGCCCTGGCTTCTCCTCGGACCCTTCAGGCTCCTCCTGAGGCAACAACATGGTGTCGTCACTGATGAGGGTGGTGGGCTGCAATCTGATGGAAAACAGATAGATAGAAACACAGCATTAGGTGTGTTTGTGGCTGTGTGTGTTTGTGCTGGTGATTTTTCATGCGTGCTTCCAAATCCTTTACTCAGTTGTGGTGGTGGACACTCCGATCTCCTGGTCTCTCTCTTCTCTTCGCCTTTCTATCTCCCTCTCTTCTTCTGCTACTGGCACTGTTAGAAAAGGTCAGAAGAAGAAAAAACAAGGAATTCTTCCTCTTCCTTTTTGTCTGCCTCGTTTCGTGCAATGAAGGAGCTCTTAGTGTCCCCACACACCTGGAAAGTTGTCCATTTGATCCAAGAGGAAGTCGATAATACCTGGGTGATCATCAGCAAGCTCCTCACCTTCAAACTAGCATTAGGAAGAGGAGGGAAAAGAGGGAAAGATTCATACAAATGTAGCTCAGTTGATACAATAATGTTCAATGTGCTTCTTCTTAAGGCTTCACCTCGGGAACAGGGAAGGCGACAGGCTCCGTCTCCCTCAGAGTGATGCTCTCTTGGGATGCTGTTATGTCTAGGAACAAAAAAAGAAGAAAGAATGGATGATGTTTAATTAAAAGCGACTTTCAACATTTCACATTTCACAAGCCAGCAGGAGAGGATACAACTTATCAAGCTGCAATTAAACTGCTCTCTGCTGCCAAGTGCAGCTGCGCGACACATCCTGACACCGCGGCGTCAGCCTCGGCCAATTAGGGGATGTTGTTGAGCGTGTTGAGGCAGCTCTGCTCTGCTCTGACCTGACCTACACCAGTATCTACTCTGCCTCTTATTTCTGCCTGGACGTGTTCACGATGTGAGCTCCGTCTGTCCCTGTGACCTGTCTGCATTTTCTGTGCGTATCACTGCATACAGCCCGACATACTGGACATATCCGGTCCTCACGTCCCTCTGTAAAGCAGCATAGCTGCCATTTAATTAAAGCAGCTAATGGTCACATAATTAGGGCAGGCCTCGTGTGTGCTCTTTCACTGGGATGTAGATATCTTCTATTAGTTTTTCAAATAGTTGTTAAAATAGTTGTAAATCTACTGAAAAAACTGGGAGCAGCTACTTTATGGCATTTATATAACTATGGAAGCTAGACATAATGGTAAGTTCACAAATAAAATGTATTGGTATTTTATCCTAAATTGGTCAAAGATGAATGTTCCTGATGATGTTATAATTAGATTAATAACATCTCAATTTGAGTTATTACTCAATATTAATTGATAACTTAACAGCTGATCAAACTGCTTATGGCAAACGGATACTACATGCCACTGAGTTTGTTACACAGACTTAAGATACTGTATCATCACAGACGGGACTGGGGTAGGACTACAAACAGTGGTTAAGTATACCTTGTTGTACAGTGGCATCAGTTTGAGATAAGTGTTCGGCCTCATAAAAGTTAGTGTGTTTCAACACTGAGCACGTTGTGTTTACAATACTAAAACAACAACTTTATCTTTATCATACTACGTCGTCCACCTAGAGTCAGTCTGAGTAAACCAGCTATAGTGCTCATATGAAGCTGCTGCATAAAGAATTACAACCATGTCCGCAGATCATTTAAAAAATGTGAATTCTGATATTTTCATTGATTTAGAGGTTTGTATTGAAAATCAACGGAAAATGCCCAATAGCAAGAAAGGATAAAATCATTTCACATGAAAATAAACAGTATGTATGTTGGTTTAAGACAGTTTCAAAGGAGATAATGGGGGATATATGAGTCAGCAAAAATTAACCAAAATCAACTTCCAGTATCTCCAAGGCATTGTAATAATCTAACATTGACGGGTTTTATCTGTTTGTTCAATTTTATATCACTATTCTGAGAGGCATATTCAATTATCTGGCAGTTAAATTCTCATTTCAGAGACGTCTTAGTTATTTTTGCTTCAGTACATTCTGTTTTTTGTTGTTTTTTTTTTTACTGCTGTAATGGACCAGTGCCCTGGAGAGATCATTATTTTAATGTCATTACAGCGCATCAAGTCATCCTACCGCTTTTTTGTTCAGCAGCAGAAGTGGGGCTGGTCAGTCTAGGATGCTCAGGGGAAGCTTCTCTCTGAAACGCCTCACACAGCTGAGACACACAAAGAAGACTACAGGAGTTATTTGTTCTAAATCAGTACATTTATTTTAATGATTTACAGTTTTATCCCCACTTACATATGAATGCTAAATGTTCGTTTTCACTCCTAAACTTTGGGATTTATTACCTCTGCCAGTTCACTTGGGCTGGGCATGGGCTGCTGCATGTCCATCACTCCAAACAAAGGGTCCAGAGCTCCTTCCGTCTCCTCCAGCAGCGCCAGAACGTCTGGCAAGACCAGAGGTTGCAGAGGTTGTCTGGAAGACGGCAACAAAGGGACAAGAGTAACTTTGTGTTTGTCAAAACTCTCAAATGTATAAAATATGGAGCCCCTTCGTCTTTACTTGCTGCCATCATCCAAGTCAATTTTCTGGCAAGCCCTCTGTTTCACCAGCCTGCCCACGACGGTGTGAAGTTCCTCTGGAAGAAAAAAGCAAGGTCCGAGTCATGAACCTGTGTGTGCACTCAGCGTCACTCTCATCTAAGTCTGAGATTAAAGTCTTATTCTAGGAAGGCCAGGTCGAACAGATACTTGAGATCATTCCTCCCATTAGATGTCAAATATTTGAATCAGCTGTAGCTGACGATTTGGTAGGTAATACTTTTTTATGATGTATTCTGGTATTGGCAGGGCCGTTGTATAGGGGAGAAAGATGATGATAATTCCTGGGGCCCAGCGCCCAGTCGGGCCCACAAAAAACCCCAGTAGTCTAATCTTTGTATGGTTGAATTATTCTGCATAAGACAAAACAAAGTAGGCTAAATAAAAAATGATAATACATACGTAGTCTAAGAAAAAAAAGTGGAAAAGTCAGGGGGTAGGGGCCTACTTTAGTATTCTTTAAGGGGGCCCAGAATTCCTAGCAATGGCCCTGGGTATTGGTAGGTAATACCTTTTATGATGTATTTTGGTATTTCTCCTATTGCTATGTATTAATTATATGATGTATTTCTATGTATTTATTATTATTGTATGTGTTTTACTTGGTGTGCTTATTGTGCCAACTGCTGCTGTACACCGAATTGCCCCTTTGGGATACTAAAGCTAATCAATCAATCAATCAATCAATCAATCAATCAAGGTTCTCACCCAGGAGGATGACACACTGGCGGTGGTAGACGACCACCAGGCCATACTGGAGCTGGGACGACAGGTAGAGGGAGAAGCGGGGTCGGGGGAGGCCGGGCTGAGGGGGCGGCACCCGCTCCAGCACATAGTTCATGATGTCATCACTGTGCAGGGCGTCAGGTTAATAGTAACAGCATGGATCACAGTTCAGTCAGTTTTTAATGTGATGTAAGTGTTGAATAATTCAGATAACTTACCATGTCCGTTTGACGTTCACTTTCAGGAAATCCCGGCGAGGCACCCTGATGCCTTTTGTCGCAACCAGCCTGAAATAGCACCAGGACACCGACATGATGTTGTTTCATATCTTATTATCAGGACTAGCCAGATTTGTATACATTTTATTTACTGTTACAGCTGAACATGTTCTCAGAAACCATTTTTAATGAAAACCAAATCAAGAACGTGTTCATTTCGTGTGTGCTCTTATTTTCATTTCATCAGAAAACTGCAGCCTTTGACCTTTACTTGATCTTCAAAGCTGTTGTCTTCTCTAAACAGGACTTCAAAGTTGTTTTGGCTCCAGTGTTTATGTTTCAGCATTTTAGTTTTCTTTGCCACTGACGCACCTGGCCACCTGCGCCTTTTTTTCCTTCTTTTTTTTTGCACACAATTTTTTTTTCTAAAGAGATGACGCTGTTTGAAATGCAGGGCAACAGATTAACCTTTAGGCTACTTCTTCTTCTTCTTCTTCTTTTTTTTAATCAAATAAATGAATGAAAGAAAACCTTAAAAGTGGTCTAGGGTAATTTATTTGCTAGTTTAGCCTTGACGTTACTTTATAACACGGACCTTTTAGCCTAAACAAAGGAGTTTTAACCTGGCATTTCATAGTACCGGTACATTTTAACGGCGATTTAAGGAAGATTTGACAAGAAATTAATGTAAAATGTTTCAAAGTTTTTCATGTAAAATTTTTCAAAGCGAATGAAGGACCGGTCCAGTTTGAAAGATTGTTTCATCGTGCTGTAGTTACACAGTTAGCATTATCCCTGAGATAAAATCATATCGACTAACTTAACTTAGCTGAAAGACCATAAAGTTAGTAAGTGAACCAAAGACCGATCTCAAATAATAGTCAGAAAAAGTATTTACTCACCAAATTGTAGAGAAGCATCCGGAGTGATGCTTTAAAACTGTTGGGTAGTAAAACATTTTAGCTAATGTTTCAGAAAATCAATAAAAAAAAAGATTAGCTGATCAAGGCTGATAAATTATATAGGCTACTGATTTATTCCAGCGCTCGACGGAAGAAGATGGATATCTGTCGGTTAATTCAAACTTAAAAGTAAAAACTTTAAACTTTGAGACGATCTGATTGGTCAGAAACTGTCGGACCGAAGTCGACTGAAACCCGAAGGCCTTTCGGCTCCACTCGGGTTAAAGTATGGGTGCCGACAGCTACCAAAAAGGAGAAGGAAACACTTTCAAAATATTTTTTTCAGCAATACCGGTAACTTATCACATTGATACACGGTGATGGCTGCACATCAATTAATAATAATAAATTAATGTTCATTAAACTTTATTTCTAAATATCACCAAACATCTCTGACCTGTTGTATAATTTTTAATGTTAAATGTCTACATGTTTATTATGTGTTTTATGGGGGAGTGAAGAGAAAACGGTATTTCGTTTTGCACATGACAACAAAGCCTCCTTCTTCATGGTTTTACTGGACAGTTTTTCAGAATGATTAAATTGCACTATAACACATTCATTCCTTTGCATTGAAAATGTATATGTATATTTCAATACAAAATAATGGCCTTCATATACATTATTGATGATGTGGTTTAATTAGTTAATAATGGAATTTTGAACCATCTGCCATCTATGTCCGTCACTGAATTTTTCTTCTGAGCTTTCGTCTTTTCCATAACAATCAATCTGGTCCACCATAAAATGTAGCTATTATCATTTTATGGCCTATATTGTTTCACAAAAGAGCAGGAGCGTTGGTTCAGTGAACAAAATTACATTTTATTCTGGGGTAAACAAACATGTTATGAATAAAATGTGGACACACATTTATATAAAACAAAGGGGAAAATAGTTGTAATAAAATCAAAAAAGAAAAAAGAAAAAAAAAAAGAAACGCAAAGTTACAGTGTTGAAGGGGTTCGTCTAAGTTTCCTACAGATGCAGCAGAAGTGGTGAACTTGATGTTGGCTCTAGGTCACAGTAGCCTTCCTCTGCACTCGGTGGATCCACAGCAGCAAAGCAGGACTTTGCCCTCCACACTGCCCACCTCGTAGTTGTAGTCCCAGGTCAACTCTGTGCCTGCACGGATCCGTCTACACAAGGATGCAAGCAGACAGGTCAGTGCAGGACAAGAGCTTAATACTACATAAACAGTGAGTCAGCAGAGTGCATTGATTAGCGCATTAAGATACACTTAATGAGACGGATAACTGTATCTACTACTGCAGAAAAAAGTTGTTGCATGAGCCATAAATAAACTAGTGTGGGTGGAAATCCTGTATCTGTGTTTATTAGATATTTTGTGAACCACAAAATGACTTTGTCTGAAGATAAATAGGAAGTGTGCCTCAGCATATGAGAGTAGCCCAATCCCCTCCTGTCCACACTAAGCCCAGTAGTTGATTAGGCCACTGAATTGCATAGTTGTTTGGTGCCACTAGTGCATGACAATGGCTCAGTGAGATGCTTCTGATAAAAGCACAGTGTAAATCCAGTCCATTTACATTACTACTCAGCTGATGGGGACTTACTTATACAAGACACAGTAGTGCCCCCCTAAGGTCATGTTCAGACAACAGCATCAGAAAAAAGCCAATGTATAGACAGTGGGACTCAACTTTTATCCCTCTACCCTCATGTCCCGTCAATCCTAGACTATATTCTTTTTATTTAAGATAATTTTGTCCAAAACATATAAAATAAAAGATAAACAAGAAGCAGGCGAATGAAGGCTGCAGCATTATTTTTCTTTGATGAGGTCTCCTGAGGCTGCTAAGATTAACAAACACTCATAAAATGACAAAAATGTAAAATTAGAGTCAAAACTCACTTGCTGGCAAAGAACGCCACCCAGGGGAATCGTAGATCGTGTGTGTCCACAAACACATTCTGGACAAACAGGTTAGGACTACAGCTGTGCTGTAGGACAGAGAAGAGACAAAGTGTGAGATAACACATGGGTTGGTCATTTAAATGGCATCGAACGATTATACAGCAACAGGTCCTTACATTCAGGTAACGCCCGAGGTTTCCTTCCAACTTGGCATCAATGATGTAGCACGACTCTTCACCATCAAAGAACTGGCGAGTGTTTTTGGGAGCGTTGTCTGCCCCTCCTCCAGTCTGTCCCTGCTGCCCTGATTTCCCTCCCTGGCCACCCGGCCCTCCCCCGCCTCCAGCGGCACCTGTTTTGACCATCATACCGTGGCCGGACTTCAGGGCAATGCCACGTGTAGATTTAACCGCTACCTGCTTCTTCGTCACACCTGAACCAGAACAGCAGCAACATGACAAAAAGGTGAGAACAGGCAAACCAATGTGGTCCTCATAGTCTTATTTGTCCATGTTTTTTTATTTACCTGGGACAACTTTTTCTCTCTCCTTGTTGTCGTCAGATCCAGAGCTGATAGTCTGAACATCATCGCTGTCAGAGAGAGTCATCACATCCTGTTTCTTCCCCGTTTCTGACTTCACGTGACTGCAGGAAACGCACAATAATCTTGCAGTGAACCACAGCTGATATTACAGATCACTCAGATGGAGATATATTGGAAACTGAAATACGCACCTCTTGCTATCTCCGGATTCCTGTGATGGAAAACAGAAAAAGGTTAGCATTATTTAAAGATAATCATACCACAAAACCTCCTTACATAAAAAAAACATATTTTACTGCTAAGAAAAGATCTAAGACCTAAATGAGGGAATTGAGAGGGTTATTATTTTGACTTCTGCATGAAACACCTCAGTTATTTTTAACAGGCTGTGAACTCGGAGCTCAGCTCCGTGACACATTCTTCTTCCTTTATCTCTCTACCTTCTTCAGTCCATGGCTTGTTAGCCAGGAAGCCACTTTGCTTTTCCCCGTCTCCTCTGGCATTGATGGTGGTTTCTCGTCATCTGTTCCCCTTGCTGACGCACTCAGGCCGTCTTTACTGTCTTGACTCTCTGAGGCAGAAGGAGAGAGGTGACAGTGATAAGACAGAACAGATCTATTCCACATCCACATTTGGATAGAGAACAACTGAAATAGAAACAACGTCGCTGTTTAAAGGAAACTGAGAAAGAAAAGCTTAAACAATTCCCCATAAATACACAAGGTATTCCATGCTAAAAAAAATACCTGTCCAAAAAATGACAGATCAACCCCTTGGATGGTCATTTGTCCAAAATCACAGAAAAGGTCGGAGCTCCACGTTTTTAAACATTCTATATTTGCTCATTTGTCTTGCACGGATGAACTTGAGGTGAAGCAACACACCCTCGATACTGGTTATTCAGTCGGATCATGGTTAGAGGTTAAATACTTTCACCTCATATTTCCTGTTATAGACAAGTGAGGTTTGCTTTTAAGACTCCCTTATGAACACCAACAGTGTCCCTCTCCAAGTTTAAAGACACAACCCGCTCACCTTCCTTGTTGCCCTTGACCTGTCCACGTGTGGTGTAACTCCTCCACACAGAGCTGGAGCTGTAGTAATTGTCTTTTACAAATGTGTCATCTGAACTGTCGCTTTCATCTTCACTCTTGGAATCTTTGTCGTCTTCGTTGCTTTCGTCTGATGAGCTTGAGCTTTGGGCTGTGACAGAAAAACACATTAAAAATCAGATGGAGAACAGTGAAGATAAACGAATACTGCCGAGAATCTGCCCAGGTCCACTAAAGACATCTATCCTTTGGATTTGGACTCACTCTTCTTGGATTGTCGTCCCACAGGGTTCGATGAAATTAAAGCAGATGGTTGGATTTTTATCCTGGAAATGTCCACACCACTTCCCTCACTGTCTGAACAGTGAGCCTCGCTCTCATAGCCTTCCTTGAAGTTTTCCACACTCTCTATATGATCCAGATTAGCAAAATACTCGTCGCCCATTTCAAGACCCTCTTTATCAGCAAAGTCGTCCGTCAAGATTTTACCTGGTAAAGTGGAGGAAAAGGGGGGGGGGGGAGGAATGAGTCACTTTGTAATCAGGTTGTCTGTTGTGCACCGTTCCTCTACGTCTGTCGGCTTTCCTCACCAGCATAGATGCAGACAAACGAGCCCTTCGCCACGTCGTCCAGACATCGGATGCCCCAGCCTTTGTTCTGGGTCTTGAAGAGTTGAAGACGCACCTGCAGGCCGTGCTGAACCAGCCGGTTGGTGCACATCTGAGAACAACATTTGCATCGCTTATTGCACTCGTAGATCCTGAGAGAGAAGAGGAGATAATGGCCTCTGAGACAAGATAACCAAAAAATTCAACAGTAATTATCTTCTTATGAGGTTATGAGGGGAGGTTATGAGGGGTGAGAGAGTGAGTTAGTCTTTCTGTAGAGTGCACCACAAGTGGGATGTGGTTTGGTTCACTATGTGTGCACTGAATGTCTAACCCTGTGGGAAGGCACTCCTCTAATCGTTTGTGCAAAAATCCGGCATTTGGGTTGATCTGCGCCCCCGGCGTACAACCTGTAGCCTGGAGGGTCAGCTGGTGGCACGAACACTTGGACCTGTAATTACGATGCAGAGACACAAGTTGAGAATGATCGGTGAAAGAAAGATGGAAAAAAAAAATGCCGAGGTGTGGATGAGCAGCTGCACTCACTTGTCTCTACAGCCGTCGGTGCAATCACACCCGACCAGGAAGTCTGCACTGGTGTTAATGAATACTCCATCTTCAGGAATACGCTCTTTACCTTGAAGAGCACAATAAAGACTCTTTTAGGGACATTTAATCCACTGGGATTTTTGAAAAGAGGACAAGGAAGTTGGCAGCTACACGGGGAGGTCATTATTTGTGATTTGTTTACATTCTTTTTATTAATTATTCACCATACAGAAAGTTGGATCATGTAGTCCCCTTCATAATAACCAAAGTGTGTCCTTACTGTATTCTACTTTAGGAGGCGGCGTGGAGTCGATCTCGTTGACGCAGGACAGTGGGATGTCCTCCTTTCCACGGGTGATGTCTGGAATGTAATAGAACGGCCTCTGTGGCTGGAAGGGCCGGTCCACCAGTACATACGGGTCTAGACAGAACATCTCTAAGAATATAAAGTCACAGCGGGTCTGGAAGAGGTACTGCTGGATCTCTGCCATGTTACGCAGACAGAGGCCACAAGGAGCCTTGTAAATCACATGGAAGGACATCTGGGATGTGGAAAGATCAAAAACATGATTTGTACAAGTTAGTTTTCAGGTTTTTAAAGGGATAGTTCAACATTTTGGCAAATTGGCTCATTGCCATAATCCCTATTCCCCCGACGGGAATGCGCATCAGCTGTTTTGCATGACTTTACCTCGAAAACAACACCATCTCGTAATGTTCTATTATTATCTCATAGCGTGGTGAATGTCTTGGTCAAAACTTGTCCACAAGAGCGTTTTGGAGTTGTTGGATTGTGTATTATTTGATGAGTTTGATGAGGGTAACCAAGAAATCCCATTAGCCTGCGGCGTTGCTCCGCCGTTCTAAAAACAGCTTGCACCGACAATTAAAGGTAACGAACCTACTTGTAAGACTATAGGCATTATGGCAATGGGCCAATTTGCCAAAATGTTGAACTATCCCTTTAAGCCAGAATGGTATAAACCAAATCAAGCCATAAGTTTTTACAATCTGTTATACTGTCTCTTATTGTGTTGCTGTTTTACATTTACCTTGCGGTTGACTTTGCGTCGTCCTGTCATGCGTCTGAAGTCGTACAGTAACGGTGTGAGGAGGGGGTTTTTGCCTCTGTGCTGGTCTGCTCTCGCAGGTCGGACACGATTCAGACAGGCAGGCTGACAGGTGTGAGACAAGTAGAAGATGCGGTCTGTTGGGGCACGGTAGGAGGGCTGATGTGGGATGGTGGCCATTGGGTAGGTCATGGAAGGGGAAGTAGGAGCCAGCTGTCTTTGGTACGATTGTGCGAAAGTTGGTGTAGGAGCAACTGAGGCATTCAACAGTCTACCGATACTATAAATTGACAAACAGGAGATACAGAGAGAAGGAGATACAATAAGAAAAAACAGTTAATGTCTGTAGTTAGATCACACTCTACAGTGCTCTTCTTTTTTGCGTATTGTAAGCAGCTAGTTATCAAGTCAACCAATGAGGTGAACTCACCCAGGCGGGTTGATGGGAGTGGAGGAAAGAGACTGCATGACCTTAGAGGCATGTGTCCCTCCCACACCAGGGACAAATGGAGAAGTACTCTTCTTCGCCATCTGATGTTTGTTGCTTGAAGATAACGAGGAGAGAAACAGTCAATATCAGACTTATTCATTTACATTATCTCACATCACCACGGCGGCACTGATCAATATCTTTTCATTAAGAGAGCATAAAATTAATGTGTAATAAGAAAGTTGTTGGCTTAAGCCCTCAGAGTCTCATCACTTGACCACGGTTCTGCGGGCCCTCTTCGGATAAGCTCATGGTTTTTAATTTCATGGTTTCAATTTCAACCAGGATGTGGTGATACTCAAGTTTTACAGAAACATGACTTGAAATGAATGAAAATGTTGCTAACAAGTTCATAACGACTTTAAAAAGGTGATATGTCAAAACTGTGTTTTTAGAAGTACAGTATCAAGGTGCAAGGTGATCTTCTTTTTGGTGTTTGTCATGGTCACAGTTGAGATGTTCTATAAAATCACGTTTACACCAAACAAAGTGGCAACAGTGATGTCAGATTCAGTAAGCGTCACTCACTCAACACGGGGAGGCTGTGCAGGAGGTGCAGTCTGCGGGGTGTGTTGTGTTGGTTGGGGCTGTGGGGGCTGTGTGGGCTGTGGGGGCGGAGGGGGCGGTGGGGGCAGTGGGGGCTGAGGTCGCTGTTGATGTTGTGGTGGTGTCGGTGAAGGCTGACTCGGTGAGGCCTGTGGCGATTTCACAGGAGAAGTTCCAAGATGTCCGTCACTGGTGTACTGCACCACAGGGCCTTTACTCCTCAGCGCCCCTGGAAATGAAGAGTGGGAGGATCTCTGGGAGGTGTATTTTTCACAGCAAATCTTTTTCGACACAAATTAACAGTGCAAATGTTAAAAATGAATATTACATTAGGACAGTGCGTATGTTACCCATATTAGGTCGTGACCTCTGCTGGCCAGCCAGCTTCTTCTCCTGAGTGTTGGCTGTGGTCATCTTCAGGTTGAACATTGGCTCCAGCCTGGTTGAGCCTCTGTAGATCCACTCACTCCTCTTATCATCCTGCTCAAACGACACAAGTAATTGTCTGTCAACTGCTGTAACTGTACGTCAACAATTATCCAGTACCATTATTTACAAATTCATGTAAATTAATTGTTTGTTACAGCTGTCTAAATCCTGACGCAGACGTACCAAGAAGAGGATCTTGACCAAGCTGCCATCCACCTCCTCCACTTTGCTCTTCCACCAGGTTCCCTCCCACTCTGTCTTGATTATTTGGCCGACCTTCAAGAGCACCATAGGCCTGCTGGGATAGGCAGTGATGTACTCCTCGATGAAGTCCCGACACGACCCGTCTTCTATGTCTTCCCAAGTACGCTTTACTGTGAAAACAAGAATGACCTCATTCTGTCATTGACCTGTTTGCGGAAAGTTTCTTTCATGTATTATCAGCTACATTTTGTGGATCACAGGGAGGAGACGATGAAGAACAGAGCACTCACATGGTCGGCAAACAGGATAAAGCTCAGGTAGCGTCACGTATGAAGCATAGCCATCATCAAAGAATATCAGAAACCTGAAACACATACAACAGAGATATTAACTAGAGCCTGGCCTATCAGTTTGTGGTAGTGGTACTTTCATTACTTTCTCTGTTCATTGGCATCTTTTAAAGTGTAAAGACATTTTTTGATAACAAAATTTAATGGAGGTCTTCATTCTTTAGCTTAGTCCACCCACCTCATGCGGTTCTTGTTGTTGGGCATCTCAGCTACTATTCCAGCGTAGAGCCACACCAGGTTTCCATCTTTGTATTTGGCCACTACACGGGCTCCGACATACAGACTCTCCAGAGTGGGGTTATAGTCAAAAGCCACATGATTTCCAGACAGCAGACTCTTTCCTTTATCAAACTTCACTTTATACTTGAATATACCGTTTCCTGCACATGGACAGAGGATAAATAGTTTCAATGACGGAGCAGAACAGGAAAGTTCCTGCATAAAATATCTAAAATCATAAAAACAGTCAAGCTGTGTCTCAAGTTGTCTTAAAGGAACCTAAGACAAAAACTCAATGTTCTTGTAACGCACCAACAGGGTTGATAGCGACGAGGGCGCCTCTGTGCCACGTCTTGGTGCGTTTCTTTCCCAGAATGCTCATCCCAACCTCGAGCTCATCCTCTGCCAAATTCGGGTTTGGCTGAACCATGGACTGAGATGGAGCCTGTGATATAAACACAGCTGGAACAGACCCCTGAATACCTGGAGGAAAGACCACACACAAGTTTAGTATTAAACATAATGATGACATTATGACCACCTGCCCACTATTGTGAAATGTCCCACTTTTGCTGCCATATACGCAAAAAAAACTGTGATTCACTGTGTATTCTGACACCTTTCTATCAGAATCAGCATGAACTTCTTCAGCAGTTTGAGCAACAGTAGCTCGTCTGTTGGATTGGACCACACAGTCCAGCCTTCGCTGTATCAATGAGCCTTGGTCGCCCATGACCCTGTCACCAGTTAACCGCTGTTCCTTCCTTGGACCACTTTGACAGATCCTGACCACTGCAGACCGGGAACACCCCACAGGATCTGCAGTTTTCAGATGCTCTGACCCAGTCGTCCTTGTCAAACTGGCTCAAATCCTTACGCTTGCCCATTTTTCCTGCTTCTAACACATCAACTTTGAGGACAAAATGTTCCCTTACTGTCAAATATATCCCACCCACTAACCTGTACCATGATGAAGAGTTATTCACTGTTATTTACTTTACCTGCCAGTGGTCATAATGTTATCCCTGATTGGTTTATACTCTCAGGTACTCCAAGATATGATGCATCTCATTTAAGGCGTGTGTGCTCACCTGACTGGGTTTGGGGATGTCCTGCCGATCGGAGCGACGATGTACCTAATGAAGTTTTGTTGACCATTTGGACCAACTTCTGCACCTGCTGAGAGGTTTTCTGTATGGCTACAGAAGTCTCTTTTAACTGGCAAAGTAAGTAAACAGGAAATAGATCATCACCTGCACACAGTTTCACTCTTGTGATGCCAAAAACCAAATTATACACAAAATGGGCCTGTGAATATTCTCATTTGTCCAGGTCATCGTTATCCCCAAAGAAATTTAAAAAAAGTCCCAGCCTGGTCAGATGCGTACATGGACTGATGGAGCCTCTTGGATGAGAGGTGAAATGTCTTCTTAGACAAATAACCAAGTCCAGTTGCGTTTGATTTAAATTTCTTTGGGGTATACACAAAATGCTTCCTCCATGCTTCTAATAATGCAATACGCCTGAACTGTTTTCTTGTAGGTCCCTTTATTTAACTTTTTTTTCACAGTTCTTTGATTTTTTGCATAAAAGTAAATACACTTTTGTGTATAATGTATATTTCACCAGGTTTATTGAGAATATTATCTTAATTGATCTATTGTCGCCTTCTGAAAACTTCCCTTTTGTTCAAAGGTAAATATCAGGGAGTAATGTACTAATGGAAATGAGATGGAATGAGAATATTCACAGGCGTACTAATGGAAAAAAATTTCATGGAAGGAAATTCATGTCACAAGTCAAGTTTTGGGAAACGGTTTGTATATAATTCATTCATCTAAAAATATATTTGTTTTTTTTAATATCATTTAATGCAAAAAAAAAAAACAACATAACCCCCACATAATCATTTAAGATTAAAGAGGAAAAACAGATCAGTGTATTAAAGCAGCTTGTTCTCACCACTGGATCTTTGCCTGTAGCGACGGACCTCTTTGGAGGAACCACTGAAACATTGTGAAGATCAAGAGAAATTAATGACCTAATTTCCTCCAGCCCTTTTTAAGAGCAGCAAATGATAAATGTTCTAATATTTAAAAAAGAAAAAGACTTACAACAACCAACAGCTATAACATCATCGTCGTCGTCATCATCTATTTCAATAACCTCAGACGACAACACTCCCCCGCCGCTTTCATCCTCTGAGCTGCTCTCCCGGTAAACAAGACCATTCCTCTGGTACGTGGCCTTTACCAGCTTCTCACACTCCAATATGGACCTGGACAGGAGTGGGGCAGAAAAAATGCCATCTCTGTAACAAACAACTGTCCAGCTGGGGATCCATCAACTCAGTGGATCTACAATGACACCCTGTAATTGAGGGTTTCTTTTCTAACACAGACATTTCTGGTCAGATGTTACCTTCCAGAGGAATGATGATGATGATGATGACCATGATCAGTTTTATGCAATCTGGTGTCAATTTCAAATTTGGGGAAACTCCTCTAAACTGAGGTCTTAAAAATTGGTATCATTAGTAAAAAATATGGATCTATGTCTCTCCAACACATGAGTATGCAACTTATAGACAATATGTACTGTATATAAAAACACAGTTTAGGGACCACAAACATAGCTCACTTCAATAACAAACAGGAGGAGTCCTACTCACTGGTTGGCATCATTGAGAAGCTTCTCTGTCATCTCCTCATCCTTCTCTTTCTGTTCCACCCAGTCTTTGAGCTCTGTCAGCTGAGCCTTTTTCTTCTGCACAATCTCACTCTGCTCCACAGCTTCCTCAATCAGCTTTCTCAGGTCATCCAGAGAAACACCCAGTTCTTCCTCCAGACTGGGGTCCCAGCCCTCCACCTCCATCCTGAGGAAACAGACAGAGACAGGGCATGAACACATTATTTGAAATATCTACTCATACATCTTGATAAAAAAGGATGTTGAAACAAAACATAGTCAGATCATTTGGAAAAGCAAACATTTAGGGTATATATTTAGTAAAAGTATCACACATTTGCCTTTAAATACGCATATTTGCTTGTTTTCCTCCTCTTTTCTTGTTGTCAAACTGATTTACAGATGACTATCGCTATACTATATGGCTCTCGATGAATTCTACATATATTTGCCATATTGTGATAAAGTGCTGCAGCCTTTTATATCAATGACGGTTGTATGAACAACAAAAACACACCTTATAACGCAATGCAATGCAAAATATACTAAATGATAATGAGTTGAATCAACACTATTCAGATGGTTTCATAAAAACAAAACATTTTAAACCTCATGAGGGTAGGATCCACTGCACCACTGCTGTATTTAGTTACTGAGTCTGATTGATCTGTAAACCAAAAATGTTATGAATATGAAAATGATTTAAACTGCTCAGTGATCAATGCTGATTTATGGTGAGGCTTACATACAATAAGACTGATCTCTTATTCAAAAGCCATACAAATGCTTACTAAAATCTGTCCTATAATCATCTCCAAACATTAACAACACCTCATGAGTTAACGGGACGCAGCACTGCAGGTTTTCAGTGTTTTCTGTGTGAGGCTGGTCTGCGAGTTGAGACCCTGCACACTCAGGGCTCACACATGTGTACAAACCACTGCTTGCTCTGTTTATATCTGACCGAAATATGTCGAGCCTCTCTCACACAGGAGCTGAATATTATAGATATTATCTAATAAGTACAATTCAACTATGAGCTGATCTAATGAATTGCAATGCAGCTGCAGAGCATGCACTGGGAGGCAGCCTGCTACTAGTTAGCACAACAAAGGGCAAGTTATGAGCCAAAACTCCGTTTATCCCTTGATCATTTATTGGCTAACGGAACGACTGCTGACTTATCCCTCCACGACTTCACTGGCACTTCACCGAGTCACAGAGAGTTAGATGAAAAACAAACCGAGGATACACACACACGGGTTAACGGGCTAGCAGGTTAGCCTAGCATTAGCATACGAAAACGTCTCAACCGTTGACAGACTGATGCATCTGGAAAACAAAACGTTGTGTCCTCTGGCGTTTCTCTGACAGACACACGAAACAGCACAAGTAAACGTTTACTTATCAACAGCAGCCACCACTCACCCCTCACTGGTTTCCATCCTGTCCGCTCGCAAATGTACGGTTAGCCTGCTAATGCTACCGGCTAGCTACAATGGAGGAGACATGCTTTGCAGCCCAGAGTATCTGAAGTGGGCGGTGTTATGTTGGGCTGTTTGTTTCAATGAAAGGCTAAAGCTCCGCCCACCCGGGTCATCCAGGCTTATAAAAAAGAAACCCTGCAGCACTTGGGACAGTGGAGCCCAAAACCAACACATCCATACTGCTGCTTTTTATGGTTTAATAGCACATATTTACACAACCAAGCTCTTTAATACTGCTATGGACTTTAATTAAAACTATGATATAATATAATATAATATAATATAATATAATATAATATCCCCTAAATGAGTGAACAATTTGTGAGTAAGTAATAAGTATAAAAGTAATGTAGGCTATGTAGTAGGCTAGACAAAAACAAATTAATGGTTAAATGGGAGTAAAGCAATTGGCTTTAGTTGATTGTTATTACCTTTTCAGGACTTTATGGTGTGTTTGAAGCAGCCTTTAATTAGAATTAATTAGAAATATTGTTTCACTTGGAGAACCACTGCCTTAGAAGATGATTCAGGGAGCAGATAAACTCATTATACTTTGGCACCTCAACTCTGCAGATTCTGCCTCTGAGAAAAGAGCCACCACCACTGATGAATTACTGACACATGCTACGTGGTATCAGGTTTGTTTCATTTGCTCAATAACAAGCAACTTGCATGAAAGTATCCGCAAATTCTTCAAAACACTGTGACAAAATTTGGGGAACAAAAGAACAGAACATCTGTTTTGTATTATAGTTCAAACACTGAGAACTCGGAAACATCTGTGCACTATTAGTGTGGAAGGTAGGGCATTTGCCTCTTGTCTGTGTCAAGCAGCTTTTCTTCCAATGAACAATTTGTGCTGATGGACAGATCACACACATGCTCTTTGTAATCACCCATAGTTTTCAGTTTCTCTCGTTCCAGCCAAAAGATTGGCTTTTTATTTAAACTTTAAACAAATCTCAAAGTAATAAAAACATCCATCTCAAATATCTTTCCTGATATAATTGGAAGCTGATGTTTGAGCATTTGCAATTTAGGATGTGCATGAATAATGTAACAATCCTATAAATAATCATATAATACAATGAATAATTATATACCATGATCTCCTGTTATAAGCACAGACAAAACATAATGTTGGCACATATTTTAAACTGTGCATCATGTAGCCTACAGTACTTACATCATTTGAAGTTACTGGATACTTTGGTTGACGGCTTTTTTTGTGCAAAATGTCAGAAACAAACTATATGAAAATGAAAGACACAGCTCCTCTCGGTCCAGTCATAAGAAAAGCCACAAATATTCAGTGGGTTATTGTGGCAAATGGGTTTTTGTCATCTCTCCAGTATGAGTAGATGGCATCGTTCCTTTTGGAGGATGGTGCGTCTTTCTCTAATGATGCCTAGATCCCTGGACTCCATCACTCCTCAGATTGCTCCTCCTGGTACGTAGTGACAGAGATTGACCTGTAAGGGTCCAGCACCATCTGAGCACAGCGGACGATGGTCACCAACAAGAAGAAGCAGAGGACGAAGAAGAAGAAGAGGGCAAACCCGAGGTCCACATCCACTTCCAGTCTGGACATGGGGAGGATCGGTGGGTCCATGCTGACAAATCCACAAACTCCAAAGACAAGACCCAGTCTTGAAGTCAATCTGTTGACTTCCACCAATGTGGTTCCTGAAATTCTTGTAATTACACCAAAATAAAGTGACTGTTAGATATTCATCTATACATACTCATCCAGCTCCTCTCTTTATGTTCACAGACAATCCATCGCTGACTGTGCAGTTTCTATGTGAGAACCCCAAACTGAACTCCACAATCCTTTCCACATGGTCTCCCAGCCTTGACACCTCGGCCACTGACTTCAGGATGGATTGGTGGACACATGGAGCCCCATTTGGCACCTGTGTCCTGCATGAATAGTTAATAAGGGGTTTGGTAACGATCAGGCCGTTCCTGAGATTAGAACAGCGAGGCAACTCTCTGGTCTCTTCAGGACATGAGACCTTTACAGGAGATGACACCTTAACAAGAGTCACTGGATCCCTGGACACTACAAGGTTTGGACACATGACAACATGACCAAGATGTAGCCATAGACAAGTTGTTAAGGCTTTGTGTGATGTGCAGAGCTCTACACATACCCCTGCACACACACTCAAAGTGTAAGTTATTTTATGACCTATACGTCAAGGAAAATAAGGGAAGAGATGTAAAAAGGAAAGAGAAGGTTGAGGAAGAGAAAGAGGATATGACGCCTTGGTGGCAATCCACTTGAGAGCGGTTGGAAACTGATCCTGACCAAAAAAAAAATGCAGATTGCTTGTATCCTGATGCCACCACGGAAACACACACACACACACACACACTAGTCAAGAGCACGGATACTAAGCAGTGGATCTGAACAAAAAGCTGGGGCAGGGGTGTGTTTGTATTGAAACAGTAGGACAAGATTTATAGCAGGAGATGCCACTCAAGTGCAACCCAAACAGAGTACAGTTGACATAGTGAGCCAACCTTAGAGCAGTAGTGGCATTAATTCAGCCTGTTTTCACCCCCAGGCTGTGAAAGAGAGGAGGGAAGGAGGAAGGCAGAAACTGATCCCGGTAGATACCCACTGATCTCGTCTCCTTGCGTCTTCACCGATACACAGAAAGGAGGAAGAAAACGGATACAGGCCAAACAAAGAAAGGATGGCTTTAGTTTCCTCTCCAGAGAAGAACAACTGTTAGAAGGAAGTAAATACATGAATGCAAGTAACTGAAGGTCTGAGGTCGGTGCAGCACAAATTGCAGACCAGCCTTTTAATTTTGACAATATAACAATTTAATACAAAAACCAAACATTCTCTCATTTAACATTTCATATACATATACAGTATATTTATATATTTGTGTTTCTATGAGTGATAAAAGTTCACATCATTGGAAAAAAAACCTGGATACAGAGCAACCAAAAATGTTTTCAAAAATAACAAAGACAACACAGTCACCAACAAGATGAGAGTTGGACAATTATCAACATGGGTTTACATACAGTTACATAATTTGCCGTCATGAGTGTGCAAGTGTTACACTCGAACAATGGAAGAAGGGTCAAATTTAAACCAACACCACACATTTACTTAAACTTAAATATTTTTTAGAAGCATTATCTTTCATCCTGCAACATTCTCCTAAAACTCAAACTTACCAAAAATTGATTGTAAAACACAGGTGGTTGGATCTTCGGCCAACATTCAGTCCTAATCCAAATGTTTGTCACAAACAACAGGACAAAACAATGAGAAAAGCAAAATCTTCGGAACATTCGCATTTGTACATTGTCTTACTTTTAGCTCCGTTGATTCCATTTTAATCCTTAATACCCTGATCACACCATTAATAACACATAGATCAGAAAAGGGCAACGGAAAACTCAAGTGATCATTAAAAGTTTAAAAATTACAAATTAAACACTAGGGAAACATTTCAATTAAAATCAAACATTACTACCACATTTTCTCCAATTCAAAATAACATTAATTAAGGAAAACATTAATAACAATAAAGAATGGCTTTAAAAGTACGCAGTTCCTGCTTGTTAATTATTGCTGTATGATTTTTTTATTTTTATTTCTTTTACAAAAGAAGTACAAAAAGCCCATACTTGGTACAGGGTAACGCAGGATGACAGATAATAGTAAATCAAGCAAGTTTGAAAACCTATGACTGTGTTAAAGTTGATAATGATACTGTACGCATACATTTAACATACATACACACATGCATACTGTATATATGTATATGTAGGCAAAAAAAAAAGATTGTATACATTTCACCTTGACAAACAGTATGTAGCCATTGTAACACTGTGTGTCTGTGTTGTTAAAGTACATGAAGAAAAACAAAAGTTCCTTAAGAGGCAAAACAAAACGATAAAAATTTATAGGTGAAGCCACCAATGTACATAGAAAACTGTACTCAATAAAAATCTACACAATGTAGAAGCGCTCCATGAAAGCAGTGCTGACATGCAGAGACATGCTGTGGATTTAAAACTGTGAGTGAGGTTAGCACAGACATTGGTGGTTTGCGTGCAACAGCTTTGAAATCTTTCTCTTTTTTAAAATCACCAAAACTGTATATCCCTGCAATTTCCTGAGAGTTTAAATCAACGATTGGTGTGATTAGGCTACATGCTAAAGGGTAAAACAGCAAAATACACTCTTCATCAATGCCTGAGAAAAACCAGGAATATATTAGAATAAAAGGCCTTTGTTTGCACGTGTGTGTGCACTTCCTATTTAAGTTTTTTACCAGAATGTAGGTGTTATTGTGCAGTCTATTCAAGTGTGGTTGTGTGATTGTGCGCTTTTATATATTTATATATCTCACATATCTACAACATAGATTGTCGAGCTTTGGGCAGTGCTAGCTAAAGATTTCTCTTACAATGGCTGGAATATTGTTAAAATAATGATCTTTTAGTCAGTAGCAAATCCTTGATTTTCCTTTCCTATATATCTGCAGTCAGATATATCCCTCCATTTTTAACTGGCTCATAGCAGTGCAGTTCAAGCCATGCGAAGCAAGGGAAGAGTGCTACTCTCAGGAGCAGGAAGAAAACAGGAGCAGAAGAGCGAAATATAAGAGAGTGTGAGGGCAAAAACAGTCAAGAAGACTAGGGGGTGAACCAACAGTATTCACCAGGTCACTCGTTAAACGACGGGTACATGGGAATCTCAAAGTCATCACTGTTGAAGTTCGCAGGCTGGTCCAGCATAGACAACACATCCTGAATCAGAAGGAGAGAAACAAAGAAACTTTATTTAGGAGACATAGACTTGGGAGAGTATTTGTGAATGCTGGGCAGGTTAAGTTCGTGTCACTCACAGGAAACATGTCTTGCTGGTTGCCCTGAGCGTGAGGATGCTGCTCTGCATTACTCTGAGAGTGCTGCTGGCCCTGCCACTGGGGCCACACTGCCTCGGCTGCTCGAGACGGAAACTGGGCCCCTGATTGATTGCCATCTGGGACGGAGAGCAGAGGCGTGAGAGAGCGCAACGATATAAGCCGAGAGACATGGATTCAGACATGCATGTGCGCAACCTACTGTAACCGTTGGTGTTGAGGCTGGCACGAGCGTTCATTTGTGGGTAGTTGGCACCGCTGGTGGGGGTGGGAGCGGCACCTGTAGGCATCTGGCCACAAGAGTTGGAAGAGCTACCTCCAAATCCTCCCATGGGTGCAAAGGATGGAGACATGGTCTTTGGGGCCTGGGGAGCCACCTGCTGGTTACAATTCATGCATTTATTGACTAGAAGTTGGGCAGGATCGATAATGTTGCAAATGACAATAATTATTGTTGTTTGCTGCCAGAATTTTGTGACTTGTAGTATCATAATACATTTCCTGTTGCTGCCGATGACAACAGGTGTCTCTTGATCAACCAGCACCGAAATGTTCAGTCCTCTACAATAACTGGAAGAGACACATGAAAGTGTCATTCTATCAAGTCCCTGGCTTACCTGGTTGTTATTAAATTGTGGTCCAGCTCCAGCTCCAGGCCATCCTCCTGCCGGTCCTCCATGCAAGGGGCTGCCAGTGCTGGAAGGGGTAACCGACTGCGGGGCTCCATTGGGACGAGACATCCGAGCCAGCATCTGCCCTGCCGAGTGGGTTGGCTGCGCCATCTGTGGAGTCATATTGACTGGCCTGCAGAGAAAAGAAAAGAGAGTGAGTGCTCTGAAAATAAAATTAAAACTCAACTCAATGTTGAAATAAACATGTGCAAAAGATTCACTGTGAATCCGAGCTATACTAAAGTCAGCATAACAGCTACTTGAAACATGTTGTACATGCTTTCAGGAATTCATTCTGAAGGAGCAATAATAAAGGCACCATCTGCACCCACTTAAAGCACATGTGGGAATGTGGTAATTGTTGTTGTATATCAGCCAATATCATACACAAACCGTATCCATGTGATTCAACAGGCAAAATCTTCAGATATGGCAGGTTACATAAACACAAGTCAGATCTGAAAAAACAAGCTCAACTAGAGGTGCCAGTAAATGCTTGTTTCTGCACTGTGTCATGTTGTTTGCATGAGAGATTATACAATGGAGTTACTGTGTCTGGTAACTGACATTCACTGCCTAGAGAAAAAATCCCCAACATATCGGTATGTGACAGCAGACAGACACACAACTGAGTCACTATGAAGCACGAAGATGACAGTGTTTACTAAACAAAATTAATAACAATTAGGTGAACTTTTGTTTTGAAGCTCAAGATCTGGTGAACATGCAAATACATGCAGACTCGTGTACATATAAGACTTCCTACCTGTAAGCATCATTGGGTCGATTAGCAGTGAAGTTATTGGCTGGAGGGTAAATCTGTGTGGAAGGAGTAGAGGTGGAGGGCATGGCCTTGGTCTGATCTGGGCCTTGAAAAAGGGAGGAGTAGAGCTCTGGCTTCTCGAGGCTCTTGCTGTGGTCTGGTCCTGCAGCTGTGACAGGCTGCACCGGCTGGACTGGCATCTGAGGACCACCAAAACCATCCGTCAGCAATCACTATTCAAAACTTTTGCAGTATTCAAGTGGGGAAGAGCTGATCTGACTTGAATGTGAGCATTTATCATTATATCCGGAAAGTCCTTGAAATAAAAATTTCCCTCAATGCTCCAGTTCACTTTAATTTAGTGTTTATTGGAGCTGTCGTACATGAAACCCATACTCATAGGGCAGAGGCTGTTGTTATGATGCTATGTAAAACCCTCTGAGACAAACTGCTTGTAAAAATGGGCTATACAGGGTTACAAATAGAGAAACAGGCTAGGGCTTTGAATTGGGTAGCAAAACACCAACTTTTTTGAAGCACACAATAAAATACAGATCAATGAAAGCATGGAACTCCTTACCACTGCCAATAACTAAACCCACACACAAATTAACATTTAAAAAGCAAATAAAAAAATATCTTGGAATTTCATATCTGTAAAATAACATGCACACACACGTACACACAAAGGGTTTTATATAGGGTAGTAGGGTTTCTTGTTGTCATTTTCATTTGTTTTACCCTTTTATTTTATTCTATTTTATTGTGTATTGTGTAATGTTATATTTTATTTTATAACCACTGTACATTGGAGTATCTTACATACGTTCTTTGATGTAGATGGCAATCCGATTGTGCAGATTTAATGTAAGTTTTTGTTGACTTGTCTTTTTCGTGTTGTGATTGTAGATGTATATGTTTAAATGTACTGGTTTTAAATGTGGATCCCAGGAAGACTAGCGGTGCTCTAGTGCGCAGCTAATGGGGATCCAAACAAATAAAACTAAAACATAAAACATATGATCCAGCAGTGTTTCCCCCAGAAAACAGGGGGCGGGAGCGGCGGCGAATATCGCTACATTTTAATTTTTTAGTTAGTAGTTAGTTTAGGCGGCAGCGCTTTCCTGTTAAGGCGGCCGCCTTAACAGGAAAGCGCTGCGGGAAACCCTGATCCAGAATTTGAACCTGCTAGATTGGACGGGGGCTTTAAACAGTGGGTTAGGAGAGGTATCACATCTTTTTCTTCCCTCATTTCTATGAGTTAATTTCAGACACATTTGGACTGGAAAAGCAGGTATTCCATAGATACCTGCAAGTCAGAGACTATAATAATATAAAATTACAAATCAAAGAGGAGAAGGAATACAATTTCATTTCTATATTGATGCATACCCAAAAAAAGACAATAAAAAGTTGGTCTGAAGAATATATGGAAGCATACAAGTCTCTAAAATCATTCTACGATATCCATTGAACAAAAATGGGAGAGGGAGTCAGAAACACAAATATCAGAAGAGATCTAGATAGAAATGTGTGAGACACAAGCGACCACTTCAAACTCAAGATCGTTAAGAGAGTTCGGCTGGAAGAATGTAGTGAGATTTTTCATAACCTCTAAAATAACAGCACTGCAAACAGGCACACAGAGCCAAGGCGTCTGTTGCAGACAATGTGGAACCTCTACGGCTAATCACTTTCATGTTTTTTGGGCCTGTCTGAAAATCATAGGGGTGGATTTAGATTTATCTTTTGTTACTTTATATCTCGGTAAAATTCTGGAAAAAGTCCTACACAAGGATAAATACTTACTGAAGATTCTTTTGGCAAGTAGTAGGAAAGCTATAACCAGAAAATGGTTGCAACTAGATCCTCCAACATTGGTCCAGTGGCACGGGATCATTCAAGAAATTTACTGTATGGAGAGACTTACTTTTGTTGTAAGGCTTCAGTCGGCAAAATGTACTGAATGCTGGGAAAATGGATTGTGAATGCACCTTGAATAGTGTGACATTATACCATGATGTATGTGTGTGTGTGTATGTGTAAAATAATATTTTGATTTTAACTGTAACACCCATGATGATCTCATGTTCTTTGTACATGTAATTAAAAAAAAGGCCTATACAAATAAACGTGCCTTGCCTCAAATGCCTGTATAGTTTCTGCCTGCACATCCTTGCACATCAACTCACATCTAAGATGTTATCTTATAGTGAGTTAATATATCTAATGACCTTCAGAACAGAAGAAGAAAATGGTCAAAATGAAGACTCATAAGATATACACTGGACAAGTGAAAACAAAAGCAACAACGCAATCTTAAGACAATTTGCCAGGGTGTGAACTTCTCTCTTTAGCACTCTTACACAACCACTTCTGTCACGTTTCATATGTGTGCAACCATGTGAAATAATGTTAACGCCTTCCAGAGGAAATCAACTAAAAATGTCACTGATCTGTGAAAATCTAAATATTGGTACCGGTATGCATCTTTTATCACTCCACAAAAATACACTCATTGGACTATTATCTGTGGCGATTGTTTGTAATTTGAGGTATTACTTTACTGTTTTCTGTTAGTGATGACGCATTTGATGTTAATACGGTGCTAATAAAACATTATCGCAAACTGCTGGGCTATTGTAAGGCTAATTATGACCTGTTTTACTGTTGAAATCAACGTCTGCTAGAGTAATTACTGTGCTGTACTTCCTATGAGGAAGTACAGTGTTGTTCCGTCAATGGTGATACTTTGTGTAACACTAGGGAAATACAATCATGTGTCCACACGTGTGCTCTAACCTGTGGGAGGGTGATGGGTCCGGCCTCATACAGACCGTCTCTGGCTCCGGCTCCCTCCAGCTCTGCCTGCTGCTGCTGCTGGAACTGCCTGGAAGGGGAAAGAGAGAACGAGAGAAAGGGGTGTTGATTTGAAGTTGGTTTTTAAATAGCCTCATTTCCATTTCCATGCCCCTCCACTGTTGAGTGAGAAATCCCAAACACCTGCTGGCAAAATAGCACTCAACCCGCCACTGGTCACCATGGCAACAAAAGAAAAAGGAGGACAGAACAGGAAGAGAGTGACAAGCTTCAGCAGAGAAAGGCCTGTGATGTAAATACACACCTCTAACATGCTACACCACCTATTAGAAGTTTATCTTTTTACCATAGGCTACATGAAAACAACTATGAGACATGCTTTTTATTAGACCACAGCTCAATTTTCCCAACGCTACAGGGCAACAGAGATAAATAAAATGGAGAGAAGAGTCACCCAGGGTGGGAAATGACGACAGAACCAGAAGGACTAGAGCTTTCTAGAAACAGCAGTAGTCTCCCATGAAGAAGCAGCCCCCGTTCTCCCATGCAGGGGGACAGTCAGGTCCGGTCTCACCTGGTGGCCACCTGCCCCGGGCTGAGCACTACCGGAGGGCCACTTGGGCTGCTCTGACCCAAGGTAGGGGGCAGCAAACCCCCTGGGGAGGAGATGGGAGTGAGGGGGTCCTGAGTCGAGTTTCTACTGCCCCACAATGAGACGGGCGCAGAGGAGAGGTGTAGGGAGAGAGCGATCAGTGTGTGGTTACGGTATGGTAATGGGGGGTTGAGGGCGATAGGTACGCGTTCAGAAAGAGGGATCTTTCAGCAGTTACAGTTGACCACATCAGTGGTTTCATTATGTGTTGTATTCGGTTGTGCAACAATGTTACATAATCTTTAGTATTGGTTTGAATAAACCTCTGAATAAACCTCAGGCTAAATGAAGAATGACTCACTTGACATTGACATTGGTGCAGATGATATACTCAATCTCCTCTGAAAATGGGTTTTGGAAGGTGAAGGAGCTGGTTCTCATCCAGATCCATTCTCTCGATTTGGAGCGGAACCGAAACATCACCGACAAAACCTGGCCCTTCAGCTTCATCACCTGAGGAGACAAGTCCGACATGACAAACACTCATGATGTGTTTACAACCGTTCACACACACCCCGGGCTATTGTGAAATATCAGGTTATACATAAAACTGAACAACACTTAAAGCAGTACTAAAGAACTTTCAGTTTTGGTTGAGTTTGGCGGCGCCAGTGGCCCAAAGCGGTAGTGTTTTGCCTGAAGGAAGACTCCATTTCCCATGAGCACTAGCGCGTGGAAATTAACAGAAGACGTCCAAACTAAGTTTCTGTTAGCAGCGGATCATTTCTCGGATCATTTCTCAGTAAACACACTGAGAAATCCGACGGAAAGGTGCTGCATTGCCTGCTCCCTCCTCGTCGTGACTCGCAAAAGTGAAACTTAAGTGAGAGCCGGGTTCCTACCATGCTCCTCAAAGTTGCTTAGTCCCAGTGAAGGTGATACACCCCCTCAGGCCATGACAGAGGTGTCATTCAACCTGTTGTAAGTCGATGTACCATCACAAAAGTTATGAAAATATTATATGAAGGTTGAAAAGTTCCTTAGTGTTGGTTTAACTCCGACGGTGAGAAAGAATCAGTCAAGTGCTAAACTGGTGAAATTTTTACAGTTATTTTTAGACGTGAAGCACAGTTTATCTAATACATTAATTTATTCATGGCAGTTTTCCTCAATAATACCCACCACACATGGTTTCCTCTTTCACTTGTTCAAATAGGTAAAATCTCACTTGCACTGCTCTTCCTCTCTCAAACAGATTGACAATGGACCTATATCATATTGGGAGCCCTGTTGAAGCCCTGCTGCACTGGTGGGCTGTTTTTACCTTCACTGCTTCACTGCCGTTCGTGGGTGGACTGACTGAGCGCTCACCAGCCAGTCACAACTATGTCATGAACGCTCCCTCACCTGATCTGAGTCGGTGATAGCGGTTATTTCTTGGAACTAAAATGAAACAATGAGCTTATACTTTTTGCAGTAAAGCACTGTAAGCTTAACATATTAAAATGTCCCCCGCCTCCGCAGTCAGCTGCCACCACAAGCAGAATGAAATTCAAAGGAAAAGACTCTAACAGCCTCTTTTGGTCAATTTCAGTTTTGGTTTGACTTCACTTCACGTTTTGCAGATAATACAAGGCTGCTATGCGTATTGATCTTTCTCTCATTCTGCAGGACTACAGCAGCAGCAGTAATAGTTATACAAATCCCCAAAGTGATGTCTCAAGTCAGCTTTTTTTTTTTTTTAATGTGGAGAAAAGAAATGATAACACCTGGTCTAAATAACCCCCCGTTCCATAATACAGGATCAAAGACATCAGTATCAAAGAATCGTTGAACCCTTAAACATACCACACCCCAAACTGTACGGTTGAGTGAATTGAGTCAAGTTGCATTTTAGGTAATGCAGGTGCCTGGATTTGAAAAAGAACAAATGTAATAAAAGGATGATGATAACTCTGCTCTGCTGTATTGATTTTTTAACTCTTTTGTGCAATGATTAATCGCAAGAGTACTCTTTGAAGTGCATGTAAACACACTGATGTGGTAATACAAACACAAGAGATAAGCAGGACTAAAACAAGTCCTCGAAAGCCTACGTATATTGGGACTGTCCTACCTGCTGGAAACTGTCTCTCAGTAAGCCCTGGTCCTCTGGGTGGGCGAACTCCAGGATATTCTTACCCAGCATATCCTAAAACAAAAACAGCAGATTACACAATCACCATTATCCCAGGTGACATTTAACACAGTCTAGACGTGACATTTCCATCAGCTGCGCTGCTTACCTGAGGCTGGTAGCCGACAGTGGCCATGCAGCGGTGGTCTACAAAGGTGAACATGCCCTGGCAATTATGGCGTGAGATGAACTCTACTGGAACACTGATGCTGTTAATGTCTGTGTCGCTTGGGCAACAAGTCACCTGCGGGGGGAAAAAAAGAAGCATTGTTTCTTTATCGTCACAATGTACATTAATAACATTTATGGACAAAACGTTGGGAGAATGAGTTTCTAGTTTTGAATTGTTGAAAATATTATCACTGTTTTGCAACTCAGCAAATCAGGCGACAGGACAAAAGAACATTTCAAAACACGACGCAACTGCAAACATCAGCTGTAATCCACTTCAGATAAGACTGTAGATTGGGACCATGAAGTACTGCCTTGCGGGTGGGTAGGTGTACATACAAGCTCAGAAATGTTTATTCTTGTATTGTTGGTCAGAGATTACACAATTGGCAGGGAAGGTTTCAGATCAGAGGCAAAAGGCTACATTGCCATAACTAAACAACTTTTTTCTCCTTTATGTCAACTACATACTATATTTAATATGGTACATCCATGATTAGTCACAAATGATTACATGAGTGTAACTTGTATCAAATACACATGTGCACAATTCTGTATCAGTAACATCCTTTATACCTGTAATCTCCCAATAGCAACCAGACAGTAGCGGCTCCCCTGAGTGTTGTCTGCTTCGTCATCTGTTAATGATACCCCTACAAAACAAAAACAAAAAATAAACTGTTAACATGGGTATAGGGCATATTAACAGATGTATGGCGTATTAGAAGAGATGGCTTTATATCCTGGTCCTTACTGAGTTATTAGTTTTACCTGCAGGGGGCCAGGACTTGATGTATCCTGTACAGTGGACCACTACATACTGGGGCTCCCCTTCCTTGGTCGGACCCAAACCATTCCTGAGGGGAAGGAAGACATTATAAAATTATAATTAAATTTAGCCTGTAATAAAAATCATGTTAATATGCATCTAATTGCTACAGGCCTGTTCCAGGTGTGTCAATGTGCCATAATCCTAACTCTGTTTTTAGACAAATAGATAAATTTGTTTTTTTCCTCACCTGTTTCTATTCCTAAGGAAGTTCAGTCTGTTCATTGACAACGGTTCCACTGGACACGTGCCGCACCTTTAAACACAACCAGACACCAGATGAACAATGTATGCATCCTGGCACTTACACCAATATAAATACTGAGCTGCATAATATTAATTCTAGTAAGATTCACACCTCATTCTGCAGATGAATGATCGACGGGCCCCCATGCTCATTCTGGCTGATGACTGCTGGCTTTCTTTCTTCACTGTCCCTGTCTTCAAGTCCAACATCCTCCCTTTAAAAGACAAGCAAGAGAGCGCATTGAGTCAATCATGGGTGCACTGGGGGGTGGGGGCTGCTACCGTGTGTCTGAGTGCTTCATACCAGTGTTGTTATTTTCTGCAGTCGAGAGCTGCTCCCTGAGCTTTTCTGTGTCGTCTGGATGGAGCTGATCATAAAGGGAGGAACCAAGCCATTCAGGCTGTGACTGGTTGAGGACGGGAGTCAGGGAGTCTGAGACGTATACAATGCGACCAGTCTCACAGGACACCACAAATAGGAAGCCATCGGCTGCCTCCAGGATGAGGTGCTTCAGTTCCTTCAGACACAAAGCATCAAAGGACAAGGATTAGAGATCAGTGGAACGTGATACGAGTGTGTAAATTATAACTCTTTCTCTTCAGAGCACACGTTTGCCTTTGTCCCTGTAACTAGTATCAACACTCAATACGTTTACATGACACTTGAAAAAAACGAATTATTGCCTTAATCCGACTGGACAACTGAAGTGCATGTAAACACCTTAGTCCGACTGAAATCGGAGTTGGAGAACTCCGATTAAGACACCCAGATAATGCGATTGGAATTCGAATCTCTGTCATGTATACACCTTAGTCGGAGTATAACTGGACAATGCATGTGCGCATGCTCCACAACCGTAGAGACGGCACCAAGTGGAGCAGAGAAGCCGCCCAAACCCGGCAAAGTAAAGAAAAAACCCAATGTCAGCGCCGATTCAATGCATTTCACACAGCGCAACCAGCAAGAGTGTTTTATTTTTTAAAGAGAGAGAGAGAGAGAGAGAGAGAGAGAGAGAGAGAGAGAGAGAGAGAGAGAGAGAGAGAGAGAGAGAGAGAGAGAGAGAGAGAGAGAGAGAGAGAGAGAGAGAGAGAGAGAGAGAAAAAGGAAGCCCGTACCCTATTCTCAGCGCGCATCCAGCCCAGACTGGTGCGTCTGGACGGGAACTGCAGTTGAGAATTTATTATTAAAGCAGATATCAGCTTCACGGCCGTTTCGGCTAATGCTGCGTTCAAGGCAGGCTTTTGAAACCGTAAGTTACAGCTTCAAGTCACAACTACGACTTGGTAGCGTTCCAGGTAACCCGTAGCTCGTGTTTTTACCATCCTGTTGTCTGTGAAAGTTCCCTATAACGGCCACTCGTAACTTCCGACCCGTGAACTCGTACCAGATCGAACTGGTATGACTTCACAGGAAGGAAAAACACAAAGTACGAGTTTCTTTGAACGCACCATGAGTTAGCAGCCCCCGCCCTTGTCAGGCATCAATTGGTCCTCGTGCTACGTCACCACATTCACGCGCATCCCTTGGCTGCACACACAGCCCTTCATGCCGTTCTCTCTCCTCATTGGATAACACTTGTATCCCACAAGGAAAATTTTCTCCTCGGGTTACAGCAGAGCAGAGTGACGGAGAGACTCGTGTTTAGGCTGAAATACTTCATGTAAGTGATTGCTGACGGAAAATAGGACTATTTAGGACTTATATTAACAAAAACATTCCACTGATATCTGCTTTAAGCTACTAAGTTGTTTATATTCAGTTTTTTACGAGGTGACAGAAAAGTCAACAGGACAGGAGGCGTATTAACCCGCTGAAACAACGGGTGACGCCGCATGAGGGGGCGGACCCCGTCAGTTATTCGATTTTCTCAGTTGCATGTATATTGAGACAAGGACAGAAGTCCGACTTGACGCCAAAATCGAATTTTGAGCATAGCTCGATTAAGCTCTGCATGTAAACGTACTGACTGTTGTCAAGGGGAGCGCATGTGTTGACCGACAACAGAACTCAAGTTGCGCGTTTACGTTTGAGATGCACTGATCCGGTAATAACATCGGACATCGGCCCAGATATTGATTTAATAGCTAAATCAGGTATCGGATGATTGGGCTGATCCATGATGCTGATCCATTCACTTTAATTCTATGTCTGTGACGCGTGCTACATCATTAAGAGCAGCACATGCAGCATGCCGGTAGACAACACACAGAGCAACAACGTTTCACAAAGTTAGGAAAGTAATGTTAAAGTCAAGCCTGATGCCTTCACTCTCTTCTGCATAGCATGGTATAGAGTTTATCAATTCAACAGTGGTATTGGATCGGCACCGGGTATCGGCCGATACGCTAAGCCAAGGTAAGCTAAGGTATCGATATCAGTATTGGGGCTGAGAAAGCCGAATCGGTTCATCTCTAGTTTTTACCTGTTAACACAGAGCTTTAACAGGAAGGAGTACGATACTTACAGTCACCAAGACCCCATGTTAAATCATAAATTTGGTTTTGAACAATTTTCAAGCTGTCCTGGGCCCGGAGGGAACGCATAGAGAGTTTGGTAAATGAAACCAAGATCAGCTTTGACATCACAAATTTAGATTAAAACAGCTACAGAGAGGGTCAGCGGAAAATAGTAACTGACTGTGATGTGAGAAAAGTTGCAATTTTGAAAAGGTGCTACTTTCACTCCTCCGTCACTCTATTTCCACTGAACTCAGAGGTATAAGTGGGAACAACACTTACTGAGAAACCCATGTAATTAATTACTTAATTTAGTTTCACACAAAACAGTCTTGACACGATTCTCTCGACATTGTCCAGAATTGCCCTTTAACACATCCAACACACATGTAGCGATTGTCTGTGTGAGATTCATTCACAGCAACTGGAAATACTCCTGTTTGTTCGGGCAAGCATTGGTGCCTATGTAAAGCGCACAGAAGAAATGATTGACATGTGATCAACACACCCACTCCCTCATGAATTCTCCAAGAGTCAATTTAATGTGCAGTTCAACTGACTCAAGATGTTACTGTTCACACATTTACTGTAGTTCCTCTTAATAATGTCTAGAAACGTTCACAGCCGCAGAGCATGTGTGACAGCAGCTTGGATTGCTCATACCTGGTCGGTGAGAAAGGAGGGTTTGTATGACCCATCTGTGTTGGTATTGCCGCTTCCTCTAAGAGACTTCATATGGGAAACAGCCATTCGTAGGATGGTTAGTTTGTCTGGTTTCCGAGCGAGAGCACTGCAGGTGGGCACCATATCTGACAACTCTGTGATGTAGGCGGTCATCTTGTTCCGCCTCCGCCTCTCAATCTCACTGTGGTTCTCCCTGCAGTGAGGAAACAAGGGAGGGAGGCAGAGGTGGAGAGGATAGGAGGGATAAAGATGGGTGAAAAAGGCAGGTGGACAACATGGAGTAGAGTTTAGAGTTAATGTTGCAATGCAAGTATGCCAATCGAGAAGGGGTGGAAATGAGAGAAGGTGAGAGAAATGCTGGACGCACAAAACAATAAAGTGTTGTCAATGATCCATCGAAACGATGGTGAGAAAGCAAGTGAGCCTGGTCTTTCACGGCCAGTTGGTGTGACAAAAGAGTGCAGAAAGAGAAAGACCCTTCAGATGCCCTGAGAGGGGGGAGAGAAAAGAGACAGAGAGGACAGTTGCTCAAGAGGAAGGGATTACCACAGTGAAAGAAGTCCCCGACTCACACACACAGCACAGCGGTTAGTGACACACATCACAGTGGTGGGTTGAGATAGACAACCAGCTGCCGAGGGCAAAGAAGCAGAACATTCTGACAGGCACCAACGGATGCACAGAGCGGCAAAATATACCGGTAATGTCGTACTGTCAAAACAACAATGTGCTGGGGTCCCAGCAGGACAGGATAGTATTTGATCAGTGCATTCACTATTGATATGAATACAAGCAGGAGAGGGAGCCTTCCACAGTGGTACAGGCCATACCTGGCTAGTTTTTCCTTATCTGCAAAACTTTGATCTTCTTCCAAAAACCTGGAAATGAAACCAACCCACTAAAAAAACTGGCCCAAAAAATCACAACCAAAAATAAAAATAAGCTTAAGACTAAAAAAAGAAAAGGAAAAAAACATGGAAAGGAGAGGGAGCTCAGCATTGACATAATAATAGTGTCAACATTGTATCTCCCACACACATTTATCTCTCCTAATACACCTCCTACCTGGCAAAGCGCTCTTTGTCATTGTTAGAGCCTCCTGTGTCATCATCACACCTAAGAAAGAGAGAAACACTGCTGTTATCTCAGCAGCCAAGAAAACTGAAACACTGGTTGATTAAACTCATCATTCGTGCTTTATCACATGTCAATCTGATACAAAACGTACCTAAACAACTTGCTTCCGTCGTCATCATCAAAGTCAGGCCTGCAATGTGGTGAACAATGTTACATGAGAAGTTTCACACAAATATTCTCACAAGAAATTTTGACCACAACAAACGAAAGCAAAAGCGTCTCCGTCAGCAAGTACACATAACACGATGCTGCTGACAAAATAAACCGCTAAAACACACAAACACACTTACGCTGCTGGTCTCTTGTTGGTCCCTTTTGGCATGACAGCCCGGCCACCTGCTTGGGTCCCACTTTCCCCCATACCCAGATTTGGATCTGGCAACTCTATAAATAACACGGAGAGACAGGTGATTTCCTATTGTGCCTCTAGCACTGCAGAGGAAACTCAACTATACTCAGGGGACCTCACGATCAGAGGCCAGGCTCACGTTATAACGCACACTGACATTTACTTTTTTATTTCACAATGTATTAAATGTATATAAAAACAACACATTAAACTGGTAACATATGAACAGTCGAATCGGTGAAGCAAACAGTTGGCAGCTAAGATAATCGCAACCTCCGAGCTAAGCTCCGGCTAAAACGACAGATACCAATCATGTGGGCAGCATTTTCTAAAAATATATATATAAAAACCTATGGACAGAGTAGAGTCAACCACGGCCTGGTCGTCTCTCTACTCAACATTTCGTTTCTTTAAACTGTCTCAGTATTGTGGCCGCTGTTAGCCGGCTAGCGTGCTAACAGGCTAACTGACGCTTATGCAATACACAGCCAGCACCGCTGTGGCGTTAGCTTAGCATCGCTGAGCTAACTGAGCCGCTGCTGTCACGCTATCTTCAGGAAAGTGTCCACTGAAGCTGCAAAGGACACAAAACACCCAGAAAACCATTAACAGGCGCCCTGGGCCGTGTAGCTGACTGTCGCTGTGAGTTTTATTGCACTTTACCTGGGTTTGAAGAGGACATGTCCGTGTGGAATAACATAAACAAACAACTTCGGCTGAGAAAAAAAAAAAAGAAATCCTCAAAACCCCCGCCCCTCCCCCTCGCTAGCTGAGAGAGAGGCTAACCAGAGCCTCGCCGATTTCCTCCCTCACGACTTCACTTTGTCCGATAAGATGTCCAACCCCGCGGCTGCTGCAGCTCCGGAGCGACGCGAGGGTTTAAAACAACAGGCGGAACAAACAGGTTGTCTCCTCCGGTGCCAGTTTCCCGGTTTTCTCCCGGTTTAAAGCCCCTACCAGTTAAAGATGGCGGTGTGAGCTAGCGGAGCTACAGTCCGTCTGTCTACACTGTTTTCTTTCCTCCTCTCTCTCTCTATTGGACTCCGCAGCCGCCAGATACAAATGACGCGACATGTTGGGAAATCCATGTCGTGCTCCGCCCCGGCGCTGCTGACACACAGAGGACGGAGGGACCTGCAGGTCTGACTGCCCCCCCCCCCAAAAAAAAAACCTCCGGATGATGAGACAGAAACAGGATCATAAACGTCCCAGGTAACAAGTAATGTTCAAGGCTCCAGGCTGCCTCTATGAGGGCATTTTGCCCCTAAAAATCGAGACAGTGCAAGTTTTCATCTATTTGAATTTTGTGCAACCAGCAAAATTTTCTTTTGTTTCTGTTCTCTGGTAAAGGGGTGACTCAAATAATCTGGAATCTGTCATTACATGAATCATGAATGAATGAAAAGGAAATTTACAGATTTACAGTGTGCACCCTTGAATTTCCTGATTGCGCTCCTAAAAATTTAAGTTTGTGGCCACTATCCTAGTATTTTAAAAAATTTTGAAAACACCCTAAATTAGTCCGGAGCCCTGTGAGGGATCTGCAGGTCTGACTGAGGAGGGGGTGAAAAAAAAAACCCTTCAGGATGAGACAGAAATAGGAACATAAACGTCCCAAAATATGAAATGAAACCAACGTTAAAAAGGTGAGGATAGACCACATCTGGAAACACACACATTACACCAGCACAAGGGGTTGTTATCATACGGAGGAGTAAGTAACTTGAATAATACATAGGCTACTGTATTTTAACATTTAAGTTTGTTTTCTGTATTTTTATATTCAAGAGCAAAAAGTACTACACAAGTAGGCCACTTTAAGCACTTGTAGTGAACAACAAAGAGTTCACTGCTGCTTAAGTGGAGGTGCGTGACAAAGTAAAGTGTGCTCATGCTCAGCTGATCCCTCTCAGGTTATTGTATTTAAAGGATTATTATGATGACATAATAAATGTGTAAACATCATTTTAGTGTTCTAGCTGGTTGAGAATGCTGGTTATTACTTTCTAAACACGACTGCTTTTTTTTAATCTATTAACAATTGATTTTTGTTAGATGATCACATCTGTGTGTGTGGTGTGTTTGCTGACATGCCACTTAACAAGTTAAAACGGTTTCACAGGGTTGTCATTGTGATTCATGATCTTTGCTTTTATTATTAACAATACTTAGGCATCAATAAACAAAAAAGAAATAAAATAAAATAAAAAAAAACACTGTAATTAGGACACACTGTTTCTTCTGTATCGACAGGGAAGAGAGGTTGCTGGTTGGTCTGGGTTAGTACAAAAGAACGTAGTGGAATGAGGGTGAGTTTGAGAGGAAGAGCAGAAAAGTGATTGATGTATGAGAGAGTGGGGAGAGGACGATCTAGTCTTTGAGTTGAATTTGTGATGTGAGGTGAAGACAGGAAAGAAAAGGAGAGGACATGAAGACAGGAGAGAAAGCTTCCCATACATTACAGATAAGGCACTTGACATACAAAAGAAATTAAAGCATAACAACAAAGCGGCAACATTTATTACTTAATTCAAAACTGACACTGAACCTCTAAAAGCAGATTTCTTTAAAAAAAAAAAAAAAAGAAGAAAAAAAAGTCATCTGTAAACCCGTTTCATACACAGAATCATACCAAAATCATTCACTTAGATCAACACTTTAATCGTCACCAAGGTTAAAGGACAATTCCGGGCAAATTCAATCTGGGGCTGTAGTTTCCTGATATTTTAAGTCTAAAAGAATGAATCTGAAGATTTTCTTTTTAATTGCTCCTGTTTCGCAGTAGTTCTGTCTGTCCCTGCATCGCCACGGCAGCGCTGAATGGGAGCGGACCGATCTTAGACTGTTTACATCCCTCAAAACCACAATTTGTTTCCACAGACATCATCAGGTGGCTATTCAAACACACACCGAGGGATTTTTTTACTTGAAGCAAGCGGACATGTTTGTAAACAGAGCTGTAATACAAAATCTTGTGAAGTCTCGCGCAAGTCAAGTTGCAACTATGTTTACAGGCATGGATGTATTATATCAGATCCATGTTTACAGGTCGTCTGAAGTGCTCCCGTTTGTTTTATCAACAAAGGAATATCCACTCAGAGCCACAACGTCTTCGTAGCAGTAAGAGTAAGTCTGGATATGTTTATTCTGCCTGTAAACATACTGAGCGTGTCAACTTGACTCTCGCGCAAGACTTTGTATTACAGTTCCATTTACAAACATGTCCACTTTCTTGAAGTCTGTGGGGGAAAAAAGTGGTTTTGTGGGATGTAAATAGCCTAAAAACAGCGTAAGATCGGTCCGCTCCCATTCATCGCTGTAAAACAGAAGCAATTAAAAAGAAAATCTTAAAATTCATTCTTTTAGATCTAAAATATTAGGAAACTATAGCTCCAGGTTGAATTAGCCTGGAATTTTTTATTTAATTTAATACATATAACCCCGGCTACAAGGCAGTGAACTGAAGAAATCTGGAAAAGATTGGTTAAATTTGGAAATGTTAATCCTGTTCTATTGCATTCGCCTTGATATAAAACTCCTTCATTTCAACAGAGCAACCCACTTTCACAATGATTTTAAGGAGCGTCATCGCTTTTCAATGGGTGGCATCAGTGTGATTCAAGACTCAAATGGGTCAAACTGCTTCAGCCAAACCAGAGAGGAAAAAAAACATTCAGCTCCAACAAAACTAGCAGGAAGCCGTGATTTCTATTGCAGTGCTTGTGCTGAACACTCATATGTGGACATTACTGACTGCTCTGACAGCAAAAGAATTGAGAATGATAATCTTTGCAGGTTGGACATCTCTTCTGGAAGCAGGAAATGGACATTAGCTGTTATTAAAATTGTACTGGAATTGAAATAAGAGAGCAAGATTTACTTACTCTGTTTATCACCCCCAAAAAAAGAAAAGAAAAAGAAACCACATGTATTCTTAAAACCTTACAAGGCAGACGACTTTATAAATGGCACAGGCTGCACTGGAGAGCAGAGGCACACAGTCCCACTGCAAATGATAACATTATATAGGAGACAGTGTATGTATGTGCAAAGACATTGCAATAGCTGAATGAACACTGTACTTGCATAGACAGAAAAATAAGGGAAGTAAATGCCCCATTGTTTCTCTTCCATAAAACATTCACTCTTGTTCTTTTGCTAGAAAAAAAAGGTACAACGAAATAAAGCAACAAAAGATAGCAAAAAGCATAAAAGCTATAAAATGGCATTTTGACAGCAATTAGCTGGCTCTAAGGCACACAGTTAGAACAAGAAAGCTTAAGTAGAAGCAGCATCAGCCCCCTCCTGTGTCCTCTCCTCACTTTGCTCCTCTCCTGTTTCTCCCCTGTCCTCTTTGAAGTTTTGGTACTGACATCTCACACTGACAATGATGCATTTTTCTCCGATGACAAAGCACAAAAGCCCTGCCACTTAATGTAGTGTATATCATCTGCTGGATCTCTGTGCCCTCTACAAGTACAAATGAACATGTGTGAGAGTGTTTTTTGTGTCGTGCAAAAGTAACTGTCAGATCTCCTCAGGATATCTGCTGTTCTTGGTTTTAGGGAATGACTTGCCCCCTCCCGTCTTCTTGCTCTCTCTTTTCATCCCTCCCTCTTGCTCCCCTACTGAGGGATACGAGTCCTTCGCACATTCCTACGTCCTCACACTTGTTTGCTTTCACTCTGTCTTGCTGTGGTTGTTGTTGTGGACCGTGTGACCGTTCTGCACTGGCCCATTTTTCTTCATGACCTTCTTATCTTCCGCCTCCCTTTCTTCCTCTTCTTCTGATTCGTCTGTTTCATCTTTGTCACTCCTTTCGTCGTCAACTTTTTCCTGAGAAGAATTGAAATAAAGAAGAGGGGTTTGAGCAAAGGATGTGATTTAGAAACATAAAAGAGATTTTCCACCCAGACTGGACTGAACTGGAGCAGAAAAAAGTCAAACTCTGCAGCTGTATTTACATAAATGTGTGTGCGCGTGTGTGCACTGCCTGTATCTGGCCATTAATACTGTATTTCTAACTGTCTTGTAATCAGAGCTGAAATGTATATGGCTTTATGGATAATACAGTGGAGTTTCTATGAGTAGTAGTAGTTGTCAGTTTCATCTTCTATTCTTTTAAGCAGCTGCAATCAATACCGTAACATATTATTTCCTGAATCTGAAGCTTACTTAGGCTTTATAGTGAGTTTCAGCTTGTTGTTTAGCTTAAGCTGTTTTGGTTCTGTTTTTAGAGAATTTTCAGACATGCCTGAAAAACTCACTGTAGAGAAAATAAAACAGCACACAGATATCATTTTCAAGTGTGAATAGTGGACGTATCTTCACCAGGTGGACAGAAACATGAATCCACACACAATAAAATGTTGTCTTGCACAGAGTAGGTGGCTATTTGTGAACAAATTCGCTATATTAACATTGTAACATGATTATATCAGTCTTATGTAACTGAACATTTTCAGTAACAGGTACATGGACCTTTTCTTGTTTTTTACTCATATTTGTCTTTGGATAATAATGCTGCGCGGGTTTAAACTTAAATGATTTTCAGTTTTGCGCGTAGATTTGCTCACATTGTTGGTGAGGAAACGGACTGCCATGCGTATGATGAGGACAGCCCAGAAGACATGTAGAGACTGTAGAGTCATCAAAAGTCCATTGAAGAAGTAGTAGCCAAAGAAAGGTCTGTAGATGGTCACTGGGTAAACCCACGTACAGTAGATTATCCTGCAACCGACACAAGAAAGAATTTAATTTAGGGTAAAGTAACTGGATGAGCATGCAGAAAAATATCATCTAGCTGTTGCTACCTGAAGGGGAAGATGACCAGACGAGTGACGATGAAGATTGCAGCAAATACGATGAAAATGTAGTTACAGGCGTTTCGCCACCCAGCATAATTGAACATCTTTGCAGACTGTGAAGAGAAAAGGAAACGACGAAATGTAGTTTAATAGGTAAACATGCAAATGCAGATTGATGGCTAATACATTTCTTATCACACCAAGGACAACTAAAGGTTCCTCCACCAGGTGGCAGTGCACCACCATCAGAACTCAGTGCTCAATGAACTGTGAACAGAGATGGGCCTGTGTTTGAAGTGCATTTGCATGATGCTGAATACAGTTCCTACAGTTAATGCGTGCCACTTTATCAGGTCGCTGGTTGTTACCGCAGGCACACATTTGCTCTACAAAGTGCAGGAATCAGAATATTATGATTAGGTGAACTATATACAGTATACTCTATAATACTAATGCAATCTGCTACAATGTGTAAGGAGGTGGAGATTTGTACCTCAAGGAAGTAATCAGAGGAGTCATGCACAAGCATGATGAGAGTTCCAGCTCGAATGTAGTTAACACACCAGGAAAAGCTGATGAGGAGGATTGTCGCTACATGGTGGACAATCTGCTCCTTGAAGTCCTAAAGAGAAGAAAACATGTTATAAATGCTGCAGAAAGAACACTGTTAAAAAATATATACTTGTGTGTTGAATTTGTTCAATGGATTTGTGTGATCGGCGGCGGTAAATCCTGCTTAAGAGGTATCTGGGTTAAAATATTGTGTTGGAGGAACACCCTGGGCCTCTTTGGTAATTTTTTTTCCCTCACTGCCCTCAGCTGATCCAAGCTGAGCGAAGTCCAAACACACACACACACACACACACATTCAAACACACGTGTAACAACAGTCTAATGTCCACCCACAGTCCATGCCAGATGTCAAATTGCTCACACAGTGAGAACAGGCTGTTTGTCCTCCTCTTGTTGTACAGGTGACCGTGATGTAATAATCATAAAAAAAGAACTTCCATTGAGAGTTCAGGCTTCAAATCGATTGTATGAATTATAGATTAATTTCCCATTTACTTTTTCCTCTCAATGCAACTCACTCACTTTGCGTTTGACATCAGAAGCCACACTGAAGAGCAGAGAGCCATAAAAACCCAGTTCAATCATGTAGTACCAATACTGAGATGGCAGGAGTGTCTGCAAGAGAGGAGACAGATCTTTCATTAAAGAAATCCATAAACATACACCTATGCTGCTATGCAGTTAATCGTTATTCTAATTGATTTGATTCTTTGTTCATTAACTGATTTGTGTCGGTAAATACAGAAAAATGTCCATCAAATATTCTTCGAGTCCCGGTTGGCATGTATGTAACTAACAGCCTAAAACCCAAATATATTCAGCTAATTATGGCAGAAGGCGGAGGACCTAAGTGTTGAAGTTTCTGAAGCTGGAGCTTATTTTATGGCCTTTTGCTTTAAAAATGACTTAAATTGTGAACAGTTAACCAAATTAATTCACTGATCATTTCAGTGCTATTGGAAGCTTTGTATCAGCCGAAAGCCGTCTTCACCAAATTAAAATGGAGACTTTTATTGACCTGTTTAATGCTACATAAAACACAATCTAATACATTTCTGTCAAAGACAGACACAAGGATGATTAAACTTCATATTAAGTGCATGAATGTCTGTTCAGATTTATACCTACAGTATATGTCCCCTCTGTATGCAACAGTAATTTATAGTAATATGTTTATCACTGAACATGACCTGGATCCAGGTTAGTGTCAGAAATCTGAAGAATGGATTCATTACAAAATAATTACTGATTTGAAGTTTTTACCTACATCGACTCTGGCACATCACGGAGCAAGGAGCTTACAGGCTGGAGTGACTGTCAGTAGTGATGGTGTTTGCTACAGGTCTGATGGTACTGACTGAAACTCCACAAAGATGAATCTAACAGCCTCCTGTGTGCAACATTTTTGCAAATTTAAGACGTCTGGATGCCTCCAAAGCCTTTTTTTTTTTTAATGAAGGACCTGATTATATTTTAAGACCTGCATACTCTTGTGTATTCAGTACATAGGCATCCTAGAGACGTACCAGCACAGGAAAGCCTTCCCACATCTCCTTCAGGTCATACAGCCAAGGTTTCTGGAAGGAGAGATGAGACGTGAGTGAGACAGCAGAACTCGACAGGTGTATTTATATCAACTGACTCAGCATGGCAATGAGTCAGTGCTGCTCCACTGACAGCGAAAGGTGAGGTTATCACAGGAAAAAGACTACCATGGGCACCGCCAAGTTATGATGACAGGGCAGGTGACGAATGATGAGGTGAACATATAGAGACGAGAGGAAGAGGAAGAGGAGGAGGAAGAGGAGGAGGTTGAGTAGGGGTTGAGGTCACCACAGAGGTACTCACATCGATGAGGGCGGCCAGGCCAGCAATGAAAGCAAGAAGGTAAAAGGTAAATCTCCAACTGCAAGAGAACACACACACATACAAACACACTCTCTATTCAGTCAATGGGGAAAAGACAATAGACGCATTTTCTACTAGCAGACACATAAACGCATCACACACACACGGTCACAAACACAAGAATGTATACTAGACAGAGAAATAGCCTGGAAAAAAACTGATAAACTGCTGCAAATGTCAAATCAGGACCCCCCCACCCCCACACACAAACTTGAAGCCAAACCCATGTTTAACAGACAATGAGTGCTGTCAGTCGATATCCCCCTCTTATTTTTCTTTAACAAAGATAGCGAGGAGTCATTCCCACTGCAGCCACATGTACAGGTGTGGAGAAAGGATTTGGTGCAAAAACAAAACAAAAAAACACAGCAATGGAGACAGAAGAGAAAGGTGCACACAGAGACAGAGGAGACACTGATAGTGTGAGAAATACACCAGTGGAGGAAGTAGCAGAAAGAGACAAACAATAGTTTGATTCAGAGGAGAAATGTCGTAACACACGCAGTGAAAGACACCATATCCAACAGAGAAAAACATGCAGTCACAAGCACGTCCTCACGCACGCACACACATACATACGCACACATCATATCCAGCACATCACTGGACTATAAATGTGCTTAAATGTGACTTTTCACATGTACATATAGAGAAGACACGGGAACACAGGCGCCGCTCTGATTCTAAAGGGTCAGTTCACCAATTTACAAAAAAATATATTTTCACTAATATCTAGTGGTACATTAAATCTCAGATCAATGGCTGTAATTAACTGTTGGCTGTTTTTTGTTGATTACACTACCACACTTAAGTTTACTCTCACATGCAACAAAAAACGGCAGGAAATCCTCATCAAGTTGCCAGTTGTTTGTCCGCCATAATTAAAAAGAAACACGCACATAACTTAAATTTTTTTTTTTTTTTTGCATTTTTGCCTTTATTTGATAGCACATAGTGAGATAGACAGGAAAGGGGGAGGCAGAGAGAGGGGGAATGACAGGCAGGAAAGGTCTGCCCGACACGGGATTCAAACCGGGGACGCCTGCGTTGAGGACTGTAGCCTCTACATGGGGCGGCCGCCTTAACCACTGCGCCACGCACCACCTCACACGCACATAACTTTTATTTTGAAAGGATCTGCATCTGTTTAGTCTGTATCTTCTGTAGTTACGGAGAACTGACCCTTTAAGTCGCATAAAGCGCCGATGTTGATTGATACATGAACAACACCACTGATAATTAGACTAATGAATCAACTACACAGGGGCAACACATAAAGCACAAGACATGGATGGAATAATGGATCATCACATCATCTATCAATGTGCTTGTGGATATTCATATTATTGCATTTGCTTGTGTTTCAATCCTGCTGGTGTTAGCACTATCATGCTATCTGCAGCTATTGATGGCACCCTGTTGCAATAGTGTGAATCTCTCAACCAATAATTAACCTCAGTAAGATTGTATTATCATGTTATCGTGTTGTCTTAACTCTGCCTCCGTTACAATTGCCCACACGTAAAAATAACCAGGAGTGATGACACAGCCCCTGTTGCCAAGGCCCTTTGCTAATGAGCATGTGGATGTCATGTGTGTGTGTGTGTGTGTGTGTGTGTGTGAGGGAGAAAGAGAAGAGTAGGGGGGCTACAGGCACGGCAGCAGCAGAGTGGCATTGTAATGAGTTCATGTTAAAAATAGAGGGATACTTTTGCCCTCAGAAATGCGCTCATATAGCAAGAGGAACGCAAGGGTGGGCAGCTGTTTCAGCCCGATCTATAGCCCTAAAGTGTATATGATTAAAAGACGGACAGAGTGCGTGTTTTGTGTTTGTGTTTACCTAGCTTCACGAAATTTTTTGAGCAAACTCGGTCTGTCCTGGTTCCTCCGTCTCCTGAACCACCGCTGCACTTGTCTTTCTGAATAGCCAGTCTGCTTGCAAAGACTTGCTATTGAGCTCTGAGGACAACATACAGAGGCCAGATTTAAGCATTTGGTTGCTGAAACAAAATGCACAATAGTACATTGCTCTGTCTTGTAAAGGTGTGTGACCATTTACCTGTGTGGGGTTTTTGGTAATGTTACAGTAGTGGGACTCCAGTGTGGTGTTGTGAGGGGCTTTGAGCCGTACCGTCTCTTTAACCCCGAGTAGAGAGGCCAAGGGTGTAGCCACCGTCCTGTAATTATCCAAAGGTTGTTGAGGCACAAATAGATATACAAAGTTAGAAACAGTGAGGGTGTAACCAAAGAAACACACTGAAATGAGAAATTTGCAAAAACAAACCAAAACATAAAACATCTGTAACTTTTGTTATAAACATTACAATCAAGTTGATGTATATAATACCTATTTAAACCTAAATTACATCAACCGTGATAAAGAAACTTTCTGTTGCATGCTGCATTATCTTAAGTGCTGCAACAAATATCACTCATATTAATGTACAGTATGTAAACAGATGAACAGGTTTGTACTGTTTCCAAGTTTCCAGTCAGTCAATTTAATAATGTATTGTGCTATGTTTGAGTGGGAAGTAGGAAAAAAAAAACAATAATGAGGAAGAGAGCTATTAGCCATAAAACTTAGTTGGACTCTGTAAGGGCCGTGTGCTTTCCAACAGATTAGCTACTGGAAACAGGAACACTGTACTTGTGTGAGAAACAATAACTTGGAAGAGCAGGCCTTTTCTTATTATAACGCTGGATACAGAGTGAGATAATTGCTGAGAAAAAATAACAAGGGGCAAAAATTGCATTCTGACGTAAAATAATCTGATTAGAGGTCAGGAGGGGGAGATGACTGACGGTCGGACTAACAGAGGAAAAAAAGGAAGCGAAAGCAGCAGAGAGAGAAAAATATGAAAATAAAGATGAAGCAATTGGACTGACCTCTCAAAGATCTGACGAACGATGAGGAACATGAGGGCGATGGGCAGCGCCACCCACAGGTCACGGGCTTTAGCATAAACCCGTCCTTCCCGATCCTCCAGGTCGGCCCAGCCCAGGCCCTCTGGAAACCACAGCCGCTCCTGCCAGAACCACTCGCTCAGCTCCGACAGCATCCTGCAGCACAGACAGGCCACACAGGCAATCAGCACCGCTCTTTCGTGTTTATTAGGCTGTAAGGCCAAAGACTCACAACTTATCACTGATACATGTGTTGTAGAGGCAGGATCCAGACCCTCATAAACAGTTTAGTACAGCTCCTCCAACTACAGTCGGGACACACAGGCAGTCTATTGGAGCTGCATCTGCTACACAGGCCAGCTGCCTATAGGGTCTGTATAGGAAGACATCTGTGATTAGGAAGACTTGGGTACCATGTCATTAAGAGAATTAGATGATGGTACCAACGTTTCCCTGTCATTGGAGGCCTGCCTGTAGGTTTTTCCTAATGCATATAACAGAAGCACATGCAGCATGCAGGGAACAGGAGGCCCACGTGAGGGAGGAGAGCCCAGACCAACAAGTGAACAAATCCTTTTGCTTCATGCTTTTAACCCCAGTGCTCCAGCTAGCTAGACAGTTGACAGCAGCTGTGAGTTTGGTTTTGACTCCGAGAGTGTAGAGATGAATACTTCTGCCGCTAAGTTTGGGGAGTGGCAGAGAAAGAGAGTAAGAGGTTTGGTGTGTGGTGGTGTGTGGTGGTGGTGGGGGTGGGGGGTTAGCGTCTGAAGGAAATGAGTCATGATTCATCCATATGTGTAATACCATGGGGGCGCCCCCACCCCACACACACACACACACACACACAGAGAGAGAGAGAGAGAAGGGGAGTGGGACACACATAAACCCTGCCTCCCTGGATTCCCCTTACACATCTACAGTAACTCCCCTCCCACCCTCTGCAGCTGCAAATGCCAAAACCATGTAAACCGCTTCACTTCCACTCCCATCCCCACCCTGCTGCTGCTGCTCCCTGCCAGTAATCACGAAGGATTCCCTCTTTGGCCCAGAGAGCCAGAGCCGTGTGTAATGCTCTCCCTCTCTCTGCCTATCTTTAAAATATGCATCTTAAATTACATTTTGGAAATAAAGCACCACTGATAACTGCACTGAAGAGAAGAAGGGTGCGGTCGAACAAGCAGCACCGGCCGAACTCCTCACTGACTTTGTGGTTCATGAAGATTCATAATGAACAGGTCCTTTTCTATGTCTAGAGCACAAATCCACATTCATCTTAAATGTGACTTCAGTTCGTGTTATCATCAGACCCGTTTTTGTTTCTTACAATAGTCATTCAAAGTATTTGCATTCTCTAAACATCTATCTCTGTGACAGCTTGCATCATTAGTGGGTCACTGTCTTTCATCGCGCTATAATCAGATTCACCAGTTGCTCGGGAAGTTTGCTGCTACACCAAACTTCACTTGACGTTACTATAGCAACCATAGGTGTCAACAAAAAAACACAGGAAATTCCACCTTTACACAATTACTTCATTTCGAGAATGATTGCACTTTTTTTTTCATCACACCATAATCATTTAAGATGACAAACGTGACGAACGGTTGATGCTGTTCACACACATATAACTGAGACAATAAACTACATGATCAAAGAGGTAATCATATTTGATAGCCTACAGATATCTGATCAGTTCTTCCATGCCAGTTTTTCGTGGCTGACAGCGTTCAATGCTCGGTTTCACTGATTCGGTTTTGAAGTTTGATATCTAGTATGTCTCGTTAGCCTGGCTAGTTGTTTATATACAGCTAACGTGGATCATCTCTGAACATCCAGCACTGACAGGCCGCCCTTCATCAGCTCATCCCTCAGGCTACAGCGTATTACTGTGAGCTGAGCTGTAGCCTCTGACACTGCCCAGAAGTTGGTGTCATGGTTGAGTGAGTCGGTTATTTTCCACATCTTGTCATGTTAGTCATGGCCTCTGTTTCCTGTTGCAACAGCACGGCTGGCCGAGCTTTGGGCCTATCCCTCCCTCCCTCCCTCTCTCGCTACCCCTCAGCACAGGTGGTGGTGGAGGATATGCAGGGTGACATATTTTTATTTTACCAGTCATTTTGCCAGCTCTTCCACTTCATTAGCACAACATCTCGCTCCTCCTCGGAGTGTCCAGGCACATCTCACCAGCTCTGCTGAGCAGCGCGTTTGTACGAGCCCATATCTGGCTTCATAAGGAAGCTGTGTAATCTAACCGAAAATAGATAACTAAATGAGCTTCTGAGCACAAATAAAAAATGGTTCAAAGTGCAGGAGTTCTGAGGAATGATGACAGCTGCTCTGTGCTGACTTTGCTGTGCAATTATTTTTTTTCCCATGATAATGACTGGCTATAAACTGTTAGCAAGTGAATCCTGGGTGCAAATATACACACACCCAAAAATAAACAACAAAGGAGGTGCAAACTAACTAACACAGGGACATATTCTTAATACTTAGAATTTGGCTGCAGTAGTGTGTTGTGTGGATGGTGATTTAGGATCCCAGAGGATATTTTCAGGGTTATTTGTTGAGATCATCCAGTGAATTCAGCGTGTTAAAGCACTTTTCCCCCCACAGCTTTTCCTAACACCACATTCCATTGGCCCACAGGATCATATGACCATACTCTGACCATTTCAAAGGTCCAATAAAAATAAAGGATGCCTCTGGCAGGGGAGGGAGAAAGGAAGTTCTGACTGTCTCTCTCTCTTTCTCTATCTCTCACTATGAATATACATTACAAGGATGAAGTGATTGTAAACAGAGATCAAGCTCCGGCCTGGCAGAGTACGGCTCCAGGCTGTCACTGATACATTTCTGTTCAGCTCTGCCAGATGCACGTTCTCAAAAATGAAGAAATTAAAGGGAACAACCCCTGTGAGGAAAACTTAAACAGACCAGATTGGAACCTGGTACAGAATCCAGGAATATTTGGAGAATGTAAACATACCGGCACTGTACCGAGAGAGAGAGAGAGAGAGAGAGAGCTCCAGCTTTCCCATTCACTCCACATGGATGACCAACATCGTATGGAGTTTTACAGTCATTCAAAACTTTGTTTATTTAGAGGGACACATGTCACGAGACAGCAGAAATGTGCTGTGACTGTGAGTCACTCGTAACATACCATCAACGTGTACAAGCACCCATTTACCCACATCCATCCGTACTTAAGCTGCTCACTGACGACTGAATCATTCAAACCACAAGCGTGAAAATTAGCAGGAGCGGAGGCAGACATGAGGAGATCAGGCAGAGGCAGCTGAGCCGGTGTAAACTGTGGACTGCATGACATTAGAGCTGAGTTTGCAGGTTTGAGTGTTTGATAACTCAGAGACAGACTGACATGTGTGGCTACAATGCTGTTATCACTAGAGTAATACGAGTCAAATAGAGTGAACTCATTCAAATAAGTCTGCAGCCCCGAATGAATAAGGGCCGTAAATATTTCTGCAGCTCGTATTAAAAGCACAATATGTAATTTTCTGCTGCATGAGTCTCTCAATCATAACAAAACGCAGAGCCGTAGCCCACAGTAAATGGTGAGTATTAAGTCTGTCTACTTTTTATACTAACATCCCTCACTTCTTGTGGTTCAACATGCTACCACAGTTTACAGATGACAGTACAAACCACGATGCTCTGAATGCACATACTGTGGGACGAAGTGACCGTTCAGGAGGCTGGCATGCTCTCTGCACATGGCTGATTAGTTGTAACTCAGGTCATGCCGTGGACATTTTGAGCCAGATGGTTCTGGCAGTGAGTCACACAATTCCTTCACATTTTAGACGTTTGTCAGAAAACAACTCAAAATAGTTTTTTTTTTAAAATCAAAGTATAAAACAAAGGGTTTTTAAGGAAGAGATCAAAGACAACGACTAAGTGGAGGAAAACATGAAATCATGCTGGGGGCAGACTACTGTTAGTTAGTCTGTGTTTTAGACATCAGATCACAGATCACAAGACAGTCACCTTCAAGACCTCTAACACCGATCTGTGACCCTGATGAATTATTGATTGAGGGGTTCAATCAATCCGCATACTGATTTGAATAGGCCTGTTCAGGAGGTGTGAAGGCAATACTGTCATGCTGATTCTCCCCTCCTGTTCCTTTTGTTGAGCGGAGCCTCTGCAAGGCAATGGTAATCAAACGCTGACAAGGCCGAGGTACCTCTGTGCACAAGAAGTGAAGGCAGCATTCCTCTCTTCAACTAAATCAACAGAGCTGAAGAAGTGAAGATGTAATTACTGACAGATGATAGTTGTTTTCTGTCCAGGTTAGGGAGTGATAGTCCAGAATCTAGAGGATGATTTACTCCCTCTGGACAGGTTTTTGTGAGTTTCTTTGAATGATTTTCTTTATTTTACAGTGATAACGAACAGAGACAGGCAGCAAATCCTTATAGTCCTCACTGAATAACGTTCTCTCACTGGACTAACCAATCAATGGACTAGTTATTTCAACAGTACATTCAGGCTTTCATGGGACTTAATCAAATGATTATTTTGATGTTTGACCTGGATACACCACTGTTGTTATACACTCATGTTCACATTTTACAGCATGTCACAGACTTACATAGGCATCAGCATGCGTGTGTGCCCATATGCACAAATTTCAAATCGTTACACTGTGAATGAAGCCCAAAAACATACATCCTCTACTCGGTACACTGGTCATTTTTGCCACCAAAGTTACATAATATTGTTTTGCATTGCTGCATTAGTGAAATGCATGACATTCTGAAATGGTGTAATTATTATTTTTTACTTATTTCAGTCCTGTACATTAGTGACAAGCATTTAAGCCATGTTAAAATGGGACGCACAATTTAACTAGAATTTGTTTTTCTTTTGCACTTGTGTGTGTGTACTATAAATAATGTAGCCTATATTATCTAGGACTAGGATCATAAACATAACAATGCCAAAACCAACTAGACAACACCCTGATCAACATCACTGTCTACCATATGTTAAAGGACGCATCACTCAGCACTAACTAAAATGAGATTGATGCCCCTTTGCTACCCTCACTGAATTATTTGGAGTTAAGCTCAATAACTGTCCCACTATAAGCTTTAAATATTTTGAGGCTAACCTTCCAAGAGACAGTAAAACGAGGTTATGCATCCGTGTTAAATATCCAAACCTGTTGGTTGAGAATATCAAGCTACTTTCCTCATGGCTAACTGAAGGATCAAAGTCACAAAAACATCGACCCTCCCCTCTACTCCCCCCATGGGACCTTACAACACATGAGGTATAGTACAACATCAGAGGTGAGAGAAATGTATCCGTCCTGGAGCTGTTTGAATTCTGGTAAAGAGATGATGCTACTTCCTGTCACTTCTCCAATGAACCCGGTGAATTCACAGTTACTGGCATCCTGGGCTGTCTGGTTGGACTCCAGACAGTAGCAGACAGGATTTCTCAGGCACCTCAGTACAACTCCTACATGTGCTACACAAATCAAGTTGACTTACTCCACCTAGTTGAGGAATTGAACATAAAATGCTAGTTTGTACACCTCATTTGCAAACTGAGATCTACTCTGCACTGTGACCCTTTTGTCAACTCAGTAGAGTCACTCGCTCAATACAGTAAACCAACAGTGCACTTATCACAGCGGTTTATGAGATCACTTAATTACACCATCACATTGACCTGTTGTTGTCAAATGTACACAAATTAGTCAATGGATGCCCTTATCTAATAAACTTTGTCCCACAGGCCTCCCAGAGTGTTTGAATCCCATGACCAAAACAGTCGGTCATTCTGCCATTGTATTATCAATGCTATGGACTCCCAGGAAGCCCCTCAAGAACACCTGGGGGCACCTGGACCCCGCTGTGAGAGCCAGTGGCATAGACAGAAGTTAGTCTGTATCAAAACTCTACAGCAAATGGGGTTCCCATGATGATTTTATGCCTGGGCTGTGTCTTTGGACAATGAATGAAAACAACTTGACAACAACTGATTCATTTACTGTAAACCACTGGGTTCCACTGACTCAGGGGAAATGACCTAATAATTCAATGAAAAGGATCTTCTTATAGCCTACACAGTTTTCTAGGACTTATTATACAGGAGCTGACATGACAGGGCTCACATGAACACCAATGAATTGATGTTTATTGTTTTAATTGTTAAATGACTGGTATGAATATTATATTCATACTACTGTTAAGCAATAAGAATATGCTTAGAGGAGGCAGTATAAACATATAATTGACTTTTATTTGACATTGTTCCAAGAAGACATTATAACGTTATACATAACATATTTATTTGTTGTTTTAGTAATTTTATAATTGATTTTTTGGGGGGGAAATGAAAAAGGGCACCGACAGCCTGGGATGACCCATGTGTAGGTTGTGAGAGTGATAATGTGACATAATCCTCTGCTGGTGGTTGGCAAACTTGGGAATGAGACCCTCCATCAAGCCACGAGCCAGGTCGCCTTCTCGGACAACAAAGATCACTTCTTATTAACGTACTCTCAAAATTGCTGACAACTGTACGGCGCCATTTCTGAGTTTTTACCGTCAAAACCGAAAGGGGCCCGTTATATTTAATCACACGGCTGCTACGGGAGTGTGCGTAATGACGTCGTCTGAGCGGAGTGAGGATGCGGAGCGTCGCAAACACGCTCACGCACACATAAACGAATAACGTCTACTAGCCGTCATGAAAGTGAAACGGTACTTACTTTGGTGTTTCCAACGTAGCGAGGTTGAAAAATGTGTCTTTCTGGGAGAAAATGTCTTTTGTTTTTGTTTGAGTCGTTATCCACAGAGCGGTCCCGGCTGCTGGTAGCTAGCTTCAGACCTAACGGTGCCGCGGTGTGCGCCCAGCCCGCCGCGCTGCTGGCTCAGAGGCGCAGTGTGTGTCCGAGTTCAGTATCCAGGCTGCTTTTTACATCTTTCCATTGGGCACAAAGTTTGTTTTTCCTCGGCACGAAAAAGATAAATGGGGATAAAAACAACAACAAAAAGTATCTACAAATGGGAGAGAAGCTGAGATGGTGCAGTTTTTTTTCTCCCAGCAAATGTTCAGGCAAATCTTTCTCCCTCTCGTCGTGTCCCAGCAGCTCGTCTGTCCGTCTGTCCGTCTCCCCCTGTTATGTGTCCCGGGAGTCGGCGGGGGCTGTCTGGGTATCTGGCCGGGCAGCAGCGGAGGAGGTCGGGCCTGCAGGAGAGCGGACTGAGGGGAGCAGAGAGGAGGAGGAGTGAGGGGATAACGGTGTGGGAGGGGCGCAGATGACGTCCAAGCACATGAGAGAGCGTTTGGCTGACACACACACACGCGCGCACACGCACACGCACACACATCCGCGTTATGCTTCCGCTCTGGCAGAAGTTTTTTAACCCCCTTCTTTGTCTTATCTATAGCCCTCAATTTTCTGTAATTTTATGTTGTAATGGGTAGTAAAAGTACTTTTATCTCCTGGCAGGAATCAAAGCCTCTGCCCCCTCAGCTCTGACCTTTGACCTCTTAGTTATTTGCAAACGTAGCATAATGCTGCACTCTTTCACAGGGAATTTTCAGCTTAGCCTTAAACTGCCACTTATGTCATTCATTTACAAAGCAGTCTAAGAAATTAAATTAAAAAATAATAATTTGCCAAACTACTGTGTAACTGATTATTGGTTTTAGTTATTAGTCAATAAAAATGTCAAATATTCTCAGTTTTGTTTTTTATCCTTAAAGGATTTTCTTTTACATCTATGTCAGCTGATAAAATATATTTAGGTTTGGGACTGTTATTCATCACTTGTTTGAGTGAGAAATATAAAAAAAAAAAAAAAATTTTAAAAATGAAGAAAATAATCATTAGATTCTTACAGTATATAGGCTAGGTATATTATCTAACCTGTCATATGTCTTAAAGTTTTTAACTGTCCGCCATTAACTAGCAACTGTGTTTGTGATAAAACACAAAATTTGATGAAAGTGAATAAATTGTTTATCATTTAGTGGAATATATATATGTGTGACCTCATGCAAATGCAAACACCCATTGTAAATGTTGACCTTTGCAGGTTAGTGTGGTTTTGTGTTGTATCTCAGTTGCAGTGACCCTTATTACAGCCACATCTTGTTTTCCAGAGAGATTTGGCTATCTTCCTGTCCTCATGACCCCATGGACTATAAAAGGAGCATGTCAAGGCTAACAGACTGACATACGGCACCGTATGACTTACCTTTAGACTGTACCTTGAACTTACCCCAGATAGAAACCATTTGCAAATGTGGGGATTCAAATGGACAAGGTCACTGAGGTCATTCTTCATGTGAACGGCAATCAGCAGGTCTGACATACAATAATCAGAATTTCACTCTCAAAACAAGTATTATATAGCTGCGATTGACACATTCAACATGTTCATGAAGTTGCATTGACATAGGTCTTGCTTTTCAATTTGTTGCTGGGAAAAAAATGTATTGGTGATGACCACTAATGCAAATACATTAGTGGGTTCATGCATGCCCAGCTATTGTGTGTGGGCTAAAATGGCATCCCCCTTCATTGCAAAAATAGCAAGTTGTAGAAGTAATAGGCCATAAAACTGTTTGAATAATTTGTAAAGTCTGGGCTAAAATATGGCTTATTACCTGTGTTCATATGGGCTCACTCTCAACAAAACTCCATGAAGATCACCAATGTTATTGTCTGTTTATTCACCCCTTTCACTATGGTTTTATACTATCATATAAATTATATCTGAACTTGAACAATATGTTTTCCTCTTAACACTGAGCCACCTGTACAGCAATTCAAAAAGTTGGAAAACAAATGGACTTGGTGAATGTTGTGAATAGGGTAGTGAGATTTCTTTTTCTTCAGCCTTTAGTGAGCTCTGTTATGGAAATATTATGTAGTCATCCAGCTCAGAAATAATTTCATATAGCATGTACACTTTCATTTGCAAAAATATGTCAGACAGATGTCAGAAAATTTAACTGAGATCAGCACCTCAGAGAAAAAACTGTAGCTAACATTGTTCCACAATGAGAAGAGTTAACTGGAGCTAGGTTCTCAAAGATACAACTAATACAGCATTTAATTCTGTTGATCAATAAGAAGCCTACTCCCATAACGAGCAGTGTAGATAACAAGCTCTGGCACATCAGTGGTGAAAGAAAGTGCGCTCTCTTCTTCTGATTACATGTGCTCTTCTTATGCCCCCATCTGGTCACAAGACAGACGTGCGCTCTCATTGCTGTGGCATTGGTGTTGAATCATTCAAGTCAACACTGATCCTCTCGCTCTCTGTCTCTGTCTCTGTCTCTCTCTCTCTCACACACACACACACACACACACACACAATAAATCTCATCAGGACATTTAGTATGATACTTTTTATTTTAACTTAAAAAGAGAGTGGATCAAAAACAGGATTCAATAAATTAGAAATAAATATAATTGCTGTAATAATTAATACATACATTATAATTACTCGATTGCAAGAGTCTGACAGAAACAGGCCCTCAAAAGGTTTTCTCTAGAAAATTCTAAAATGAAAATATTGCAACCCACTCAAACCCCTTCTCCCAATAAACAAAATAACTGATAAATTAGTAAATAAATAAAAAATAGCTCAAATATTAAAACCTCCCGAATAAAAGTGCAATCCCCCCCTCCCCTGTGTTTCACCTAAAATCTAAGTAGAAATTTAAAATATGTTAGTGATTTCCCATTTTACAATTTGGAATGTAATATCCCTTTATGTAGATGATGATGTTACTAGTGGTAATAATAATAATAATAATAATAATAATAATAATAATAATGATGATAATAATAATAATAATAATGTTGCTGTGTCCTGTTCAGTGTTTATCTAAAGTAGTATTCTTTTTGCATTTTTTCTTGTTTTTTAAATGCTGCTCTTTGTAAACTAAATTATTTACAGGTCATTAGGATTTTCTCCAAAGTCTCTCTAACCTACTCATTTAATCATCTTTTTTGTATTTTCTTTTTTTTCTTTTTTATTATGAAACATCGGTCCCTCTATATTTGTCATGTAATAGACATGGTATAGACATGTTAAAGTCTATTGAAGTGATATATCAGCATTTTTCATCAGTACCTTCCATACACACTTGGTCTGAGTTGTCGTAACTGTACTAAACACCCTGTTGGCAAACTCCACACAGTCTATGGTCAAACCAAGCTCTCGGCTGTATGGGTAAGATTACTGACTCGCGTGAAACCGTGTGTATCTGTGTGAGTGTCGGCAGGCGTATTTGTGTGTGTGTATGGCCATGTGTGTGTGTGTGTGGTTGTGCACTTTATGTACATTTGTATATCAGCCTTGTACCATTTGAGGTTCTGTGTTGAAGAGTGCATGTGTATTTGTGTGAGTGTGTGTCAGTGTATGTGTATGTGTGTGCGTATGTGGCTGCACTCTCCGGACGCTCAAAGGTAGCAGACAGTCTGAAAGCATAATGAACCCTGGGATTCCACCTTGGCTGGACGCTGAAGGGTCACCTGCGAAGGGAGGGAGAGTTGGGGGGAAGAGGGAGTGATACATAAACAAGGAGAAAGGGACAGAGAGGGAGGGAGGATGTGTCAGAGTTATAAATACACTCGAGCACAGAGTTTCTGTCTTACATCTTGAAAAACATGCCCCTCCCATCAAACCAAACTCTCCTGTAGGCACGACTTGAACTGCTACCATACATATTGCAGCAACCTGCACCTCAGGATGCTCCTAGCTCGTCTCTGTTTCAGTTTCATCTTGGTGAGTTAAAACAAGAAGACATCATTCACAGTTGTAAAGCTCTGTCTCTCAACAGCGGTAAATCATGGTGCTTTAACACATACACACACAGTGTCTGAATCATGCAACTCAGTGAAAATCCATTATTCGTGTCCTGGTGTGACTGTGTTTCTAAATGTGTGTGTATTTATACATGTATCGGTATGCATATATATATATATATATATGTGTGTGTGTGTGTGTGTGTGTGTGTGTGTGTGTGTGTGTGTGTGTGTGTGTGTGTAAAGCTCCAGTATCTGGTAATCATGTGTTTTTTTATGTGTGACCTTACAGTATATGCATGTGCTGCACTCATGTGCCTTGAATCATGGCAAGCAAACACTACTATCGACATGCATCACTCTCTGGCATTTGCAGTATAGAAATTCTGGGTGACAGTTTGAATCAGACTAATGTAGGGGCAGCAGGGTTTACAGAGCTCAAATAGATGTTTTTTTTTTATCAGACAGGTCCATTGCACATAAGACCATTTTATTACCCACAAGGATTTGTTATGTAAAGGTTTGTCTAGAAATAGAAACAGAATCCTTTATTTATAATGTGTGCTGCCATGTGATGGTGCCTCCACACACTGACTTGACAAGCAGCTACACATTTTCTCCTCTTTGGTTAAGGTAAGAGTTTGTGGAGGATTAAATTTACCTCAAACTGTATCCTATAGATCCTTTATTCCTATGTGTTATATTTCTCCCAGAATTCCTATAGTTGAAGGCTGTTCTCCAATAAGCAAGAGGCATTTGTTTTTCCACCATGGCAACCACATACCCTTTACCTTTAAACTCGAGCTAGAGGGACAGAAAGAGGAGGCTGGGATGAAGAGAGGCGGGGACAGAATGCAACAGAGAAAGGAGGAACAAGAAGGAGGAGATAAAGGGACCAGAGGTGGAAGAGGAGGAGGAGGAGGAGGAGGGAGGTAGGAAGGGAGGGAGGTAGTGAGAGGGAAAGGAAGGAAACACCACAACAGCAGTGACAGAAGGTGTAAAAGAGACCAAGAAAGAGAAATGAGGGAGCAAAAAACTAAAGTGCCACATCAAACAGTGTAACAAATCAGAACCCAGAGTTACAAACTCAGCCTATCAGAGTACAGCTCAACAAAATGCATGCTAACCCAAAATAGTGTGCTTTTGTCATTGCCTTATCTGGTCTTTTCTCCTCTAAAATGTATGGCCCATGTTGTGGACCATTTTGTAGCCATATTTAAACTGTAACTAACTACACTGTATTTCATAATACCTAATAATCATCACCTCTTGTCCAACACTGCCTGCTGTTTTTGTATGTTGCATGAAAACATAAAATATTTCCCATTTCCCATCAACAATTGAATGATATTTGGCAGTAAACTGTGGTGCTACTCTACATTTCTTCACAAGTCCTCTATGGAAACCTCTGGAAAACCTCTCTATACAGACACTGGTACAACAAGGATTATGCACTCTTGTATTACACACTAACAGTGTAACACAGACACATATGTACACATAGATGCCCACGCTCACTACTGTACCCAAACAATTTGTTCAAATAATAATGACACCAAACAGAACACTACAGAAACTGATCAAAAACAAAGCTGCAAAAAAATAACGAGCGTTTCTACAGAATTTATCAAATTACTATGCAGTGATTAAGTGTATCAAATATCCAATCAAATCAATTGTTTCTGAGTACAGTCCTGGCTATTGATAGTTATTGATCAGTATGTGCACAGGTCAATACAAAATAAAGTCACAATGCACCAAACACAGTCTGTGGTCACTACAGCAACAGGACATGCAGGTCAACGCATGGCTGGTTGCTCGAGGTGACAGAACAAAAATTGCCAAGGGCAACCAACACAGGCAATCAATCGCCACAGCAACCCAAACACAGGCCAACCAATCAACTTACAACAATGCGAGAGGAAGGGGGGGTCAGGGCTTTATCGGTCACTAGGCAACCGTTGCCATAGCGATGGGGTCCTCGTGAATTATGATTGGACGGAAGGATCTTGGGTGAGGTAAGTTGCCGTTTCAGGAAAAGATCAAAACAGCAGGAAAGAAAATAAATAAGATTGTGAAAGAAAAATAAAAAGGAAAACAATATTTTAGTATTTTCACTTTTCCTGAGTTGATTAAGCTGTTTTTTATACGAGAATCCCAATGTTAATTCACTGATATGTCACATTAAGTTTCTCCTCTTAACTTTTTACCATCAGTTAGCATTGAAGTGTCAAGCATAACTTCTCCATGTTTCTCTCACTAAACTAATTTCTTCCTCCTGCTCCCCCAACATACAACACCCCACCTCCCTTGAAGTCGTGCCATTCATCACCTCCTGATTGCCACCTCACCTCTTTTTATTTCTTCCTCCTCCTCTCAATTATCACTCAGTATGGGCGATTGGCATCTTTGGGCCTTTTGAGTTGCACTTTCAGTCTTTTCATGCCGATCTGGAAACCATTCATGGCCTGGATAGCGGCCTGAGCGCTGGCTGGGTTGTCAAAACTCACAAATCCTGAAAGAGAAAGAAAAAAGCAGACCTTGTGTTGCCTTTATCTCACCTTGATTTAGATAAAGAAATGAACACAACAGTTTGTCCTCCACACAGCCAGCCCCTGTCTTGTTCATTCGTCCTTTCCTCCCACTGATGCAAGTACTCTCCCCTCTCCCTCCCTCTTTCTTCTCTGTCTGTGTCTCACCGAAGCATTTGCTCTGGTTGGTGGCACGGTCCACAAACACCTTAGCTGAGATGACATTGCCAAAGGGCAGGAACATCTGCAGCATCTCAGAGTCACTGAACTCCTGGGGCAGGTGGTAGATGAAGATGTTACACCCCTCTGGACCTGGGATACACACACATGGACACACAGACACACACACACGTTACGCAGAGTGTGATCAATGATCTCAGGCTGTGAAATCCCTGTGAAAAACAACTTTAAATTGAATAGAGGGGTGTGGCCCCAGACAGACAGGAAGTCACATCACCTTCTCTCTGCTGCTGTTGCTGGGGTTGCTGGTGTTGCTGGGCAACCAGTGTTGGCTGCTGGGGGAACGGCTGCCCAACCAATCCGTAGGCAGCAGGGTAAGCCGCTATTGGGAGAGACAGACAGTAACAAAATCTGATTGGGTAAAAACAACAGGTGGCAACATAGCAGCATCCAATAGAGTCATTTTGTTTGAACTGAAGTGTGTCCTGCTGAAGGTGAAAACTATTAACTGTAACAGCTTAATGGAGCAAGTCTGCTAAACAATGACACTGTTGACGAGTCTGGCATACACACATTATTGTCTCCCGCTACTACATGGTAGTAAATTGTGAGGAACATATCAGATGTCAGATGCCAGTCATTTATTATTTATCTTTTATGTATCATGTTATGATACAATCATTCATTCATCTGTCCTAGACCTAATCAAACTGCCCCTGGTCTTCCTTTCTGTATAACACGATTTAACCTACTAGTAGTCATTTCTGATAACATTCTGATTTATTGGTATTTGTAATTGACATAGAAAAATGTGTCTTTATATTTATGTGCAATGGTTTGTGAAGGAACTTATATACACTTACACTGGGAGCTTAGTTTTGTTTTGTTTTTTCATTTTACATCAACCCATATACTATCACGACATATTATTTTACACCTGCCCACAGCAAAAAGTTGTAACTCAGGGATAGAGGTCTGATGGTACTGTCCACACACTGGGCTTCATTTTACCATACCTTTTGTTGAATTTTGTAATACCGTACCAATCGTAATAGCAGAGCATTTGAACTGACTAAACTGTCTTTTAACTGTATCTGTCAGCAAACCTGCTTTAGGTTTTAGTAGCTTTGCTCTAATTACAAATGGTTTATACTTTATAATGTAACATTTAATCCTTTATGCTTGTTCATATACCAACCGGTGTAGTGCTGCATGCCTGCATACGCCTGCTGTAGGGGGTCCAAGGCAGCTGGACTCTGAGCTGTAGAATAAAATAAATAAATAAATGAAAAAAAAAAAAAAAGGTTATGTCATAATAAATCCTTGTTGTTTTTTCCTGTTTGATGTGTAAATTGAATTTCTACAGACTTCACTACAATACCTTGATATGGGTGAACGCCATTGGTGTATAGTGCTTCTGTTGCTTGCTGTCCATTGGTTGGGGCTGGCAAACTGCTGTAACCGTTAACTCCTATTGGTGGGGGAAGAGTTGGCACAGGTGTTGCTGCAATAGTTGGTGGTGTGTTTGCACCTGCAGACATAGATCACACCCCAGGCATTAAGCCTCTCTCATTGCAGGTCTTAACACCTTTTATAGGGCTGTATCTGTTTATGATATCATTTGTACAATCAATCATATTGCTCTATTTATGCAAAATACTGAAAAAACATGATTAATCAAGTATAATCTGTCTCATGACTTGTTTTATGACAAAGCAAAGCATGAAAGAGAAAAACTTAATCTGACCACACACAAATTCAAATGCATCTGTGTGTGTGAGCCTACCCGAGGATGGTGTGATGGGTGTAATGGGTGTGGCAATGATTCCATTGGCATTGAGCGCCGCCATCTGCTGCATCTGTACGGCGGCAACTGTTGCCACAGGAGACAAGTATGCTGACTGGGCAACCAAGGCCTGCTGTTGGACAAGCTGTGGACAGGGAAGGAAACAGAGAGAGAGAGAGAGAGAGAGGAAGGGGATGGGGAAAGCAAGAGGGGGAAAATGAGGGAGAGAGAGGACAAAGAAACAGTTAAATGAAAATAAGAACGAGAGAGAGAGAGAGAGAGAGAGAGAGGAAAAGGTAGGAAAAGGGAGAGGAAGGGACATGCAGAGGGAGTGATGGAGGAACAGATGAATAGAGATCTAATTACAAGGCCATTATGTCTTGAGTCAGTGGGTTAATGGTTGTGTGTTGCGGGAAAGCTAATGCCCGGTGACGTATGTTCTGTTGTCTGGGTAATAACATTAGCCCCAATTAGACTACTGATAGCCTCTTCAAACTTATTACATCCTTTCATAAGCACAGCACTCCCCTTACAAACTTGGTGTGTGTATATGCGTGTAAAACAGTGAATGTTTGTGGTGCATGCACTACTTGCCTGTGCGCTGACCGCCTGTGTGTAGGCATTGTAGGCGGGGTAATTGAGGGTCATGGGGCTGAAGATGCCGAGCTGGGAGGCCACCTGCTGCATCCTCCTCAGCCCCCGCTCTTTCTCCGTGTCAGCGAACTTCACCACCAGACTGGACGATGCTCCCTGTGGGGAGAGAGATAGAGCCAGGCCTTAGTTTCAACGGCAATTACAAGCAACGTTATGTTATCTTCTTTTTGTGTTAATGGGACTCTGCTCTGTTTATTAATTCATTCATTTTCTCTATCCATTTAATCCTTTTACGAGGCACATGGGGCTCAGGCCGAGCCCAGCATATAGGAGGATGCCCAGGACAGCACCAAAGCGGATATACGCTTACAATACTTACACTCAATCAGCAGCTACATAAAATGTAAACTCTCCCAACTGGCCTATGCACACATCTTTAGCGGGCCATTCAAACGTTATGTCTTTGTGCTGTATATGACTGGTTTTAATCACATATTACCATATGCATGCAACCTACAGGCATTGTGCGGCTTCCATGCAAGCTGTTGATGGCAGCCTGGGCTTCAGTGTGTCCTTGGAATTTTACAAAAGCACACCCTGCAACAAAACAGAGTGAGCACACAGGCTGGTTTTTAATTAAACAGTACTACCACATGAAATATTTCATTTGTGGGATTTTTTTGTGTGTGTGATACCTTTGCTGGTGCCATCGGGTCCTCTCAACACAGTACACTCGTCTATGCTGCCAAAGGGCTCAAACAGCCTTCTGACGTCCTCGTCGCTCTGTTGTTTTCCCAGCATGCCCACAAACAACTTTCTGTCCTCTGAGTGATCAAGGTCATGTAGAAAACAACAATGCAGATACAAATACAAATGTTATTTTCCTTTAACTGGTAAAACCTCTGATGATAACTGTAGAAATTGTTTTATCGAAAGGAAGCTACCACTAGCGACCACCAGGGAGCAGTATTGACCACACTGAATAGTGATATGAGCGGGGAGTGGAAATGTGTGTCTGTGTGTGTACTTGTGAAGGCTATTTACTAAAAACATGAGTCCAGTAACCCTCCAAGCACCCTGCTGCCTAGTTTCTATCTTTATCTGATCCAGCTTGACACCTACCCCTGGCGTCTGTGTCTGTGTGAGTGTGTGTGCGTGTGTATGTTCATATGCATGTCTCACCTCCTCTTCCCTCACTGTCAGCTGGTTTCACCTGGATCGGCCGATTCATCTGAGGGACAAAAGAAGAAAGCAGGAACATTAGCACAGATTGTCAACATGTCCATTCATTTATATCACCCATATTACAGGGAATCTACTTACACTAAATAGTCTAATGCCTTTTGTTGCTGTTTTCATTTATCATCATTTGTTGATAAAGACAACAAAGAGCAATTTTATTCTAAACGTTCCATGGTTGGCCACTTCACTAATCTTCAACTGCATGCTTATGCGGCCAAATGAATTGGGTAATTAGTCTGTAAGGTATAACACGTCAGAAGACAACCAGTGTCTTTTGACAGAGCATGTGACAACTGACCTTCATCAAAACAGTAAAACAATAAGAGATAATTCTCTGTACTGACAGATGATTTTGTGTGATATCGAGGCCTGTGTGCGCATGTGTTTGGGTGTGTCCACGTGTTTCTTAGCCCCTGATAAATCAAGGTTAGCAGGTGACAGGTGTGTCTGAACTCGGTCCCCTGTTGCTCTCTTTCTGTGTCAAACCCCACACAACCTTACTATCTCTGACTTCTCACTCTCTTTCTCTCTCACTCTCTCTCTCTCTCCAACACACACACATACTCACAGAATGGATGGGGGATTGAGAAGTGATGAGATTAAGAATGCAGGCCAGCTGATCTGGATTACAGAAGAACTACGGATTAGATGAGGGACAAGAGTAGGCTGAGATAGAGAGGAGAGAGGGAGAGAGCGGGTGAGAAAGACTACAGTGGAATGAGATGACGAGTGTGTGAGAGGAACGGGCGCAGTCAGCTAAAAATAAAAGAATGGAGAACGAGAGACAGAGGCCTGGGGGACCCCGACTGATTTCGACAGACTGAAAGGGCAGGTGGAAGGCCAAGAGGAACTCAGGGAGTGAATGGAAATGCTGGAAAAAGGAGCATTACATGGGGAGGGAGAAAGAGAGAGACAGGGAGTGGGAGGATGAAAGCAGAGCTACCCCTGAGAGGATGATTCAAAAAGAATAGAAAGAGAAAGAGGAGGAGGAGGGAGGGAGGAGGAGAGGGGCGTGAGTCAGTCGTGACTTGCTCTGTCTAAAAAATGTCACGACTACAGAGATCCGTTGCCTCGAGTGTTGCTGCGTGCATGCACACACATATTCTGAATGGCCTGCACTATCTATACACACACACACGCACACAGGTTTGTCACATACACATACATGAAGGCACGCACAGCCTCGGAAACATACTACACACACTGTGCTTAGTCATAGCACTGAGGCAATGAGACAGAGTGTTAATGCCAGAGGGATGTGATGGGGGAGGAGAAGGGCTGCAGGATGATGGCGATGAAAAGAGGGCAGAAGTGCAAGAAAGGGAGAGATGCATATGGTTGGATAAAGAAAGGCGAGGAAGGTAAAGCAGAATAAAGAAGACAGAAGAAGCAAGAAAATGAATTTTAAAAAAGGAATAAAATCAACAACGTGCTCGTGGAGCAGAATCTGCTTTCGGCCAATCCGAGCTTTGACAAATTGTTTTTGAGTCAGGCTCAGATTTAAAGTTCCTCAGTCTGCTGCAACAGAGTGTAATTAATGCTTTCTCACTGCCAGTCAAAATGTGATTTGTAGTAATAGTGGCTGAATTACTGTTCTTGGCATCCATGAATGGTTATTCAAAGACAGGGAGGAGAAAAGTTTCAGAGGGAGGAACAGAGGATGAGAAGAGGGACAAGAAGGGACAGGCAGGAGGAGGAAGAGGGTGGGGAATGAGGGAGGGGAGGAGAAGGAAGAATGGAGAAAGGTCCCAGAGGGGTGTTAAGGCAATGTAATGAAGCTGGTAATTGAGGAGAGGGCAGAGCAGAGAGAGACTGATCCATACATTTGATTAATCAGCTCTTAGCTGTCACCACAGAGCTATTGATCTAAGGCAAGGCCATCACACACAGTCAGAGACACAAACCCACACAGATGCAAACACATCTGCACACACACACACACACACACACACACACACACACACACACACACACACACACACACACACACACACACACACACACACACACACACACACACACACACACTGTAGGAAGGGATGATGTCCATTTTTAACCCCACACCTTTATTGACGGGAACTGTCAGCATAAATATAAACTTAACGGAAAATACACACACCCCACCTCCCCAGTTATCTGTGACCTTGGAATCACACTGTCCATCCATCCATCCATCCATCCATCCATCCATCCATCCATCCATCCATCCATCCATCCATCCATCCATCCATCCATCCATCCATCCATCCATCCATCCATCCATCCATCCATCCATCCATCCATCCATCCATCATATTCCAGTCCTGGTGTTATTGCTGTCCATCCACACTGCCATCCATCTTGCACTATCAACTCATCGATCAGTCCCGTCTTGTTCATTGATTTTGGGCTGTGTTGTAGAGCAGGCTGATTGTAGCGAGATTTGTGTCCACAAACCCTTTCTCTATCCTTCCATCCATCCATCACCTCCTCCATTTCTTCCTTCATTAGGCCTATTCAAGCTCATTCCATGTGACCGTAAAATAGACTGAACAGAAACACCTAATGATTACAAACTATGGCATATCAATGTTTTGGTGTTTATAAGCATTGACATAATACACATTCATATTCTAATACATAAAGGAAGATGGGAGGAAAAAGGAAAGGAGATGGAGAAAAAGCAGCAGGTGAGAGGTGCACACTGCTGTGACAAAGACGACACAATGGCATCGGAAAATTGGCATGGCAACCGGCTTGTTGTCATGGCAATCGTATGACGGCACACTGGGTAGGTAAACAAGGATGCTGGTTGCCAAGGGTGACTGCTGTGCTCTTTGGATAAACAAAGAATTTTGTGCCGGAGAGTGGTTTGCTGGCTTCATACCATTTTTTTCTCTCTGAGTTGTAAAAGAATGAAACACGGGGGACAAAATGAGAATTGAGTATTAGTAAAAATGTATGAGAACAAGGGAACTGAGCAAGACAGGAAATTTATAGCATAATGAAGAGTTGTGGGCAGTATCCAGAAGAGGAAGTGAGTGTGAGTTGGCTCCGAACGAGAGGAGGCAAGGGAGAAGGTGAGGGAACTGAATCTATATTGTAGCAGAGTAATTAAAATTCCCTTGAGTCCAAGAGAAAAATATATAAATAAAGTACAGTCCTTGGTAGTCAGTCACACTGTACTCCACTCCGTCTTTCCCGCTCTCTCTTTTACTCCAACACACATGAACAGCCACACGCTCCTTTCAAGTCAAATTATCCTCTAATTACTCACGTTCCAATTAAGACTTAATTAACAGTAACCATCTGCAAACGTGCGCACGTACAAGGGGCTGGTTCAGTACTGTAGCACGGTTTGATCTGTCCTGCTGCATACTAAGAAGCCCTCGCTCAAAGACAGAGTTTCTCTGAATCTCTGAGGAAAGTGGATTCGTATGTGAGCAGTGGCGCGGTGATGCATGAGGGCGAGATATGTGATATATGATCATGTGTGTGTGTGTGTGAGCTCGCATGACCACTCACACTCAGTGGAGGCACGTCGTCCACTCATACACGCATGGCCAAACCCTGCATGCAAACACCGCTCCATTTGCATGCTGTGGCGCCAACACAAATACAAACACAGTGCATGTCACTCATATGTGCACACACACACAGACACGCACACACACACACACTCGATGTGTACGCTACACTTGTCCCAACTCCCAGAGCACCCACCCTCCTGCACACAGAAACAAACACATACTACACACATACAGTTAATCTTGCTCCCTGCAGTAATGCAGAGAGGATTGTGCCAGGATTAGGGGATATTAAATCCTTGGATTATCCAATCAAATCGTATTCTGCCCCCTCCCCCACCTACGCAAAATCAGTGGAACAAACCATTTCACCACATCATGAGGGTGGGGGGGGTCGCTGTGTAAATGTGTGTGTACATACAGTATTTGGAACATGGATTAAACTACAGTGTTGAATCAGTGTTTTTTTCACTTTGGTCTTTTTTGGTCCAAAAAAAAATAGCTGGAAGGCAATACTTCCATAAAATAACATCTAAAACTGACTACAGTGCACAGCATGACAACAGACAATGGCGAGTGTGAGTGTGTGTGTGTGTGTGTGTGTGTGTGTGTGTGTGTGTGTGTATAAACACACAAACACTCTCTCTTCCTATCTCTTTTTCTCATATACACACATGCACACACCCTTCCCCCTTCAATCTCCCTCTGGAACAGTCCATCCGCACAATTTCAGATGTCCATTTTCCAGAGTGCACAAGAAAGGAAAACTATTTTTATCCCTTCTCCACTATTCCTCCCTCTTCCTCTCCCTCATCCTCAATTCCCCTTTTTCCACTCTCAGCCCTATAATCCCTCCATACCCTGACATGGGCATTTCTGCTTTTTTTTAAAATTTTTATTATTATCTTTTTCCATCCCTTCTCGCTCTCTCTTACTCTATCTCATTCACTTCTTTCTCTTGTGTCACTCCTACTCTCTCCATCTCTCTTCCCACCCTCCCACCCCCATCCTCCACCCTCTCTCATTTTTTCTCCATCATTGCTGTAACATGCCTCGCAGGCCTACAAACTCATTATCATCAGTGTAGTGAAGCCGTATGTTGATTTGACAAAACCAAAATTAGACTAAATAGCAGCACTGTTCAGCACAGTTTTCTCTCTCTTAAAAACTGAATTTTTGACAGTTTTTTTTTTTTAAAGAAATACCTTTACTTTTTTTTTTTTTTTTGCATTTTATGCAAATGTCAAAAATAATTATATTTTGAATTTGACAAAGTACCTACTTGGCCCTTGATCAGTGCAAAATGACGCAGAAAGAGTTCACTGTTTCTACTCTGTGATAAGTTAACAACATGGTTTTACACAATAACTTATACATTATAAATAATAAATAAATATAATTTTTGCTTGAATTGTTTTGATTATGACTGCCAGTGATTTCAGAGATATTAACAGAAATGTTTCATAAAAAATGAATCTGCCGTATGGATATGATGGATTTTACAGCTAGGAGGATTTTTTCCCAATACCTTTCAGCTGAGATGGACACATTTTGAAATTTCCAACTTTTAGTTTCAGCAGCACCAATGAGTGCATTAAAAATTAACCTGCAGTTATCAATTACAAATACTATCAATTACTGACCTTAATAGTTTTAAAACCAAAAAATTAAAAAGAAGAAGGAAAAAATCCAATATCTTTGTGTTTTGTTTGTTGGTTAAAGCTTGGCATTTTAAGCTGTCATAATGGCTCTGAAAAAATGCAAAGGTCACAGTTTGCTTTCATTCAATTAATTCAGAAAAGAATTGGCACAATAAACAAAAATGAAAATAATCATTAGAACTACAGACAATAATCAGCCTTGAATCACAACACTGTATCTACATATTACTCAGCTTCACTACATGGACCATCTGTGTGATAATAATTCATAGAAGCTGTTTTTATGTGGTGTGTTGGAGTGTTTACATTTCTATAAAACGGGGAGGTCGCTGTAACGTCTACTGTCACGGCTCCAGGATGAAACTGAGTTTGCGGCTCTCATTCACAGCTGGATGAAGATACAGAAATGTGAGAAACAGAGAATGAGCGGGAAGGTGGAGCAGCCCGGCAGCGCAGCTCCACCCCACCCCTCTCTCATCTCTTTATCACACCACGTTAAGGCTTTGCATCCCCCAGGTTACCTAGCAACCTGGCATCTCGCTCTGATTTGTTGCCAGGCAACGGGGGCCCGCAACCATAATACACGCTCCTGAGCGGCCCATCCCCCTGCTCTCATCCCACCTTCCTCTGTCTCTCTCGTTCCATTCTTCACACCTGAGAAGTCTGCCCTCCTCCTCCTCTCAGTACTTCATCTGGCAGTTAACCCTTCATCAGCCTCTCTACTGGAGCATGGATTACCAACATATTCTCTTCTCTCGTTCTCTTTTTCTCTTTATCATTCTCCATAGTAATGGTATCAAACCATGCATAAAGCAGAACTAACTACCCTGTTGATCCCTATAATATTATGCTGTTTTTGTCAAACCCCAATGAGAACATTTTGCATGTAGCAGTGGTGCACTCACTGAAATTTGATCCTTTGGATTTAGTCCAACATAATCCAACAGCACTATAGCGGATAACTGTTAGACCTATGCACTTGGACCTTCTTTCTATTTTAGGGAGTGTAAGTCCTTTGGGAAATGAGCTGGTGAATTAAAAAGGCTGCTCAAAGCCATACAAATTCATGATTGCAAAAATCTCTTATTCACCGAGATTACATTCACTACGGTGCCAGTGACACATTTTCAGATGCTCACAGTCATGGCGTTACGCAGAAACCCATAAAATTAAGGCAAGACAAATATGCAAATGAGCGGTATGTTCTTTTAATAGCTTAACTGAAAGGAACATATCATGTTGAATATCGCACTTTTTGGTTTTGTGCTGTCATAGGACCGTAATAAATCTATGGCGGTGTGTTTTGTGTCTCTTTGGGGCAACTCAAAAGAAGTATTTTAAATTTCTAGAATGCAAATCATGTCAAGCTGATCTCACTTTACCTGAACGCCAGTAGGCGGATCAGTATCTTCAGATTATAAAAGAGCAAGACAGTATCAAATCAGATTACAAAATCTAATGCCTTAATCTACTTTAGATTAGGCTAAATTTGAACCATTGTGTTATACCAACTATAATTTTATACTGTATCTTTCCTGTACTCATGATGTTTTACATAATACAAAGTAAAGTGCTTACAAATGGAGAAAGGATGTAATTTTTGAGTATTAAACCTGAAACATGATGATGACAAATTTATATGTACTCATATAGTCAGATAATAGCTGGGCTAAATGTATGTCTAAAAGTTACACTTCTTTTTTATTAATTCAAAGTTATATTCTACATGATAAGCTTCAAGCCTTAAAATGTAATGTAATGTAACAACACTCAAAGTCAAGAAGTGCATATAGTCTTAGTATCTTAAAATGTTTTTAAAATCTAAATATGTGGTTCAATAAATGTAAAAACAAAAATTTCAACAAAAACTTAACCTGAATACATATAGCCACATACATGTCAACAACAACTGCATTATGAAAGGCTCCTGGCTGTCACACATTAACAAGCCAAAGAAACAGAGCTATTTAAGTCCTGCTGTCCTATTCTCTTGTCCTCTGTTGTTGAACAGTGTGGTGATCTACACCAATGTAATTTGGTGGTATAAAGCTCCAGCTTTGCCCTGTGGTCAGTGTGAAAAGGCCATTATCTAGACAGCAGGTTGAAACGTGGTTAGAGAGGGGACCTCAGAGCAGAGGTCACACCCCAGGTGCAACTTAAGTCCTGTCATCCCCTTCCCCGCCTAATCACACACACACACACACACACACACACACACACACAAACACACACACACACACACTCACGCATATGCAGACACACACCAGTGGCCCCCTCTGACAGATGTCTCTGTTTAAACTGACAGAAGTGCACCCGGGCCCCCTCCCACCCCTCCACCACCCAGCAAAAGCCCTTTCTTCCACACACCACCCGCCTGCCCTTCCTCCACGCTCATTATAGCAAACTTTTGTCTTGTTTCCTCCTTCTCTCCAACCCGACCTCCTCTGCTCCTCCCCTGTCTCACCCTGCCCCCTCCCTGTCTATACACCCCTATTAATGCCAAACCTCTTCATGGCCCTCCTCCGCTGCTCTTAACCCCCCTTTTCATTCAGACAAATTCACACACTCATTCAGCCCCCCGTATGGGCCCTGGTCTATACGTCCATCTCAGAGCAGACAATATAAATATTGCATGCTGAGGCAAGGTGTCTGGATCGCAGGCTCTTGGTTTTAGTTGAACAGTCCCATGAACACCGTGACACATGCTAACTCATGTCAGTATCATTACTGACTTGTCAAGATGTTACATTGTAGAGCATTTTGTTTTTTCAAACTGAGAACAGCAAATTTAAACAGAAAATAGTGTAAATCAACACAAAGTAAAATGTAATTTGCCATACACTTGTGAAACTAAATTTAAAAAAAACTTTATGATTGAATATTCATGAATCCAGTTGTTACTTTACTTTTAGTGAATTTAGTCATCTTTGTCCTTCTAAATGGTAAACTCAGCACATGATGTTCAGCCAATTGGAGGCTTGAAAGCACTTAAACTGGTGGCATATGCATCGTCTTTCAATCTAATGTTTCTAAAATGTCACATTTTTATGCCCATACAGGCTCTGAGAGTCCCAAAGCTCCCAAGAGTAAAGATCTGTGCTTGGAAATGGAATTCAAAGGGTGAATGTTACAGTAAATGAGGTAAAAAAGGAGTGATGTTTGGTATATGATCTGGCACTGGACATCAGTGACACAGCTCAGTGATCAAAGTCCTCTCCAAGTGCAAATGCTGAGATCTGGGCAGCGGTTACAGTCATTGCATTTAAGTGATTTTTTGGCACACTCTACCTTCTGACACTTGTTTTCTTCATTGATGACTCCTTAAAAACCCAGATATATAAATAAAAGACATTCTCCTTGTGATGTTAGAATAATCTGTCATTTTCAGTTTCGCAGCTGTATGCTGTGGTCAGTGTGAAATATCTGGCTTTAATATCTATGTTGAGAATGAAGATTGAAAGAGAAACACTTTGATTTCCAGATTCATCACCTTAAGTGAGCAGCTTGCAGTAAGCCAATGTGTGAATCCAGGATTTAAATGAGCACACTAAAGCTGCCCGTGCTGCGCTTCACTCAGGGTCTGAAGCCAGCTTCAAGTTGCGAGAACAAAGCATGCATCAGTCCGTCATCAGAACCAATAATGATGACTGGTAATTGCTACTAACTCGATGGTCTTTTCCAGTCTGAATGGGGAAACTAGGGCCCACAGATTTTTGTAGCGAGTTGGATTTACAAAACAGATGGTGTGTGATATGGACTCAACTCAACTTAGGGCTACTTTAGAGCTCAGCATCTGAGAGACACAGATTTGGCAGTGAACAGTCACATACCCTGGTAATCATGTGTCCACACAAACATGATTTTCAAACTAGCCAGGATACAAATGTTCCTCAGTGTACATGTGCGTGCATGTGTGTGTGTGTGTGTGTGTGTGTGTGTGTGTGTGTGTGTGTGTGTGTGTGTGTGTGTGTGTGTGTGTGTGTGTGTGTGTGTGTGTGTGTGTGTGTGTCAGGCCTTAACAGAAGCAGGCGCTCTCCAGGGTCAGGCTTTTATGAGACTATGATTAGATTCTGCCTCAATTTTGTGGTGAAATATGAGGCAGGCACTCCTTCTCTCTCCATGTTCAATGCACAAATGCACTCACATGTTAACGCACATGCAAGAACATACACACACACACACACACACATACAGCAAAGACTTTTGTTTTAAACAAACAGGCTAAATCCCCCTTGGTCTAAGCTATATACGTACAACCCCACACAAACATTGCATCTGCATATACCCTCTCTGTATCACTCTCTCTGACTCCTCCTCTATGTCTTTACTTCTTGTGTACACACACACACACACACACACACACACACACACACACACACACACACACACACACACACACACACACACACACACACACACACACACACACACACACACACACACACACACACACACACACACACACACACACTTGATTCTACACCTGTCCCTCTACTCCCTTCCCATCCCACACACAGTGAGGATAAAAATAGAGAAACAGCACAAGGGAGGGGGAAGCGATACACATCACAAACCCCATCAGGCGGGGAGAGATAGAGGCAGAGGGATGGCAGAGGAGGAAGAGACACAGAGAAAATGAAAGAGAGAGAGTGAGAGAGGGAGCTGGGGTCTGTTCTAAATTGAAAGTGCAGCAGTAAGCAGTGAAGGGGAATAGTAAACAGTGCTGCTGACCACATAAATATGCTAAATTAGCCTACAAAGTCGCCCTAGTGGATAATTGCTCATCATAGCTTTGCCCCATAGGGAGGCTGCCTGCCAGGCATCTTAGATTCCACATGGAAACGCACATTCAACATACACAACATGCACACGTTACATGTCCTGGGTGGATTTGATAAACATCAGCTACAAGTTCTGGATGATGGACATGCAAATGCCCAACTTTCCAGTCTCGTAAAACAGCGTACGCCAAAGGGGGGTAGGACATTTTGTGTTGTCAGTGAACCACATTGTCATGTTTCATTTGATGTCAGCAGTGTTACAGTAACAGATATTTGCCTTGCATTTCAGAAATAATTCATGTACAACTAACTATCAGGAAGTCACACTCTTGGCATTACTGCTGAGCTGCTGTTGTTGAACCTTGCAAGTACCCAACTGAGTCCATACTGTCCATGCATATAAAATATAGCCTTTTCAGCCTGGGACATAAATAACTTTGCTGCTTCTCTCTTCGATCTAGGCTCAATAAAATACACAACAACTCCCAACATGTTTGCGCAACCCAGCGTCACCCATGGACGTAGACAAATGTATTGGATTACTGTAAGAACGCCACTGTCATGCCATATAATGCATTTGAACAATATTCACAGTACAAACATTTATTATATTTTTCATAAGCGTATTGATTCTGTGCTGTATCAGTTATTGTTAACTACTTGCCTTGTAGCACTTCTCCTGCCTTTTTAATAATTCAGAAGGCATCCAGTGTGTCATTGCATGTATGATGTGTGTGTGTGTGTGTGTGTGTGTGTGTGTGTGTGTGTGTGTGTGTGTGTGTGTGTGTGTGTGTGCTACATTTTGGCTCTAATCAAAGAACAGGGAGCAGAGTGCTGCCTGGAGAGCATTGAAGCATGACAACACACACCTGGTAAGCTGCTTATCACACTTTAATTTCACCTGCGGAAGCCAGCGTGACCAAACAGATGTGTGTGAGTATGTTTGTATGTGTGTAGGTGTGTGCGTGCGTGTGTGTGTACCAACACTTGTGTTTGAAGTAGGACAAAGATGAAGGGAGTGATAAACGCAGAGAGAAGAGAGTGCAGATTAAATGGAAAGAGAGATACTGTTGGTAAAAAACAAAAAAAACAAAAGACAAAGATAAGGGAGGAAATACAGCAGCAGTAGGCCCTGGAGAGATGGAGCGATAGACAGAGAGTGGAGGGAGATAGGAGGTTAAAATCTAAACAGGCTGGGAGGGAAGTGTGGCCTGATGAAAAAGTGGGGGGGGGGGCTGGAGGATTAGGAAGCAAGGACAGTTGTATTAATGATTACTATAAATTCTGTGTACAAGCAAGGATGTGCATTTATGAGTGAGTGTGTGCAGTATACGCTTTGATAGGTGCATATTAGGACTGTCCGTGCTGTGCGCCCGTGACGGTTCCTGATGTGCAAAAAAACTCGTGTGAGTGAAAGGAAATGAGAAAGTGTTATAATAAAAGTTAAGTAGGTTAAGCTTCTGATTATTTATCATGGGTTGCAAATATCAACTGATCTGTTACTGCTTAAATAAAGGCAAATTGGTAATGACATACAATCCTGGCGACCAACAAAATGCTGATTTAATTGGCTTACATTGTAATATAAACCCACATTAGCCTTACACTGGCGAATCATTACGTTGCGTTTGTGTTACACTGTTAATAAATGAGGCTGTCAGACAAACTCTGCCCCGAGAGTGTTAACTCCAAAAGAAACTGAATAACATTCATTCTGTATCCAACTTTCACTTCACCATCCCTTTGCCACCATTCTGTCAGATGTATTATGCTAAATAGTGCTGTTCCAAACACTAATGGGAGCTGTCATGTCCTTCTACTGGTTCTCCTGAAAAGTTTTACAGCTCTGAGACCAGCCCCCCCTGAAATTGTTGACTAGAGGCTGAGCCCTGACCTTTGACCTCCGACACGCGCCATCAGCCTAATGCCACCATCTCTGGACTAACGAGGCACACGCTACTCGCTAAACAACTGCGCCTCCACTCTCTTGAACTGCAGATGATCCTGTGTTTGTTACAAAAGCTACAGTATTGTGGCAATGCGACGTGTACTACAAGTCATGTTTGCAGATATGATAATGAGTATCCCATGGCTCCTCTACAAAATATGCAAAAGTAATGACATAAATAAAAATCACTGCTTAACGGAGATGTTTCTTTTTTTTGTATCCTGATTATTTTCCTATTTGTCCTGTCCTGTTACTTCACTGTATATATCTCTCATCTCATCCCCAATTGATGCAAACCCTGCATGCAAATGCGTATGAGAAATTCAATTTTCAAGTGCAAATAAGCACTGATATGTGACAGCTAAACATGAGCTCTTTCATGTGAATGAATCCCAGAGGGGAATCTCTGCACCACATCTAATACAGGAAAACATCTGTATGCTACACTGTGACTTGCTAGTGGTTCCACTGTTTCTGCCACTGTGACTAATATAAAGCATCTCTCTCTTTTCCTCGTTCTGTCTTTCTCTCCCTCTCTTCATCTTGTGCTCCCTTTGTGCTTCCCTTCCCCTCTCTGTGTCCAAATTAAACACAAGGCGCAGGGCATTCTGATAAGACCATCTGTTCATCTCTCTCTCTCTCTCTCTCTCTCTCTCTCTCTCTCTCTCTCTCTCTCTCTCTCAATCCCTCTGTCCTTTTTCCTCATTTTCCAATCTGACAGTCTACTGCCTCTGCCGGACCTAGTGGGGGGGCGGGGGCGTTTGTGATATAGTTTCTCTGCATCCGTCTGTGTTTGTCTCTCTCCATTCATTCCTCTACTGGCTGGTTGGAACTGTTAAATCAGCGTTAAATCCCATCAGGGAGTGACAGACAGGAGCAGCAAGAGTGCTCTGTACCATTGAACTTGCCACCCGACCTTAATTGCTTGGCCATGGGTATAAGCAAATCACGTCTGTATGAATGCGTGAAGCTACAGTTCTTTTTAAGTTGTATAAGGGTGCCTGACTTTCCACCAATGCCCGCAATTAAGAGTGATCCCAAGATTCAAGTCCCACTCCACCAAGACACACACACACACACATTCAAATGCACCTTAGCTCGCTCGGCCCGCGGTGAGCCTGGGATTGTCCTATGAAAATGAGTTTGTGAGAAACTAATCATGCAGCTTAACAAGTGGAGCTGGGAAAGGGGGGTGGGGTTGGGGGTGTGAAACGGTCGAAAGGGTCAACTAATCAAGAGGAGGGGAAATGAGACAAGGGGTAGTGGAACTCGTGGGGGGAGGGGGTCGGAGGAGGGGAGACGGAGAGAAGAGGACTGATGTTGGGAGGAGGTCTTGGGAGAGGGGTTACCATAAATGACTGTGAAATGAGAATCCGAGGAAGAAGCGCAAGCGTGCAGTAAAGGGGGAAAAAAATGAGTAAGAGACAGCAGGAAGGGAAAGGGGGGATGAGAGAAGGATACCATGAGGAGATGTTAGAGAGGAAAAAGGAGCGAGCGATGAAAGGGTTGGGGGGGTAGTGAAGGGAACATTCTGTAATATTCTACTGGTGCAGAGAAAGTGGAGGGAGGAGTTGAACACAGGACTGAGTGGATTTGAGGAGGAAAAAAGGGAGATAAATGGAATGAGGGGAAAGCATGGAGGGCTGGGGGGAAATAAAAGGAGGAATAAGGCAGGGATGAAAAAGCAATTCTTGGGGAGAGAAAAGAATGGGACAATTGGGAGGATGTGTGAAAGAGAGGGAGAAATCCTCTGAAGACATTTCTAGATCCTGTCAAAGGAGACAACGGCTGCCAGGGAGGGGGAGGAAGAAGAAGGAAGACACAGGAGAGAGAAAGGGTACAGACAGGTGGTGTGAAGTGAGAGTGGAGCTGAAGCTTAGAGAGGATACAGGGGGAGGAGGTATGGGCACTATAGAGCTATACAGAGAACTCCAAGATAAAATATTTACATAAATATTTGGAGACATGAGATGTTGATTTATCCTTTGAAAAATTACCGGTATATCAAACCCACGCATGAGTCAACATATTACGGTGGTTAACATTATCAATACGGAATTAAGTAAGACTGCAAAATAGCTTCTGTTTACTGTTATTAGTCAACCAAGTCACTGAAGTCAGACAGGCATGTTAATATAAGCTCTTTGAACATTTTTTTCATATACTTATGAGTCCTCTACTCCGATGACTTTTGGAATAAGGGATGATAGCACGACAGCGAGAGACACCCCAAATCAACCAAGGCCACATGCAGAAACAGTGATGTTGCAACGTTAACACTTTGAGATTATTGAGAACCCGGTACGCAACAGCCACACCCTCGTTCTAGTACTTCTTTTTCCCAGGGGAGTGGTGCTTCTGATTGTTGTGTGCCGCCTCTTTAGTAAATCTGTACAGCTAATGAGCATCCTCCCTGCAAATGTTTCCTCCGAGTGTCCGCAATATTCATCACAATTTAACTGCTCGGAAAGCAGGCTTATTGATAATTTCCTTTGCTCCAACGAGCCTGTTGTTGGTGTCGTCAGTTGGAAAGGACAGAGTAAAACCCAGTGAAAAGGGGTTAGAGGGGTGAGTGAAGGAATAACATCGAAGAGAAGAAGGCACAGAAGACAGCAGACAGTGGAGAGGTGATTTTTCCCGAAAGGTCAGACCCCTTAGTAGGCCCTAATTGGATTAATGTCAGTATTAACATGCTGTTTACGTGTGAGCATGTAGTTAGCTCTAGACTTAGTTACATGGAAAATGCATGCATGATTGCAATATGTATGTATGCAGAGATATGTGCACATGTGTGTTAGAACATCTCCCCTCCCCCAACGCTTTTTCTTCAGGCTCTCCTCCAACCATTTTCTCACAGAGATCTTATCAACACCCCAGCTTGCGGAGAAGGAGGAGCTGAAACTCTGAGCTGAAACTCTGATCAGTGGCAGAGTGACACAGAGAGAATGAGATAGAGGATGCCTCAGAGATGGCAGACATCGTACATTCACGACTGTGTTATAACTGTTCAAAATCAAAGCTTAGATACAGTTAGGAAAATGTAATTTCTACAAAACGCCCTGTACTTTCAAAAACACCCTGTCTGGGGCTGGGTAGCTGCGCACACGACCAGGTCTAAGAAATAGGTTAAAATTGGCAAATGTTCCAAAACAGTTACTGTAAAATCCGTTGTTAACTGGAAACCAGGTCAGAGAGAGAGAGAGAGAAAAAAAGAGCGAGGGAACGACAGAGAGGTACAGCCTATGAGACAGACACAGATCCCGCACTGTGCCCCATCCATAATGAACAGTGTCCTACCCCAGCCCAGCCGCAGCACTCGATCCCTCACTAGAGAGACTGAGGGAGACTGGGATGAGACAAAGGGGAATGGCCACATTAATTACACACACTCTCTAGGCGGGAGCTATCACTGGAGGCTAACAGAGGGGCCGACAGAGAGATGGAGAGACGGAGGAAGATAGAGAAATGGAAATAATCATGCTCACAGAGTACCGTATGTGTCTCCGGTGAGGGGGAGTGTTTGTCCTTAGCAGCAAGACGCCTGCTGGCTGTTATATTATGTTATGTCACAGTGTTACTAATGGGAGCTGAGCCTCCAATTGCACAGACACACACTGATGTGAAGTTGTGTGTGTGTATACAAGATAGTTGCCAGTGTCCGTGCATGCAGGAGGAGGAGAGGGGACTCTTGTGATGTGGGTGTATCTGCAAACTTGTGACTTTTATTGCGTACGTGTGAAGTGTGCACCGTCTAGGACTGTGTGTTTTCTTGTATATGTTTGTGATGTGCACTCACCCCTGGTAGTGTCTTCTGCTCGTGTAGAGCGCTCTGGGCTTTCAGTGCCGACTCTCTCGCACAGTACGTCAGAAACGCACATCCTGTCAGACAGAGAGAGACAGAGACATAGACAGAGAGGGAAAAAGGGATGGAGAGAGAAAAGTTCAGTGAGTTGCTCCAAGATTTGTCATCCTCTGACTCTGTACCACTCTCCTACAAACACACAAACACACACATACACACACACACACACACACATACACATTTAAATGTCTCCTTTTCTGATGTTTCCCTGGGTAACTTGTCACCTATTCTGAATTATTACTAGGCCAACTGTTGTGAGAGGATTAAAAAAAAAAACATAATCATGCACTGTGACTATACTTGACAACACCATGATGATGCACTCTAGAGCAGAGAAAAACACTCCACGGCACGGCACATTTCAGAACGGCACGGCACGAGTCAGCACACGACAGCACCACAGACGTGCGCGGGGCTAACAAGGCCTTACAGGCTGGGCACAGTCAGGTTCCTGACCTATACCAACCACTATGCATGCCTCACGATCACTCCAAATACACTCCCTCTGTTTTCCTATGTGCTGTACCTGTGTCTGTGTGTGTGAGGGAGGGGTAGGTAGCAGAGCTGGCTGGCCAGAGCTGTTTACTACACCTGTCACCAGCACTAAGACAACAAGATTAGCAGCAGGTTAGCATCCCAGTGACATCTCAGAGGGACTAATGTAGATTCAGAGTGAAGAAGAAAAGATTTCACCATTAGGAAGGAAACATTCTCGTAGAGTGTACATCTGAAGAATTGAGAATGACTCACCATAATGCCAAAAGATAAATAAAACACATACAGAAAGACAAGACAAACCAAACCACACACCAGTACACAACCAACACACACATACACACACGGGCACACATGCATCTTATGGCCCATCTCATTGCTTTTAAGAGGGGCTTACTGTGACTGTGGGGATTCTCAAAACAACAGATTCTTTCCCTTGTGTCACCCTGGCTTACAGGCCCATTACACTGATTGGAGCATACAGCCTAATCTGGTTCATAACACACAGGACCCCAGGTCAGTTTGTGTATGCGTGTGCATGTGTGTGTGTGTGTGTGTGTGAGAGAGAAGAGAGAGAGAGAGAGAGAGAGAGAGAGAGAGAGAGAGAGAGAGAGAGAGAGTGTATGTGTTTGCTACAGTCGTTTGTTTTGGTTTACCTGCTCTTTTGTTAAAAGTGGCAATTATTTGCAGGCTCATTATCTTTTACATATTAAGGAGACTCTAATTTTAATATATCTTATATTATAAAGCTACATCACACCTATCCTATTCTGTGGAACAGAAACATGGATCAGCAATTCCCCAATTTCAGTACATTTCCACTTAGACCGCTTATTTTCGCCACAATTGTACTCATGCATAAAACTGCATTTGATTCAGTCTTCGAGTAGTAACTGAGTTTCTTTGGCTGCCATCATAATCTCACGTTGCAGTGTTAACGGGAGAGGGAGACGAGAGGAGGTGTGACAGTTTCCATGGAGACATGTGACACTCACCGCAGGAAAATTCAGCCTTCTATCTGCCTTACTGTCACGTCTATCTATCTATCTATCTATCTATCTATCTATCTATCTATCTATCTATCTATCTATCTATCTATCTATCTGTATTTCTATGTTTAGGCTGTGTTATAATGGCAAGACCTACCTTTGTGCATGCCAGTGTATTTGTCCTTAATCACAGTTAGCTCATAGATCTTGCCAAACTGCTCAAAAATAGGCTTGAGGTCCTTCTCTTCCAGATTCCGGGGAATCTGCCCCACGAACAGCTTGATGGCGTCGGCCTCCTTCATCGGGACAGAGTGGAGAGGGCGACTGGGTACTGCAGGGGCTGAGGGGCAAACGGATCAGAAGCAAGTATCCCTTGGGAAGAGCAACGAGATGCCGGACAAGTCTTTGGGTCCCATCCGGATAGGTGGAGACAAAAAGAAAACAAAGGGAGACTTGGATCAAAAATCACATTAATAATCCTAAAATAATTCACTTAGTGACTTATTGGATGTAATGATCAATTCATAATCAATAAGCTTTATGAAAACTCATACGGCATATGGATAATTAATATTTCCTTAGGAGCTTGTGTTTATAATATGACATTTTTTCCAAATGTATAATAGCATTAGAATATCTGTAGTTGTAAGGTGAGAAAAAAAATGAAGAATAAAAAAATATTACTAATATACTTTCTTAATAAAATATCTTATTTGGAGAGGCTCTTAGGCTATAATAAATGTGCCACAATTATATAAAACCGTTTAAAGACTATTTGCGTAGTTATTTTGAATATTTATTGCCCAGTCGTTGATGACAAAGGGCTCCAGTGGCTTCTGGAAAAACAATTATGCAAATGTTAATTAGCCAATCAAAAAACAATAATGGCACTTTTTCTCCCCAATTAAAAAAAAAATCTATTTATATGGTGAAAATATCTGTAAGCATGCATTTACCTTTTGATGGATAAACGGCGGTCAGGATCCCTACACATGAAAAAGAGGAGAAATTGTGTGACTGGGGGTAAATCATTGCAATAGAGCGGTTTCTTTGTTTAGCCAGCTGTAGGTTACAGCATACACACGGATGTCATGGGGCTCCCTTGCTCTTTGTCCGATCTCCCCTCAATGTACACACACATATATATATACACACACACACACACACATATATACACACGAACGAACACACACACACACACACACACACACACACACACACACACACACACATATACACGAACGAATTCACACACACGCACACACAAGAACAAAACAACACAAGGAAATATACCAGGAACATACATTAAGGCTTACCGTTCACAGATGATGCTTATGAGCACAGTGTTGCCTGTGCAGATCAGAAATTTAAGAGGGATGCTCTCCGTCGGGTCCCCGTTGTTGTCCTCCCTCCGTGCTCCGCTCCGTCCTCCTTCCTCCCCACTCTGGATGCTCTCCGCTCTTTGTGCCGTGCTACTCTCCCACTCCTCCGCCTCCCCCTTGCAGCCGCGCACAGACACTACAGACTCGGCTGTGTTTCCTTTACAAAACCCCGGTGTGGTCCAGGTCTGGAGGAGGTGACGGTCGGTCGGAGGAGCAGAGTCCTGGCAGCAGGTGACTCCGGATCACAGCTTGTCACGGGTCCCGCTGAAACTCAACCAACCTCCCGACTCCCGAGATCCAGAGTGCGTCGGGGCTGGTTATCACTTTAACGAAAGTCCACTGTTAATGCCTTTAAAAAAATGTCAAAGTGATAACAGGCTAACCAGCTTAAATTTCGGGTAACTCCGAACTGTTTAAACTTGCTTGTACTCTCGCTAACAGCCTATTTCGGCGTCGCCGTTGCTCTTCCGACGATTAATGGTGGGGGTTTTTGTCGCTTCTTATTCTTGCAATTTTCTGTTGTCTCTCGGTGTCTCACCCGTTCAACGGCTGGATGGCTTTTCACGTCTTTTACCGGTATCTCCCCTACTCTCTTTCTCCCCCTCCCCCTCCTCGCACCAAAGTGGTTGCTAGCCTGTGACGTAACACCCAGGGACCGTCAATCATTTTCTTCTCCGCACTCACACGAAAAAAACACAATATCGAGTCTCATTCACTCATTTTACCTTTAAAGCTACACTCGTTAAAGTCGAAGCGTCTATGTGCGGTGTCTTAAATCCACCATGTGCATTTTCGTAGGCAATTTATTTTATTTTTGTTTTTTAATCGATTTGCTTGAGCTACGGTTTGTGGGAGGAACTTTACAGACGTTGCCTAGACGACACCGTGCGCGGAGCCGCCTATTGTTCTAGCCGCGAGCCCTGGCCTTGGTGCTGAAACGATTCTTGACTTGACGAAGTGAATCCGAACGCGCGCCGCCGACGTCGTGCACGCAGTCACGACTACTACAGCTGTTCACGCCCGATCCAGAAAACACGCTCACACCCACACAGAGTAAAAAATGTGTGACAGAGAGGGAAGGCGAGATAGCTCCGGGTTGGAGTTGGCCTACTTTGGAAAAACCGGTCGACATTGGGGGCTAAACAGGCTACTTCCTTTGCTAAACAGCAAAATCACACCATCTTTTTTTTTTTTTTTCATGTAAGGTGCGTGATGAGGGTCTTCGTAGGAAACAGGGTGGAAAGAGAGAGTCATAGGGTTCATGGTAATCTACTCCAAAAGGTCACCATCTGCCTGCTTTGCCTCGTGCCCTCTTTGAACGAGCATCCCCCGCCACATTCATCCACCATACATACACCCTAACCCCCACCCCCACCCCCACCCACACCCCCACCCACACACTCATACACACAAACTTGCACGTATATCACCCCACCAGGGGCTTCTTACAAACCCGGCACCGCGAGAAGTGGCACGCAATGCCCGCTGCGCCCAGCGGATGTGAGCGGTGTGTGAGGCAGCACGACAACGGGGCTGTTGAGCCTCCCTGCACGATGGAGGAGACTCAACACGCACATGCAAGACCTCGGTTGCTGAAGGGGGACTTAAACTTTAACTCTATGTGACTCGGTTTTCCTGTCGACACTGCACATAGGCCCATTCCTTCCCCTCCTTACAGGCTACTTTGAATGTTCAATTTCATTTAAAAGCAACAGTAACAGATTACAAAGACTTTGCATCTTCAAGATTCAATCATTTGTGTGTGGGCCTGTCATCATAGCTACAGACAATGCATGTGGAAAAAAACCCAGTTTTCTAGAAACAGCATCATCTGGCAGAGCCTTGGCTACTAAAGGCCCAGATGTCATGAATTTGGCCATTAGATTCAAGGTGGGCCTACTATTGTGTATGGGGAGTAGGCTCATGACCAGCGTTCTCCACTGTGCCTTGCCACAGGCCTAATATACTTGACTGTACAGTTAACAAAGTTGCTATGCCATTTAAACTTTCAAATCCTTAACTTTGTTTTACACTGGGCCCTTCTTGTCATACTCGTACTCCTCCAGGCCACCCTATACATTTACACCTCAGGCATTAAGAGATCTGACCTTTTTTATCTGACCGTTTTTATTCCACATTATCCAGTGTGGACTTGAAATAATCTCCATTATAAATTTATTCATGGTCTTTGTATTGTATGTTTAAACATTAGAGGCTTCATGAGGAATGTGATTGTTTAACGAGTGTTTATCGGTTATTTAATGTTTGTCAGATCCCATTCTCTTCTACACAGGAATGTGGTAAAATGACTGTGTGAATACTGAGTTTTTTTTTCTTGCAATTTTCCTCATCTCTTTGTAAAATTGTTAATTAAAGGTAAATACAACAACAATATAACTAGTCTCAATAGAGATGTAGCACCAAAAACAGGCATTTACCCTGTAGGAAATTGATTTCTGAGGACAACTGAACCTGGTAATTTCTTTATGAGACTCAATGGCGCCATCATTTGGAGGAAACTATCTATATCAACCACATTCACTGGACAAAAAACAAAACCCATGAATCAGGAATCTTAATGTCTCTGTCGTTTCAGTTTTATTTAAAATGAAGGTTTTTTTTATTTAATGATTTTTCCACACAGTTTTTTGTTTTTGCATGATAAAAAAAAAATCCGTCCATGTATCAATAATAACAATCTCATAAACTCTGGTGGTAACAAAACAAAAATGCTACAGCCTCTTAAAACAGAAAATAAATTACATGTTCTTTAGATAATAGATAAATTACTATCCTTTTTTTGTTTTTTATATAAAATGTAATTTTTACTACGAGGGATTAGAGACAAGAATGACACATTCAAAGCCATGATCACAAGAGACACAACCATACGCACACGCAGGCTCACATGCACACACACGTCCATATCACAAACACCCACAATTCATGTGTACTTTTCAAAGGCAAAATACAATCGTTATATGACAATTAGATGTGAATAAATGCAGTCTACAACAACACTTCTGATAACTCTACTCAGTTATAAAATATAAGCACCGACTATGTTCAAAAGAAATTATAGACATTAAAACATATCTGACAAATATACAGACTCCTCCTTACCTCTGAGTGGGCAGAGTGTGAGTAAATGCTTGTTGGTGGGAAAGGTAGGAAAAGGAAAAAAGGGAGCTCAGTAAAAAAGAGTCAGGATAAGAGAAAGAGAAAAGCATGGAGTACTTACACACATATACAGAGGTTGCCACTTCAATATGCAAAATATTTACTTTCAGTTCAAAGCAGAATGGTTGTATTAACTGCATAACTCAATTTAATAAAAGACTGCTGTAAGAAAGCAGCTTTCCCAGTCTTCATGAGGTTTTCTTAATTCTAGCTTCACCTATTCTCATAGGACAGGTTGATCCTCTGACGGAAAGGATGTATTGAGATGAGGCGAGGAAACAAGGAGGACATTAAGATGTGTTTTTTTGTCACTGCACTGTGCGATCATGAAATTGGAAAATTAGGTCAGTCAGGAGTGACTCATTTTACATCGCCAAACCTGTGCGTCACCAAGGTCATGGTTAAAGGAGACACTCTGTTTTTCCTGGTGTCAACAAATCCCATTAAAAACACCAAACTAACAATGAATTGAATTTAACCAACCAGCCTTATAACTATATTTTTCTTTGTTACGAAGCTCTACTGCTGTTGAAAATATTCAAAATAATATTGCACTGAGTGACATGTTCCTTCATTAGGTATGAATATATGCACCGTAGTTTGTTTTCAGACAATGTCATGAATGAGCGCTATTCCCTAAACATTCCCTAACAAATGCACAATTCACTAATTACAGTGCCCATGTTTCAGACAATTACTGAGCCTTTTTGTTAAATGCTTCATATTATTGTGAGCCAAGATTTAACTCTTCAGCAGGAACACCTGGACTTAGGCTGGAGTGTCAGAGACGTTGTCGGCAAACCAGAGCATCTCCAGAGGCAGAATCGTAAATTAATGGCTTCAGTATTTCCAGGTGATTTGTTGAAAGGAAGAGAATTATACAACCAACCACCGTCATCATATTGTCACTTGATAATTTCACTTAAATTTCTTAATTAACTTATTGAGCAGCACTGTCTTTATTTTAGTAAAATCATAACTGCAAAATATGAGTCTTTACACCTTTATACCAAAGGTGGATTTTAACACATGAATACGTTAAAGGCCTGTGCAGAGTCTGTGTCTCTGCTCGATTACCATCTCTGTCTAATATCCTTCTTGTTCAGGAAGCCTCTCGCCTCTGTCTTCCTGCTCTGATATAATTTATTTGGTCACTTACTGCCATGGTTACCCCCACTCCTTTGGTTCGTCTGTCCAGATACTGAACTGAACAATAAGAGGACACTTGAGGAAATATTTTTGGCAAACAGAAAAAAAAAAAAACATACAACATGTAATTGAAATCCTTCTAGGTCAGTTGGGGCAGAGGTGGGGTGGGGGGTGGGGGGTAGCCACTGTAGCTCAGCGGGGGACATCTGCTGCATACAGAATAACAGTCGATCTATTCCAGTAGATCTTCAGCACACATAGAACTACAGTATAAACACTTAACCTACCACACATGGTAATTATTTGTTCAGCACATAATTAGTGGTATGCATGTCTGGCTAAATCTCTCTCACGATCCTGTAGATTAGGAGGAATCTTAACAGAGGCTAAATTCACTGTTGAACCACAGCTGTGTCCTCAGTGGGGACCATTATCATCTCTCAGCCAAAGGAGCCTTCAAGAGCGGAAATCACAGCAGAGGCATCACTCAGCCCTGTGTGACACATTATGAACCTGTTAAAGCTCATGCACAAAGAAAATAGAAGCAAGCTCAGTGGAATATGTGGCTCAAGGAGACAAAGTAAAACTACATACAGAGAACTAGTGAGAGGAACCGGCTGCTTTCACAGTGTTTTACCTGAAGACTCAGGAGAAAAAAGCTGAATGTTTTCTGAACATCATGCCATCACATATCTACCCTGGGCTGTCCATTTCTACAGACTCGTCATTTGAGGGGTAATCAGCCCTTTTGACATCATTCTCGCACACAGGGGCTGTTTGAGCTCGGCAGGTCAGTGCCTCTTTGCGCGCTGTGCACTCTGGGTACACGAGGCACAACAGGCCGTCTTATAGTAGTGGTAGACGCACAGCCTGGCCTGCACCACCATCACACAGTTGTGGCGTCTGTCCCGGCAGTTCTCATCTATGATGAAAGAGGAGAAGAGAGATGCTGGTTGGGAGAATAGCCAAGATACACATGAATGCACTGTCACATCAACACACACACACACACACAAACCTGCAACTTGTGGACTGCAGGGTATTGTGTTGCAGATTTGCTCCTGTTCAGGTTTGGTGTTGGAATCACAATCGTGGCTGTGTTTTTTGTCTGGTGTTAGACACCGCGCCTCCCTCATCTGTAAGCCTTTCCCACAAGAACGTGAGCACTGAGGGAAAAAAAGAGAGAGTTAATTTAATAACATCATAATATGTTTTAATTTAGCATACAAAATGCCAACCATGTTATTCCCACTCCAGCATGCATGTCCCCTTGTCTCTTACTGCGCTCCACTCTGTCGTGAACCACTGTGGCTGACACTCTCCCATCTCACACTCCTGGACCGCAGCAGGCTTGTCCAGATGTGCACACTCACTGGCTGGTACAAGAGTAAAATCATTTCCCATCTTCTGGACACAAATGATGTCTCGTCGCTGAGTTCCATTTCCACATCGGACGTTGCACTGGAAAAAGAACAAAAGCCTACTGTTATTTCAAAATAATGGGAATTGAATAAGATGGTAGGTGATGAAAAAGATGATAGGAAGATAAATGGTAAATTTAAGAGGGAAAGTTTAAATTCCTGGCATACCAGGCATCAAACTCATAGAACGTCTATACAAGCAGCAACATTTGACAAAACACAAACAAATACAGTCTCTGGATTTCCTTCCTTCCTTATTTCCTTCTTCCTACCTGGGACCAGGGGCTGCTGTACCACATGGCTGTTGGGACACAGGGACCCCCGTTACAGGCCTTCATCTCTGCAGGTTTGTCCCCAACACATTCCCCTACTCCTTTCCCCTCTCTGACCCCTCCTCGAGTCAGACACACCACCTCCCTCCTCTGCACCCCAGGACCGCACTGCGCCAAACACTGAGGGGACACAAAGTGGAAGATCGTGTTGAGGATTACTGTGAAGTGCTGTGTGCGTTCTTTTGTATCCGTGTATGTTACTCACATTGTTGGACCAGTTGGTGAAGTACCAGTTGGTTACACAAGGTCCCATATTGCACTCCTCAGTCCCCTGTGGACGGAGCCTGGAGTTGCACTCCTTGTCGTTCACCACGCTGCCTTGATCACTCACGCAACGCACACTCCTTGTCCTCCTCCCTAATCCACAGTCCACTGAGCACTGTGATAGACAGAGGGGAGAAAAACAAGAACAAGAAGAAACAGATGAAGGAGAGGGCACAAAATCATTTACATTTCCACTGCAATCTAGAGAAAAAAGCTTGATGGTTGATTATTAATCATTTAATCACTTTGTTTATACCAAGTGGGTGTAAAATCAGAAACACAAGATAAGACAAAACACATGAAGCACATTAATACATGGATATAGATATACGTTTAATTGGATACTAAGTACTAAATTAAATATGAATACTTGAACTAAAAAAAACTAATTAAGACTATATCTATAATAACTATCCTAAGGCAGTTTGCCTTAACAAATACAGAGTGTTTTATTTTCTTATGATTGATAACTATTTAATTATGATAGTTAAATACTCCCAAAACTAGAAAAAAATAGCTGAAACATTAAAAATGTTGCAACCGGGCCCATGGCACAGTTTGCAGTGGTCTCTGACTTTAAAAGTAATCACATATTTGTAGGCTGATCTCATGAAGGCATTTCAAAATTTATGATAGAAACCACTCACCATGCTTATTTTAACCAGACCACACCCACTCTCTCTTTTTCTGTCTGTGTTATATAAACAGATACTGAGATACAGGCCTCTTGTTACCACGTCGACTGACATATAAGCAGACGCGGTTCCCAGTCATGTGCTAGAGTTGCAGACCTACCGAGCTCCAGTCCGAGCCGACCTCCCAGTGGGAGCAGACACTGAGTTGACAGGCCTGTGTGGAGTCTGGTGGGGTGAGGTGTGCACAGCGCTGAGGGTGGACCATGGTGGATCGGTTCCCAAAACTCTGCCTGCACTGGAGCTGCCTCTGCTGCACTCCGGGGCCACAGGACACGCTGCACTCTGACCATGAACTGGCCTCCCAGCTATCACACAGATGGTAAAGGAGACCGAGAGAGTGACCAGTTAAAGGTAAATGTTACTGGAAAATCACACGAGGTCACATGTATTGTTTGTTTGTTAAAAAAAATACAGTTTTTATCCATATTTTGAGACAGCAGATATTTACTGTTTGTTTAAAGGAACCACTACGACCACTATGGTGTTTTAGCGTATTTTAGTCCTTTACAAATGACACATATTACATGTGGCTCATGTATACAATAACAATGATATATCCAGTGTTATCCGGACGTAACTACTGGTGTTTAAAATTTGACATTTTGGCATTTTGACATGCTGGCCAATGGTTTCGAATCATAATAATCTAATATGACATAATAAACTGACAATGATAATCAGTTTGTCTTGAGACTTTCATCAACTCATTGCAGTCAGCATTATTCTCAGTTTTAACAAGCCACAAACTAAAGTCGGTCTAGACAAATGGGCAGTGACTCGTGCTTTCCAAAACACAATCTCCAGATTTAGAAATCAACTTGTTTTATGAACTTTTCCAGGAACCAATGCTCAAACAAAACGGACTAAAAACAAGATGCTGCACTAGAGTCAAGAAAAATGTAACTTGTTGTAGGAAAAAGCCTTAGAAAAATATTCTAAACAAGGTGTTTTTGTGTTTTTTGCTAATCCTCAGCTATGAAAAAACAGACTTTTTTTTTTTGGCAGATAAAAACAGAAACCCAAGGTCTGTATAATTTGCATCTCTGGAAGATAAATTGTGTATAAGCTCACAATGGCGGGCACGGGTGTGTGTTACAAGGCTCCTCCTCTGGTACAGGTTTTGCTGCAGAGTCACACTTCCTCTCTGGCACCTCCTCATCTGTATGACGGTCTATACACAGAATCACTCTGTACTGAAAACCTGTGGAGACATAAGGACAGGTTGACAGGGGGTTTATCTCCATGCTCTCATATTTGCAGCCATCAACCACAGGAGGGAGACATCACGTCATATTAAGAAGCGCGTTCGTTCGGTGTGTACAGGGCAATTAATTTTACAGTGACACATGTATGACGGTGTCTGCGTCCTATCAGAATCTGACCTTTGCCACAGGAAGCAGAGCACTCTGTGAGTTCGCCTCTTCTCCAAACGAATGGCGGCTGAGTGTCTGGGGGCAGGTCAGTGCGAGGGGGGATCCGAGCGTTTCTGTTGGGTGCAGCTCCTCGAGGGCGCAACCTGTCAGGTGCCCATCGGTCTTGGGACGGGGGAGAAAATACAGAAGAGGAAGCAGAGGAGGCCGACGAGGATGAGGAGGACGAGGAGGAGGGGAAAGAGGAGACCGAACCAGGGAAAGGAGCAGGAGGAGGGTTTTCGACCGACACTGTGAGAGGACCTGGGAGAGAAGAAGAAAAAAATAGATGGACACAAAGACAAATTAAAGAGGGCAGGGAAGGTGGGAGAGAGAGGCAGAGATTGGGAAACAGAGATAAGGAGGGGGAGGAGCAAAGAGTGATAAAGTGAGAAGAAAGAGGCAAAACACATAAGTTGAACTACTAAGAAAAGGAGGACGGCAGTGACTCAGAGGCTAATGATGTCATGATGAGGTCAGGGTCTCATGACAGTGAACATGTGGACCAGATAGCCTCCCATCTAGGTCATACACAAACACGCAAACACTATACAGAAATCCCTCCCACTTGGCTCACAACCACACCCATCCTCATCCATAAACACATCAATCATTCTCCAAGGATATGAGATGAAGTTTCCTTGAGTAATTTGGAAAGAATGAATGGAGAAATCTTTGAATTTGATTCAGGGTTCAACTCTGCCACCCTGCAATTTTTCCACATGTTGTTATGTTGCAACCTTAAATCCACCCCCCAGACAAACCCACACCATAATGGCAATAGCAAAAACAGAATTAAATTACTGCAAATTCATGAATAGACCCTGAGTAGACCCTATGTTGTGGTACTTTACATTTAGCTCAGGCGCCTCCAGTTCTTCCCACTTTGTTTTTGAAGCCTCGTGATCTGAATTCCAAGTGTCAAAGGGTCTGAATACTTTCTGAATGTCTATGTCGATGCTACTGTATGGAACAGCAAACAGTGAAATGTTTGCCAAACAGAGGTGCGACGGACTTACTGCGGAGGGGCGACCTCGCCGGCTCTCTCTCCCTCGGCCTCTCTCTGACCGTCTCTCTCTCCATCAGTTTCTCCCTCTCTCCCTCCTTCTTCTCCACGGGGATGTAAAACTCATAGTCGATGCCCGGGTTCTCCTTGTGGAAAATGATCTGCACGGAGGGAGGAGAGACAGAAAACTACATGTGAAAAGTAGCCAGTGACAAGAAACCACCCTAAAACAACGTAACTCATCCCCGAAGACAAATGTACTTCTCCCTTTTCCTCACGGGGGTGAGCAGAGGTCAGGATGAGCTACAGGAATTCAGTGTCATGCTCTGGGTGCCTCAGAGGGGAGTATGCCTGTCGTATGTTCCTCTTACTATGAAACCCTGCAGCCCATCTACAAGACTTAACATGGTAGAGGTCATCTGAACTTCATCAGCAGGAGTCTCAAGTTTAGAGGATAAACCATTTTTATAAAAGAGACATAGCACTACCTAAAGACTGCACTTTCTTTCTGAAAAGTTTTTATTTTGCTATTCGTTATATATATATACGTATATATGGTATATATATGCTCCTGGCCACACATTGCAGGTCATGGTGAGTGTCTTCACACCAAGGCTACAGGACACCTCGATATTAGATTTCCCTGCAGCGGCTCTGATCTACAGATAGCAGTCTTGTCTTTCTATTTTAATCCACCCAACAATTTATTTTCCAACGTGTAATGGGCATTACAGCCTCACTGTGCCGCTGGCATGGTTACAGAGCTTCAGTCTTATTTCTATATCCCACTAAGCCCTAAAAATGTACGTGACTCCAGAGGAGATCAAACTCCAACTTTGGTGGGTGCTTGCTGTTTTTACCCCCCTCCTGGTCTGTACCTACTGGATGTAAAGCTGCACATGACTCCTCTTCTTTAATAAGATCTTAGCCTGGGGTTAGAGCTGTTATTATTAAGCCATGGATAGTCTTATGTGGCTCAGGCGAAGCATTAGCGTAGCTGTCTTTATCCCACAATAACGCTAAAATAATGCTGACTATCTTGGGGGATCTTGACACAGAGCAGGAGAGCGTAGCCTGGAGGCATACAACGATGCGAAATAGTCTGTGTGCACATGTATGTCTCTGTATGATTCTTATCATTAACTTCATTTTGTCATGTCCTGGTTCATGTTTACTTACAGCGTTAAAACAAATTCTTCCTGTGTTCCAGTACTTACATATAGCTGTAGCTGTGTGGTGGTGGGTCCTGGGGCCTTGAGGGACTCTCCTATCTCCTCCTCCCCCTCTGCCTGTGCTCTAGGTCGTGTGTAGGTGAAGGTAGTCCCCCCTGCCGGGTAGTCCCCTGGGGGGTCCACGGCCCAACGCCCATTCACCACTGAAGCCCCCGTGCCGCTCCTCATGGCTGGAGAAGTTATTGGGGGTTAGAAGGTCAGAGAGGAGGAGAAGATCGTGCTTTAAGTGCTCTTTACTTATTTTGACCTTGTCTAGTCAACACAGTGTTGAATTCTTAGGAAACCCCCCGTAAACAACACTCAAACACACACTGAGACTGACAAACACAGACTTGGGAGGGCTGTCTCATTACCAAACAGGGGGCTGGCAAGACAAACACTCACACGTACACACTTCACTGGCTCCTTTTGGGCTCTAACAATACGAGCTTTATCTGCCCCGAGTCTGCAAGGCCACGAAATTTACAGTCTTAACCATCGCACACGCTCGTGGGCCAAGTCTCATTCCAAGATCTGCAGTTTCCTCGCCAACGTCTCACTTTTACAAGAGCTGCAAACAGTAATCTTAAACTGCTTTTGTGTGCGAGTGTGCATGACATCCTACCCAAGTAGTTAGGGCTTGCTCGTCTCTCCGTGATGTTAATGAATGTAGCTCCAGGTGGGATGTCCAGGATTTTGTGGTAGCCAAGGGGAACCGTGACATTATGGAAGCTTCCCGTCACCTTTCGACAGGAGGTGTCCCGCCCACCACACACTCCGCACTTGTCTATCACGGAGCCGGAGCCCAGTATCCCATCACAGCCCTCGGTCTGGCGTCAGGAGAAGAACGAGAGAAGGTGTGAGTGATGGGCGAGACAGTGGGGGAGAAAAGTGGGGTAGAGAAACAAGGGAGAGTTGGGGACACAGCAGAGAATAGCTATTCCAGTCTTGTTGACATTTCACATCCTTTGCCAGTGTTTATGTCACCGTTGTTTGTGCAAATTGGTTACTGGTGCTCGCCACATTCCTGCCAGACACTGGAGTGTGGAATGAGGGTGAAATCAGAGAGCGAGATTGCAAACGAAAGAAAGAGAGAACGATGCAGAGAAAAGAGGCCCGGAGGAGGGAAATAAAAAAAAAAAGACTGGAGACGCTCCGAATCTGAATGCCAGGCTTAAATCAACCTCCAGACGTGAGACTACGAGAGCCAGGTTCTGGACTTTGTCAACCCCTGGCTAGACAGGAGGGACTTGGACTCAAGACACCTAGAGAAAAGAGAAAAGAAAATCTCACACAAGCACTCACCAGACATTGTCCTTCTACGCACACATCATTTGAGCTGACATTGAAGCAGGGAGTCCCGTCTCGGACACGCTCGGCCTGACGGACGTAGAAACGATAGCTGGCAGGTCTGCAGGTCAGTTCGCACTGCTTGTCCACACCAACTGCAACACGGAGAGAGAGGGTATCGTGAGGTTACGGCGCAATACACGTTTGTCATAAAGGTAGTGTGTGGCTGTGACTGTGTGTGTGACTCTTCTGGGGCTTTGTGCGTCTGCCTGGCGAGGGGAAAGACGCAGCTGGGTGATGAACGTCTTTCCATGTGGCCAGGAAGCCGAGGTCAGACCATATAACACATGACTGTCAGACAGTCAAAGAGCGATTAGCTATTTCCCCCGCTGCTCACTCCTTCTAGTGTGCAGATCGCTGCACCTTCCCCGGGAGATACAGACCCAGAAGTGTAAACGTAAACTCGAGGAAGTTTAGATTTATGAGAGGAACCCAATGGGTGCATACTGCGGGGAGACATGTACGCAGAAACGAGGAGGGGAAGAGGGGAAGAGGGGAAGAGGGGAAGAGTCAGAGAAAGAGAAGATCGCTTCAAGGTAAAAGAGGAAATGAGAAGTCCTTCAGCTCTTGGAGAACACGCAGAGAAACAGACGAGTGGAGAATACAGAGGGTCTCACAGGGGAATGGGGGTGAGGTAGAAGCAAAAAAATGTGGATTAAGTAAGAGGAGTGTGTCTACGTGGTGAGATACAATGGACAGGTTTAAAGCACTGGTTCACTCTTGGGTTTTAACTCCCTCTAAACCCACAGATGATCATTTAACAGTGTGGAGAAGATGACTTTGAGGTTGTAGGTAGGTGTATACTCTGAACTATCGATTTAAGTCAGGCTCACTCTTTCTTCCCATTTTAAGTCTTTATGGTAAGCTAGAAGCCCAACCACAGGCCTCCAGCTCCATACTTAACACACATATGAGACGAATGTTGATCATCAAAGCACCTTTTATGTGGTTGTAGCAAAGGTGAAAAAACACAAAAATGTTTCTATGACAGGCCTTCAGTTCAGATGTGTCTACTCTCACTTTTAATCAGCAATCAATATCAATATGAATCACCAAGTTGCTCCTGCCACACAAGACAACAATAAATCCCATTTTGGGCCTGGATATTGAATGGATGAATGGCTGGATGGATAGATCAATGGATGGATGGGTGTCAATCTTTTCGCAGAGAAGAAGTGGCTTCTTATATTCCCCGAAATAAACAAAAGTATTTCTTTACCATGTCTATGGATATTCTCATTCATCCAGGTCATCATTCTTTTCTGGGCAAATTGAATCGTCTCTTATCTTATTTCTTTACCAGGAAGAAAGCAATAAACACATGGGTGATAAAGTCAGGAAGGGAAAGTGAGCAGCTCCACTGCTCCTCATCCACTCTGAGGTAAGACACTTGGGGGTGGGACAGAGGTTAGAGGCTTCAGGCAAAGCTGGTGTGTGTGTCCCAGTGTGTGTTTGTGTGTAATAGAGTTATAGACATGAGCTCATGGCCTGAATAAGGGGTCATATATTAGGTTGCAGATGGGAAGGAGGGGTTTCTGTCACTGGGAGTTCAGGGGTTAAGAGGACAATTTCTGTGCTTCTGAAATTGTGACTTCCCATTGTGGTGTTGTATTTCTCTGACACATATGGGCAAAAATGTACACACTGTTAAATCCTATATATGTCGATATGAACAGCTTGACACATTGTCAGTGTGGTGGTCAGAGACTGCTCTACAGTTTTATTATTCTGCCCTTGAAAAACAGTACTTTCTTTCCAACAGTCTTTTATTTTGTGAAACAATCTTACATTTTAAAGTAATCAAATTGTGGTTCAGCTATCACACTGTTGCCACGACATTTGAATACAATAACACAAGAGATTGTTTCACTATGCAAAGATTTCCTCTCCCAGCACACTGGAACATTTACAGCAAATAGCCCGAAGCTCCTGCTGCCACCTTCAAAGTCAAAGGGTTCATAGGAGATGGCCAAGAACAAAGACTAAAGGTCAAATACCAGATCCCTGCTCTCTGCTTGTGAGTCCAAAGGAGAATTTAAAACCTGTGTAGTATGTGGTGAACTCAGTGGGACACTTTCGTTGAATTTGCGAAGTTGCCTGAATTTCTGGAAATACAACAAAACACTGCCAGGCGTAACACAAGTAAGATAAATGATCAAACATTAAAAACCTACAAGAGAGGGATTAGTAAAACTGGACTGTTAAGATGCCATTACATTGCTGTGTGGGTTTCCATTTCAGCAGGACAGAGGGATAAGGTGCAGAAGTATTTCAGTGGTGGAGCAGAGTGCACCAAATGTAACGTCTATTGTGGGTTTTGTCATATCTGCGTCAGGGAGCAGGTGTGTTGTGAGTCCTGATAAACAACACTTTAGTTCAGACAACACACCATGTTCAGTGTTGTGCCTTTGAGCCACGGTTGTTTGCATGACTAGTTGTGTTAGGAAGCGGTGAGGAAGTAGTACACGTGAAGCAATTGGATGTTTATCTTTGCACAAGCTTGTAAGGAAGTAAAGATAAAGCATTTTTTTTGGGTGCATCAATCTACTTATAAATAAACACAGCAATGGTCCTTCAGCCCTGGGTGGGTGCACCTCAGCTCAGACATCCTCAAATAATGTTGCAAGGGTTTAGGGAGCAGCGCCAGGTTCAGTGGTGCAGTGGACGTATCGGAGCTTAATGAATTCTGTCAATGTTTCCAAAATACAGCAAGAGATCATATGAAACATTAGAAAAGAAATGGTATACTGTCAACGTTTGTGGAAACCTTCTGGTGCCAATTAGAGAGAGAGGTCTGCAGTGTCACAGAGGCACAAAGAAGACACTGATTTATGTTTCATAATGTTTTCTTATTATGTGCCATACTTCTATTTTTATGCTTCTTTTTAATTCTATTTAGCGCGTTGAAGGACCTCTTTGTACTATAATGTGCTATACAAATGAATTTGTCAAACAAAAACTGTTTTCTTTTTGAAAAAATCCAGCAGCAGCTATTTATTCTTATTTATGGATCAAAAGTTAATGTTAATTTGATTTTGATTAACACATGACTGTTAATCTCAGGCATGACTGCTGTAAAAGATGAAAGATGTTGATGATGTTAATGAGCCAAACTTCATTTTTCAGCCACTTGTTTTACTTCATTGTTTTTCATTATCAAGTCTATAATTGTAGGGAGACTGATGTACAGTACATATTTAGAACGAAAGAGCAAAAAGGGAGGCAGTTCCCACCCTCTCTCTCTCTCCACCCTTGCTCTCTCTTTCCGTCTGTCATAGTTATCTTTGAGAGATTAGACTGGAGACAGTGGCAGAAAACAGAGCGGGAGCTAAAACTGGGAGACGTGTTGCCACTCATGTACTCGCTGCCTCTCGCTCTCTCTCTGTTTTTTTTTTTTGTCTTCCTCCTCGTCTCCCTCATGCTCCATCTCCTCTCCTTTGATTCCTGTCCTGAAGTCATGCTTGAACACTCTCCAACTCCGAGCTCACCCCTAATCTCTCCTCACTATTTGGGTCGTTATCTCTCATTTGTCTCTAGCTACTTCTCTCTTTCTCTTTCTCGCCTCGATCTCTGGCCTCTCGTTCTCTTCAACTGTCTCGCTCTCCCTCTCTGAGCTTAGTGTTCAGACAGTGGAATATATGTTGTCTAAATATACTTCCCCATTATCTCTCCATCTAAACAAACTCCAACAGGGAGAAAGAAAGAGAGAGGCAGCGGGACAGGAAGAGGGGATGATGGGTTTGCAAAGCAGGGATGAGGCCTGGAAAAAAAAGGGGAATATTCAAGTAAAACAACACCTGCACGTGTCGTGCAGCAATTACAAAAATGAGGTGCTGCTTTCAGAGCGGATATTAGCCTGGACTATCACCTCTGTGGTTTATTACAGCAGCAGCAGCTTCACAGTTTAAGCTTCCAGTTCCAAATCACAGGCTGCACTGCATATACAACAGGGTCGTTACCTTGGAGGCATGTGGATCGCGCACAAAGAGCCAAGAGCAGCAGACACACTGAACCTGCAGCACTGTACAAAGCCCTAAACAGATGACTGCAGCTGGAGAGAAATTACTAATACGCTATTCAAAACAGACACACACTCCTCGCAGCCTCCAGTATGTTGATGGGAAGCTAGATATGAAGGTCTGGGCTGCAGCCAGTGGGAATGGGTAAACAGTGTGATACAGTTTACTTAGCAGAGTGGAAAAGGATCATCCTCAGCACAGATCGAGAGAGTGTGTGTGACCCAGCTGACGTCATCTGCAAATAGTTTTGACACATACAATACTGTATCTAAGCCATGAGAGCAGCCTCCAATAAATGTGACGTCTGCCATTTGGTGGCTTCCTTTGTCCAAAAAAAAAAAAAAAAAAAACCTCACAGGCCGCTGTCAGGGGTTGTGTCTGTTTTTCTTCTCTCTCTGTCCAGTTCTCCCTTCGTCCCCTCAGCAGATCTCAAGGACACGATGATTATAAAAAAAAACTGGATCAGAGGGCAAGGACACACAGCAGATAGAGAAAATTTAAGAGCAGCTCAGTTCAGTAATCTCACTCACAAACACACAGAAAGAGGGGTGGTGGGTAAAAAGAAAAAAGGAAAGCCCCTGTGTGTTTATGCAGACCGCTGACTCCAGCTGATACCCCGGCGAGGGCTACCGCTACAGATGTACGGCCTGCGTCGTCTAGATCTGCCCCCGTCCTCTAACTGCCCTCAGTCTGCTCTGACCAAAATACACAGGAAGAAAGCTTTAGGTTTGACGTCTTTGTATTTGCTTAGACAAAGCGGCAGAACACCTGCTGCAATAGGAATAGGTTATGTCGATTAGTCTTTTTAATTCTTCAATTTATTAGCAATTAAGGATTGTGTAAATGTATGTCCAATATGCCCTCTCTTACATTTCAGTCTTCGGTCTTTACTGATCCAAACCGCAGTATGGTGCTGAGCAGGTAGTGCACAGTGTTTAGGGAGCAAAATGTGTTTATCAGAACGTTTTCTCAGAAAACATCTGTCTGCTGCAGCTGAAAATGGGAAGGAGTTGATGGGAGCAGTGAACCATAACAGTAAAAGTTGTGGGCTGGAAAACCAAAACAATGGATCCAAAGTGGGAGCTGCAGACCTGGGTGACGACTCTCGGCGGATTTGTCCTTGTGAACGTTCATCTGTTATATTGTTGTTCGTCAATTCCAAATACTGTCTGTTCAAATCTGTTTCTAGTTTTGCATATTACGTATATTTGGACGAGTGTGTTGTGCAAGAATGTGATCGAACTGATGTATGTGGTGTTGCTGATCTAGTGTTACACGCTCTGCACTCTCACAGTGTGTGTGTGTGTGTGGAGGAACCTCAGCCAGCTGATACTGTAATCACAGACAGATACACAAACATACATGAGCAAACATCTTTTCCACATATTATCTCAGCTCCATTAAGCCGTTCATCCTCAGTGCCAGCACTTGCCAATAAAGTTGTAGTGTAAATACACAGAGGCCCGTGGACATATTTTTAAGTCTAATGACAAATACTGTTGATATCATTTCACAGCTGTGTTTCTCTCACCCCCCCTCCGCCCCGCCCCCCTCCCCCCTGACTCCCCACACCCCCGTGTTTATAATATTCTCTCTATCCACTCTTCCTTTTCTGTCAAATTCCTCAAATATCTGTTTAGTGTTTTCTCTCTTCCCCTTTCTTCCCCCTCCAGCGGTGGAAAACAAAGATAAACAGACACAATCTCCACTGAGCTGAACTATCGTACACTTCTCAAGAAAGGAAACAAACACGCGTCGCCACACATGGAGAAAATCACACATACGGCGAAACAAAGAACCGCGTTGTCTCCCTTCGCTCCCAGTGGTCATGTGACAAAGCACTTGCATCCCATCACCTCTCACCTCCCTCTCTCTGTCTTTCTCTTGCTTTCTTACTTTATCTCACCCAATAGGAATCTGTGTGCTCAGAGCAGGGAGGAGAAGCTTGGCCAGAGAGGACGGGAGAAAAGGGATATGTTGAACAAATGAGAGGAAAAAGAGAGGAGGGAGAGCGTTTTGTGCAAAGAAGAAAAGCGGACTGAGTTCCAGTCATTCTCTTTTCCTCTTGACTCTCACCACCCTTGACGACGTAGGCCTGCTCCAATGAGAGGAGGGGGTTGTGGTGGGTTGGGCAAGCAGATCGAGGCCTGCCAACACATACTAATACCAGAGAGCAACGTTTAACTCACTTAAACACACATTTTACTGATGCTTTTCAACCCCCTCCGCTCTCTTCTCTCCTATAAGCCTATTATCACATCGAAGCATTGTGCAGCTAAAGCCTTAACTACCGTGTGTGTGTTAACTCAGTCCTCACCCTCAGTGAAAGGTTCCCAGTTGTAGAGGCGACCCATGAACTCCTGGGTGTTAAATGCCGCACACTGCTCCGCTCTGGAGTCCAACGCTCCTCCCGCACAAACCTGGAGGACAAAAACAGAGGGAAACGTGAAAAAAACAAAACGTGCCACACATTGAACTAATATGAAATCACCCAGCTAGTAAACCTGTTTCTCTCCTGGTCCCCAGATAAGTCGGGGCGGAGCGGACTGTGGTAAGTAAAAGGCGAGGAAAGAAATCTCATAAAAAAAGAGAGGAGAATTAAGTTGAGATCATGGAGGTAAGTGCAAACACGCCATACCCTTATACACAAACACACACACACACACACACACACACACACACACACACACACACACACACACACACACACACACACACACACACACACACACACACACACACATGCACACAGTCTCCAAGCTCCTCTTGGCAGGCAGCGAGAGTATTAGAAACATATGGAAATAATGGATTTTTTGGAAGCGGCTGCTCACATAAATCCATCGTGGCTCTCAGTGCATGACCACAGAATGCTAGTGGCTGTGTGAGCACGTGGACGAGTGTGTGTCTGTGCACGTCTGCGTGAGCACATGTCCAACTTGTGCGCTTACGAACGAGTCCTTATGGAGCCGTACAGTGGAAAGAGTTTTAACATACCTGCACTTAAACAACAGCTGAAACATCGGTGCATCTGTTGTTTTTTACTGTACTAACTCACTGAGCTCTACCCAGCTCCTGTGGGACACACACAGATAGAGTTGTGAAAATAACAAAGTGCATTTGTAGTATGAGTAACAACACTGTAATTAAGTGTAATTTTGTTGCTTAACTCTGGTATTTTCACTTTATGCTACCTCATAGTACAACAACAACAACACTCCGTTTGATGAAGAAATACCAAATCTCTTAAGTACAGATGGCTGCACATGGATTGCTAAATTTTGTATTTTCATTCCACAGTGCTTGAATCATCCAGTGTCAGCATAAGGTCTAAATTTCACTGTCCAGTTCATTTCTTTAAACACATGAAAAACCAATAACATTACTCTCATCCTCTGCTGGGCTGCTGTGTTTAGCAGCATATTACTAGGCCATAACACATTAAAGGGATAGTTCAACATTTTGGCAAATTAGCCCATTGCAATAATCCCTATAGTTTTAGCAGTAGGTTTGTTACCTTTAATTGTCGGTGCAAGCTATTTTTAGAACGGCGGAGCAGAGCCGCGAGCTGCTCAGCGCTACACTACGGAGGCTATTGGGATTTCTTGGTTTCCCTCATCAAACTCATCCAATACACAATCCAGCAACTCCAAAACGCTCCGGTGGACAAGTTGTGACCTGCACATTCACCACGCTATGAGATAATAACGGAACGTTACGAGACAGAGTTGTTTTAGAGGTAAATTCATACAAAACCGCTGATGCGCGTCCCCGTCAGGGGCAGTTTTTCGGCAAGAAGTCTCTGCATTTGCCTCTATAACAACTCTGTCTCGTAACGTTCTGTTATTAGCGTGGTGAATGTTCATGTCACAACTTGTCCACGAGAGCGTTTTGGAGTGGTTGGATAATTGTGTATTGGATGAGTATGATGAGGGAAACCAAGAAATCCCATTAGCCTCCGTAGCGTAGCTCTGAGCAGCTTGCGACAATTAAAGGTAGCGTACCTACTGCTATGACTATAGGGATTATGGCAATGGGCCAGTTTGCCAAAATGTTGAACTATACCTTTAACATTCCAAATATAATCAACACAGGCAACATTTTACTGCCTTTACTTCAGTGTTGTCATTATGATGCTGGCATGTGGCTCCTTCACAATAGCCTCAGAGTGCTGCTAATGTAGCTGTTGTCTTACTCTACTACATTCATCCGACAGCTAATACTAATTATTAGTCTAATAATGCATCACACAAGGCTGCCGACATCAGCTGGTTAGCTTAGCTTAGCATAAAGACTGGGAAAAAGGCTGGAAACACTTAGCCTGGCTGTGTCCATAGGTAATACAATTCACAAACAAACAACCTCATTAAGTAGCTTCATACTGAATGGACATATGAGATGTGATATGTGGTGAAAAAATGTTACATTTTGTAACTCTGTATTTTTTTCCATTGTTCTGGATTTTTCTTGAGTAAAAGATCTGACAACTTCTTCCAGCACTGAACACACACATGCAGCTTCATCGGGTTGTGTTACTTTGGGAAACCACAGCCATCCTGCCTGGTCAAAAACCCACTGGGTTTACAACCCCTCTGATATACAGCTGGTTCTAACACACTTACACACACACACACTCTTGCACGCCGCACACAGAGCTCTCAGATTTCCTTGCAACTCTAATCTCTGTTAGCTCCATAATGTTCTTGTCTTTCCCTCCTCTCTTTATTTGATTCGTTCCTCTTTTCCTTTTTTTATGATCCTCTCTTCACTCACACAGCTGTCACAAACAGCTGGAAAGTTCCTCATCTGGGGAGAGAAGAGCAAGGGAGTAGTCAAGTTCATGCGCACAAACACACACACACACACACACACACACACACACACACACACACACACACACACACACACACACACACACACACACACACACACACACACACACACACACACACACACAGATTGACAGTTCCCATGTTCCCATGTGAACGACAGTGTAACTAAAAGACTCTCATGGATAAAACGTCAAAGCATGTGCTCATTGACACCGGCCTAGCTGGATTTCACACTCTGACAACGCTGTGTGTGAAGGAATGTATATGTGGCCGTCATGTCACCAGGCTCTCATTAGGATCATCTGTTGTTTCTCTTCTGGGGAAGCGTGAAACCGGCTCGTCAAACTTTATGTGGTACGCCACGCCACACTGTCACACTGCTGAAAGAGACTTAATTCTGTGTTATTTATGGCCGGTGTGTTATTGACAGGTTTAAGGCTCTAATACGAGAGTGTGTTTGAAGTGCATCCTTGGAACATGTGAGTGTATGTGAGCGCTCGGAGGTCAGTACACTCCTGTGATCTGCTATTTTCCAACTGTCTACATGTGCCCGGATGTGTGTGAGAAATGCGGTTGGTAATGGTTGTAAATATTTCTGCTGGACATAAACATGTTGGGCCCCATTTTAAACCAGATAGTTTCTGTGTATCAGTGCGTGTGTGTGTGTGCTTGTAAGCCCATAAACAAAGAGCAAAGACCCTAAACACACACAACGATTTTGAATGAGCAGCAGTGAGATGCTTCAGTGTAGTGAAAATGACAGAAGGTGCCTCCTTAAAAAGACAAAACGGGGGACGTGCGATGAAAAGAAAGAATGCAAGAAAATGTAAAGTGTGTGCATTCATGCGTTAGTGATTGTATGAGGGCTGCAGGGCGAGTGGAGCCCCCTCCCAAAGGAGTTTAGGGTGTGTAAAAACAGAGGGAGGCTAATGGACTGAATGAAAAGAGGAGGGAGTGGAGGTGAAGTGAGAGTAAAAACAGAAGCGAGACACTTGTTCACTGGTGTTTCATGGTCATGGAGGAGAATTTGTATGTTATTCTAAAGGCTGGTAGAGTCTTGTGTTCCCTCGTTTACTGTGGAGCTCGTGTTAGGGGGTCTCCTCATAACTGCTGAGGGGTGGATGAACGGAGGGGAGTGGGGAGGGGTGGAGTGACAGAGAGGGGAAAGTGGCAGTTATTGAACGAGAGGGAGAAAAGAGGGCGACGGCTTTTTACAGACACAAAACAGTTAAAGATGTGGTGAGGATGGGTCTGGACCTGTAAAATGAAATCGAAACAACCAAAACCACAAGAACGCCCCATAGCACAGTCGCAACCACTGAATCACTTAGCAACATAAGGAACAGTTTTAACAATTCCCAGTTTCAGACCAGTTTATTTACCTGTATATCAACCAATTACGGCTGCTATATATACGCCACAGGAGAACAATCTGTAGAAAAATGTCCCTGGTTCGTTGTGATGAAAACGACATTTCTTAGATGTATTGTACAACTGAATTTGGGTTTGAACTGAAATGTGTCGGGATCAACTTAGAATGAAAATAAGTCAAAGGTCATAAGGTCAAATTTGAAATACTGCTTACTTGTTATCTATACTCAAAAATTGCCAATCTAAGACACTTTTATAATGATAGATAGTTCCTCACTAAAAAAAAAAAAAAAAAAACCTTGCTAATTATTAGTAAAAGTGTGTTTAGACATTGAACATTTTGTCTCTTTTGTCAAACACAGAGGAAACACATTTTTAAATGTATTTATTTAGTTTTGTTGCGCTGCTTTAAAAAAAAATGTACATAAGGAAATGGATCTGTCGTGTTGTCATTGTGAAAAAATAAATAAAAATTAAGTTCTAAAAAAAAAGAAATGCATTTATTTAAAAAAATAAAGAAGTTAAAGTTGTTTGTTTTTTCAACTGGGACTTTTAGTTAAGTATCAAATGGACAAATGCGAAACAATATCCATATTTAAATCTAGCAAATAAGATGACTATTTAAAGTTGATTTGTAAAGTCAATAAAAACTTTTTGTATTTGTCCTTGTCGTCATTTTACAGGGTTAGGGTCTTCTGTCTTCATGTCTGTGTAGATTATCAGTCATCCAGTTCAAATGTGTGTTAGAGCTGCACAGAGGCGACGGGACTTGGACGCTGTTGCTGAGGACGTTCCACATCACATTCGACGGGCGCCTCAAGAGCCTAAAGCAAGTCGAGTAAAGCTCCAATAAAATTGTCTGTCTGCATTTTCTTTTTGTCTAATATTGGCTAAATGAAAATTACAGTCACCTCCTATGTGGGTTTTGTTTTCACAGTTCTGTCAATCATTTACACTCCACATGGCAATCAGTCAGTTACGATAACACTGCTCAATGAAGTAACGACTGAGAGCTGGAAAACAACACTGTGGTTTCATCAGTACAATGAAGAAACACGGGGAGAGAAATGTGAGCGGTCAGACAATCAGACAGGATGTAAACAAGCCAACAGTTTAGCCAGACTACTAAACCACTTTAGAGAGGGAGCATAAACAACAATAATCCCCCCACTGCACATGAACCCAGGCCTAAGCTGAATCAAGAGACCAGCCAGTGAAATGTAATGGATGTTTACAATGGTCGGTTTGGGGACTCATTTCAACTTTTGCTTTCAATTTCTCACAGTGTCCCACAATTTAGCAGCATCAGCTTGGTGAATATGGTGTAATTACTGATAAGAGAGATGATTAAAACTACTAAACTAACTAATCAAAACAGTTTATCTGCACCCTGTGGTTACTGAGGCTGGCCAAAATCACCCCTTAAATACTATTAAGGAGCCTGAGAGGGAGCAGGTTGAGCCCACAGACAGGCAGACCTGTGTATAAGTTAACAAAAAAATGAGCATGAAGTGAAAGACGTAGACACTGGCAGCTTCTGGGCGGGAGACTGACAGAGTGAAAGACGTCGAGTTGAGAGCAGGTGAAAGAAAAGTGAATACAGCTGGTGAGAGAGGGGCAGTCGGTGTTTTTGTACGGGAGCTGTGGAGCCTACAGATGTGTTTTACAGCCAGGGAGGGGGGGAGGAGACAGAGAGAGAAAGTCTGGGTGTTGGGTACGACCTCAGGCACAAACACAAACACATACAAGCCGAGGTAACTCGTACACGTTAAGCACAAACACCAACCCAGAAAAGACGGACGAGTTTTGAGGAGGAACAGATGAGGTGGAAAAGCTTGAACTTTTCACCACAGTCTGTGTTTCTGTGGGGAAAGCCCTGGTGACACGTTGCTGTCATCTGGCTCCATACTCAAGCCATCCTCTTAAGTAAGTGTGTGCCTGCACAGCTGGCCGCATCGCCTCAATACCACATACAGGTTAAGGCTGGCCGGTCATTCCTGAAGCATTACTGCAGCGTTTGCTCAGACTAAACAACTGACTGCTTGGCCCCTGCGGCCATAAATCAACACAGTCCACATGGCAGGACTAATCATTGTATGAAATGCACAGAAATCCATGATGTGTGCTAATGTGCATGCGTGTGTGTGAATGTGAAGTGTGCGTTTGTCCTCTGAGATCGACATCCTCCGGCTAATCTTGTGACTGAGGCCGTGTGTCGGCGCTTTTCAGGGCACCACCCAGCCTTCAGCCTTGACCCCGGGGGGGAAAGTCCTCTAGAGGAAACACTGATCATCCATCAACAACAGGCAACGAGTGAAGGAGGAGGAGGAGGAGGAGGAGGAGGAGGAGGAGGAGGAGGAGGAGGAGGAGGAGGAGGAGGAGGCCCCGTGCTGTGCGAAACGAACACAGAGATACCTCGCTGTTGTTTTCAGAGAGAAATGTGAGTTCGAAATTTAAAACAGCTTTAAGTGCTGGAGGTGATGAGAGGAAAAAGAAAAGGAGAGAAAGGAAAAGAAAAGTGCAGCAGTAGATAAACACTGTAACCACAAGATCAATAAATGAAACCAGAACTTTGCACTGAAAATGACAATATTTCCATGTTCCTCTTTCCATGTAGCAGCTCTACCCACATCAGGTTCCTACTAACCACACAGTTTTCACGCACAGCGATGACTCTTTATTTAACGTGTTTTTATAATGACACATCGGCGTGAGACAGACGGAATGAGGAAGTGTAAACAGCTTTGCTTTTTGTTCCCAGGACTCGTGTTTTGCTAACAGATCCCAAAATTCACCCTGGACTACGTAAAAGGAGTTTTACTGTGAAATGCTGCTTCCTGTGCCTGGAAACCTGAAATTGCAAAACGAGGTCGTTCCTTCTGTCTTCAGGCTGCTGATGTTATGAAACACTTCAACTTGGTCTTGGGTTCTTGGGTCTGTGGTTTTTGGGGTTTGGGTGGTGAAATCTGTTGTGTGACACCGATTGCATAAGAAATTCTGTTTCTTTTCTATTCAGCACATCTTTTTATTTTAACAATGCATATTTGTTTATTTCAGATCTTGTGGCATCTTGTATTATCTGCCTCATAATCTCAGTGTTAGTTCTGCATCTTGTTATCTTAAGTCTTTGTATGGATTGAACAAACAAGATAAACATATTAATTCTGATGTTTAGACGCCTTGTTAGGCAGATATGTAAGTTTGGACAGAGCCATGCGAGTTGTTTCCAACTGTTTATAGTCTTAAGTCGAGGAGCAGCTGGTGATAGGTTCATAGTTATTGCACAGACGAGAGTGAATAAGCTAAATGTTTACCTGTTCCTTTTACATAAAGATAAAATTATACAGAGAGGCAGAGTGACAAATGATGAATGGGATGGAGTGAGAGTGAAAAGAAAGATCAAAAAGGATGAAAAGCAACATGAAAGAAGGATTTGAAGGGAACTCAGAGCGCACAGGAGCTAATGTGAACAGACTTTAAAGAGCACAGGTACCTGTTTTTGTTGAAAAGCAGATACCTGCTGCTTGTTAAAGTAATGAAGCAAAGAAAACGCAGACCACTCTGGCTGGTTGCATGTGGTCGAGTATTTATGTGTGTGTGTGTGTGTGTGTGTGTGTGTGTGTGTGTGTGTGTGTGTGTGTGTGTGTGTGTGTGTGCTACAGTCCAACACATCTGGGCCTGTTTGTCGCTTCATGGGAGCAGCAACATTGAGCGTGGCAGCGTCTGCACACGGTCACTGAGGCTGAGGAGAGCGGCTCAGTGCTCCGAGTCGTGATTCCTGTGTATTGACAGACTGTGATTAGATCATCCGACTCCGGCTGCAACAGCCTGAAGCCACGTTCGCTGTGTCTGCTTGGTCAAACACAAACTCCTCACAGTTTGGCTGCAAGAGTTTAGCACTCTTCAACAGTAGTTCAGCAGTATGTGAATATACTGTACAGCCTGCATTTAAATGTCTCAATTTGTCTGGAAAATAGCAAATGACAATGAAATCAGTTGAACTAATACAATGTTTTTGCATGGAAACTCTTTGATCAGCCCTGAAGTCGTCCTCTGAGGCTGCACATGGCCAACAGCCTCCAACATTTTATAGGACAGGGAAATAATCTGCATCTATTTTGATCACTGGTTAATAACCACACTCCTTTTGTCATAATTTAATGGAGAAATGTCAATCACTCCCTGATCAAAGCAAACTGAATATTTTAGTTCTTGGCTCAACATAAGACATCTTAAGAGGACACTTTAAGCTCTGTTTTTGATATTTCATGGATTAAATGGCACATCAATCAATCATGCAGATGAATTGATAATGAAACGAATGATTAGCTGGAGCTGTGTGCAGCCTGTGGGGTGAAATCCAGAGTGAGAAGAAAGCTGTTGGTCATTAGGACTGTGAAGGCGCCACAATAACTGAAGGCAACTCAAACAAACGTATCAGCGTTTCCATCCGCTCATCTGGATTTTGGCAGATGGACAGAGTACGAGACAATATTCTGAGAAACTTTTAAGCCTTGACCTCAAACTGACACCATAAACATGGATGTGAGGGGGATTTGTCTCCCCTGTCCCCGGTGGATATCAGGCCCTCGTGTCTGCTGGTATCGATCTCATTAGGCCATGTGGTAAACCGCTTCCACATCTAAGATCCACAGGCCTCTGATCTGCTCTCACTCGCTGTTGCAGCGGCGGCACGCACTGTTAGTGACTCCTGGTAAATATTTACCCCAGCGAGGGGGAGAGAGAGAGGAGCCATAAGGCGACAGGGAGCGCTTAAAGAATCATCACAAATTTGGGGTGAAAGACTTTGAAGAGTGAAAAAGCAAAGAAGAGCAAAACGTCTGTTTCAAGCTGGAGCGTCGCTTCTTCTTTTCTTTTTTGTTTCAGGCAGCTTCTTCTCAAATTCCACCTTTTCCTCCCCTCTCCCTCCGACAGAATGACTTCTCCTCCGGTTACACTCTGCACTCGCTCACACACACACACAGACACACACACATACAGTATATACAAACTCTCTCAAACACACACACTTTTCCATGAATCCCTCTCTTCCTCTGACACAAGCTTCCTCTTGTTTTCCTGCAGGATTTCTTTCTCTCTCTCCGTCCTGCTCTATCTCTTTCTGCTGCCAACCATCTCTCTGTATTTACCGCTCCACCGACACATCTCTCTGCTCTCACACACACCTGAACAATCCTCACCAGCCTTCATCTCGGTTTCTTCTTTGTTTTTCTCTCCACCCACCTTTTGCCCTTTACCTCAGCCTCCCACCACTGTGTGCTGATTTTCTAAAAACAGTACTCTCTTTCACTACTACTTAACTGCGTCACTTCCTTTGCCACCCTCCACTTATATTCTCCCTCTCTCTCTCCCACACACACAGAGAAACACACACTCTTCCCCTCTTGCCCTTCTCATTTCCTCTGTCCCTCTCTTGGTTCCCCACTTGCCTCTACGCAACAGTAAAAACACACACATACACACAGCCAATCACACTTGTGATGGGCCTCAGGCGCGCTGTGTTATGACAAACACACCTAATAGATAATAGGATGTGTCACACTCAGTCTGGCTCACTCCCTCAACCACACACACACACGCACAAACTAATATACAGTCGGTACAAGCCTGGACAATGTTTTGCATTCATTAGCACTTTATTTCTAACAAACGATGAGAGTTATAAAAAATGTGTGCACCAATGCTGAACTGCAGCAGCAAACAAGTCTAAAGCGGAGGTTAATGCTGGGTAAATATGTAACCCAATGAGTCAGGCTCAGCCGTCACAGGACTGCTATTAGCGCTGCTGGCGCACAGAGGGCATGTACTCTGCCAGCTACTAAATCTGTTTTAACATGGGGACTATCACACAAAGTCGGGCAGAGACAGGGAGGGGGAGGGGGGGCGGTGGGTGGGATGAAAGACAACAAGAGAGGCTGCCAAAGGATCTAAAGAGAGGGAAAGTCAAGAGCCCCAGAGTGCCAACCTGGCCCCGCATTCAAGTGACTACTTCCAGTCAATGAGAGGCAATCTGCAGACGTGATGTGTGAGAGTGAGAATGCGAAGGTTTGTAGTTGTGGTTGTGTGTGTGTGTGTGTGTGTGTGGGTCTGTGGTATTTGCTAACGTCAATCTTATCACCGCCCTCTACACTCTCTCTTAAGACAGTGTTGCTATGAGCGGCCCGCTGGCTTAAATAACCCCGGTCACATGTCCCTCTGGGTATTTTTGTCCCCATGATCAAATCTTTGAAGAGGTTATGGATCGGTTTCCTTCTGTTTTTGTTTCATTCCTGCGTCTGTTGTGTGATTAAATCTGACACAAAACCACAGTTAGAAGGAAAAATCTCATCACTGCTTTTAGTGCTTTTTGATGTTTGTTTGTTTGTTTCGCTCTGATAAGCCTAATAGGGATATTTGTGGTGTTGTTTGTAGATCAAAGTGTTGTCTGAAAATGTATGACACCGCTGCCAAATATCTCTGATAATCAAGTTTTATAACTAATTTTAAAACATATTTTACTTACTAGGGAATTAGAACATGTTTTTCTTTACAGTAGTTTTTGTCATTTCACAGCAGAAACTAAATTTACTCAATATCATCATATACTGTCTAAAAACAAGCAGCTGTAGAAGCACTTTGAAAAAATAAAACAAGATATTCATTCATCTAACCCATGACTCTCCATCTGTCATGCATGACCTTCGCAGGTACCATATGCGTCAGTTTTTATTACTAGTTAACACTCGGCTGAATACAGGTGCGGGTGTTAACCTTTTTATGGTTGCAGTTGAGAACAAGTAAAACATTCAAGCTTCAGTTTGTGACTTTCCAAATGTTGTGTGTCTTCCTGAATCCCCAGGGACGGTTGATTGATTGGTTGTTGACTTTACGCGATCACTGCAAACGGTGGAAAATATGTACGCTATAGTCCGGTGCGGTATGCCAAGCTGAGGAATCTGATTTTGATTAACATAGATGAAATGTGTCACACTCATTTTTCAGGACAGGTGCAACCCCACAAATTGATTAAGTGCGCTTAAACATGGTTTAATGTGCTGGTTTATGTGCTTTAAAATATTCACCGTACCAACAGACAATGTAATATCACAGATATATTAATTATTCTAAATGGTGGATATGATCTAAGAGGGAAACACTTGGTCATTAAAAACTCACTGTGTGGTTAGAAAAACCTCTAAAAACTCTGTCCACCTTGTTCACTCTCAATCTCTCATTTAATTGAGTGAAATCAAGCGTGGCATTCCTGTGTCAGTGAAACCTGAGTTACAGCGAGGTCGCCCTCAGTTTCTCACCTGCGTGTTGAGGGTGATTTGGCCCATCTGACTCGACCGGCCTCGTCTGTGTCTGTGGCTGCTTTTCTTGGCAACACGTACACACACACACACACACACACACACACACACACACACACACACACACACACACACATTCACACCCCTCCTTGTAATGCTATCTTTGTGAGGACACTCATTGACATAATGTATTCCCTAGCCCCTTACACTAACCTTAACCATCCAAAACAAATGCCTAACCTTAACCATTACTCTTAACCTAACTTAAACCTAATTATAACCTAAAGTCTTAACCCTCAAACAGCCCTTGGAAATGAGTGGAGTGAGGACCGGCCAAAATGTCCTCACTTCCCAAAAATGTCCTCACTCTGTTGGTTAAAAACTCGTTCCAGTCCTCACAACGTAGTAAGTACAAGAACACACACACACTCACACACACACACACTTTTGCTACTGATAATGCTCTCACTGTGCTGATCTGAGAAGTATGGAGCAGGTCGCAACCCCAATCATCACTGCAGGCCCCAAGCCAAGACAGGACGTTACATCAATACACACAGTGCTACTGACACACACACACACACACACACACACATATACGCATGCATACATCCACATACATGGCACATATTTACACTCACATGTGCGCAATCGCTCATGGATACACACTTCAGTACAATCACGTGTATTGCTTCACAACTGAGGTCTGTATTCTGGTTGTAACCCAGGACACACACATATACACACACACACACACACACCTCTGAGTCGTAGCAGAGGCAAGGGCAGGCATTTTCCATCCAAGCCCTCACAGACAACCCACTGGTGTTGGAGCTGGGGAATGATCTGCCTATCAAATACACTCCGCTGACCTTCAACTACTTAGTTTTACAGCTGCGTAACCGTTCCCTTCAACACGCGGCATGCATGTAAATCAAGAACAACTGCAGGCTAAATACAGATGCAGCTGAATACAGCTGAGGTGGATTACTGGAGTTATTAGGGAGGGAGCGGAGATGTGTGTGTGTGGGTGTGTGTGTGTGTGTGTGTGTGTGGGGGGGGGGGGGTCTGGGGTTAATAGATGGAAGATTTTACCTGTGAGAAGCACTTGCGGTACTCCTTCTCCGGGCCAGAGCATCTGTAGACCTGAGGAGCTGCTCGTCCTCCATCCCTGCCCGGTTCGACCCCCAGGTGGGGGACGTGGCTGTGCTGCAGAGGGTAGACGTTGCCCGTGGGCGGGGCCTGCGGGCTGAAGCTCAGGTGGGGCTCCCTGTCTCTGTGCACGGGGCCGGGGCGGTGCAGAGGAGAGGAGAACGGAGAGGCGATGGCGGGGGAGTTTGGGCGCGAGAGGGGAGAGATGGGAGGAGGCGGAGCCGTGACCGAGTGCCAGTCGAAGTGGTGGTGGCGGCTGGACACCGACGGCGACGAGGAGCGCGAGAAGGGGTGAGAGGGCGGGACTCGCTCTCTCCCCCGCACGTGCTCCGTGTGGGAGTGCGAGGGTCGGTGCGGTTTGCGGGTTGTCGTGGTGGTGGTTGTGGGCGCCTCACCTGGTGTGCTCTCCTGCTCGACATTCCTCCCCTCCTCCTGTTCCTCCACCTCTCTCCTGGCTACCTCCCTGTCTTCTCCATCACTCCCTCTCTCCTCCTCCTCTCTCCTGTTGCTCTCCGCCTCATCCTCGGTCTCTCCTCGCCCAGGCGCTGGTGTTGCAGTGTCAGTCCCGTTCTCTGTGTGGCGAGCCTGTCGGTTCTGACGGTGCAGAGGCAAAGAGAAGGGGACCCTGCCGTACCCGAACTGACCTGGACGGATGGAGGAAGACCTGCGAGACAAAAAGACACAGGGTAAAGAAAACGAAGCAGGAGCAGAGAATATTAGAGAGACGTTTTTACAGAAGGGCAGAAAGTGCGAGCAGCTGTAACAGAGAAAACAGAGAGACAGGATTAAGTCAAGATGAAGCTCTTGTAAGTTGTCCAACATCTTGATAACCCAGAGTGCTGCGGTGCCTGCCTGTATGACAAAGACCAGAAGTAATGATGCAACAGCACAGCAAATACCAGAGGCAGAGAGAGGCATGCCTCCAACTCCCAGTACTCAAAACATCATAACAAACGCTCTCTAATGCTTAAACAATGTCAACACTGTAACTAATAGCACCTAAACCAATACCAAGTGTGTGAGTCCAGTGCTGCCTCGAGGAATCAGCATTTTCTTTTACTCTGCTGGAGAACAGCGTTTTAGTTTTTCTCTGTGTGTCGTGATGAAATTACAAATCTGTTCGTTGTCAGCTCACATGTGGTGGCTATTGCTGCTCATCCTCGTTACTGTCATCCTCTTATTTGTCCCAAACATGCCACTGTTGCTACTGCCAGCAAAGCAAAACTCAGTTCCTGTGTGCACGAGACATTTTCCTGGAAAAGTCAAGCAAAGGATGCAGAGCTAAGCAAAGTTTCCATTACCTAGACATCAGTTAATCACTGCTCATGTCTTCTGACTCTTAAAAACACCAATAAAATATTCTGATATCATTACTTGAGAGTTAAAAAATGTCTGTCATTGATGAATTTGCTAAAAATTTGTGGAAAAAACATAAACATAACAGTTTAGATAAAGATAGAATAAATTCTGTGACAAAAATAGGTACTGATCGGGACATTTTATAATTAAAAACTAAACATTTCGGTGCAAACTCAAGAATATTGAGACAAAGTTGACATAAACAACCACAGCACATGGTCCATTCAGAAGCTGCCCTGGAGTTTCTGATGAAACCACACAGTCTTTCTCTGCAGACGTAGATGCAGCAGATACAGCACATTTATCATTGAAATGTAGAAATGTAAAAACATCCACACTGATCACAACTTGGCAACTCCATCGGCTGACAAAGAGGGTGTGACGCGACTGAAAGCTCTGGACCGGTTGCAAAAAAGGATCTCGTGATGAGATTGTTTTTGTCAACTTTACAAACACATACAGCAAAGTCCAAAAGCCTGAGACCACAAAGGGAAAGTGGTGTCAGAGTGTTGGACCTCACTATGTCTTTGGTGTCATGTTAGTGTTGTTTCCACTTATTTACAGGCCATCATATACACTGACACTCATAAATAAGTGAAAAGCTTAAGTTGTTTTTTTTTTTTGTTGAGTTGTCCGGTCTCACCTCCTCGCCATCAAACTGTCCCGGATGCTGGAGACCGACCGTCTGCTCCCTCCTCCTCCTCCTCCTCCTCCTCCTCCTCCTCCTCCTCCACCCCTCACTGCTCCTGGATTGGTTGGTCTCCTGATGATCCGTCCCGGCTGATTGTAGCCGTGTGAAGGAGGGTGATAGGGTGATCGGTAAACGGACACATGGTCCTGATTGGTTGGCGGGAATTCTGGTTGGTAAAACGGAGGACCTGGATTGGCCTGTCCGGGAACGGGAGCTCCTGCTCCTCCTCCTCCTCCCCCTCCTCCCCCTCCTCCTGCTGCTCCTCCTCCGCCCGTAGGCGTATTCCGAAATAGAGACAATCCTGGGTTGTGACTGCCGGAGATTGGGGGGGAACGATAAGGCGGGTGTTGCCCCGAGTAACGAGGAGGGTAGAAGGGGCGCACAGGTGAGATGACAGGACCTCCAATGCCCCCGGGGAGATACCCCGCCCAGTTAGGAGGGGAGTGGGAGAGGGGAGGGGACTGTGGGGCTGGAGGAGCTAAACACCTCCTGCTCCTCTGTGAGATGCCGATGCCGCAGGTTTGAGAGCATTCTGACCACTCCCCCCACACAGACCACACCCCCTCCACCGGCTCCGCCTCAAACACCTGTCTGGACCGTCGGCCTGCCACCTGGGACACACACACATATACAGAGAAGGAGAGATGCTTGATTTTTGATTTTGCACCAAAAAAAAAATCTGAATAATAAACAACATTTCTGAAGCCAAATCAGTCATTTCATTATTGATTTTTTTCTTGATAAATAGATTAGTATTACCCCAGATTTCTAGTTATTATATGAGACAAAGAAGAACAGAATATATTCACATTTAAGCAGCTGGAACTCATAAACATTTGTTTCAGAAGTTATTATAAATGACTGAAAATCATTTTAGAACAACAATAGACCAACTGTTTCAGCTCTGATTATTTTACGTTATATTATATTTTTGTGTTTCCATGAACTTGTTTATATATGATGCATTTTTGCACATCAGTCCCTGTCATCCCAAAACAACAATATGTTCATTTTTATTGGAAGCTAATCTAAGTCCAGCTGAAAGATCTGTCGTCTTTATTCAGTCAGATACCACAAAGAAATATACAAATAAAATGAACGTTTTTGGTTTCCAAATGTTCAAGTTCACTCCAGGATCTAAACTTCTTCTGACATCCACCAGGATTTCTAAGGGGAAAATTTATTCTCTATTGCATTTTGAGAAAATGTTCAATTTAAAAGTCAGTTTTTAACCCTTTTTATACTGTGTTACATCTGAATGAAGTCGTAAGGAAAGTTATTAAATCAATGAGAATCGACTGTAACCCTGACTCCGCTGTACAAAAGGTCAAAACTGTGAGCCTTGGCAACATTTTAAAGAAGTACTTAACTTAGCAAAACTGTTGCAACTGCAAAATCTAAAGTCTCTGGAAGGACTTATTTCTTCACAGTAAGTGAGTCCACTGATGAGCTAAAGTCTCGTGAGTTTCCTTCCTCTGAGGCCAAAATATAAATCCTGAACTCTTCATAGTTCACTCGAGCTTAGGAGAGACTCAGTCACCTGCCAGCAGCTTATGAGCAGACGGATAAACTCATTGGAGTTGGTGTCGTATGAACGCACGGCACAAACAACATAATCAGGGCTAATTTGGCTGTGTGTTTTGTGTTTGTACATACATGTGTGTGTGAGTTTACGTATGTGGGTTATAAATAAATGTTATGTTAAATGTTATGTTAAATGTTTCTCCTCTCATTTCATAACTGAAGCTCTGGCCTGGTTGGCAGACCAGCAAACATGGGAGCTGAACAAAAGTTTCCATTCAGAAAGAACCGATACATAAATATGTGCTCCACTTCTCTCCCCTCTCTCTCTCTGAGCGTGGACATGTGTGTGTGCACATGGCACGCAATGCTCAAGTAAACATACTGTACAAAGTGTTCATGGATGGAAGGGAGAGGACAGGTGTAAGTGGCATACTTGTGTGTGTGTGTGTGTGTGTGTGTGTGTGTGTGTGTGTGTGTGTGTGTGTGTGTGTGTGTGTGTGTGTGTGTGTGTGTGTGTGTGTGTGTGTCTGTGTCTGTGCCCTGGTACTGTATTGTCCAGTTCACAACCTGATTAAAAGAGTTCCTGCCGCTGTATGAGGTAAAATGGTGGGAGGGTGGGAGAAAAGAGAAGAGAAAGAGGTGAGAGATGAGGGGGGTCAAGGCTGACAGGCCTAATGACCGTGTGTGTGCGTGTGTGAGTGCGAGTGTGTACATGTTTGTGCGAGTGTGTGTGTGAAGGGGAGGTGGGGTCTGTCGTAATGGGTGACATCAAACACACAGCTGCCACATAACTGGGACCATTAATGAGCTCCGTGCAGTGACCCTGCAGCAGCCGCCGCCGACCTCCGGAGCTACTGGTTAAACTCCTGCGACAATGCGCCACCAGTCTGGGCTGTGGCTGTAAACACCCACTCCCCTCTCACTGCATTTCTGGAGGAAATTACCACACCGGTGTGACTGTGGGCCCTCTCCAGCTCAGTGAAAGAGTCATTAGTCACTGTCACTTCCTACTCTCCACACTAAGGGACCCCACCTTCCTCTTCTTCTTCTGCGTTCCACTTAAGGTGGTGGGAAATTTATTCATTTTCTTTTTTGTCCACTTGACGGGAGCAGAAACAAGTTGTCGTATCTGTTTGTACACAGCAGCTAATTTGGGGCTTGGTGCTTCTGGCAACTTGGTGAATGAGAGAATTAATTTTTGCTCTGATTTTGGTCTCTACCAACTCCTGTAGGTAATATTTACTTACTTTACTTAACTGCAAAATGCTCCACCATGTTCACCAGCTAAACCAGTGTTTTTCAACCTTGGGGTTGGGACCCCATGTGGGGTCGCCTGGAATTCAAATGGGGTCGCCTGAAATGTCTAGTAATTGATAAAAATGACCAATTACTATTCTTTTTAAAATTATGATTAAAAACAACACACCCAATCTTAAAAACAACACATCCAGTCTTAAACAACTGTATTCTACACTTTCACTTTCTCTAATATAAATCGAGTCCAAATAAAATGCAGCATATAAAAATATTTGAGCTGGCGCATCTCAATTGATGGCCGCGATCACATGAGTGCACGTGACCATGGGGTCGCCAGAAATTTGTCAATATGGGGTCGTGAGCCAAAAAAGGTTGGGAACCACTGAGCTAAACGCTAACGGTGTCTGTGCACTGTTCGGTGTTGGGCAGGTGATGCACTGTGAGATTTTAGAGCTGTGCAGGTTGGACAGATAAACAATGAGCTGAAACTCTGTGAAGAACCTGAGGAGAACTGAAGCTCCATGATAGTTGAATCTTCAGGTTCATCACTGTAGGTAACTCCTTCAACATTATCACTATCTGTTTTTACTTAGTACATCATTATTAAAAACAACAGATACAGCTGCTTTAGGCTAGATGAGCCATTTAAAATGCTTAATTGGATTATCTGGTAATTGCATTGGAACAGCTGAAAACGGGGCTGTTTATCTGAGCTCATAAAAAGGTGATGTGACTCATGATGACAAAAGTGTATTCAGATGCTCATCTAAAGTTAATACGAGGACTAAGTTCCTTACATGTCGCTGCTGTAGAGTTAATATTCAAATCATGTTCGTAAAATGTCCTTTCAGTCAGTGTCAGTGACCAATAACTCTTCCGATGTGCATACAAGGCATGGGAGTATTATTTTAAGGGAGACTGGGGGAAAAAATGTGACTCTATCCTTTAATTGGGATCACCTTTCACCCCTCTATAGTGATGCCATTGTCTGAGACTTATGATGAGCTAATGACTCACCTTCCTCTTGGCAGCCTTGGTCACGGAGGTCGTGACCACCACAAAGCCCCACAGCACATAGAGCCTGGAGAGAGGAAGAAGTGGCAGATTCACAGGGTTTCATAAATCATACGGTTGAATAAGCTCTTTCATGTAATAACTGTTCCACAATCTAAAAGTTAAATCAGTGTTTGCTGTGTGAACTCGCACAGATTTTCGTTAACTTTCTCGAACCGCTTCCCTCGGTGTACATTTATTTGAAGCCAGTTAAAAGGTGTTGAGTGAACACCCTATCAAATGTTCCAGTAACTGTACTTTAAGCAACCAATTATTCCACTTTATTTCTCACTACAGGTGGCTTCTGGGCTTAGACGGGGGTGAACAAAAGTTTCTTTTTCCCTTCAGGGTTCACAGGCAAACATCTCAATCAATCTGGGGAGGCCTGAGAGGTGCTAACAAACTAATGGGTTTAAACAGCAAGCATGTTTTCCCTCCGCATGCCTCTCTCTGGGACTGTACACACCCTGAGGATGTGGTTTTAACACACACGCACACACACACAGCCACACTCCAGGAGAAATCAGTCACAACATCCAAAAATCATCTTGTTCTGTGAGGTTTATTTGAGGTTTGGTGTTCAAAGGAGGTGGTTTAAGGACTTGGTGTTACATGGCCTCTTTAATTTTGGTTTAGACCTTGAATTTGACATGAAACTCCTTTAGGAGACGTGTGAGTTGAGTGTGCAGTGAGTAAGAGGCTGCACAAGTAGATTTGATCATTTATTGATCCTTATTCAGTCCTATTTTTCAACGAGTGTGAAAAAAGCACTTCACCAAACAGAAAATCAACGTGTCTCCTGAGTTTTCTTGAATTAGTTAGTTTGTCCGCAATTTCTCCGCAATTTCTCAAACTCTGCTTGAAAACAGTGGAGACAAGTGCACTGGAAACAAGTGGAATCTGTGCATCTGCCAAGGAAATAGCCCGAACACGATCCTGAACGACTCGCTAAGATGGACATTTCAGCGCAGCTCTCAACGAGAACCAAAACCATCGCCGCAATCACCAGTCCGCAAGCCACATGTAGTCAGAGTAATTGGTCCCTTCTTCCCAGTGTGGTGCACCGCCGTGGTCTCTGGAACCTTCCCCACACCAGACTACACAATTACCCCCGAAAAACACAGACAAAGGTCCCGCACAGTCCGACACAACAGAGCCGCTCAGGCCGAAGTAACGACCCCCTACCCGGGTCCACGTTTCTCTGGCCGCTACAGTGGCACATTGTAGAATAAACTCGGAGTCGCGGCGACAGGGAGAGAGAGAGAGAAAGAGAGTCAGAGGGAGTGAGAGCTATGCAAGCACGGGGAAATCTCCCTAAAAAAATCCACCCTGAGGAGAAATAGAGGGTTTTAACCTAAATCCAGATGCCTTCGGGTAAATTCCTATCATATATCCTGCACAGCGGCCAGCGCGCACTGAAGAGGCGTCGTGCGTAAAAACTGAAAAACTTCACCGCAAAACAAAAACAACTTATTTCGATTCAGGTTAAATCTTCTACCGCAGGCAACGTTAACTCCCTGCTCGCTCAAAGGAGGATGCAAACTTTCTCCCCGGGGGGCTGTTGTGTACAAGCAGACTGAGAGAAGCGACAGGTTGCAGCTGCACAAGTCAAAAGTTTTTTGTTTTGTTTTTGTTTTTTACCTGAGCAGTAAACTGAGCCGCATGCTCATCCAGGACCAGGAGTCTCCAACAACACTTCTCACTCCGCGATCGATCACAGATATTGATTATCAGTCCAGTTTAGTGGTCCGTCTAAGTCCGCGCAGCCCTTAAAGAAAAGGGGATGACGTCCTGAGAAGCTTCTTACTCTTATTGCTCTGCTGCTCCCTCTCTTTCTGTCCCCTTCCTCCTGTCACAGTCACTCCCCGTGATTTTTTGGAGAGTGGGAAGGGTTCAGTTTTTTTTTCTCTCCCTCTCTCTCCTCTCTCTCTTTCTCTCTCAGTCCCGTTCACTCGACAACTTTTTTTTTTCTTTCTTTTCTGGGTCCTTATTATAAACTGGTGTGACGCCTGGCAGCCAGGGGGCCAGGGGAGAGAGAGGGAGAGAGACAGAGGAGACAGGAGACACAAAATGGACAGATTACACAACTCTCTCTCTCTCTTTCACACGCATAAACATACACTCGCAGTGCCCCTCTCTCTCTCTCTCACACACACTCTCTCTCCCTTTCCCTCTCTCTCTCTCTCTCTCACACACACATACACACCCCACTATGGGCCCTGACTAAGCTATAATAACTCTCAGAGCCGCTTTCTTAGTTGCACAATCCAACATAAGAATGCTCCATTGTACTAGGTCACACTGATCAGTAGTAATGATCTACTCATTGTCGGAAACGGCCCTGAGCTGGCAGCATCTGCAGCAGGGACACTTTGCTGGGGAACCTATTGTGCCAATACAAACATGAATTGTTCTATGACAAAGTTACTGACACAAGTTCAAAGTGGGAAAATAGTTTAGATATTCTTCTGCAAGGATGAAATATGGCTTTTGACTCACTGGCAGTGTGTGTGTGTGTGTGTGTGTGTGTGTGAGAGTGAGTGTATTTCCAAAGCAGAAGATATTTTTATATGATATAAACATGTGCTGTGTTTTCTCATGACTGTTTAATCACTGTTGAACACTTGAAGCCAGACATGCTCCACCAATTTGGAGAGCTGGAGTAAGTGCACCCCAGAGACGGGCCACTTCTGAGCGGGAATGATGTCTGTGTGTGTGTGTGTGTGTGTGTGTGTGTGTGTGTGTGTGGTCTCCATCAGTCATGTGAAAACGGCTTCATGCCGATTTGTTTACTATGTTTATTTGGTTGTAATTCACAAACCGTCCCATTACGTTAGCATATATCTTCTCTAACTTAACGTGCTGATCAAACAGGAGCAGATAAATGAAAAGTTCACTATGGTTGTACAAGTGTGTTAACTCAGTTCTTTTAGAGGAGGCTGATACACAGATACAAACACAGGACTTGTGGTGTAGCAGAGCTGAACTGAAGGCCACCAGCAGGAACAGAAGTCTCACTTGTTGTGCTTATCTCCAGTTAAGAGCTGGTGTTCATCCTCCGTCTATTGAGGCTGACAGATGCAGTGACATTACAGATGGAAATAGACCGTATGAGAGAGAGCGTCCCATCTGACTGTCGGTTTTTAAAAACAGGAAGTATTCTTGTAGACAAATGACAAAAATTGAAGTGGTTATTTGATTTTGATGCGTTTAAGTCTGTAACATTGTGTGGGAAAAACGCACAAGACAGATGGTGTGTGCTTTTCTTTCTAAAATATAATTTAGGAACTTGTTATGATCGTTTACAAGAGTTATGCGATTTGGTTTGCTTTATCTTTCTGTGACTATTTGTAGAGTTGTTTAAAAAAAAATGATGTGCTGTACTCTGGGTCTGGTTTATATGAATTTGTGGTTTAAGTCCCTTGAGGACCCACCACATGCATGACACAGCCAAAAAACAAAAAACACCCCCCCATTGTACTTATCATAGGAAAACAAGAAGAGGAGAGGGTTGAGGGTTGATACAGGAGTCAAAGAAAGGAGGGACAGTTTAACTAATGTGATACTTAAAACAGTGTTTACGGCCGATCCTACGAGCTCATTGACAAAACGGCGTAATTTCCAAACTTGTTCTCAAACATCTTGCTTCATATTTCCCACCCTGTTGCCACTGAGGGAGAAGAGGTGAGATGGTGGAAATGTGAGAGAGACACGATGAGTGGAAGGGAGGGAGAGTACGCAGTGAGTTATGGTCTAACACATATTAACACACCCAGGGCCTGAGATGTCCCAGGGCCGGGCCGCTGCTTTTCTTGGACAGGCATCCTGCAGCATGGGCACAGTGATGGTGACGGAGATTAGCGACTTCAAAGCGCCCTGCGAGCCAACAACTTAGACTTAACCACATTACAGAAGAGGCTTAAGATCTGATCTGTCAAAATAAAAAAGTTAATGTCAAAAGCGTACCAGGAATGAACAGGGTGGATTCCCCCCGTGATAGTGCACATACACAGACACATGTGCGGTAGCTCAGGGCGTGTTTCGTGTGTGATTAGTGAAATGGATATCTCGGTACTTCTAAGCAGCATGTCTATCAGTAACTACAATTAGCCAGAGGTCATTGCCATGACCACCAGTGGTCCGTGACCACTTTTAGCGCTCCCCTCCTCCTTCCCTCTCCCTTTCTCTCTATCTGTCCCTTTCTTCTCCTCTGTTCTCTATCCCTCTTTCTTTCTCTCTCTCTGGATCCTTGAGATGCAATAAGTTGCATGTTGGCCTGTGGACATGCACCACCGACCGCAGAACGCTGATTAACAAAATGTCTGTATCAACTAGTCACCACAAAACATAGATGTGGTGTGTGTTTGTGTGTGTGTGTCCAGGGAGGTCTGTATGTCGTGGTAGATCTGTTATTTGTCTCGGATGGCTGATCTGAGTAATAACGCTGCAGATCAGAGTGGCTGGCCCCTGTGGGGGCGATAAATCACTTGAAAAACTTCTAGCATGGACGCACACACCCTTCTTCCAGAAGGCACACACACACACGGACCCCGGCCTCAGGCCCAGACACAGTAGGCCCCCAACCCCTTTTATTGTTTAAGTTAATGAGGCCTCCAGGCTTCTTCAGACCAGCAGAGGGTCGGGGTTCAGGGTTAGACCACTGCAGGCGGCTGTGATGGAGGCAGCAAGACAGAGTGACTTCAACGGTATGAAGACCTGTCTGATGGTTATCATTCAGCATTTTCAGATGGAAGGAGTTCACCTCTCCCTCGCACAGAGACGGGGGGGCTGAAGCAAGTGTCAGCAAAGATGTATGTAATCATCTGTTGTTGGTTGGTTTGTCGGTCAGTCCAAAGGTTCTGACTGAAACGAAAGTTTGTGCAGACATTTCAGCAGCCCAAGGGAAAAATGTTTACATTACATTTTTTTTTACATTTGGATGTACACCTTGCTTAACTGACATGTACACTTGATACACAGGTCCATGCTGCTTGTTATTGAGACTCGCACCAGCTTCTCTTTATGACCTGCTGGTGCCCACAACACCACTTTCTACATAGGTTTGAAGAGATATTTAAATGAATCTTTGTGACACAAAAGTGTGATGTAAAAGTTTTAGTATAATGTGGAGATTGTGGCTCATCCAATATATCCAAAACTACAACTACACTAAATCCATATCTTAAGGGCAGTGCCCATTAAAATTATTATCTATACCTAACTTACTAGTTATTTTTCAATCTCTTCCCTGAATTTGTGGTGTTCTCAGACAGGTTTTTTAGAGCGTAAACTGAAAATGCACATAAAAACAGGAGCAGACAATGTATTTATTGACCAGCTGTAGCCAAAAGGTGAAAGGCCGTCTTTAAATACTAAGGCTGGACTTTTTCCGTTTCTGTCTGGCTTTAGAGATGAGGCAGCCGGGCCGGCTGCAGCACATATGAATATAACATGAAAATATGTTGGCACAGGCCTTCAAGAAAGTCTTCACTCTTCACAGAGATGTAGACTTATGGTCATGGCTTGAGGCAGTGGCGAACAATTCAATATGTGGATAATTTGAAATCGAAACTGGGTTTTACACTGAGATTTTCAACTCAGTGGATTCATCTCTGTGAAGGCATCTAATTCAGAGGAGAGGAGGAGGAGGAGGAGAAGCCTGACCTATCGGTACTGACAGCCTGAGAAGCCGGGAGAAGGGTAGAGAGGAAGAGAGAGAGAGAGACTGACAGACGGGCACACAAAGGGAGTGAAAAGAAAGGCAGCAGCGGAGAGGGGATGAAAGGGAATTTGAGAGAAAGAGGTAATGGCAGATTAAACGGGAACTGAGCAAGTGTAAAGGAGAGCGAGAGAGAAAGAACGCAGGAAGGGGGAGCGATTTGTCTGGCTCAGATGGAGTCAATATTTGCTCCATTCCTCCAATCCTGTGCCAGGGTCTGGATCAAAGCAGGGCGTGTGTCCTCTGGAAATGGTACAGAGAGCCAAAGAAGAAAACAGCTGACATCCTTACAGTCTGGTCTGTATGTGGCTGACAGCACAAACACAAATAACTTTTCCACTGACATAAATTTGGTTTAAATTCAGCGTCTGAGAATTCATGAACACCCAGTCCCGAATAGGAGCCATCGATGAACCTCCGATGGAAAATCATTTTGAGAGAGAATAAGGAGAAAACTGTAAAAGCTGAAGAAGGTTAGAGGGAGATGAGTTGATCGACGGTCAGCGCGCTCTAATGAGGAGTTACAGTGTGGCTGGTGAAACAGGGACGTGAGAGGGAGGGAGGGAGAGAGAGAGGTCAGCTCAGTTGGACCCTAATTGGCTGACGAAACTGCTGAAATAACCTTGTTCCAATTATGCACACAAAGAACAATTGTGGCTCATTCAGAGAAGCCACTGTGCCACATATGTACACACAACCACAACAAACAACAAGATTTAAGTCTGTGTGAATGGGCATGTATGGTATGGCTTGGCACAGGACACACTGGGTCCCAGGAGATAGAGCGGAACGACGCAGCTGGGTAATAAGAGCTTCGGTATGTTTCTGCTCGATTGGTTATAGACTACTGAGTGTTGTATCGCGGCCTGCATTTCAGTTGAATTCCTGCCTGGTTTATTCATGGATATCTTGGTCACCGATGGCAGATCTAATTGCAATCAACAATCTATTGTCATTACTTCTAGATTACTGTGCTAAATTTGACACAGAAACGTTTTTGTTCTCCCGAGTTTTCCAGTCTACAGCCACTTTTATCTTTTATAAATGGATAAACCAAAGAATTGGACACATAATTTCATATCTTGACCTTCTCTGTTGGGACATGAATATCTGTGCCAAAATCTTTGCTGATCCATCTTGTGGATATAAATAAATGTCAAGTGATTAACTGCAAGCATTGACCTGTTGGTAGCACTGGAGTACAGGTCAAGGGGTCAACAAAGTCAACGGGCTTCATCCTCTGGAATCCATTACTGTCTGCTCGAAATTTCATGGTGATCCATCCCATAGTTGTTGAAGTATTTGAGTCTGGACCAGAGTCATGGACTAACCAACCGTCACTTATCCGTACTTATCATCCATCCCATCCCTAAAGCCATATAATATGGCTTTAGGGATGGGATGGATGATATATAGCTCCATGTGGACTGAAGAAGTGTCAGAGTGGAATCAATTTACTTTGTTCAACACCAATGACAAACAAGACTTCATCATAAATATATTTTGGCAGGTAAACACAGCACTTGAAATCATTATCAGCTACTTTGCTGCTGTCCTGTCCTGACATTTATTTATTTATTTATTGGATCTCCATTAGCTCCAGCACATTAGCCTGGCTATTCTTCCTGGAGTCCAAGTACCAGTCAAAGTGATCCTTCTCCGAGTTCACAAGACAAAACAAAACCAACAGTCACAACACATATACAGTCATAAACACAGACCAACATATATCACAGGACATCACCGAACACTTGGACAGTACAAGACCATACACAACATACAAACACCATACAAACAGATACAAAAATAATAATGATAATAAAAAATACATAAAAATAAAATAAATAAATACAGGATAGAGGAAAAGAAAAAGAAATAGCAGTCTCATAGGGTAGGATGATTGTTTTTGCCAACACCCACACTACTGTTGCTGGACCATTAAAAGAAACTGTTTCAGCAAAAATTTATACCTTTCTTTGGAGTTTGTTAGCACAATATAAAGCGGCAAGGCGTTCCACTCCAGAATGGCTCTGAACAGGACAGATTTCTTCAACACATTGGTATTTGCCCTAGGCAGAATAAACCTCCCCTCTGCTGCATGTCTTGTCAAATAATTATGTTGACTCAACTGATGTGAGAAAAGGCAGTATAAAAAGTTAGGAGACTTATTTACAATAATATTCCTGATCAAGTTCAACAAAACATAAGAACTTCTTCGAGTGATACTTAGCCAACCAAGTTGCTCGTGCATATGTGTCACATTTGTTCTATACGAGCACTGCAGGACACACCGTGCTGCTTTATTTTGGGCAACTTGCAATTTGTTTAAATCTTTCATCGAAGCACTAGACCAAATCGGAAAACAATAATCTAACTGTGACAAAACCAATGCATTTGTAACCTGCTTGACAATAGCTTGTGGAATAATTTTTAGCACTCTTTTTATCATTGCAACCCCTCTTCCCATTTTGTTAACAATATAATCAATATGTTTCGACCATGCTAAATGTTGGTCAACAATTATGCCTAAAAGTTTAACATCGTAAACTTGTTCAACAGGTATGTTATTAATTTCCAACACCAGAGAAGGTACATTCCGCAGTAAATACTTTGACCCAATAACAATAGATTTAGTTTTTCCCACATTTAAGATCAGTTTGTTTTCAGTCACCCATTCTGCCACTACCCTTAAGTCATGCTGTAACTTATTATTTAATCCTGCTATGGACGTTTCAGCTGAGTATATTGTACAATCATCTGCATACATAACAGTTTTAGTTTCATCCAACACAAGTGGGAAATCATTTACAAAAATAGAAAATAATAACGGCCCAAGGCAACTCCCTTGAGGAACCCCACAGTCGACATGTTTAAAATCAGACAGACTGCCATTAAAAAAAACAGATTGACTTCTGTTCGTCAGATAACCCTCCATCAATTTTATGGCTGACAAACTAAAACCATACTGCTTGAGCTTTCCTAATAACAAAGAATGGTCAATAACATCAAATGCAGCGCTAAAGTCAAGTAAAACAACACCCACTAATTTTCCATTATCTATGTCCGAGCGCCATTCATCTGTCATATGTGTCAAGGCTGTACATGTGGAGTGTCCTGGCCTAAATGCATGTTGAAAATCACTATTTAAATTATTGATGTCAAAATAATGTTGAATTTGATCAAACATGATCCTTTCCATGACTTTCCCTAGAGCAGGTAACAGACTTATTGGTCTGCAGTTAGCACCAGAAAATGGTGCAGCAGAGTTTTTAGATAAAGGGATAACTTTGGCAATCTTCCAGTCCTGTGGGAACAGACACTTCTCAACACACAAGTTAAATATATAACACACAGGGACAGAGATTAAATACGCAGCAATGCTAAGAAATTTTGCATCACAGTTGTCCACCCCTGATGGACTATCTTTCCCTTTACAGAGAAGCCTAGTCACATCATTAATTGTTACCTTTTCTATGTTAAATTTACAATTTTTATTCTTCATTATTAAGTCCTTAATTAGTGTGAATGAAGAAATATCATTGACATGAGTCATGTTCCTCCTCAAATTATTGACTTTAGTATGGAAATAATCATTAAAATAATTTGCTATATTTAAAGGCTTTGATATGAATTTACCTTCCACCTCAAGATAAGCCGGATTTGCTCCGGGCGTACGGCCCATTATACCATTCATAACATTCCAAAGCTTTTTCTTATCATTTATCAGCTCTGTAATTTTAGCTGTGTAGAACATATATTTTTTCTTCTTATTAGCAGCAGTAACATAATTTCTTAACCTCCTATAATTTTGCCAATCCAACTGAAGATCTGACTGAACAGCCCTTTTTTTTGCTTCATCTCTAGTCTTCATTAAATTCTTCAGTTCACTGTCCAGCCACGATGATTGTTTGCTGCTCACATTATATTTCCTAAGAGGGGCATGTCTCTCTAGCACCTGTAAAAACAATCTATTAAATTCATCAAGGGCATCATTTGGATCCTGCTTCCCCAGTACAGATTCCCAACATATATTTCCAACACCATTTACAAATGCATCTTCATTAAAGTGCTTCATGGACCTCCTGAGAATAACTCTAGGTCCAGGTTTTGGAACCTTCGTTTTCCTCACATAAGCAATCAAATTGTGATCACTGAATCCCACTGGAATGGATAACGGCTTGGAGCAGAAATGGCTAACATTGGTGAACACATGATCAATACAAGTTGCAGTTACAGAACCCACATTACTTAAGCACACTCTTGTAGGTTTGTCAACAATTTGCAATAAGTTACCAACATTGGCTATAGCCAAGAGTTTGTCTTTAAGTGGGCAGCCATCCACACTCCAATTGATGTTTAAATCCCCTAGTATATGAATTTCATAGTCGAGGTCACACACCTTATCAAACATCACACATATATCATCCAGATAATTTATCCGTGCATTAGGAGGTCTATAGCAGCAGCCTATCAGTAGCGGTTTCAGATGAGGTAAGTGAACTTGGATCCAAATTGCTTCCATCTCATCACACATTAAATCATATCGTATTTTGGCTGGTATATGAGACTTGACATAAACTGCCACGCCCCCACCAAATACATTTCTATCCCTCCTAAATATGGTGTAACCATTAACACTGATAACAGAATTATTAATTGTGTCATCCAGGTGAGTTTCAGTGAGTGCTAGTACATGCACACCTTCAGACAAAATATGAGCAATATCAATCATTTTGTTTCTTAAACTACATATATTAATGTGAGCTATTCTCAGTCCCTTTCTTGGCAAACTATCCAGACTCAGCATGGCATTTTTGGTAATTTATAATTTCTTTTCCTTGCCTATGATCAGTTATATTACACAAAACATCAACCAAACATATAAACACAAATACAGACACACACAGAAACAACCATATAAAGAAAAACATACACTGATATGTTGTGACATGTGACACCCTCAAATAAGAATATTAATCATATAATTTGGGACATATTATATTATATTAGTGCTGTAGGCATGAGCAATAGTGTGCAAAGATGAATAAATAAATAAAAATTCACAACCAACTAAATTCTTCTGGCCTAGTTGCACGGTTACACCAGCACTAGCCTAAACAATATGTCTACAGCACCTTTACAATAATCTGTAGGCTACAGGCAAGCTGGCAGTTTACATAACCTATTCATTTAAAATAACATAAAGTAGAGCTCCCTCCATCAGCAGACCATAAAGTAACACATAAAGCCACACTGGCAGACTTCATATCATATTCCTTTATTTCTTTATAACTTAACCTATAGCAATCAATTTTAATTTATAGCCAGTTGGCCCAAAGAAAACAAGAAGTGGGCCTGCAGATTTAAATCTTGTAGAGCAAGTAATCAGATAATCAGATCCCCATTCAGGTGTGCATCTCTGCATCACCTATATGTGGGAAGTTCATGTAGTTTCCAAAACTTTAAGCAGAGTCTCAACTTTACCGCGTAAGTCCCGATTCTTGCCCCGGGTATTTGAGTTATGCACAGTCCATCCCTCGCCGGCAGCGCTGGATCCCCTCTGCTCCGACGCGGACAGGTGCACCTGCTGACCACAGCCATCGCTCCTGATGAGACCCCTTCGGACAAGATCCTGCGAGGCTTCCGCAGCAGTTTTGTACATCAAGATGCCGTCCTTGGTGAAAACTTTCAGCTTGGAAGGATATGTCACATATGATTTAACCTCTTTTTCTTTGAGCCGCTTCCTGATCGGCGCATAGAGGCTTCTCTCCTGCTGCAGCTTGGTGGTAAAATCCTGATCCACAAAAATCCTGAACCTGGTGCCAGGAAACCGGGGATCTTGGTAAGTGATTGGTGCCTTTTTCCCCCATGCTGCTCTTACCACTCTTTGTTTCATGTCCCATTGTAAAAAGCGGACAATGATGGACCTGGGGCTTTCCTCGTCAGTCACCGGTCTATTTGCGTAAGACCTGTGCGCGTGCACAATGGTGAGCTCCTCTCCAGGAATTCCCAGTGCATCAGTAAAGAGTGATTTCAAAAATCCCACCATATCACTACCTTCGCTCCCTTCTTTCATCTGCTCCAAAGAAGAAGCCAAAGGAACTGAACCACAACTACTACTACTACTACCAATAATACTTAACATTGCAGTCCAGATGCTTTGAGATAGAATGCTTAGAGTCCAGATGCTTAGAGAAAACTGGAAAGCAACGGCGAGTCCTACTACTGAAAATTGTTTCAAGACCTTACCAGACATTTTAAAATGTCTCTATTCTCTCTAGACATTCATTGATATAAAATCCCTTGGTGTGTCCTTTCTCTTTATTTACCAATTATTTATAAGTCCTGACCAGATTAATCCACTGTGGCAGACCCATGATACAAATGTACTATGACTTCAACCAAACAGATGAGTGAAGGGGCCCCCAGATCTGCACAACAGAGACGCAAGACTGACTAATAATGCAGCACTCTGAGAGAGGCCCCAATCAGTCCAGTTGATAGTGTGCCTGGGTGTTGCATATTCCCACACAAATTTACATTTAATCAAACTGTCACATAACAAATGAAACAAGATGAAAGTACAGGGCCCCTGGGCAGTCGAGGGCCTTTTTGACAGCGGGCAGCCATGCTTGAATTATAATTCAGCCTCAATAGAAACAGCTCTCCCTCAATATGATGTGAGGTCAAAACAATACGGGGAGTTTGCTCCTTATCAAAGAGAAACAGAAAAACAGTAGCTTTAGATTTATCCACCAAATATAAGAGTGATATCAATCACAAAATCATTCAAGAAAGTAAATTAGTCTATTTCCCAAAAATGTTGAACTGTTTCTTTAATGCACTGGGTCATATGAATAACATTCACTTTAAAATCATCTTTTTCCTTATCCATCTGTACTCTATCTGCAGCCCAAACACAATATGTCTGAATTAAAACAGGATCAAACTTAGACATGAAGATGCATCACGTGTTATGTTGCTACTCGTCCCAACTACATGAAGTTTCTCACAAAAACTCATACACATGCTGCACAGACACAAACAAACAGCTGGTTATTAAGCTTTTTTAACACAGCAAACTCGGCCACAAATACTGTATTTAGGTTTAAAGATGTTGGAAATCAGGGGCTCACCCCGTAGAGTGCATACCACACAGGCTCGGCCCAAACCGCAGCAGCACAGGTTTGAATCCAATTCATGGCCCATTGCTGTGTGTCATACAACCCCCTCTCCCCTGATTTCCTGTCTCCCTCTAGGCATGAAATGGACAAAAAACGATCTTAACAAATGTTGGAAATACAAAATCATAATTCTACCATACACATAAATAGTTTTGTGTCACAAACAGGCTCAGTGAATGTGACAATAAGGGCGATCACGTATGAAAAAGCGTGTAGAGTTTCATGATAAACCCCCCTGCAACATATTTGAACATGAACCTGAGCCTCATCAAAGCCACGTCAAAGCTTTGGCCGTGTACTCTCCTCCTTTAGCCCTGTATGAACTGAGCGGTCCATCTCTCCTTCCCTCAGCCAGGTTTAAGTTACCGTCCAAAGGCAGGAATCTTGAAAACAACCTGAGGTCGTGGTCTGAGGTCAGCTTCTCCTCCACTTACTCCCTAAAGGCTTCACCAGAGTCTGCAGAGCACACCGGGACGAGGACGAGGGAGTGAGTGAAAGTTTATACTGGTCATGTTGTGCGCACGGTAGATCATGTAGAGCTGAATTTCTGAATGAATACCATCTGTTAGAAACTCAGCTTCAGCAGAGCCGCAAAAGAAGCTATTTTGTTTTTAATTACTTGGATATACTGTTGAATTTTTATTGCAAAAAATCCATTTGAACCAACCGTCTACAGTAAATGTTATCTTATCCCATAAAATCTGTCTAATGACTGTGCAGTGATGGATGACCATACCTCCAACCTCCCAGTAAATATCCAATCATTTTGACTTCCCTCGTGTCCAAAATGTTGTGTTTTTTGTTACATAAGCAAAAATAAATCAACTTGCAGCTATCTGTTTTCAGTTTTCAATGGTTGACTTGTAACTTGGAAGTCATTGGGTCTAGATTTATATCCCACCCTCAGGTATTCTGTCAGTTTTTGTTTACTGCCTCTCTTTTTTTTTTCCCTTCCTCTGTTCTTTAGAGTCCAGTAAGTTCGAAACAACACTAGCGTTAGTGTAGGATATCAGAGCAGGGGCGTCTTCCTCATGGGTTGGCACAAAGTCATGGAAGAAAATTCAAAACTGATGCTTGCCTTCCAAAGCCTTTCCTTTCCTTTCCTCACTGCTCCTCGAAAAAAAACAAAAAGGGAATTTACAGTGAGCTGCTGCGGGAGGGAGTACGGCAACGGTAAATATTTGTAAATTTACTGAGGGGTTGTTTTATTCCCCTCGCTTACTAAACTGGCCTGAGAGTCAACATGACCTCTGACCTTCCCCCGAACCCATAAACTTCTCCCTTGTGAGAGCGACTCAACAGGTTGGCTAGAACAATAAACCAAATGCCTCTTTCAGGCGGGCGTTTTGATTGGAGAAAGCTTCTTTCTCCGGCCTCTGTCTGCTCCCTCTCCTCTCTAGGTATCCTGCTCTCATCAGAGCGGGATAGAAAATCAGGTCAGCAGTGTGTTGAGCATAGCAGACATACTTGGTAGCAGGCTGAGGCCAAGCTGGGACTGTACACTACTGTGCTGAGTTATGGGTTATCTGTGTGTCTTTGTGGGAGCGACTTCCACCGGCCTGGCAGAGCCGCCATCTCAGCATGAGTGCGCGCATCCATTACTTTTGAACGAATCTAAAGCCAAGAGCGCGCAGACGTCTACATGAAAGGCGTGAACTGCACACTGGCGGATTAGAGCAGAGACTGGCTGACGGGTTCAGAGAGCAGCCAGATCAAACAAGCAGAAACATACCCAGAAACCCTTTTTGGAGGGTTGAGACCGAGCTGAGTTACAGGACCCAGAAGAGTGAAAGAGAGGAAAAGAGGGAGAAAGAGAGAGAGGGAACTGCTGAAAGGGAATAGGAGCCCAGCCTGTTCGGCCAGGCAGTGCGGGTGGGCTGAGGTTTTGGAGTCAGAGAAGAAAGCTTTCTGACGACTATATTCTGCTGTCTTAGAGTCAAAGGAAAGATTTTTTTTTGTTTTGTTTGATTGTTGCACAACATGATACACAAGTAAATACATCCCCACCCTTCTGAGTAACGCTTTGCGGTGTGTTTTTATGTGTGCGCTTGCGCTGCAGTGCTGTCATGTAGCCTATTTGCATGAAAAACATTTAACCCTGGCACACCTGTCGAACAGAGTCAACAATGATGTCCAAATGGTCCAGTGATATTCCCTCAGGTGCTCATTAACAGTCCCTATCTAAACAGTACGGACTTCACGAGTTGGACTCATATGCAGCTTGGAAATTGGAGGGAGAGGCTCCATTACTGCAGGCATGTTGCAGAGGCCAAATCAATGTGTGTGTGTGTGTGTGTGTGTGTGTGTGTGTGTGTGAAGAAGAGGTCAGTGAAGGGTCTTAAGCGCCAGGTCCCTGTCACTGTTTGGTTTTAAGACTCACAGACCTCCTGTTATTGTTTTCAGTGGCTTCACTTTCTGAGGCTGCCTTGGTGGCGATCACATTTCTTTCTCTTTGCTCACACACATTCTTTGTTTCTTGCCCCCTCTCTAAAACACACACACATAAAATGCATGAGCACAGGGCACGCACACACACGCACACGCACACACACACACACACACAGAGGAGGGGTTATTTATAACATGGTGGAAGGGAAAGGCAGCCCGGCCTCGCAGGGCCTATTCTGGGAGGTTCAGCCTTCAATCAGTCAGGCTGACAGCTTTTCAGTGATACCAGGAGAACAATACTACAGAGCAGCCGGTTTATCTTCCCCTTCCTCCTGCGAGACTCTGCCGCCCTGCCTGGGTCACCGTCACCCTGCCTCCCTCCAGGAAAACTTGACTTCCAGGACAACGGCAATCTCAAAATCTGCCACTTCACAATCACTGTTGGGCTCCCAAAAATGGAATGGAAATATTTTTCCCTGACCAGTTTTGTGCGGCCACCGTCATTTCTGAACCGTTCGTCACCGCGGCGATAATCTATTTCTATAAAGCCGACATTCCACATATGCAAAAACAAAAAGTAAAACGAACGTCAGATTTTATTCCTTAAGACTTTAACAGTCAAAAACTCAAACAAACCTCCTGCAAAGGGCTGCACCAACTCTGAAGACTCCACCAGCAAGATAATTCAGCATCTTCACGTTAAAGCTTTTCAGATGTGAAGGAGTTTATGTTTTTCTTCATGATATGAAACACTAATCAAATCTCTTTGGACTCTTCAGGTCGGATAAACAAACATTTGAAAACATCCCTTTGGGCTGTGGGAAAGAAATCAACTTTTTCTTTTTTACATTTTTCCCTGCTGTTGCTTATTCTAAATGTGAAAGTACTGAGGAGAAAATAATGAATATTGCAAATAATAATAATTGGCAGTTGCAGCACTATTTGACACTGACTGAACTGAACAGATTGTGATTGAAATGCTAAACACCCTTTTTCCCCCCCAGCTGTGACCGGCCCACTTCAAACCAGAAATTTCCTCAGGAGAAAATAGTGTCTTAATGCAGAGCCCTATAACTCATAAGAAGCTGATTGGGAAAATGGGTTTTCAGGGCCTTTAACTTTATTCTTCTCATATCCTGCTCTAGGTGTCCATCTGTTCCTCCCTAAATTAATTCTCCTCACTGTCTCACTATATACTGGAGTAAAAAGCTTCTGTGACTGCCCCAACAGCAGCTCTGTGTTTAAGTAAACCCCTTTAGCTAAAAATAATTTCCTATGAACTCTGCGCGACTCCAGATGACAGATTGCTTTGTGTGCGAGTGAGTGTGTGTGTGTGTGTGTGTGTGTGTGTGTGTGTGTGTGTGTAGCACGGAAGAGATAGTCGGGCGGAGGGTGGGTGCAGTGGGCTATTGAGGAGGGTGAAGGAAGAATGATATTGTTATCTGTTCAGTAACGATTTCTGGAGTGTTTACTGGAGCTAATGGTCTGTGTCATCACGATGCAACTACTGTGCAATGACGGCTGGCAGCAGCTCTGAACTTCCTCAGGCTTAATTTACCTCCACATTTTGTACAAACTTTATAGAAATCACAGCACAGTTACACATTGACCACCATTAACATCAAATGTTTGCCACTGCAAATGGTAGACAATACAGTTTTTCTTTTTTTATTCCAATTTAATCTACATTTCATCTGTAATCATTTTTATCAATCTATATACCTAAATGTGAAGTTTTCAAATGTCTTGTTCCTTCTCACCAAATATATTCAGTAAACACCAGCACATGTTTGTTTTTGAGAGGTCCACAACAGGTTATTTTTGGGAGCTTAATGACAAAGATAATCCATCCATCATCCACTGAGTTAATTTTCTGTCAACTGACTAATTGCCTTAGTGATAATAACATCAAGAATAATGTAAGAAACTCATTCTCATTCTCAGAGTTTTTCTATTAAAGGGTCAGTTCATTGAAATTCAAAGAACCTCCTTTCTCACAGGAAATATGGTTTTAGTTTCTAAGTAACTTCTGCTGTTGCTGCAACATAGCAGAAGTGGGCTGAATTTTATTTATGTGGTCTACATATTAAAAATTCAACACCAACATCTCAGTCCAGACTCAAGTGTCTGAGTGATAATCCACACCTACAACAGTTTTTAGTGGGAGAAATTCTCTTCCACTGAAAACTGTGAGGCGTGTGGATTATCAAGAGTGACAGGGACATTGTTTCTGGACACACGTTACCGTTTTTTGAGCATCACATGTTGCCCCACCCCTTTGGTCCAGACTGAAATATCTTAATAGCTATCTGATGGATTGCCATGAAAACTCTCTATGGTCCCCACAGGTTGGAAACTCTGGTGAGTCACGTGAAATATTTGAAATCTCAGACATTATCTCAACACCATGCTACAACTGAAACAAGACAACAAAGCGGGAATATATTTTTTGTACTGGGGTGAACGTATGACAACTTAAATATCTGCTCAACGACTATATCTCAGGTTTCAAACACCGATGCCACTGACTTGGCTTCAAATTTGGGCTCGACTGAAACATTTTGACCGAGGTGACCTGAGTGTAACTAACAGCGGATGCTTCATCACGAACCTGCCTCACCTTTCCTCTCCGGCTGACTGAATTAACTCCGGAACAAGTAAACACACAACCCACACCAACTCTCAGAGTGTTTCCTTTTGTCCAGTGGACTCAGTTTATTCTCTCAGAGCCGACACCTTCCTCACCCTCTGTGTCACTGTTGTGACTGATGTCTTTTCCATCCTGCTGCCCTCTCTCAATTAAAAAGGAAAAACTTCCAATCCCTTTGACCTTTACCTTGACTTGGCTGTTTCCACTAAACACACATGAAAACACACAGCCCTGACACGGCTGTTCCCTCTCCTATTTTAGTCAAATCCCCCTCTGTATCCTCCCTTTCTTCCAGTCTTTTAAAGGTATGCCTTGGTTTTCCATTCTGATATCATGACACAAGCTTACATAAGCAGGACGTTTGCATATTTAATGGCTTTTAGTGAACAAATTGCATCTGTTGCTGAGTAATGCTTATACTAGACCGATAGCAATCTTAAAACAACCTTAAACTCTTCTGTGCTTTCTAGTCGCCAGATTTACAAGTGACTGCTAATAAAGAGTGGAGAACACAGACACAAGTGAAGTTATATTATTTTATTATAAATCTTAGCAGCAAGCCTTCCTCGGAGAAATCCAAAGTATAACAGCTTGAACATGTAAAACAGACACTAATTACACGAGTGACTCATTATTTCCTGGACGCTCTCCTCAAAATTCATCTTGGTTGCTCCTGGTGTCTCTTAGTTGTGTGAGGGATGTCAGCACCTCCTCCGTCGGCCTCCTGCCCAGCTGTTTACCCCGTCTGCTCCTCACATTCACTGTGCCACTCTCACTCTCCTTATCCCCCACAACTGCGTGGAAAAACACACAATAAAAAAAAAAAAGCCTGATGGTCACAATCAAATATGGTGATGTTACAAGTGATGACTCAGGAGTCTGAGATTGTGCGGTGAATTAAAAAACAACAGTAACAGGATTTAGCATATTATGTGGCCTTAGTATTCGTCTTTACCAAATATGTAGTTGTACTGCGCCAGTTGAGCAGAGCGAATCTTCTTATTTAAGGTTGCTCCCTGATCGTCATTCAAATCAGCCATGAAGCCTGCTTCACGGAACCGCTGGACAACCTTAACAGGAGAGAGGCACTTCTTTTATCTCTCTAATACGCTTTTCACTTTGACAAGCAAATTAATAATGACAGAAAGAAAAGCGCCCATAGTCTGCTGATGTATCCACAAGAAAACCTTCCATCATGGACTGACCTGCTTGGCGTATGACTCACTGTTGCCCCCCACAGGAATAACCATGACCTGCGCTGGAGACAACCACAAGGGCCTGGACGAGGTAAAGACACAGAGGTTATGGGTTAAGGTGCGGCGTCGTTACAATAAGAGCCTTATATAGTGCAGCTGACTTCATGTCGATGCGATCAGTGTCGTCTTCGCACCATTTCCCTCCAAAGTTTTCAGCCAGTATGGCGATCATCCTCTCCAGTGATCCCAGCACAGCTCTGTGGACCATCACTGGCCTGTGCAACTGTCCGTCTCGCCTGAGAGGAAGCAGAGAAGATTCACTGTGGCGGTTATCCATAAGTATACCTTGGATTATCAAGTCATTGTGTAAATCAGTGAGTTTAATTATTTCTGCATTAGCCCAAATCACTCATTTCTTTTGTTTTATGCTTAATGGTTTATCAGTTGCTTCCCCAGAAAATGTAGTAGGCTACATGATGACATATTTATGTTGAGCTATAAAACAACATAAATTATGATCGAGGGTTTTTATTCAGAGTTATCTTTTAAACTGTGTGGTCAAAAACACAAATAAGAGGCAAACACAGGTTTAAGGCAAAAATGGAGAGTGTGCTTGTCGCAGCTGATAAATTCAATAAAGGACCAATCTTTCGTGATCAAATTAGGCTCCTAAGCCGTTTTCAGCTTCAATAACAAGCATGAGGGTTTATCAAACGGACGGGCACGTGGTGTAAAGTACACGTTTGAAACACTGCAGATGTAGGAATGTTTAAAAGACGGAGAGCCAAAAGTAGAAGTGTATGACTCACCCGACGTACTGAAGATCAAATCTGATAGGCAGCTGAAAGTCCAACTGGATTGTGGCACACTGGTGCTGTCTGCCAATGGCGTCTTTGATCTGGATGTCAATCTGCGAAGAAGCATGGAGAAGTGTTTCAGCATCAGGCTTTGATTTTCATTTCCAGCCAAGAACTACAAATGTCAGAGCTTTTGAGACGCCGCTGGTGGTAAACTGCATTTTTGTGGGCCGACACGGTTACAAATGAACTGCCAAGACAAGCTGCTAACAGCCGACGGTGGCTAAGACGCCCTAGCTAGACAACTCTGAGGAATGTTTGTTTGTTTCATGGAGCATGTTGGTGTGTGTCTAACCGCACTGACTTGACCTACCTCAACTCTCTGCGACTCCACAGGAGCTTGATCATGTAATGTCTGCCTGACGCTGACTTCCTCTTCATGCTTACGAACTTCTTGCACGACTTTATGTGAAAATGAAATCTCCTCGGAGAAAGCCAAGGTCATTCTCAAGTCACACCGATTTCCATCAGCGAAGAGACATAGTGCGACAAAATTAAGCCATAGTTTCACGCTTGCTTTTTACATAGGGCACATTAAATGCCTTACATCGATATACACACCATGTGCTGCTTTGGAGTGTTTTAAAGTGCAGTGAAAGTGAATAATGTGAGTGGGAAACCAAACATGTTTTGTCTGCGGGTATTGTGATGAACAATATTTACTCTTGTGTGTTGAAATCAATTCCCATTCTTTCCTACGTGTCGCCCTTCCCACTGACCTTTGGTCCATAGAAGGCTCCGTCTCCTGGGTTCAACTCCCAACGCTCACCAAAGTGCTGCAGGCTCCTCTCCAACTGCTACACACACACACACACACACACACACACACAGAGAAAGTAGGCTAGAATGTAAGTCCATTACTGTACATTATCTTCTATGTGTGTGTGAGTGTGAGGGCACTGGGAGCTGTGGGACCTTGGAATCATAATGTTCAATTACACTCAATTGAATCAGCTTTAAATTGCCGCTATGCCTATTTGAAAGGCGGCCATGGAGATTGAGAGATATACATCTACCCAGCAGCCCGACATGGAGCAGCAGCACTCTATTGGAAAGTACCACTCACATGATTGGTTAAGTGGATATCATTATACCGTGTTATTTTGTTTAAATAAGATTTTTTTTTATCCTCCTGCAGCTGTGATTGCCTGGGTCCAGTTAACATTCAAGTTATTACCTGGCCTTGGCTTGGACTTACTCTGCTTCTTGGAAAAGTGTGTAAGTGTGTGTGTGAATGTTGTGTGTGTTTACCTGCTCAGCATTATCCCACTGTTCGGGCTCCCCTAGACACGGTGTGGGACGTGTGGACAGAAGGCAGTGAAAGGAAAACCCAAACACTTGATACACACTCCTCACAAACTCCAAACAAGCCACAATCTCCTCTTCTAGCTGGACAGAAAGAATGAAAAACAACAAAAACAACAAAAAAGGTTGAAGACAAGTGTGATGAGAACATCTCATAATATAAAAAACAGCAGTAGAAAGCAGCATATTTACTGAAAAGCCCTGAAAACAGATTGAATTAGTATTTCAGACTAATAAAGTAAGTAATGATCATCATGTGAATGTTATCCAACAGGACGCACACAGCGGGGCTGCAGGCACACAATCAGTATCATGGGAACGTTCCAGGTCTCTCTATAGGGGATCAGGGTTACACAGACTGTGCAGCCACACAGATGCACACATGGAGGTGTAATATTTAAGCAGCACAAAGACCTTCATTCATCTGGGCTAAGGCCTCCTGGAATGTCAAGTTATTTGTACAGCCCATCTGATCACTGTAATGGTTCCACGTGTGTCCCATTTACAGTTTCTGTCCCAGTTAATGCACCTTATAACAAGCACGTCGCCCTCGTCTGGAAAAGGTGAATGTTGTGACATGAAGCAGTGTCTGAGTGTTCGTGTGTGTAATGTTTAGTTTACCTGCTCAGGTGCGCAGAAGATGTGAGCGTCGTCCTGGCAGAATCTGCGAACGCGAGTCAGACCTCCGAGTGCTCCGGAGAGCTCGTTACGATGCAGCGCCCCGAAGTCAGCCCATCGCAGAGGAAGCTCCTTCCATGAGCGAACTCGCTGCTCAAACATAAGACTAAACAAAACAAGGGTGAGTTAGTAGCTACTATGATGATGCTGCTTGACTACAGTGTGTGTGTGTGTGTGTGTGTGTGTGTGTGAGAGAGATTCACCAGTGTGCAGGGCAGTTCATGGGTTTGAGCGCGTAGGTCTGAGAGCCCTCTGAAGTCACCGTAAACATGTTGTCGCTGTAGTGCTCCCAGTGGCCCGAGCGCTCCCATAATGCAGTGCTGTACAGAGTCGGAGTGACGACCTCGTTGAAACCTCTCCTCTGGTATTCGCTCTATAAAACATCAGGAAGGAAGCACGTGTGTGACACTGAGCGCAGGGCAGGGTCAGACTGTCACAACACTGTAGTAATTGAATGCTAACAAGAGTAATATCCTGACGGCCGATGTGAACGTGCCTTTCCCCAGGACACAATCAACACAGCAAATTTTATAACACACACATTTCTGTTTCAAGGACTTGTGATACTTTTGTTTACATTATGTTATCATTCTCCACAAGGAAAGTTTTATCTACAATCAAGTCTGATGCTCTAAACGTGATGGAAGGTGGTACATGGTTGAGGAAACCCATTCAATTTTGGGGGCGGATCGATATCTTTCACTTTTAATTTAATATTTTTCTATGTCTGGTGTACATTATTGGATATTGGCGGACATTGGTGTGGGTCTGTGCCCCCAAGCGCCCCTCTGGTTGGCTTATAAACCCAGTGAATGGGGAGGGAATCGTATCAACAAAAAGGCCAGGCTTCACCCATAGATACACAGTTCTAATACAAATACATTACCAGTGATTTTGTTTTGATTGTTACTAGGCTGAAACTTGTGCACACCGGCACGGACGGACAGGTGCGTAGGAGAAGACCTGGTGGTCGAGTAACGTGAGAAAAAGCTCCCGCACACTGTCATCACTTGCAGAGGTTTTATTGAGCAACGTTTCGGTCCTGAGACCTTCGTCAGGTTCTAAAGGTGTGTGTGAGGGAGGAGGCGGTATAAATAACCTCGGAACCAATGGTTGCTGTTAAAACGTTGTGAAGCATTCTGGATTTACAACTTACAGAGCCTGCCACACACATAAAGATTTTATAAATCTCAACCGATTTATTATCTGTGAGAGACCCCACACATGAAGATAAAAAATCTGTGATTGAACAGTTTTGATCGTATTGTGTGTGGTGTGCTGCGATATTCCAAACACAGCACACCACACACATTAAGATTTTTCAGAATCTTGACCCTCTGGTCAGAAAACAATCCGGCATCAGCAGCGATACCGGGGGTGTCGTTGTAGCTACTCTTTCGGGTCTATTTCCGGAATGGACAATGAGAGCGACGTAATTTTTTTTTTAATGAAAGCGGGACACTTCAGCCTTTACAACGATCCCATCTGTGTGTGTCTGTGTGTCTGTGGCTCCGGACACCGAGCAGTCAAGCGGCTGTCCAATAGGGACCCGTACGCTGTCACATGACGGGCTGTGAGCGGCGGTCACATGATCGTTTAAACATGGCTGCTGTATTGCCGGCTGTTGCTGGCTATGAGCGCTACCGTCTTTGCTATCGGCTATCAGGAAACCTCCTGTGTATGCGTGAATGTCTGTGTGAACCTCATGTAATGCCAGGGCTGCACCGTGGCTCTCTGTGAGGTTGCCGGTGCTGTGTGGAGAAGTGGCTTGTTGCCGCGAGCAGCATGCAGAGCTCGGCCAGCAGAGCTCGGCAAGCAGGCGCTTCTCCGCACAACACCTGCTTTCCACACACAAGATGACTTTTGATTGAAACGGCCACCGAAGTCGGCCCCGATAATCGTAAATATTGAACATGTTTAATACTTACGATTATCGGCGCCGAACGTTTTCCGAGCCGATTGTCGGGGGAATTTTGACTCTTAACACACCACACACTACAAGAGAATCTTATAAGATAATCTTAAGACCTTAAGATAATCGGGCGGTGTCTGTCCGTGGTCGGAAGGGGGAAAATCGGGGCAAAATCAGCCCGATTATCTTACAGACTCTGTCACCTAGAGGTCTGAATGATGATTTGCCTCTTCATGTGTGTTTGTAATAATTTTGACAGGTTTCTTCCTAACCCCCCTCTTTGGCTTAAAAAATGTTAAGAAATGTGAAGAAATTTGTAAAAATGTCTTATGTTTATAGCAAATGAATTATGTTTGTATTTTCGATATTTTCGATATGATATGATGTTGTTTTCGATGTGGGGTGTTGTCTTGTTCGGTCTCCTTACATGTAGGCCTATTTCAGATATGTAGGCTACTTAAATCGTTGTCTTAGTATTTTGTCGAAAAGATGTTTTTCTAGAGATTTTTTCTATATTCTGTGTTTCCCCGAGTGCCCCTCAGGGTCTTAAAAAATCTTAAAAAACCTTAAAAAACTTTTAATTATTCAAATTTTTTCTTAACTCATTGAGTGCCGCGCTCCTTTCCAAAGTTTTAGTCAAGTGTACCGGCAATTTAGACCATTTTTGACTTTTTATGTAGAGCCATAGTGTATTCTATATTATTGCCACCAACACATACTTTAGCTCAATTGAAAGGTTTAACTTTATGCTTCAAATGACCACAAACCGTTTGTTTCTACGTGCCTCCGTTCCTGAGAAAAGTCAAGCTAAACATGGCTGGGTTTCACCAAAATCCCTCCTTTTTTTTCTAGAAAAGGAGATAGAGCGTCTTTTATGAAAGCTGCTCTGTTTGTGCCTGTCGCTCTTCTGACACTCGCATTTCTGGATCAAAGGGCTCGTATAAGATAAATATATACAACAATTGTTGTTCTATTCACAAAACCACCATCGGGGGCGGGGTGGGGGGGGGGCGCCACTAAACAACAATAACACAGACGCACCGTGCCGTGTCACAGCTTCTCGCCGCGGAGCGTGAGGGTCTGTCGGCCACAGCGGCTCCGGAACACCGGTCCCACCGGTGGTCGCGGTCCTTCTGTGGTACGGGTCGGTGATGCCGGTCTGCTTTGGCCCAGAGACCATCAGATTTTACCGCGGGGGGACTTTGGGGAGGACACGGTGTTGCTCCAGATGAAGACCGGGCGGGACAGTCGGCTGAGAGCTTCCTGTTTCTGCTCCGAGCAGCTCGAGCAGCTGGAGCAGCAGCGCAGGTGAGAGCAGAGCAGCTGCGCTGCATCTGCATGCAGAACTCCGTTTGCAGAAGCTGAGTTATGATAAAAACTTCCACATCATGAGCTGTCATGTGACTTTGATCGTCATCTATTTCAGTTCTGCTCGTCGTAGAGTCCCCAAATTTACATATAATGTGTATTAAAGTGTCTATTTTCATAATTAAAAAAAAAAGCAAAAAACGAAAAATCTTGTTTTTGGCACTCAACGCATGGGAACGAAAAACGAGAAATTACGTGGTTGGCACTCAATGAGTTAATGTATGAGATTCTTTAATGTAATGTGTAGTTTGATACAATGTGTATATTTTGTTGACACTATATGTAACTTTTTCTCTGTGGTGTTGTCACGTAAGGACGCTGATTGGTTCCGAGGTTATTTATACCGCCTCCTCCCTCACACACACCTTTAGAACCTGACGAAGGTCTCAGGACCGAAACGTTGCTCAATAAAACCTCTGCAAGTGATGACAGTGTGCGGGAGTTTTTTCTCACGTTTTGATTGTTACTGAAAGCATGAAACCAATGAAGGCTGTTTACAGTCCATGTGAGGCCGCAGTGAGCTCTGTGTGTTTACCTTAATGAAGTCAGTGAGTTTGTTGTAGATGTGGGCTCCTTTAGGGAGGAAGAAGCAACTGCCTGGACTGACATCATTGAAGAAGAACAGCTCCTGATCCTGTGAAAAAACATGTCCACATACCATTTTAAGACCAGAATTCACTCTTTCAACATTTAATTTTCACCTCCCTTGTTTTATCTGATTTTCATTTAGCCTATTTCAGACTTCATCTTACCGTCCCGATGCGTCTGTGGTCCCTCCTCCTGGCCTCCTCCTGCTCCTTCTCCCACTCGTTTTTGTCCTTCTCCGATGGGAAGGTAACCCCAAACAGACGCATCAAACTTGACGACTCAGTCTGATTGGCCAGCGTCACGGGCGACAGCTGCGATGTTACAGAGAGGGAGAGAAAAACAATGAGTGGACACAGAGGTGGGAGAGAGAGAGAGTGACAGTCAGCCAGAGGAGGAAAGGTGAAGCGATGAGAGAAACAGCACGTCTGATGGATGGCAGTGTGTTTGTAAGAGCCTAGAACAGGAAAATGGCCTCTGACAAAGACAACATCCTGCTGCTGGTATTTCCAGCCCGGCTGCCATGAAATTCCAGTCTTCCCAGTCAAAGCCCAGTATGGAAACCCCTCCCTCTCCCTGGATCCATAAAGATCAGGGAAATTCCATTTGCCCAGCATGTGCAACGCAGCATGGGCCAAATGAGCCGTGCCAAATGAGTCCAAACATGTATAGTGTTTAGAGATGAGATAAGATTAACCCTGCTGCATTTATCTTTGATTAACAATTGGTATTGTTGCAATCTATTATTTTAAACAGTGATTATTTCAGATTTTAAAAGTGATACAGGCCATCAAGCCCAAAGATGAAATTGATGAAAGCGCTGATGCACAAGGTGGATCTGGGAGCAGGTGTGCAGTAAAATTCAAGGAAACAAGAGGAGAGAACAGAAGAAAAAACACAATGAGGCAAGAGGACAATTACACACACGCAGGCACGCACACACAGACACACACCTGGAGCATCTTGAAGACCTTGAGGAGGCCGGTGTGTGGAAGGAGGGGGCCGCTGCAGACACCCACACTGTCTCCACACCTGAGTCACACAGGACAGATGAAACAGGTTTAATCTCTTCACAAGGGTTTAGAAGACACTGACAGGTCAAGTCAACATCAGGCCCTGTGTGTACAGTATGTGTGTGCACATGCGTGTGCGTATTAATACATGCCTGTATACTGTAACAGTGGGACCATTCATCTGCTCCTCGACCAGCTGCAGTCTCAGCTTGCAGCTCTGTAACAAGAACGCCCACAAAACACACAGAAAATTCATAAATTACCACAGTTCAACGTGGATGGCAGGAATACAGAGAGGAAGTCAACCTCGGTGAGTAAACTCTGGGATAGTAGAGCATATCAGCAGCACACTGTAAACATTATCACTGGCAACATAGATAAACACAGCTGCTACAGGTACATCAGACTTGCTATAAAATATTATATATATTATTATTATATTATACAATATAAAATATATTGGTCTGTTTATAATTTAAAACAAATTAAATCAAGTTCATTTTTTAAAACAATTACCAATACGAATTAGTATAATTTGTATTATTCTATCAATTAAAGGCAAAAATATGCTTAAAAAAACAAAACACAATTAATTTCAATGTACAGTACAGAACATACAGATTTACAAATAAAATATATGCTTGAGTAATTCATCAGCCCTAACCTATTTCTATGCTATAAGTGGAAAAAAGCCAGACAAGCAGCACTGCTAATCAACTATTCAATGTCTGTTCATTGATCAATTATATTGTTCAAATGAATCCTTTTTAAGGAGGACGTATGACATGTTGCTGCAGCAGAAGCACAGATGTAGTTAATAACATTAGTACTGGCAGAAGTTCCCTCAGTGCTGCCAGTTCCAGAAACCTGCTTGAGGCGTTTTATTGAGAACTTGTGAGCAGAAGTTTTATTATTTCCTGTGCTGTGCCTGGTCCGTTAACTCTGAATATCTGCTGTGAATCTGGAGTACTGATGCAGCGATGTTGCTGCCTGGTGTTACTGACCTGAAAGAGCTCTCGCACCTCTTCTGTGTCCAGCTCCAGTGTGGACAGAGGAAGACTGAGGGCTGCAGCTTCCTTACACCGGTCCTCTATGTCATTTAGAGACAAGGCACTGTGGAGACAGAGCAACCGACAAATCAGCAGTGGTAAGACTCTTCTAAAGAAGCTATGAATAAAGAATCACAAGCGACGCAAGATGATCATAGGGCAGGGTCAAGCCAAGCACTCTGTATATGAACTTCAATAATTCATGTAGGGGTAAAGGCAAAAACACAAGCTCAGGAGGACCAAGTGCTGGATATTATTTAAAGAATTTTGTATAGCTTCTTTACCCTTTCTGTAAACAGCCCAAACGAGGACGTACGATATTGTGACAGATTTTGCGGACCACACTGTTGCACCTAAAGAACAGGATACGCCTGTCTCCAGTGGAGATCCTTTATCAGAAATGATTATATTAAGATTTTACCCGTTATCTAGAAGATGGTCACAGTAAAGCCCAAACTCTGATGCTCCCTCCCTGCACACCTCTGCACCAAAGGCCGTCTCCAGCACGCCACCGGTCACACACGCCCCTGTCCTCCATGCCGCCTGAGAGAGGGAAGGACGTAGAGAGTAGGTTAGAAGTAGTACGGAAGGCCCCTAACTAATCAAAGCAAATTTCTAACTAAATTTCCTTAGTGCTTCCTTTGGCCGAGGAAGGAATCTTCTAGTGGGATGATTTATTAACGTTATATCTACATTTTTAAATTTACCTGAACCATCTTTACCTGGTAAGGCAATAAAAGGTCAATAAAAATACAAAATGTAATAGAATACAAAGAGGCTGTGATCATTTACATTTAAACCAAATTCCACCTTAACAGAAAAGTAGAGCATTTCAGATACCTTGAATGATCTCAGAAAAGATTTATGGGAAAATGTTTATTTACCAGTTTTCCCTCGACTGTGTCAAACCCCAGAAGTTGTAGTTCACAGTCCGCCTCTAGAGGTTGTCCAATCTCCCACAGCTCCCCATTCACCTTACTCACCAACGCTCCCTTCGTCCTGCAATAAGATAAAAAAAAACACCTTCATGCCACTGAAATTAAAATAAACACAGTGAAATAAAACGCTGCTGTATTAATATATATTTACCGAATACTCTGAGCGACAAAGAGAGGAGTGGTCACACCAGCTGTTCCTTTCACTGTGCGGCCGTCAGCCAGTCGGATACTGAGGGTCTTTTCTGAAGGTTCAACTTTCTTCTTCTTCTTCTCCCTGAGTGACTCAAAGACTCGCAGACGCTCCGATACAACTGGGGACACCTGCAGCTGGACAAGGAGGAAAGAAGTAAACATCAAGACGTGAACAGGAAGAGAGGGTGATGAAGTAGGACACATAAGAAGGCAGCAGAAAAACAAGTTTACATACATGTGCAGCACAACTAGGAGGCAGACCATGATATAGAGGTATGTGATTTTTGTGAATAAAAAAAAGACCCTTTCTTTGTGGATTCTGTCTTTCCATTATTTTAAAATCTATGTTATGGTCACATGATAGCATAGTTTTAAACTATTTTACAGCTCTGGCAGAGTGGACCCTTCACCTCTAGCTTGTATTACATAGTAATCTCATCCATCCATCCATCCATCCATCCATCCATTCATTCATTCATTCATTCATTCATTCATTCATAGGGCGCCTGTTAGTTTAATAAAACTTAATTCAAACAGCCTCCCAAACTCTGAAACACTGTTTCAACAAAAGTTATTCTATAACCAAACAATGTGTTGAGTTACTAAAATGTAGCTAAACTGTTTTGGCTACATTTTAGTATCCGATACATTCAAAAGTGCCACTAACTAGTACCATTATATTGAATCAACTGAAAAACAACACAAAACAACTGTATTAAAATGTAGGCCTATATGTAATGTTATACTGACATGCATAACCCAAATTATTAACTGGGGGAAATTAAGCTGAAATATGTCTCAGGGGGATAAAGTTGTATTGTACATGTCACTGAAGTCAAACAATGATGCCTGCACATGTACATTGGTGCTGAGACTAAGTATCGTCATTACTGATTATTTGTTTTGTCCAGAAAAGGTACAAAATTTGCCAAGAGCGTCCATCTGAGTTTTCCAGAGCTCAAGGTGACATCCTTAAAAATCATGTTCAATAACTTAAGATATTTCAGTTGCAATAAAACAGAGAAAAGCAGCTAATCCCCACATCTAAGGTGCTGGAATAAGGTTATTCTTCCATTTCTGCTTCAACAGTTGATCTTATGATTACTTAATCATCAAAATAACTACAGATTGGACAACTGACATACTGATTTCAGCTGTACTGTAGAGGCTACTGTTTATCTCAAATATACAACAGTCTATACAAACCCAGGTGTCGGACTAGGACCAATGTGACTGCAAACATAAGATGGAAACTAAAGAGAAACAAGGTTTAAATTGAGAACAGCTACATCTCCCCAGAGGAAAAACAACAGCTGCAGCTCTGCACACTGACAGCGCGCACACACACACACACACACACACACACACTGTAGCACAGCTAACGTTAGCTGTAGTTACTGCAGTAAGGACAAGCGCGCGCACCTTGCTGTACCTCCTGTGAGCGCGCAGTGTCGCACGAGCTGCCAGCCGACAGACAACCAGTCTGAACAGGTGTGTCACCGCCATCCTACACACACACCTGCCTAAACACACTCGCTCATTTCCTAACAACTCCACATTACTGTCCCCTCTCTCTGCGAGCGGCCATTTCACCGGAAGCGCATTAGGAGAGCAGCAGTGACGTTGCGGGCGGAAAACTGTGACGCTACCATAGGGCAGCGTGCGCGTTCCCGAGAAACGGCGCCAGAGCGCGCTTTCACAGTGGAACTGCGCATATAGTTAAAGAGCGGGGCATCTGCTGTTGTCAGATAAGATAGGCAATAATAACCCACTGTTAACACCTCTGGCCATGCAGGCAGGTCAGGCCTCTCAGACTGGATCCAATTATGCAAATTTAACGAAAGCGCGCACACTCAGCGGGACTTGACGACAGCTGCAGCCCAGCACACACCGAGGCAGCACCTATGGTGCACAGGAGATGAAAGAAACTACACCTGCCCGAATTAAGTTCACACAGACACCGACTTTAAGACCGACCAGCAGAGTCTGCGAGCTCCGGCTTCATTAGACTGAAGAGCTCACAGCTACAGCCTAAAATATTACTGCTCCACAGCCCGAAGCCTTGGTAGCCTATCATTTAAATCTGTAAAAGAGAAACTCTAAGTATTTTACCCTCTAGGAAAACCACCTCCACTGCAGCGACGGTCAAATAACTGACAACCCTAGAGCCAACCTCGTGGAAAGTATCACAACAAACACAAAATTCAAGATTCAAATAAAATTAAAAAAATTAAAAATCAACCTAAAACCTGAATGCATAATGACAATAAGTTACCAAGTGACTGCTATGACTCTGGGGCAGCTCAGTTCACGCCATGATAATGTTTTGGTTTTTATTCTCAGACGTCAATAGTTGTATAGTAACATCAGCATCAAACTAAACAACTGAAGTTACCGCTGGCTGCCACTTGGGGGAGCTACCACACTTTCAGACAGTGTTCTGCCTCTACATAATCAAAACAATACATTTTAGCATCTGATAGTGTAAATGCTGCGCATTCAGCCATTTCAAAGTATGTTTTCATGTCACGAATGCTAACTGTAAAACTCTTGGCCATTTTACTGTGGTTGGACCCAACAGTTGTTAAACCACGTATAGATTTATGTGTATTTTATGTAGGACTAATTCTGGTATTTGCTCACTCACTTCAATCTGTCCAAGGTAAAGTGAAGCATCCAAGTATAAAATATAAGAGCTTTAAGTGCTACATGATTTAAATCAAGAGGTCCTGTGTGATTTTCTCAGAAAGCTGACTGTGAAGGAGAGCTGATACTTTCCCTGTGGTACAAAGTGTAAAACATATGGGACAGTTTGGCTGTACAATTCACTGTTCACTACAGAATAGTGGAATACCTGCCATCACGAAACACTTCCCTTTGAATGCCTAGTCTAGCTGAGAAGATGCAACATAACTACATAAAGTTATGTCATTAACTGAATGACACTATATTAAGAAAAGGTTGACTATCATTTGATTGAAAACTTCGCAGCCATTGCTCATGGTGTTACTCTGTTACGTTGTGACTGAAGTTATGGCTGCTGAACTGCAAATGTGGCCTATGCAACCGAGGCGCAAAACCAACATAAATAGTGTTGCAACAATTTCAAATTGCATTCCTAAAATATGAATTTCCACCAACAGTGTGCATTGTAGTGTGAAGTGGGAACAAAAAAGTGAAACAAAGTCAGTTTCCTCAAGAAGGTAATTAAGAGAAAAGTGAGTCCAGGTCTTTGCAAGAGGAAAAAAGTTGTAGAAAACAGCAAATCACCCCCCATGTTAAAATAAGACAGTGCACCAACTGCTTACAGTCAGTGTTGCAACCAAAAAACCAAATGAGATAATAAATGTGAGGAAAATGGATGCAGGTCACTCCATGAAAGTGCTAACAAAATATATCCATGTAAAACTGTGATATGCTCTGGAAAAAAATATAGATATGTTTGCATATATTCACTGTGTAAAATAACTGCTGCAGGATGTGTGCATCACACCAGAAAAGATTGGACACTCAAAGACCAGTGATATAGCATCATTGATGAGAACAGCAGTAATAGCAATTGAACTTATCAAATATACACAGATAGATGAACCATCAACTTTGTCACTTCTTCAGTTATTCAAACTCATCTTGTCAAAGTTGTCTTGAGGTCAAGAGAAAACAAAGGCGGTTATTTACAGGGACAATTAACGTGTTGAACTTGGTGAGTGCTTAGTGAGCAAGAATTTGTTAAGCAATTGTCGCCTTCTGTGATCACACCAAACTAATCTGGATGGATTATTAGCTTCTTGACTGTGTGACTGCAGAGATGACAGACATACAGTTTACAGAGTGGTAACAGACTTGTATGACATTCAGTGAAACATCAGAGCTCTGACGATGTGCTATAACACTGCAGTGACATATATCCTGTGTGGTTACATTTTCACAATGTATCGCGATCTGTCTTGATGAACTGTACTTTGAAGTCAACTTGTGAGTGAGCACAGGAGACAGCACACATCTCATGATCAGACAAACACAGGAGACATGAGTCTTTGACACAAACACTCGGCCTGCACCTCTCACTACGTTTATACACGTCATCGGTTTAGGACAGAGGGCAGCATTATGGCAACAACTCCTGTACAAGAGAGAGGACTGCTGCCATTGTGCCTACACTTTTTTTTCTCTTTTTTTTTAAACCACAAGATGTGTTGAGAGGTGCAGAAGTGTTTTTGGATGAAGCCATGTGAGCACAAGGGGGCTCAAGGGCAAAAGCATGAAATTAGCAAAGAAACAAAACAGAGGAAGGGGCAAAAACAACAGGAGGATTTAAATCAACCATTTACAAAACAATCATAATTGACTCAAATCTCTTCACCCCCGATATTATCTGTGGGTATCGGTGCTGCTGCAAATGGTAAATTGCCACACCTATCTTAAAGAGGAATACAGCGCAAAAAATAAAAGGCATAATGCAATGTTGAAATGGCAGCAGCTGTTTAGGTAAATGAAAACAAGTTCCTCTGAAAAAACAGCGCAATTTAAGTGATAAATAGTCACCAAATAAAATACCTCCCTCCCCAGTTGAATTGAAACTCTGGATTTTATTCAAGTCAGTACATGTTGAAGCCTCGCAAAAGTGTGGTTCAAACTGAAATGCCCCCCCATTTTCTACTGAGTGTCTTCATGACTGACGTCTAACTTGAAGCGCGCACAAGCAGACATTTATGTTAGAAATAAAAAATACATAGTTATCTTCGCCCTCCTCTTCTGCGTGGTTGTTTCAAAAGGAGGACAGAAAGGTGCGACAGATACTGCAGAGAAATTCCTCCGGAGCTAAAGCTTATCCAAGGCCTCATTCACAGTAAAGACGGGGTGCGTGAGTGACCATCAATGTCCTCAGTAACAGAAACAAGAGCTTGAAGAGAAAAAGCTGTATCATCTCAGTTTTTTTTTTATATTTACAAGCTTAGAAATATACAGTGGGAGGGATAGAAAGGTGAAAAAGATTGAGCAAGAGAAGAATATTATTTACAGCAGGTACTCAAGAAATATGATGTTAAATGTTAACCTCAGCGGCAACACAAATCTCAGCACTTCAAATGAGATATACCTTCTCAGAGCACACAACACGCACACAACACACACACACACACACACACACACACACACACACACACACACACACACACACAACACACACACACACACACACACAACACACACACACACACACACACACAACACACACACACTCTCATGGAAGAATAGATAACGTTGGAACTTACTGTCATCATTTCAGTTAAACATTTTCAAAGCAATAGTTTGACATCTTTAGAAATGTGGTTATTCTTGGTTAGTCTGCTATATACGAAGGTGGTGACAGGAGACAATTAGCAGTACATGGAAATTGTAAATGGCCCAAGGGCGAGTCTGGTGCTGTCTGAAGATAACAACATCAATCTGCCCTCTGTGACTGGGGGGCAGTGGCTTCCTGAGTCCTGACGTTGCCATGACATTTGTCAGGCAACAAAGACTCAATGAAGTTACTGCTCCCAGGCACAAATCTACCCCCAATAAAACCACAATTTGCACTTTAACAAATAAGAAACTAGGTTTTAGAGCTGGTGGTAGATTGATTTAATTTTTTTTTCTCTAATATATATTTGGACAGAACCAGAATAGCCGTTTTCCAACATCTTTATGCTAAGCCTTTTAAATTCACTGCTGGCTGTAGCTTCATATTTAACAGACAGACTGATCTACTAATCCAACTCTGAGCAAGAAAACAAAATGCTGTTTATTTTTGCTTAGTTCCAAAAATATCAAACTATAACTTTTTGTCTCTCTTTCTATGTATCCCATGAGACCTTTACCTTTCTCTCCTGCTCTCTTTTAGCCAGAGTAACTATACAATCACACATGTAGGTAAACTCTAAATAAAAGTATAGTTTCATTTCAGCTTGAACTAGTTTTCCTTCCTATTTTTATGTGACTCTTCAACCAGACTTAGTGAAACTTTTTTCTACTGTGTATGGACAAATGGAAAAAGGGACATATTGAGGGTCGTTACACAACACTCTGCACTATGTAACTGATAACCTCCGAGCTGTGCTGTACAGTGTTAGATGACTGGCTGGCTACCTACCTGAAGCATGAAGACCTAATCAGCTATTTACACACGACTCAAGGTAGTTTTAATTCAAGCTAATTAACAGAGTAAAGATATCTGGGCTCATACCAGCGGGGCTAACACACACACTGCGACGCTAGATGTGTGGCTTGCACTTCTCATTCAGCTTGTCATAGACGACCACTTCAGTAGCGCGGCGGTAGGAAGGGTCTCTTCTGCCCGTGATGGAAGGGACCACCTGTAAATGGAGGACCGGGCCTTTTGCCCCCACGAAACCCCCCCATGTGGGAATCTTGGTTATGGTGCTGAGGCGGGGCTCGGCCTCGCAGCAGAGGTCTCTGTGAGATGGGGACTGAGAGGATCGGGGGGCGAGAGGTGGGCAAGTTGAGGAGGGGGACAGGGTTAGAGGTTTGGCTGCGGGGTTGGGCCGGAGGACTGGTGGGGGGTTTCTGGAGAGGAGGGGCAGCGGACTGAGCGGAGAGGCGGGTGGGTGCGGTGTCGACTGCAGGGGAGTTGGGCGTGGAGGGAGAGGGGGTGGAGGAGGTTGGGGAGGGGGAGGGGGAGGGAAGAGGTAGATTCAGAGGCTCCTTCACTCGGCCCAGTAGAGGTGGGGGGACACCGGGGGTACCCGGGCGGTGGAGGGGGGGTGCGTGGCGCGGTACAAAAGGCTCTTTGACGGTGCCAGGACGGGGAAGCTGTGGGGGCTCGCCCAGCAGCGACGTCATGAGGGGCGGGGGCGTCACCTTGTTTCCTCGGGGACCCCCTCCGCCTCGCTCTCCGCCGTCAGGTCTGACCGGGGGGGGGAGGGAGAGGGGGCGGTCGACAGGGACCAGCACCCCTCCCACCATGACCGCGGAGGGCACGGCGGGGTGGTTGGGTGGAGGGGAGGGGCGCTGTGGAATGGGGGGAGGAGGGGGTCGTGGCATTGGTGGGGGGCCGCCGAAGAAAGGGGATGGAGGAGGGGGGTGCTGGTGGAGGTGTGATGGGGGGGGGCCCTGGAGGCCGTCTGTGTGGTAGGGCATCTGGAACTGGGCCTGGGGAGGGAGGTGGGGGTGAGGGTGGGATGGGGGCGGGTGGAGGTGGGGGAGGAGGAGCTGTGGGTGAGGAGGGGGCATGGAGGGGTTCCTGTCCTCGGAGCCTCCTGGGCCAATGTTAAGAGGAGGGGGCACAGCGCGCGGTGATGGGGGCTGAGCCTCCATGTATTCCTCCTCTTCGTACCACATCACTCCCCCCGGCCGGCTGCCGGCCCCTCCCCCTCGCCGAGAGCCTCGGCCAATCACGCGGATGCTCTCCACCGTCTTGATGCGCTCGCCGGTGAGCGGCCGGTTGGAGTAGCCGAGAGTCTGAATGGGCGCCCCTTCGGTGCAGGGCGACACTAGTGTCTCGATGCGGTGGTACTGACCCTCCTTCCCCTCCCCACCTGGAGACTCTGGACCCCTCCCCTTGTCCTCTCTCTTTCCGCCCAGCCCACTGTCATCTGACCCGGAGCTCGCCTTACGAGACCCTCTCCTCTCGCCCATCGCCCGGTTGAGGCCCATCATCCTCAGCTGGCCGTGGTGTCCGTCTTTCTTACCCTTCATGTCACTACTGGGGGAGGAGGAGAGCTGCCTCCTGACGTTTATTGCTTCGTCTTCCTTTGACTTCGTGCTGTTCTTTTTACCGGCGCCGTATCGTGAAGACGAGGAACCCATGAAGTCCCCGTCGCTGTTGCTTCCCGACGGGGTGATGACAGCGTCCCAGGGTTCGCTGCGGTAAGCTGTGGGCGAGAGGTTATGACCTCCAGAGGAACTTAGAGATTCTGGCACACTCCCGGGCGTGTCCATCATCTCGTCCTGGGTCGGCGTGCCGGCGGCCTCGTCTCTCACCGGGGTACCGTCCACCCCGTCGGGACTGACGTCACCTAGAGCGAGACTGAAGCCCGGGTTACCCTGCAAGAAACTGTTGATTTTTGATTCTAGGCTCGGGGGAGAGACTGAGAGAGCTGAGGGACGAGGAGGGGGCGGAGGCGGAGGGGACAGCTGTATCTCTTTCTCCCAGTCTCTGGTTCTCGCTGGCATGTCTCGTTTGAGGTTGTTTCCCTGACTGGGTTTTGTTTTTGGGGTGGTGGGGGTAACTGGTGTTTTCACTGTGGATGAGTCTGGGGAGGTTCGGGTGGGAGTGGCGGAGGCAGAGTTTGTCACGCTTTGTAGGAGAGAGGACAAACCTGCGTCACGACAGAAACAAATGGGAAGAGAGAAGAGGAGACAAATAAGATCCTTGTATATCAAATACATCACATATATTTAGTAAATGCTAGTTGTAATTAATAATACAATCACCGTTTGTGCGTCTTACCTGGTGTGTTTGTTTTAGACAGAGCATTGAGTATGCCTTCGGGCGTGATGTCTACACGTGACAGGATACTGGCCAGGGCAGGGCTTGGAGGGGCTTTAGAGGCTGTTGATTGGGCAGAGGGGGTGGTGGGGGTCCCAGGAGATGGCCGTGGTGATGGACTAGCTGCTGAGAGGCAGACGAGGGCAGAGAGACGGAAAGATCAAAGTCACTGCACAAATCTCAGAAGTGACTCAAGCACATTAAATCAATCCCAAGCTCTTAACTTTTTTTCTGTTCTGGTTACATCATGCAGTGCAGGTGTGGATTCTTTCAGGGCAGGGACAAAAATTAAAGTTTTAACATAACACAGCGGTTGTTACTTTGGCTAATAAAACGTTTTTTAAAAATGTATTATTCTTGTTTAATAACAGTAACTGAAAAAGTCTCAAAATGATTTTTTATTTTTTAAGTATATATTTTTGGGGCTTTTTCGCCTTTAATGGACAGGAGAGTTGACATGCAGGATAGGGCTGCTCGACGTGGGATTCAAACCGGGGCCGCCTGCAGTGAGGACTATAGCCTCAACACATGGGGCGGGTGCTCTACCAACTGAGCTGAACACCGCCCCGTCTCAAAATGATTTTGATGAGTTGCTCCAACAGGCCTTGATCGTTGGTGCACCATCTTCTCACAAAACCACACACACACACACACACACACACACACACACACCTGTATTCTTCATGGCAGACGTGAGGGAGCTGAGAATGGAGCTGATCTTTCCCAAGTCCACCTTCGCCAGGTTGACACCTAGCGGGGTGCTTGGTGCACTCTGAGCGGTAGCAGAGGTGGGAGTCACTGGAGTGGCTGTAGCAGCAGCCGTAGCGTTTGTCTTCGAGGCTTTCGTAGGAGTAGTTGGAAGCTTTGACGATGCATCCGACTTTGTAGCCTTGGAAACAGCAGCGGACGCCTTGTCTTTCTTCTCATCTGCTAGTGAAAATAATTCAAAGAGCTGATACATTTCAAATCTCAATCACAACCATATAACTGGGCAGCCTGATGTGGCCTGACATGGACATTTCAACACAGTGCAACCACAGATCTACAACACTCTGGAGCCACTAACCCCCTGGTGCAGCAGCGTCAGCCTCTTCTTCAGACATGTCCATGTCCTCCATGTCTCTGTTGTCGCTCGGCATTTCTCCATCGTCCATGGCCTTGCCGTCCAGCTCTGGGTCCACCTGGGCTCTGCCTGCTCCCAGAGCCAGGAAGGGGGAGTCAGAGCCAGTCGGGGAGGGGGCATCTTCGGAGGGTGAGGGGATGGGGGAGTCATCGGGTCCAGGAAGAGTAGACTTGAGGGAATCCAGTTTCCTTTTGAGACTGGCCACACGGTTGGCAAAGGCATTGTATGCCTAAGCAGAAAGAAAGTAGAGAAACACATGGGAAACAGTGTGGATCAGTTCACCAACAGTCATTCCTACAAAGCAAACGTAATGTTTTTATTTTAAAATACAGAAATAATGATAATAATAATAATAAATAATAATAATAATAATAATGACATTTCACAGTAATTATTATGAAGGGAATTGACAATGCAATGATTTGATCCAACACTCACATTGGCCACAATCTTGACCTCCTTGTACTGCATCTCATAGAAAATGTCTGCGTTTCCCAAAGCTTCCAGCAGAGGAGGCCCTGTTTTCAACTCTTTCTCCAGGAAGCTGACAAACTCCTGCAGCTTCAAACTGCCATCCTCAAAGTCCTTAGCGAACTTGTTCCCTCCTGCCTTGTCTGCAGGACGAGACAATTGACAAAGTCAAATACATGGTGTCTTCTGTACAGAGAATAAAGTGGTCGTATGTCTTCTAAAAATCATTCTATTGATAATATACATCACTTCTCTCAAACATCTGTCACTTCATCCACTTCCACTATTTATATATACAGTATATATTCTTTATTGGACCAAAATGTGATTTATCTGCCGAGCAAAATAAACTCTAAACATTTATGTGATGGAGAAAATTTCCCCTCATTTTAATTTGAACAACTTAACAGAAATGGTATGTGAACCCCTTGACCTCATATGTATGAACACTCATCTACTCTCCATGTTGAGTGTATGGTTAAAGAGTGGAGTATGCTATGGGTTGAAGACAAAGTGCACAGGATAATAACTGGGCAATGACGCAGAAATAAGCTCGGTGACATCTGACCTTTAAGCCTCTTGAGGGCCTCTGTGCTGCAGACATCCACCCTGAGAGCTGCCAGCTGCTTCTCCCTGAACTCTTCCTCGGCAACTGCTCTCTTATACCTCGACAACTGTTCAATGAGGGAGTGAGGCTAGGAAAGAAACAGAGTGTAAATGAACATGTACATCACTAATGACACTGCCACAGACATGTTTAAGCCAGCACAAACAAGACTTACTGTGAACTCCGCTACAATCTTGGACTTGAGGGCAGCCTTGGTGGTGGTTGGGGCTAGAGATTAACAGTGAAACACAAATTTAATACACACACTTTGTGTTGAACCTGGAAATCATTTGTATTCTGTCATAAGTTATTGCACTCTTTAATTTGAGTTACAAACTGACCAACTGCAGGTGGAGTCTCTTTTTCCTTCTCTTTTTCTTTTTCCTTCTCTTTCTCTTTCTCCTTCTCCTTTTCCCTTTCCTTTTCTTTGTGCTTCTCTCGCTCCTTTTCCTTTTTATTCAAACTGGCTTTTAACTGGGTGGTGAGCTCCTCAGGATACACACTCCTCTCCTCCCAAATTGTAAGGATCCTCTCCACTGACTTGCGCACCTTTCCATCTCTGATGGTGAAAAATGGGAACACAAATGTCACATTTCTTTTTTAAACAAAGTAATAGCCATATATTGAAAGGACAAACACATCTAACACTGCCTCAATACTACAAATACTGAGTACCCACCTGATGAGATGGATCGCATGAGGAAGGACGTCCGCAAAGGCAGATCGATAAACAATGGCGTTCTTTCTTTTGCAGTTTTGTATCACATCATTGGCAAGGTAGAAGAGATTCAAGCGATGATTATTGTCAGCTGGAAAAAAAAAGCAAACAAAGAAGACAGGATAAGATTTGAGTGAACATTACTCTGGGGTGTCCTCATACTCAAGTGGTCAAAGCACATACAACACAACAGCAGTGTCCCTGGTTCTCAGCCATCCAGGTGTGTTGGGTATCCTATCCTCCCCCTCTCTCCCAAAAATGAGCAGATACAAGAGAATAGCATCACTGCTATGGGCACACCCTGTAAGACATGGTTCAGGGCTACAGACGGACTGATAAATCGATTTTGGCCAACAGTGGCTTATCACGGACGGACATATTGGATCGGTGTGTATGTCTGCTGATAAGTTAGAAATAACAGAACAAATGAATTTATAATATTTTGCCATCAGAGTGTAATGACAGGTGAATTTTTCAACGGTACTTTTTTTCCCGCGCAGTATGCATATCAGTCACAGTTCTATTTTAAAAAATGTCAAGAAATGTTTTCATGTGATCAGCTGTAATACGCCATTTGCCAAACTTACTGCACCAAGTTATTATGCAAACGGTTACATTGTTCCTACACTGTCATAACAGATTCATTCCATATAGTATTTAGTTTTATTTTTCTCATCATTTGCAGTATGGGCAGTTTTTGTCTTCGTGTAAATTGGGTTTCATCCAAAAGCCTTTCAGAATTCAGATCTTATAGAAACAGTTATGGTTTAACAGGAGGTTGCCTGCTTTTACTGCTTAGTTCAGTCATAGCTCTAAAACCATTTCCATAGTCACCTAACTTTAAAAATTCATCCCTCACCCAGGCATTAAAAAAAAAGCAGTATCGGGAAGGACATAATTACAGCCAGCGAAGCGAACAAAAACTTAAGCTAATGTCCCCTGCATTTCAGAGGAGAATATTGCCTTTAGATTTTTCCATAAAATTTATGAAAGCAGATGTGACCACCCCAGGTAATGAAATGCTTAAGTACCAATCGCTTCTTAAGTTTGATCTTATATAGTACAAAAAAAGAGACAAATATCTACAGTTTATGGCATTACGAAATCGCCATTACAACATGGAGCCAAACAACATCTGTTTATCACAGATTAGGTACGTAATATAAGCAGAATAGATTTATACTTTTTTTTCTCCTTTTGATTCTTTGTTTTACCATTGTCCATAACAAGGGTTCACTAGAAACGTGGTTGACACTAAAGCATTATATTTAACAAAACACCTGAAATGAAATGAGAATCTATATGACAAGTGTATCTACACAGCACTGAACAACAAATGACAATTGCATGGAAAAAGATCAAAATGAAAATGCATAAAAAACACTCAACTGTTACGATCACCACAAGACTAAAACTATATCCACCTCCATCGAGAAGACAAATCTGTAACCTAAACAGCACATCTGCATCCTCTGCTCTACGGCTGTAGACAATTAGACGGCAAAAAGCCAAACAACAAACACAACCTGAGTGGCATTCAAAGCCCATGAAGAGGCGCCAGGTGAATGAGACATTTTAAATGTCCACAAACTCTACAGCAGCAAAGTAGAATTACAAATATGTCAAATCATGTGCATCATCATTGTGTGTCCTCTTGGTACAATACAAGTTGATTATAGTGAAGATACTGCCTTTGGGCAACTATTATGCCTCTAATTTAGACAGAACATGTGCATGACAAAGACTGTATGTAAATCAGTCTGATGTACATTTTCTCTCTCTACTCTAAAGAAACAAATATTCAGTTAACTGAAAACCTGCTGAGCTCAGATAGATATTGAGTCAAGTAAAATGTCTAATACAGAACTTGCAGCAGTAAACAACAATATATCAGACTGCTTCTCAAACCCAAAACAATCTTTCTGTTACTAGAATATTTTTGTTCCTTTGCGTTGTATGAACAGACTGACACACAATCAAAACAAGTGACAACCAAAGGGTGAATTACTGTACATAATCTGTCTGTTAATTAGCATTAATTTGAGTAAGAGAAAGTAAACGGCTCAGTGTTGCTGTTGTGTCAGCTCTGTTTAAAATGTCTGAAACGTAACACTGCACAATGAAGTCCTAACGCGCACCACAAACTATGAAACTATGCTGTACCTTAAAAACGTTAGCCTCTTTATTTTCATCATCCTCTCAACAGTATCCACTCTAGTAACATTACTGGAACTTGCTTATTATCCCATCACAGGACAAGTATCAATCAAATGAGCTCATATACCAAACGCCAATACTGATGTGACACTCAGACCAGGGCTCAAATACAACTTCAGTTATTAATATCCAAAAATGGCATGTTGACTACTCTATGTATGAGGGCAAACTGCCAGATAGGAAGGTCTTCTTCAGTCTTTTTATCAACTGCATTGAAGAGAAAAGATGAAATACCATACTAAAAAATATGATGTAATGTAATGTCTACCTGCAAGCTAGGGGGAAAGAAAATTGACTGTCCTTGCATCAGCTTTATACCATTTAGACATCATTCATTTTAGATGAGACCGAACATGTCGTCGTACAGAACCAGCAGTAACTGATGATCAGTGGATTGCCTCTTGGCACCGCGCTCTCCATCAGTGAATAGTGGCTCAGCCAGTTCACAGCAGCTCATTGTGTGTTGTCAGCATAAACTTTTATCGTGCATTCCTCTGCTGGCACAGATGCAGGGTGGGTACTGTAATGGGTATCATCAAAAAAGATGGCCACATGATGATGATGTGACTGATGCTGACGACGACTCAACCAGAAACTCCCTAATGGATCTTTAAATCTGCTAATCCCAGAGGCCAGGCCTAGAGCGATTTAACTCTTAAGTCATTTGTAGAGCTGCTTGATTATGGAAAAATCCTAATCACAAACGGTTATTTCGGTCAATATTGACATCACGATTATTTACACGATAACCTATCTTTGACTTATCTCTGTTTCTTTATTAGTTAGTTTTGAGTAGGTTTGAGGTGGTTTAAAAGATCGGTGGTGTTGCTAAGTGGTGCAGAAACCACCTTGAAGCAAATCTTGCCCATTATGTTTTTTCTCCTCATGGAATTGTCCGAATACAAAGTGTTCCCACACAAGAGAACTTGTTCTACCTTTCATGTTGACCAAACAGCACTTCTCTCCCTCTGCCATCTTCACTTGCATTGATTTTTAAATACAGTGTGTCCCCCCACACACACACACACACACACACACACACAACTTGCCTCACTGACAGTATAGGCTGAGCGAGTGCAGCGCAATGAAATCCCAATAATCTTGTAAACGGAAACGGAAAAAGACGGAATAATAATTTTCTCCCCAGTTATATTAGTTCTAGATCATTTGGTGCCAAAATTGAAATTACTGTAAGATCAAAATTAGATCAATTTAACAGCCCTGGCTTTTACTTTACCTTTCTGTAAATGCACCAGTGTTAGCCAAGTAGCTAGTTTTCAACTGCAATATATGTATAATTGTTTTAACATTTTGATCAACACTTTGGTGCAGAAAACTAGACAGATCCAAGCATCTTTTTTTAATGTGACATTCAGGTACATTTTATCAAAGCAATCGTTAATATTAATAAATATACACACTGCATTGGCTTCCATATATAATGAAATCCAATGTAATGCAATAAATCTGTTCAACCCTGTCTTATAAACTTTAACACAGTCATATCTGAGTTGTTATGAGGCAGCATCTAGGTATTCACTTACAATAATAGGCCCTCAGTCCTCATAAGAACTATTACAATGTTTGACAGCTGGTAGTAAAATGGCATTAACTAGAAGAAGACTTTTCTTATCATTGTCAATTAATTAACAGGTTTGTGAATGCTTCCAACTTCACTCTCTCAATATGAAAACTCATTAGCAATATCCATAGTTTTCATCCTTCATTCACCATTATCAATAGAAGCCAAAGAACAAAATATAACCTGGTGAAATATGTGGTATACTCTATTGCCGTCACTGTTCTGCATACATTCAGCTGAGAATGGGAAGAAAACGGTGTAAATCTACACATGTATGAATCACTCAAAATAACCAGCTACAAAAAAACATATTTCTACAAACTTGAATAAATCGTTTACGGTTGCACAAACTAATATCATATCTGAGATCATGCACATTTCTGTAAAACACTCATCTCATCAGTCATCACTACAAAATAATGCACACTGTCTTAAATCCTGCTGTAATTACACGTTTGACTTTAGTCAAACATTGAAAACAAGCAATCACGGAAGTTCAGTTTTTAACCTTAACACCTCATCCCAGCCCATGGGCCATCTCAATCTGGCCCACGACCACTTCGAAGAAAATAAATAAATAACAATCCACATCACGTTGTCTCAAGGCGGATGGCTACAATGACTTTGTACTACTATGTGACTTGACTCCCACAGAGGGCGCTTTCTTAATCTAGACTGGATTAAATGGCATAGCAGAAAATAAATTAGTGTGTTTGTTCTTAAAATGATAAGCCTAAACTTTTCTTCATTCAGTAATGCAGGTCTGTGCTATGTTGTTAAAGTCTATGTTATCTACACATATAAAACATTTAAAATAGTATCTATGAATATCATTTTACAGTCATGGTCAGTATTAAGTTGTGATGATACAGTCTGCCTTGGCTTGAGTCCATATTTATAACATAATGCAGTGCGTTTCGTCAGTGAGCTGTGGTGCATGTCAGACAACTGCCAAGATGTTTAGGCTAATATAAAGGTTGATGATGCGATTATGTGGATTGTGTTATGTAAGCAGTCTTTTCACATAGAGCTGCAAAAAAAAAAGTCAATATTTTCTAACAGAAAGTTTTTGGTTTTTGAAACAAGGGACTATGCCTTCTGGACTGGTAAATAGCCCTTTGTAAAACAATTATGTCTATCATGTAGCCTAGTTTATTAATTCAGCACTATGCATTTCATGTTTCAATTTGATTTTTAATTGTGTGGCCCTTCACTTACTCCATATGGCCCTCTGGGAAAAAAATATTGTCCACCCCTGCCTTATCCAGAATGTATCTTATCTCAGAGCTTTCAACTACATGTATCAGGCTTCAAAAATACCTAGATGGTTTTTGTTCTTTCAAGATATTCGGATTGCAGCTTGAGTAAATAATGAAGCCGCAGGACAGCTCTGATCACTAACTGCAATGTTTCAAATGCCGTACGCAGGATTTACAAAACCTCCTTGGCAGTAGCAGGGAGTCACGTCCAAGGTGCTGCATTGCAATTAGAGCTGTGATGATCAGTACATTTATCGATTTGACTGCAGTAATTAATCTGTAGCTACTTCAATAATGGCAAAGGCAAATTTCTCAAATGTGATGATAACATAAGGCAGTCCGGCTGACGTCACGTTTTAGTATCGCTTCGGCTCGCTTGGAACCAGGGCTGAGGCAGTACTAAAATAGTACCTGGTACCAGGTGGAAAAGCAAAAAAAAGCGTACCGTCCTAGTGGAAAAGCAACAATAGATGAACCATGACCATTGAAATTGCTACTCAATTTTTACTGTCATCATTTCTGTCATTATATAGACAAATACAGATAAATCAAACAATCAAGATAAACAATTGGAATATCAATTCATAAAAATATCATTACTTGTCATCCTAGTAATGCCTCTGTAGTTTTAAGTTTGAATATAAAAACCTTTCAGACACACAACTGAACTTGAAATTCCCACATTTAGCATTTAAATGAGGACGACTCTAAACAGAGTAGTGAAGGGATGCAGATGAACCATTAGTTTAGAAATGAGGTCAAACACTTGTCAGACTCCAATGATACTAGTCTGCAAAGACTTTTAGGTGTCACTTTGTACTGATGGTCACCAATAACGGATATACAACCAAAATATCTACTGTGTTAAACTTGCAATTACCAACCTAGATCACCCATCAAGTTTAAATTACTGAAATACATGTTACACCAACACAAAAACAGTAAAAACAGTAAAATTTACATCAATTTTGGTCTAACTTGTAACAAGCTGCCTCCAGATCTTTGTCTTACACCAATGTAACAATACAATGCAGAAATACTAGGCTACTTAAATTCTTACCTCTGTAAAAGTATAAAAACTATTAGAATCAAAATATATTTAAAGCTCTTAGCAGAATGGTTTACTTTGGAAAATATGTTATTGCACTAATACTTGACACTTGACTTTTTGTATTGCTGCCCGTAAAGATGGGGTTCATTTTTAATTACTTTACATACAGCTGAGTAGCTTTTTAAGTTCCCTCCAATAAAGTCTCTTCTTCCCATGTAAATGACACGTATCAACGTATTTGATTATACGTTTTGAATTTCTAATTTGAATCTGCGCATATCAATGACAACTATTAACACACAGTGGAATTTAAAAAAAAAATGCAATATTTGTTTACCAACTACAACAGAGCTGAAGTATAAAATGCAAGTTAACTCTAAATACATCAAAACTGAATTTGAATCCAATATGTGAAGTACTGGCAGTGTTATTATTTACACAGCTGCTGTAAGGTAAAAATGTGTTTCGGTTATCACTCTGATTTACCCTGTAATTTTTAACCCCGGCTTTAAATGCTGCTTTGAGTGGACTTTCCCTTTACCCCGACTTGAATAAAGGTAACTAATTCATCCCAAAATGAATCCTGCAGGTCGGACCCCTGCAGGACCTGCACACTGATCAAACTGCACAGGACCGACGATTAAGCTAAGGTTAAATATTGGAGCACAGGGCCGTGACCACCTTCACCTCAGGGGTTCATCCACCGAGATACGCGGTGCACTGCGTGGTGGTAACTAGCTCATGGTGAAAAGCAGCAGCAGGGTCGTGTCTCCTCGGAGCCTGAGCCCCGGGAGGCCCGACCATAGACATGTATGCAGCCAGGGGCCCAGCGGTAAACACTGTGGGCAAGGAGGCGTTAGCGTTAGCTGGAGTTAGCGGCTAATTGCCAGCACTGATAACGATAACGCTGCCATAAACACATGCAGCCGAGACGAGTTAAGGTTAAAATTAATTTAATAAAGTGATTAGGTTTTATTTTGTGGTGCACTGCCTCGTCCTGGCCTTCAGCAGGACCTACCACCAGTAGCTGCAGCAGACTTTTGCAGGCTGAACAGAGGCGGATTTGAATTAGCTAAAGTGAGCTAGCGGGTTAGCTTCAGCAGCGAGCTAGCTACTCACATTTCTTGAGCCACTTCATCCAGTGACGCACGATGAGGCCGTGGTGCTTCTTGTTTTCAATGCACCAAGACGAAAGTCCCTGTATCGACTCCATGGTGTTGGATACTCCTTGAAACCGCCGGTCCAGAGACGCCTCCAGAGCAGCGGTAGAGCCGCGGGCTCCGTGGCCGCTCGCAGCCCCAGAACCGGCCGCCATCTTTCCAGCTCCGTCTGTCTGCAGGTCGCTCGCTGCTGCTGCTGCTGCTGCTGCTGCGGGTGGAAACGAGGGAGCTGATGTACCGAGAAAACACGCCCCCATGTTTTACTTTGGCATAAACACATAACTGTTTTTTTTTTTTTTTTCACTCAATCCAAAATAGCGCCAATAACCGACGTTTGAACAAGTACACACCCAGCCCAGATGACGGGAAATAAACGACACAAGTTGTTTAAATGTTGTTGTTTATTTAAGGCTGCGACTGATATTTTACATGGAAATATAACTGGAGGTGACCCTTACTTCCAAAATGAAGAAGAAAAAGAAAAAAGAAAAAAGCTTTTGGGACCATCAAATTCTATTTTAATATGCGTGTAACAATGTCTCAATTCAATTTTCTAATATTAGCCGTGGATCTTTCCAGGTTTTGTCCTTATGGGTGTTTATAAAAAAAAAAGTGAAATCGAAGTGTGTTAGCCCAGTAGTGCCCTCTGCACTGATGGGGTGCTTTATTATTAACAGCTGAGCTCAAACAAGGATTATTATCAGTGTACATGGGCATTTTATCACAAAACTTCAGTCACAATATAGTCTAACACAGTTTCTCCTCATCGCATACAACCTTAGGTATCGGATTTGCATACCGTTATCTATCCAATAACAGATAACAATATGTGACTGAAGAGCCTACCACCAAAAGACATGAACACTGATGTGGGCATAGACACTCACACATACTGTCCTACACGCACCCTGATCTGTCACATTCTCACAAACACAACCACACAGGTTTTATTGTTCCTCCTTTTTCTATGTCAAAGTCTCTTGATAAAAGTTTGTCCCCAGGTGGAGGCAGCCAGCGAGCAGTGAAGGTCAACTGACGGTGAGGCTGTTGGTCTGAGCGGGGCCGTGTAGGGAGAGGTGGGGTAGGTGGGTGGGTGGTCTGGTTCTGGCGCCGGGTAAAACTATTTGCTCTGCAGGCAGATTTCAGTCATCTGTGGTGTCCAGCACGCTCTGGCTGAGAGCTAGGTCCCAATAGTGTTCTGTGCCGTGCTTCTTGAAGTGTTCTCTGGCCATGCTCTCTGTGGGGCACTGCTTGAACTTCATGTCCCCAAAACTACGCTCTTTAGCTGTTCCCTGAAAAGAGAAAAAGGAATTACTATATCTGAATAAGAGATCATGAAACAAAACAACGATAACCAAATATTTATGAAAGCGCAATATGAGAACACTCACCTCCCAAATCAACCAACACTTGTTGTTTCTCTTTGTATCGTCATCACCATCTGGATCTGATAAAAGGATAAACGGTAAGGACTTTGGTGTTCCTGAGAAAGCACAAACACATGATAAGTGTTGCAAAAAGACAAGTCACTCTTACCATCCCTTTTACTGTTGTGTTCCACCCATTTGATTCTGTGCATCATCAGCCTCTTGAACTTTTTCTGAGATTTAGGACCTAAAACAAAAAAAAATAGTAAGTAAAAGTACACACATTTAAGTTTTAAGTTTCTTACATTTTTAATTTCACACAGAGCAACTGATTAAAACTGAGGATAAACAGAACGGTAAATGGAGATGTCACAGTCCCCTAAATAGATCCATCAACACATTTTTTGATACACACACTAGGGCCGACCCAAAAAAATCGAAGCTTTGAAGCTTTGATCATTGCCGTGGTAATCGATCATGATGTCCGTGATCGATTTTTTTTTCTTCTCCTTGACACCGGTTCCCATCGGCAATTGTTACAGTGAAATGAGTAGGCTACTTGACATCCTGGAAACCTGCCTGATTTGGTAGTAGTTTTGGAGACATGCAGTGTTTCCTGCACACACCTGCATGTGCAATCGTGTGCCATGGGCATAGTGCAATTTAAGTCAATCCTGCACTTTATTGGGGCATTGTGCAATCAGATTAAATTTAATTTTGCACTCGTCGCTTTAGCACATAGCACTTTAATTAGCACTGTAGCACTTAATAACTGTTCTGTGATCTCTTGGTCCCCTTAATACTTTTTGGCCAATTAATATACGTATGTTGTTCATGTCATATACCGGTATGTTGGGTAAGATGTCAAGGTGTTATCATGATGCATTGTCTATTGTTGTAGTCTTGCCTCTTGTGCTTTTATCTTCATGTTTTTATGTTTAACATCAACCTGCCAATGGGACTGGGGATGGAAATTAGCCACTTGGCCACAATCCCACATATTTACACAAGTGTTCATTAATATGTACTGTTCCCATTAAAAAAATTAAATAAAATCTGTAATCTGAAAAATCTGCAGTTTTTAAAGGAAATTGTGAATATGAATGATTGGTATTGAATGTCAACCCCAGAGATCTTCCTTTGACCACAGCAAACATTAAGAAGCATGTGTCAATTGTGGAATAATATATATAGAAAAATACTTAAGAGCAACGAACAAGTTTCCAAGAATGCTAATGCTATTGTAAAATGCCTGAAAATTATTATTCTGTACACTGTGGTGTATCTCATGTTTTTTGCCCTTACCTCCCTCCACTACGACAAGGTTGACGTCTCTGTGCAGAACTACTGTGCCCGTCAGGTACAGCTGGTTGGCATTAGCCTCCACTTTAAACTTCTTAGCGGGATTCTGCAGGTTACGGATCCTGTACAGGAAGGGAGAGGTGCTAAAATTAGACACATCTACATTACGAGACAAAAATGCTGCACTTAATATTTGCTCTTTTCCTACAAACACATACCGATACACTGCAATGTGAACACCGTCAGTGATGTCTTCTTTTAACTTCTTGACTTTCTTCTCTTTCCTCTGCTCGGCTGTTAGTTTGCGAGCGGCGTTGGCCTCCTCATGGGCCCTGAAGGGAGGGAGACAGAATTAGGAAACCTGAAGGCTTTTACTCTTCATGAATAATCACACATTACGGTAAGTGGGGAAAAGTGTACATTAAATAAGAAGATTATTGTGTTACTAACTTCTGTCTCTTTGCCATCTGAGCTCTGACATGGGCCTCTACTTTTGTGGGATCCTGTACCGCCTCCGTCCCCAGCACTCTCATCAGATTGGAGATGCGTACTGAGAAAAGTGAGACAAACATCAGTTACGTTACGTTTAATCCGACGCTATAGTAATCTTTATATTGTGGTGTCCTGCGTGTGGGTACCTTTGGGTTCAGGTGGGGGCATCAGTCCAAGACGAACCTTCTCTTGCACTTCTTTTTGGCCCTCCCGTCGTGTCTGTCTTCTCAGTTTCTTCTGTTCTTTCTTTGTCAGGTATACACCCAGCGTCACCGGCTTGTCTGTGTCAACTGGAAAAAAAACAAAAAAAAAAACACAAAATATTGAAACCATTCAAGTAATTTTTTATGGTAGTAATGAAATCAATACCATGAAGACAGTTCATTAATGTAGCTGCCTCCAAAGACAAAAATACACATCTGAACATTGCTTTCCAAATGCCAAAAAGATATTTCTGGTATTTCTTCATACAGATACTGAGAATTTTCCAAATGCATCTATAAGGTGTTTCTGTCACCGACAGCAACTTGTTTGTGGTTTTTTGTTCTGTAATACACCATGAAAAGGAATACAAATAATGTCATATTGTCATATTTAATCCCGTGAGCACTTACCAGGGGGTTTAATTTGGGCAGGATGTTCCACCAGGTTGGTTACACCAAAGAGGTCCAGCTGGTCCAAGTCTGTGTCCTCATTTCTACACAGGATAAGAGAAGAAACATGTCAGTTAGGGTTGAATATGAACAAACTATTATTTGTGCCACACAGCTTGTGCTTTTGGTTCGGCTGTTTCTTACATTTCTACGTTTGAGGGCAGGATAAAAGAGTCCCACCACTCAATATGAGGCACCTCCCCCTCTCCAATCTCTTTCTTGGGGGCAATCAGGGCCAGTTTGGTGGATGCCTGGATTCCTGTCTTCTTTGCTGCCTGAGCAATCTCATTCTGCAGCCTTTCCAACTGGGCCTGAGTGGGGTGAAGATCAGAGCAGGAGGGACAAAGTCAAGTAACTGTGTGAACTACATTTCAACGGTGGCAAACTATTATATTCCAAACACTTATTACACACTTATAATTGTTGTCACTGAGCATTTTAGGAGTTGAATACAACCTTAGTCCTAATCCTCTGAGCAATTTTTTCAAAGCGACCCTGGTCGTGGAATTTGAAGCTCCTGCGAGGCCGTTGAGCTGGTGTTATGAACACACGCTGGTCAAAGTAGGACGTGGACTCCAAGTCGTCCCCAGGCTTCTCCTTCAGCTGCTGACGGAACTGCTCCCTCTTGACCGCTCGAATGTTGGCTGAACACCAAAATTTAAATTAATTGAGAAACAGTCAAACAGGAAAAACTATTGTATATGTGGGAGTTAAGCTGCTGTATCATACCTTTCAGTGTGGGCATGCGATGTGTGAGTTCAACCTCTTTGCCACTTGCATCCACAGTTCTTCCTTTATCATCCAGAATCAGAGGAGTTGGCTTGTTCACCTCCTTGATTTCCACTTTCCTATAAAAGAGAGACACACAGAGAACACAGTCAATTTTCACGCTGCTGCATCGGCACATTGTTATATTTTTTTCCTCTTTAGATTTCAAAATCCTCTGAAGACTGTGACATGACTCACGGTGGAGCAATTCCCATGGCATGCAGGTTGGCTAGTGCCACTAGGTTGTGAGGACCAGTGTTTCCCAAGGCTCCGAGGATACCAGGTTTCATGGCCAACTGAGACTGGATGCGTGCTTGTAGCTCAGCAGCCTTGCGGGCTTTCTCGATGGCATCATTCATAAAGCTGGCGGCCTGTGAGGGAGCAATGGAGGAGGCACCACCAGAAGCTGGAGCAGCGGAAGAGCCAAGAAGTCTCGATACTGGAGAGGCATCCATTTGTGACTGTGGTGTAGAAAGGGGCAAACGCTAGGGTCAGCCAGAGATAAAAGTATTATGCTGAACGTACTGCCTGAGAGTCTTAATACTCAATGTTGAGCATAAGAAATAATTTAGAAAATCTTACAGGTGCAGGAGGAACTGTAGAAGCAAAACTCAGTTGTTTTTTCCTCTCTTCGATCTGTCTTGTGGCTGCCTCCATCATCTGTTTGATCTGTTAATACAAGGAAAGGTTTATTAGATCATAATTGCTCATAAAATCAATAACTTAATAAGCTATAACCTTTATTGTTGCTGAGAGAACAGTTAGTACCATACCTGCATTTTGGTAAGCATGCCAGGGCTCTCAGATGGAGGTCCGGGTATGACCTCAGGTTCTTCCACCTCCTCAAAGCGAGGAACCCGTTTCCGCTTTGCAGCTGTTCCATCTCCTGGATCCTGAGTTTCTCGCATCGCACCCAAATCAGCTTCATCACCAAACACATCCTGCAACCAACCAGTCAGAACACAAAAATACCGATAGGATTTGATTATCATCAGGTAGTGACATTTTACCAATAGGCCAAACCAAAAGAGAGTTTTTGTTTACAACACTGACGTGGTTATTTTCTGCTTTTGTCAATAATCTGCTTTTAGGGACCCCTGCATTAACATTAAACTAATCCTCCATGTTATGGTCTCAGAGAAAGGCTGTTTAAGTTCAATCAGACAACTCTGGAATGAGAAGAAATCATTTATTGAGCATAAGCATAGCAAGCTGAAGCACAGCATGGATAGCATATTCTTGAGCATGGTTGCAGCAGGTTTGGCGTCAGGCTCTGACTCGTATTCGTTCCCTGAATGATCTGCCTTGCCAGACATTTACAGGGAATGAAGCTGACCCCCCACAAGGGATCAAGAGACAGAGCCCACAGGTGGATGCTGGGGAGGTGGTGGGTTTGCAAAACCTCATGGGCAGCAGGGCAGCAGAAGCAGCAGCGGCGAAAGCAGAGCAGCGGCGCAGCAGCAGAAGCATAGCCAGGAGCGAGCAGGTGAGCTGGGAGATTTAAATAGCCCGCCCTATCTGGGCGAGGAGAGCATGTGACTGATCAGCTGATCAGGATGGGCGCGGCTTGAGTCGTCTGCCTGAACTAGCTTCGCAGGCTTCGCATCATTTTAGGCAGGGGGTAAAGCAAGGTTTCAGATGGGGTTTATAATAGACTAATGTAACCTGGGCAATGTATAGTTATGTACAGTGTATGAATAGGAATTGACAGATGTTTTTTCAGGGCCAAAAAATTGATACCGACACTTTGAACCGATATTCATTTGTAGTTTGTCTCAAAGGGCTTTACATGGCATCATAACAACATCCTCTGCCCTTAGACCCTCACATCGACTGAGGAAAAACTCCATAGAAAACCCTTTTAACAGGGAAAGCATACTGTTTGTTTCCTTTTTGTACACTGTGAAAGTCTGTGATAAAAAAGACCTTCAATTTTTGTAGAATAACACAAACTCCAACACAAATCTTAATTCAGTGGGTGGGACATTGTTACACAGCCGAGAGTGGTGACTTAAGACAGAGAGAAGGCTGCATCAGAGCCAAAGAAATGCATTTTAAATAAATGTATTTCATCGGTTATCGGTGACAAAAAATAAGTCTGATTACGATTATCGTAAAAATGTCATGCCATGCAAAATATAGGTCCATCCTTAGGATTGAAGGCAACATCCGATTTCTAGACTTTACATGACTACTTTTGTAAAAATATTAATGTAGAAATAATTTCTGGAAAAATAAATGCCCTCACTTTAGGTCAAATTATTATGCAGTGTTTCCCCCACCATTGTACAGGCCTGGCGGCCGACAGGCCAACAAGGGGCACTGCCAGGCCAAAAAAATAATAATAATATGGCAAAAATAAGGGACATATCCATTCATTCAGAAATCAATAATCATTTCTGTTTAGGAGGCTCTGTGCAGCGCTGTTCTGCAACGCCAGTTAACCTGCTTCGCTGCCTAGTAATGATACGAGTGTGCGAGCATATTATGGGATGTTGAGGTTTATAACAAGTAAACTACGGTGCCTTGGAAAAAAGAAAAAATATCGTGGGTGACAGACGCGCGTCATGCGAGAGACAGGGAGGGGGAGAGAGTGAGAGGAGGGATTGACGCGGAGCAAAGGGACTGTCGGGTGGAATCGAACTGGGTCGCTGCAGCGGGTGTGCTCTACCAGGTGAGATGGACTATACGTCGCTCGCGGCTCGTCGTATTTAATCTGTGATTTCACCGAGTGTTTGACGCAGAGCGATAGATATAACTGATATATCTATCGCTCTGGTTTGACGGTGAGCGGCGTGAGTCGCTGCTTCAGACTCGGGGCAGACGCACGCAGCAACAGTCACCTGTTACCGTTACCATACCGACGAGCTAACGTGTCCAGGTTATAACCCTGTTGTCAATAAACACACGTGGAGACGGTGCTTCAACCGAACTACACAGCGGTTAGATGATTGGCTGCTTCCCTGGCACTGTTGTTTCAATGTCCCACATCCTTGAGTTTTTACAGGGGCATCTCAATAAACTAAAATAACATGAACAAGTTTGGGCTATTTCCAGTACTAGTTCAAGTCAAATGGCCCCAACCAAGTTCAAAAGGCCAACATTTTCATCTTAAAAATGCCTTTTTAAATTGGTCCTTTCTAATATTATTATTTTTAGATACTGAATTAATACTGAAGCTAAAATGTCCACTGTCCACTGCAGCATGTGAATGCAAAATCTGATTGGAGGAGCCAGCTATCTGTTAAAATGTTGCCCAGGTTAATGTTTTTGGCCATGAAAGGCCCTTCAGTTCAAGATTTCAACTGTGATCAGGCATTAAACAGGTGGCTCACCTGTTCAGATAGGAGACGGAGGGTGTAACTGGTAGGCTACTGGTCAAATAATGTGAAATAGCAGTTAATTTTACATGTCTGCAATGGTTGCCATTTAAATGTAATTATAAATAATGATAAATACTGCTTTCTGAAGAAAGAAGTGGTGTGTAGTGTTGTATATAGTCAACAGGAAATGGATTTTAGTATGATATAAATCATGAGCTAAAGTGTGCACCACACAGCCAGAAAAAAACCCTCTTAGGCAGGGCAAGTAAGAATTTAGACGGGGCAAGTAGATTTGAGAAGTACTTGCCCGACAGGAAAAAAGTAGGAAAAAACCTTAACGTTGGACCCTGATGTGGGCCTCCTTTTATATTTAATAGAGGGGGGTGCGTGCTGTCCCACGCGCCTCGTCTGTTCAGGGTTTTCCTTGGGTACCACCGGGCCTAAAAAATATTATAGGGGAAACACTGATTATGTATATTGGGGAGTTTGTGTACCTTCAGATCTCTCTTGCGGTTCTTTTCTCCTGCTCCTTTGTTGCCACGCGCAGTACGGCTTTCCTCGAGTGCTTCAAAAAGACGCTCCACAAAACCTCCAGCAGAGTCATCAAGGAAGGGTCGCAGCTGGTCTGAGGGGTCACCAAATGTCAAATGTCAATACTCCATTAATCACTATCATGATACAATTACATGACCACAGAGTGCCTTTAAAGGGTTAAGTGCACAAGTAACAAATATGGTGACTGTGAACACTAAGTTTAAGCTGATGTTTTATTCACACTGATGAGACTGCTAGCACAAAACAACAATCATCTTAGAGTCCACAGGGATATTAAATAAACCAGTCACCTTGGAAATCGGGAGATTTCTTTGTGGATCTTAACTCATATTCATTTTCAGATCAATTTCTAGCAGTGTTAAGAGCGGCACAAAGATCACTTTAAATTGTAGAGAAATTATACCAAAAACCACATTGGATGTTGCTAGGTGAAAGTATTACATGGCAATCATATCATATATAATGATTTGGCCCCCACTAGTGTGTTTCTGATGTACTAGATAGATTAAAACCCAGTCTATACACTTACCTATGGTCTTCCTTTTGTCCAGTCCTTTTCCAACACAGTGCAAAGCTGCAGTGACCACAGTGGGCTCCGAGAAACCAAGCACTTTCTTCACTGTCCGCTCCACCCACGGCCTCAGCTCCTCCACCTCCCGCTTTGGAAGAGACATCTTCGGACGAAACACAGCAAATTCAATCTTTACAACAAATCATGTCAAACTGTATCAATAATATGCAACCAGAACTTTAATCCTGCTTTGGACAGTCTCATCATCCCCTTGAGTTAAAGTCCCAAACAGGACGACATGTACACAACACAACACAACCCTCCTCTGACGCTCATAGCTTCCGCAACAAAAACATAAACGCTCTCGGATTATTTACTCTTAAAAACACACGCACAATCAGTCCTCCATACTATATGTTGGTCGATACGGGTAATGTTAGACTTACTAGCAGATGTGCTAACCAGAAGCAACGTACAAGCTAAAAATCAATTACATCCGCCAAAACTCCCCGGCTGCCTGCGCTAACTCGGGTTAGCATGCTGCTAGCTGCCAGCCATCAACATGAGCCAACAACTGCGTAGTAAAGCGCACAGACCTTTCTACTGTCCCTTTATCTTCTGTCCGACCGTTTTCGATGTAAAAGTCAAACAGAAATCATCAAGTTTCAGACGCATAAAACACTTAAACTGCTGAGTTTTCTGTGAAACTTTCTGCTTAAAGTCGCGCCGTTCACACAACGTTTCGGATCCAAGACCCGGAACCGGAAGCACGCGACGCTACTTCTTCTTCTTCGTGAGCATCTCGGTGCAGTCGCGTGGAGGAGAAGTTCAGTGTTACCACCGCCCAGCAGCGTCTCTGGGAAACTCACAAAACCTCCAGGTATCAAAGTCCAGGGTTTACAGCAGGGGTGTCAAACCTTTAGTTCAGGGCCCGCACACAGTGTAATTTGATCTGCAGTGGGCCGGGCCAGTGAAATAACAGCACAATAACCTTTAAATAACGAGAACCCTAAATGTTTGTCTTTGTTTTAGTGCAAAGAAGAGCAAGTGGGCCGGTACATAGATGTTTATCCTTTTGCAAAACATATTATGAACAACCTGAATTTTCTTGCGAAAACTATGTGCAATTTCAATAATATTATGTCTCTTGTGTCTTTTGTCTAATTCTGTTTGACACCCCTGGTTTAGAGAAACACACTTTCTCTATTAAAAGTTTGTGTTTTCCCTAAAGGAAAGCCTACAAACGTTTAGAAAGAAGAACAGGGAAGTTTTCCAAGGTTAAGATAGAGCCCTATAACCAGCATCAAAGTCCTGTCATGTCATGTTTTTAAAATGTATTTTGGAAACCTCCATCTTATCAGAGCCCTGATAAGGTTTCCAAAATACATTTGACTGAGATTATTAGACATATTATTACAATAGTATGCTATGTTGGGGTAGTATTATTCAGTCAAAGATAATCTGGGTGAGGTTGTGGAGCTTGAGTCAAAATATCTGACATGTGCTCCTTGTTTTTGCTTGATCTACAGAACCACTGCAGGAGTTCCTGGTAAAAGGAGGGGGTAAGATCTTCTACAGTAACCTACCTGAGTATCTGATGTGTTTAATAGTTGGAAACATACTGTTTAAAGCCAAGAGCTCACTTTAATGGTTGAGTTAAAACGTGTAGCTAATGTACAGTAACACTTGAAACAGGATCATCTACATCTAAATGTGCTTGTTTATATTCATTGTAAGGCTAACCCTTTCAATGTTTTATGCATTTATAAGACAAGGGGATATTGATCTATTCTTTTGGTAAATTTGGGAAAACTCACCTGAGGTAATTTTGGTCCAAAATAGAGTCTCTGTGGATCTGTAGCAGGAGTAGGATTAGACCAGTGTCTGTGAAGTTTATCTATTTTTTCTTTCTTTTTTTCTTTTTTTTTTGTATCTCAAGTTTATTATTGCTTTCCCACTCCTCAAACAGCTTTGATTCATTTATTATTATTATGAATCATCTTTTTAAAAAATCATCTATAGCCAGCTACAGTTGCTCATGATGAATGGCCAAATTTGGTATGTTTCATGTCTCTCGATAAACAGCTAATAAGTCATCGTCATTTATGTTTTTTCTTGCACCACAAAGTTGATGTAATGTTGGAAGCATTTTAATTATAAACCACAAAATGACCAGATAAACTGCAGCAAACTACTTTGAATGAAACTACTTTTATGGCTCAGGGCTTGGTTTACACCAGTAAACTAGTTGGCCTATCCATAATTTCCCTTTATCATTAGCTCAGCATACAGTGAAACATTGCCCAGCTATTGCCCAATAAACCACAGAGCAGTCATGAACCCAGTCCCCGGTTAAAACATGGGATTATCAGGTGATCTGCATTTCCTCTTCTGTAGGCCCGCCTCCTCATTTTTTCTCTATCTTTGCGTGATGTGGGTCAACTGAGTGCAGTTGTAGTAGGCTAGTGTGAATAGACCGCAGCAGTGAGCCTGAGGCTTCACCAGTCTGCCAAATCACCCCTCCCTCTACAACACACCACGTCCACGCTTTCACTCACATTGCTAATGTAATGGAAACCACTGCTAATGTTGTGTATAAAATGTATATACGTGGCATATTATGGTGTGCCAGACATGCCCTTTCTGCAGAGTTATTACAATCATCATCATGTCAGCCATTCATTACGGCTACATGCAGTTACTCCTACTGAACAGCACACTCACTATCAGCCCCCTCACTTGCTGATTCATCAAGGATACATCATTCACTATTTACCTTCTGGCTTTCACTCACTCACTCACTTACTCACTTTGTTTACATCCATGTTTACACGCAGCCCAATTCATGTACATAGACAGACTGTGCTTTTTGCATGGTTTTGCAGTGCTCCATTTTGGTATGTGGGAGGATATCTGGTAGCTTAAAGGAAACCTCTTATAAACACAGCAGAATAATAGAAGGGAATTTGAGTAACTTTCATTGTATGTATATTTTTTTCAGTGCTGAAATTTGAGCTTCCACCACAACCACGACCGTCTTTGTGTATACAAACACAACACTGGATCCAGTTCACTCTTTGGCCTTTCTGCACAGAGTCACAGCAGCCAAAGAAAGGAAACTAAGCACAACATTGTCTGAATGAGAAACCGGCTACAACTGACAGATGTTTTGATTAATCTGTCTCTCTCTTTGTACTAATGTTGCTTTGATCCATGGAAATGTTAGACATTTGTGGAAAATGTCCACAATTTTCCAGTGCTTGACCCTAATTTTCCACAATTCAAGCTGATGTCAAGAGCTGAAATAGCCTAAGTCATTTCAAACCATTTCACACATAACTATAAATAATCAGTTGTTTCAGCTTCTCGAGTGTGAATATTTTTCATTTTGTCCTGTATCCTTTTAGGGGATTTCAAGCAAAATAAGAAAATTCATAATATTACAGTGGGATCTGTAATCTTTTAGTGGGCATATTTAGCATTTTGCAAATAATTAATCAATTAGTCAATAAAATAACTGTCAGATAGACATGACATCCTCTGATTTCTATATCCTAAAAAAAACAAAAACAAAAAAACAATTTACAGTGATTGAATACAGAAATTCAGGAACTCCTCACATTAAAAGCCGTGACTTAACGTTTGGTGTTTGTATAAAATGAATAAACAATTCTGAATACATTTTCCAGCTAATTTTCTGTTGATCAACAACACGTTTAATTCATCATGTCAGCCCAATATCAAGACAGTTATTTGCGAGATTAATACATGAAGCTCAGTCCAATTGTGACCTTAATTTCAGTAAGACAACCTGATTAAAGATGTGCATGACATTTACAAGGATAATGCTTTAATCTGGTTGTAATCAAATGATCAGTGGGCCAGTAAACAACACACACACACACACACACTCACATTTACCCACCCAGCTATCACCGCCATCACCTGTGCTCAACCTGAATTCCTTGCTGGCACCTCACATGTGCTGTCTGCCCCACCCCCACCCTCACCCTGCTCTATTATGTAATGATACCTCAGCACATAACATCACAATACCACAGATATTTCTATACAACTACACATACAAAAACAAAACAGGCTTACACATGTACACGCATGCACACTGGCAAACACAATGACCCCCACTTTGCCTGTGCAGCTGAAACAAGCATAGCGCAGCATCGTAGGACCATGTGGTGAGATTTGTATGAATTAATCTATTATATTACTGGAATGCCAAGCATTTAGTGTTCAGTTAATCCGAGTCCAAAATCTGCAAAGCACTAATTGTGAAGTCTCTCACATGCGTCTCCTTCCATTGGCTGAACAATTATGCACAATGTGATGTCAGCTGAGTGCATTAAGGTGCCTTATTGCTACAATGTAAATATTACATAAGAGCACAATTTATGAGTTTAGTTGAGATATTCCCCGTTTTCCTTTGCATAGCTTTTTGATTCATCAAGTGTGTGGTTATGGTATATTTCATCATGCTGACCCACTTTTATTTCATTGTATCTGACAGGGGCTGTAAATCATCTTGGAAGATACGATCTCAGGGGACTCTGCTGTCTTGACTTCACACCGGCCTTCACTGTGAGTGCACGTGCATGTACCAAATCCCAAATCGTCTCCTCAGAATGCGAGCTTTTATCTCTCATTTTTCCTCATTCATTACCCTCTCTGTTTGCCACCTCTGCCTCATCTACGCACCTCTCTTTTTTCTGTCCACACTATATTCTATCTGGTGATTCCCTTTCACTCACTACGCTTGAATAATTGAGCAGTCGTGTAAGATGCCGTCATCACGAGCGGCAGACTCCCGAGAAGCACATTCAGGCCAGAGAAACTGATGAGGATGTTATTTGCCTGTAGCTCGGGCGTGCCCCAAATATCACACACAATGTCATGGGATACACGTGCGTCCTTGAAAATGTAGTCCTTGTATCCCTGTCTCTACTGTGTCCCCTTGTTGGTGACATCATGGTGATGGGGACCACAGATGGTGGGCAGCGCAGAGTCTTCAACCCCGGCACGCCAAGGCCCGTCATCGCTGTGAGCTTCTAGCAAGGCAGAAATTACTTTGAAATAGCTCTGATTTCCATCGCAGGGCTGCCCACTGTGCAATTTTAATGAGCATGGAGGCTGTTTTGGGACTGGTCGGCACTAAAACCCCCTGAGGACTTGGGGTGAGTAAGAGCATGTGTGTGAGTATGCAGCTCCAACCAATGTCTCTGCATTTGTGTGCAGTTGTAAAGTCACAGTGAGGCTTCACCTCACGTGAGTTTTTTTTTTTTACTGGAGTGCAGTGAATTATGGGGGAGGGGGATTTTTGGAATAAGTGAATAAGCGCCTCATTGTGTCATTCCCTTCGTTACGCAGACAGCACATGGCAACCGGACAGACACCCTTAAATCATTAACTTGTTAAAACCAATAACGGGATGTGGACCCACAATTAAAACCTACACAGCAAGGGATAAGAGGGGCACTAAGTTCATTATGTGCAATCCTATTGATGCACGAACACACACGCTCAGTTACACCAACACATGCTTGTTGGATACTCGGAAGTGAAAACAACAGAGCCTAGTGGTGCTCACAATAACAACAAAGGATTATTGTCTCAACCTTACACTAAATACTCCCAGTATTGTAGACATTAAAAAAAAAAAAAAGACATAATTTTATTGGGGAACCAAAACTTTTTCAAAATGAATTTGTAGAGGGCAGAAACACCACACAGATGTGTGGAGGTAGTTGAATTATTACCAAAAAATGTGGAAAAACAACTGACTGTCCTTCACGCTCCCCAAAACTGAAGGGAGGTTAGGTCTCCTCCCTGCGCCCTCCACACATCCTTTTCCCGTCCTTTTCCTCTTGCCCCTCGTTTTCATCCTCCAGAGGAGAAAAGGGGGGGAGCGGTGGAGGGCAAGGGCTTCTCTGCTAAAAACTGCATGGATACAAGGGGGGGCCGAGAGGGAGGGAGGGAGGCAGAGGGGAGGAAGGAGGGAGGGCGGTCTCTGTTGTTGTAATGTAGCACAGTCAGTGTGTCAGAGACAGGCCCATCACAGAATCAGCCAGTCAGTGTGTCAGAGCGTGTGACGGGGAGGGGCGCACGCGTGTGCATCCGTGTTTTTAACTCCGGCTATGTTTGCGTGTGTGTGTGTACATGCAGCATGGCTGATTTCATCCTGTCTGAGCTGAGAGAAATCAAACCACACCCTCCTAAAATACGCCCCGCCACTCTCTCGTGCCCATGTGCACGCTGTATCCATGGATGTGATGCTGGGGTGGAGAGAAAAAACGGGCTCAGGAAAACTGTGACGGGCATTTTATCACTGATATTTTTTCATTCTATAAACAAATATTTAATTAATCCAAGAAATAATTGCAGATCAACCAAAAGGGGAAAATAATTGTTATTTGTTATAATGCTGATGTGTATTAAAGAATTTTATGTTCCCCCCACAGCCCAGAATCCAGTTCAGTTATCTGTTATATAAAACAGAAATGTAACAAATCCTCAGATTTAAGCTGAAAATATAAAATCTCCTAGATATTATTTTGCTGGATTTGGGGTTTAAATTATTTAAAAACTGCTTTCCTGATCAACAAATCAATTAATTAGTAATTCTAGACTCATATGAGACAGTTAGCCTATTTGCCAGATTTATATATATAATGCATTGTGTGTTTGAGATTTCAGTAAATTTTGTTTCCTCTTCGATCATGTTGCAAGATTAAACTTTATGGTTGAATCACACCTCATCTTATGAATAGAAAATATGACTCAGGCAACATATTTATGTAGTTTCATAAAGTTTTACAGGAGCACAGTTAATGTTTGACTTTCTCCCTTTCCTTTTTATTTCACCATGCCTGGAAGCAAAGATCAGGTTGAAGCAGCCTATGTTTGACTCTTGTATTTCAGCAGCTGGAATACAACACAACCACGTCGGCCTCCTCTCTGCTGGAGATGTTTACGTGTTTACTCATTGTGATCTAACGATGAAGGCATATAAAAGCTACAGTAGTGTTTGGGCTCTGTAGTAGCAGCTGGTTAGAGGATCAGCCAGCCCCCCTACTACTGCCAGTCAGATTACCGAGGCTCTAGTCTCACACCCTGTCGCCCCTCCTTCTCCCAGCCCTCTCACCACTCGCCAACCCCCCCCCACCTCACCCACGCACGCACACTTCAAAATGTACAGTCTCTAAATCTGCACCCCATCGAGTCTCACATCTGTTTAGTGAGACCTGCTTTCCAAAAACAAGTCCCGCTCACACATCATCGCCATCGTTTCATGGCTGGAAAAAAACAACAACAATCACACAAATATGAAAACGTGTGGGCACGAAACACTCCCCAAAAATGTGCACAAAAAAATACCAGCAGACAGTTCGGCTTTCAAAAATGTGTCATTTATTAAAAGAGTTCTTCCTTTTTGTATCATTATTGAAAAAAGTAGCCAGAAGAGTAATATCATGTAAAGATGGGGGTGAGAGAAAGACAAGAGTTTAAGTTTGGAAAGAAAAAGATCCTAACGGGGTAGAGGGAGATTGAAGGAAGGAGAGAGGGCAGGAGCAGACGAATGCAGCAGAATGGGGGAGGGGAGGGAGGGCAGGGCGAAGAGGGGGGGGGGACTACAGTCAGCTTTTACAATGTAAGAAGAAGAAGAAGAAGAAGGCAGCTAAAATAAACAGGACATATTATTTCTGACCAGTCAGCAGTGGTCGGTCGCTGCAGTAGAAAACGTACATGAAAACCAAAAAGAGGACATTAACAATGAAAAATAAGTGCAATTGGTTTTTCTGTCTTAACCACAACCGTATAAAAACAGGAGTTTGGGTGGAAGACTCCCCCCCAGCCTCTGATCTAGAGTCAGCGTCTGGAGCGTCTCGCTGTCATTTCAGGGCAGGACAGTCTGACTCTGGCTCTGTGACTGAAGGGCTGTACACACACACACACCGCACTCCCAAAAAAACGTAGGCAGTAACATGGAGGCTGCCAGTGGCTCTTGTGTTCACATGTGGTGCTTTTTCAAAGGAGGTTTAGTACGTGGACACCCCACCTCCCCCTTAATGTAAATATCATATGAACCACTCATATCAATTTAAAAATACATTAGTCTAAATATTTACAATTCTTTCGCAATATAAGTAAATCCAAATCACATCACTATATCCCCCTCCGACTTTCATAAGAATATTGTGACCAGATTCCCAAATAAAGAGAGAGCCTCCTATCAAATGTCTAAATTAGAGCTGGAATTAGAATAACAGTAGCAGCAGTAGAGGGTTACATTTATATTTTGTTTTTTCTTCAAGTTTTCAAATGCACCAGCTACGAGTGCAGTTCAGTCTGTTCCTCTGTTTATCCGGACCAATATAAAAGCCCCAAAGGAGGGCTTCACTTTAATATAGTAACGTGACAGATAGTAGCCACTGCTGTTGGTGTGGTATGTAAAAGCTGAAGAGGATGTAGGCAGTTTTGGATTAACCATAGATGTCAGAATACTAGAGCTGGATGATGCCGGTTATTAAGCAGTAGATAGTTGATGAGACTGTTGGGTTTTGATGCCGTGTGTGTGACTTCAGAAGCAAGATGAAAAAAACGACTACATGTAGGCTTTTCATGATTGAATGTGTACTGGTTTGTGTGAAATACAAGCAAACAATCGAAACGCAGTATGAGTGCACTAAAAGCACCAAATGCTTGTTTTTTTTCCTGGTAAAAAGGCACAGTAGTCCAATAGTTCAATCGTAGGATTTCACATCCTTGGTTTTTTGTTTCCTCGTGTTAGCAATAAAAACCACAAACAAACTGTCAACAGCATCTTCCCTATCGCTTCGAAACAAAAAAATAAAAACTGTAGGCCAAACTATGCAAGCGCACAGGAGGCGATACTCAGCTGCCCAATAAATAAATACAAACAATAAATAAAAGCAGTGTCAGATCAACACATGAATAAATTAACTGTGGGACTCCAGAGTCACATGTCCTTGAGTGGTCCTTATTTTTCCTCAGGCTGGTCTTTGTAAAAGTCTTTCTTGGATTTTGTCGTGAAGCTGATTACCGGTTGGTTTGACAGTCGGGCGACGAGAAGAGCAGTCGTGACCTCTGATCGCCGCGATGTCACTCCTCCCTCGATGCCGTGATCGTCGATCTGCCAGCCAAGTGCCCCGAACCGTTACTTGGATTACATTCGTGAGTTGATGACATCATGTTTTCCACAAGTGTCCAATGACTCCCAACACACCACCACATGTACAGTAAATGCTGCGTTCTGTACACTGGATTTCTCACATCACTAGCTACAAGATTTTCAAATGACTTCAATGTCATTTTTTTGTTTTTTTTTGTTTAAACCTCTTCAAGTCAGACACCTCAGTTCTATCTACAAGTGAATGTAAAGTCAACGTGTCGTCCTGCCGTTAAGACTGGAATCAAATTCAGCTCCGTTCTGTGTTACTCACTCTGGACAGCATCCTCACAAGAGTTACCTCATCCAATAAAACCTTGGAAGCTTTCATTCTGAACACTGACATCAGCTTTTCTATTTTCTGATTGAGCATGTCTCTCAAGTCGGATGTCTGCTGAAACAGTCATGTCTGAATACAGTGTACTGATTGTTTTCATGCTGAGGAGGAACTCGCATTTGCTCATCCAAATTCTTCAAGAGTCTCTCCTATTGGTCATTAACCTGTAAATAGCCGTTAATCTTTAGTTCTTCTCTCTTAAAAACCCACTCAACCACAACCACCTTTTGTGCCCATTTTTACTGTTGTGTGATTGTTATTATCAGTTTGTTTTGATCCGATGAAATACGCCCTGTTGTTTGAAATAACTGTTGTTGTAGCGGTGGCGTTGATGAGGGGTTGTGTGTCATCTATCGTTTGTCTTCAACATCTAAGCACCTACAATTCTTTCCTCCCTTTCCTCTCTTTAATGTTCCTATAATGACAGGCCGTCAGCCTCTTCCCTTCTTCCTCTCACAGCAGCTTTTAGCTCGGTGGTGTAACAAAGCCAGGCTGCCGGCTCTTTGCTCGTTGGATGCATCAGGTCTCTAAGGGGGCGGGGCTCACCCTGGGCAAAGGCTTAAGTGTGACATGAGGAGATTGGCTTTGACCCTGACAGGCCTCGACGGTCTCACTCTCACTCTGTTGTCCAGCAACAGGCTGGCTTTGGCACCTGGGCGACTTCTTTATGTTTTTGGAGTGCTTGTAGGTTGTGGTGGAGGAGATGGAGCTGTCTTGTGTGGCGGGGCTGCCTCTCCTGCTGGGCGGGGGGATGGCGGCGACAGGCTGGTTCTCATTGTTGCCTGATGCGGCCGTGCCCTCGTGCGAGGGGCAGGCTTTTCGCGGGGACAGGATGGGGGCGACGTGGACCCACGTCAGGCTCGGCTCAGAGCTTTGACCTGCTTTGTACTTTGATAGCTTGCCTACTTCCTCACCGTTACTGTCCTTTCCCTTTGTGTCCTCCTCATTTGGCTGGCTGATACTGGCCTCCTCGGGCGTATTTTGGCTCATTTCAGACGCCAGTGATGGAGGAGGAGGAGGAGGGGGGTCGTCCCTTTCCTCTTCATCTCGCTTCACCCTCTTCTCCTCTGCACTGACACGAGGGCACTTGGGAAGCGACGCACAAGGCGTGGGAGTGTCTGTGCCGGTCCAGCTGAGTCTGCGCTTCTGCAAAATGAGCAGGAGAGTAATTTGCAAGTGAGTATGGACGTTGTGGTGATGGCGCCGGTGGTTTGTGCACGAGAAGGCTCTTTGACACACACACACACACAGAGGAATGCGTTTGTTCTCACCTTGACGGGAATATGTAACTGATCCCTGTGCTTGTGTGGTGGGGTGGAGCCGGTGGTGTCTTGGAGGGAGCGGGCAGGGGATGTGGCGACGCTGGAGGCTGCAGAGACAGGCAGAGTGGGGATCTGAGGAAACCAAAGCTTTAACATCATCTCCACCTGGAGCAGAGTGTTCAGGTACTTCTCCCTGGAAGACAAGAACATGAAAAGAGGAGATGTCAATGTCAAGTGAGGAACAGATGGCAATTCTGTCCCAGCAAAACATCTGAATGTTTATTCTGGCCTCCGTATATAAATCTAGATAAAATGTCCCTGTGAAGTTTGGTGTTCCTCTGCACTGCCTGTGAATGCTGTAACTCTACCTACCCCGAGGACTGCTCAATAAAACATGGAACAGGAGATGAGACTTGAAACAGAAGACTACCACACTGGTCCGTTCTTGTTATAACTACAATTCAATAATCAAAAAATCCAGCTAAGATCTGGTGTCTAATGATACAGAGGCAAGATGAGAATGAGGCTCAGGTTGTTGGAAACACTGAGGTGGACGGTGGGACAATGTGGGATGACAACTCACCCGATGTTGGGTCTCTGTAAAACTCCCACAATCCTCTGGATACGATCCATGGCAACGCTCTGCTGGAAACTACTCAAACCTGTCAATCAAAAAAGATATTCATCCAGTCAAGACATTGATGCTCTAAAACCGACAATAAATGCACAACTATTCAGACTTTCACAGTCTCTCTCTGTCTCACACTTATAGGCGTGCACACACCACTTTCCCTTGTGATATCAGTAAACTCCCGAGTGCTGATGAGTCAGCCGCAAAGACTGTCGCTTCACACATGCTGCACTTTGGACTACATCAATAGGCTGCGTCAATACAGGCTGCTGCACAGGGGAACAGGCGCTCTGCTGTGTGCAGGCCGATCGGATCGTATAAACGTGAGTTCAGCATCTACACGTTTAGCTGCCAGTCTGCACATATGCTCGTCTGGAGGCAGTGACGTAGTGTAAGGGCTGCTTACCGCGGTCGAATCGGCCCCTCTTCAGTCCATTCAGCAGCTCCAGAAGGGGCCTGACAAAACCCTGCAGCTCAGCACACTGACAGGAAGAGGAAGAGAAGACAGATTACTACCGAGTTTGGGTTAGGACTTGCTGTCTGAGTCAGTCTGCTGGGCTCGTCTCAGCACACACACAAACACGCCGCTCTGTCATCCCCTGTCCCGTACCTTTTGAGCGAACAGCAGATCTCCCTCTGATTTTGGGATCGGTTTCGTACGGTCCGTCTCATCCAGGCCGATGCGAGCCGCCTTGCCGCCTCTCTGCAACCTGTACGACTCCTCCTCTTCCTCTTTGTCTGTGAAGCCGTCACACGTCCACTGGGACCCGGGACTTTCCGATCCCCCGTCCCCATTGGCTGAGGGTCCGCTGGCCTCGCCGATGATCACGGAGGACGAGCCGTCTGTCAGGAAGACATCCGTGTCGTCCTCCGCCTGCTCCGAGTCGCTGAACAAGAGGCTGTCGCTGGAGCTCAGGGAGTCGAAGGAGGGCTGGGAGGAAGTGCTGCCCTGGGACTGCATCGCTGTTGGGGAAGCAGCACCAGTGGGGGGATTAGGGTTATTATGACAGTTGACTTATCTTAGAAAGACACACACACACACAAAAAAAAAAAACTTGACTGACACAAGAAACAAGAACGTTTATAACTCTGAGAGACAGGCCATGTGAAGACAAACAAGAATCAAAAGGCAAATAAACAAAAATCACTGTGAAAGAACTGCTTTCCATTTGGCAAAGCTCATTTTTTAGCCCATCTCTCTCCCAAAAATAATAACCCCAATTACTCAAAATGGTGGGTATACCAGTGCCCTACTTTAACATGGTGCAGAGGGGGACTGGGGCTAGGCAGTAGGCACACAATGGTAGTGCATGTCTGGCTCCCATTGAGGAGATTGGAGACTGGAGAGGAGAGTAAAATGTGAGGGGGATGGGAGATTGTAGAGTAGTGAAATCAGAATAGGCAGTCTCTCTCTCTCTCTCTCTCTCTCTCCCCCACTGCCTCCGGTGCTCTCTCTAGCCCCTCCTCTCTGTCTCGGGCTTGCTCTCCATCCCCCCTTGGAGTCACACACACACATACAGACACACAAACCTCTCTCTTTCCTCTCCGGCTGCATTTCTGTATGCCTCTCATCTCTCTCTGCTCTGCCTTCAGCTCATCCTGTTCGTTATGCGCACGCACACACACACACAGTCACTCACACACACAGAGCTCCTCTTCCTTTCCTCTTCCACAGACCAGACCAGCCCATCTCCTCCTCCTCCTCCTCTTCCTCTCTTACTCACATTTTACATTCTGTATCTCTGCCCATGTGCCTTTCTCTCACCTCTCCTCTTCCTTTCCTTCTCTCTCTCTCTCTGTAATCTCTGAGTGCCTGCTGGTCTCTGATCCCACCAACACAGCAGGGGAAAATTAGAGGGGTCAGAGGAATACTCTCTGCCGCTACACACACCAACACAGCTTTTTTTATCAATGTGACAAAAATATAGTCAAACACACTCACAGACAAAGAGGAGTGATACTGATTTTTTTTTTTTTTTTTTTTTAATTTTAGGAGTGTGCCCACACAGAGACAAAAAGAACAAAAATCACTCAGAGTCCACCCTGTTCAGCGTTTCCAACAGACCTATGCCTTGCCATTCACATTTTATATGTGTCTGATGGCTGGTTGCTCCCTCCTTAAAACCATATTTTAAAAACATTTTTCATGAGTCAACTAAAAACAAATAGTGGGACAAAATTATAATTCAATTTAGTCCTCATTCCTTCTTCTTTTCTTTTCTTTTTTTCCTTCCCTCTAACGCCCCCTCCCTGGTCTGGTCCACAGCCGGGATGGGGACGGGGTTGGGTGGGGTGGGATGGTGCATATGTCGGTAACAGCCTGCACAGGTAGGCATGGACCATGAGGCTGCGTCTCAGGTGCTGGCTGCCTGTGTGTGTGCGTGCGTGCGTGTGCGTGCGTGTGTGCGTGTGTGTGTGTGTGTGTGTGTGTGTGTGTGTGTGTGTGTGTGTGTGTGTGTGTGTGTGTGTGTGTGTGTCTAGTGTCTGCGCACCAGGGTGAACCAACCAACCACCACAACAGGAACTATAACTACACTACACACCGCACAGTTTCATATAAAACGTCCTGTACATTTACAACCAAGACAACACCATTTAAAACATCTGAAATCAATCTGGGTGACATGGCAACAAAGCGAATAACGTTATCAAACATAGGCTACGCTTGCGATATGGTTTCTTATTGTGTTGTTAAGACGATATTAAAGTCCTGCGGATAGCACAGTGTTACACAACAATTGATAATAAATTATATTTAAAAAATGGTTGTCAACAAGCTACGGTAAATAGGTTTATCAATAAATTATAGCACACAGTCAGAGAGAGAGGATATGGGGGTACAGGAAATTCCTTTAGGCTGCACTACGAACTTCGGGAAACGTGAGCGAGAAAACAAAAACACACTCACCCTCAGTAACGTGGGATTACAAAAAATACAAAAAACAAAAACCACAGCAGCTGCCACAAACGAGCGTTATTATCGGCTCTCTTCCCGACTTTGTAACGGCAAGTCCGTCAGTTCTCGGTCCGTCGCTGGAGCTGCATCGGGGCGCCCAGCCTCAGCTCTCGTCGCTCCGCCCGGCCGCCGCTCATCGGTGTGTCTTTGCTCGCTCTTTCTCTCGTCACTTTACGAGCGTCAACATGTGCGCGGATCCACGTGCCCACGTTTTGCGCGCATTCTATTGGCTGCCGGCCCGGCGGCGGCGCGCGCCATTGGTCGACCCATTCAGCCAGTGATTGCTTTACTCGTCGCTGATTGGTCGGCGGCCCGGGCACTCACGGTCCAGCCCACTCATGTGTAGCTCGTGTGTATGGTGTGGGCAGAGCTGCAGCTACTACCGCGAGCGGGGTGTAAACACATGCACGCACTACACGCACGGCGTCAGCCGGCACGAGATACGCACTATATGTTCTATGCATCTGATGTACACAGTATTGATGACCCCGCCCCCTCACACTCACACCTAAAACACAAAACCACGCGCACGGTGTGAACGCACCACAATATTAAAAAATATTCTGCAACCAAGCTCCGATCACACTGATTTAGTTTGATCGAACAGACGCAGAACCAAGAAGCTGCAGAAAAATGTTGATGACTCCACCTCCTTCAAATAAATAAGATATTTTTCTGTATTATTGGTTGTTGGGTTGTATCATTATTAAACAATGATAAATATAGGCCTACACTAGATTGCTCCCACTTCCTTCTTTTCAGCTCCATAGGAATAAAGTCAATCATCAGTAGATTTATGTTGTAGACATTGCAGGAGAAAATATCAATAAGATATGACATTTCTGACAGCAACGGAGCAGTAACAGAAATATATCATTTTAAGTGGCTGAGGTTATGCAACATTACCTGGAATAGACCATACGTTTTTTTCCCCAAACACAACTTGTCAACCCTTTCTGAGATATCTTAGATAATATAGCCTACCTATTTTTTGAATAAAAATGTATTATTATTATTATTATTGTTATATTTTTGTAATTTGCTTCCAGCTTTGCCATGGGAGATGTGGATTTTCTGTATTCCCAGTTGTCTTGTACGCTTACCTGACAAACAGGCTTTGCGACGGAGAGATTTAACATCACACATCCTCTAACATGGAGTCTAATTCTAAAAAAGAAAAGAAAAAAAGGATTGTCATTGTTCTCATAGCACAATTTGAAAACAAAACTCAAAAATAAGACGTAAATGTGAAAAGAATGCCCTATGTCATGTTTAATTTCATTTTAAAGATCATGTTTTTATCAAATGTCACTGGGGCTCTATTGTTAAATTGACATCACATCAATAACATTGTGACATAGAGAGCAAAAAGTGGCAGCTTTGTTTCTACGTTCGTGATTTATGGTATGGAAACAGCCACCCTACCCCCTCTGCTTTAGGTTACTACATACTACATAGTGAACCCAATGACCCTCCTCTTGAAACATGTCGTGCAGTATAGCAGTATGTATAGACCACACAAACACACAAACACACACACACAGAACTCATCTGTTCTCTACTTATCAGATGTATTGGTATTTCCCCCACCCCATAAGACTTTAATTGCAGGTCAGTTATTATGGTGGATTTTACTGGTATTTTTAGATGTGAAATGCCAGGTTGAAGCATGAGGAGTGGTGGGTGCCTTTAAGCGCCTTGCATGTCAGGGAGGAAGGGGCTTCCCTTCCCCCTCTATACATACAACATACACATGAACCCACTGACCCTCTCCTCAACACGCACACAGCAAGCTGTGTCCTTGTGTGATTGACAATACCTGTCTTCAAGCATTGTTACTATGTCCAACCAGTCAGTAACCTCAACACCAGCCGAGAAACCACCCTCTTTAGTTGTCCAAACACAATAATGTTTAACCTTTGGTAATAGTAAACCCAGGGAAAAGGTTCCTGTTTGTGTATACGTTACAGAGACGAGGTCAACAGAAAAAAGCGTTCCATCCCCAACAGCATTCCTCTGCAGCACATGAACCCGTTGAACCTCCTCTGAGTTCATGAGTGCTGAAGACCACCCCCATCATTTCCATCTCCCATCTCCCATCCCCCTAAGTCCCAACCCCCCACCTGATGTGTGTGTGTGTGTTTTTCTCTCCATCGCCTTCACATCATTGCCCCTTGTATTGACATGCTTGAGAATTCAATAGGAATGACCATGTTAAGCCTAAGCCTAGGGATGGTGCTGCAGTCGATGAAGTGGGTCAAAGTGCAGTGCGTTCAATGGGACCCTAATATGGCAAACAGAGCCTTGCTCTTATAGGTTACTGAGGATAGAAATGGAGTAATGCACATCTGGAATAAAATATTACATTGACTTCGAAGTTACGATGCAATATAAAAGATTTGTCGATCAATAGATTGGAGATGGGCTCATATCCTCAAATGACACGCTGACCAGTGCTGCAGAGTGCTGTGGTTTATATAGTGGACAGGGCTGAGTGAGATCAATGGGGGAATACACAGTTATACTGATTATCATAATGTTAACACGCATTGAAGAGCTGCTCATTGTGAAAGTGTGCAGGCATTGGGGTAGTGAAAGCACTCGGGAGTTTCTGTAAGGCCATAAGCAGGTGTGGTGAGGGCTAGACACCACAACAGATATTTGATCTGCCTGAGGGAAGACAGAGGCCTAAAGAGAGACTAAACTGTAAACTGTGTCCTGACTCTCATTGCAGAGGCCCAGCAACATATCACGTTTCACCTGGAAACCAGGACAGCTGGGAAACAATTACACACTGCTGCTGCTGCTGCTGCTGCTGGTGCTGGTGGTGGTGCTGCTGCTGCTGTTGGTGCTGGTGGTGCTGCTGCTGCTGTTGGTGCTGGTGGTGCTGCTGCTGCTGCTGCTGCTGCTGGTGCTGCTGGTGGTGCTGCTGGTGCTGGTGCTGGTGCTGGTGGTGCTGCTGCTGCTGGTCCTCTCTGCACTGCACCTGTCTGCCAGCCAGCCCGTTTGTCTGTCTGTCTGTCTGCAGCCTCCTCTACTTTAGAGGAGGTGGATTAGCTGGGTCAGTTATCACATATCATGGTCGATCAATTGTATCAAAGGAACAAGATTAAACTGTTATGTGTGTAACTGCCTCTGTGCCTAGACAGTGCAGTTCATATTTCAGGCCATGATGAGAAGCACTAAATGTGGTTCGAGACATCATGGCACAAAGCGATCACACAATTATTGATCAGTATCTCCCTGTCAGTCAGGATGGGTTCTGCATTGGCATTGGTAGAACAGCACTTTCATAACAGTTTCTCATCAAAACGTATGGATGTAACTCAGCTGTGCATCCATAGCTACGGGACCATATTTATGTACGTAATCCGACAGTAAATGAACACATGTGAGTTGGAAATAATAATACCCTAATTAAAAACCATTGACGTGTAGGTCTGAGAACCAGTCCAACTCCATCCCTCCGCCGAGCCTGCGACGTCTCTCCCTGCTCACATTTGTGCAGCGGAGACATGTGTTCAACAGTAAACAGTGGGATCTTCACATGTCGGAGAGACGGTCCGTTGGTAAGATTTGTGAATGAAATCAACCGACACGCCCCCCGGGTGGACGTAGCCAATGGCGTGCGACGACGCTCTAGCCACGCCCGTATATGGAACGCCGAGCGACCAATGGGAAGCCGACGACAGTTACTGCTGTTGCATAATTTGGCTGAAGCGCTTCACGTTTGAGAGGAGCGGTGCACAGTGTGAAAGGATGGAGCAGCAGGCGCCTGCGCACACGCTCAAACACACACACACGGAGATGGTGGAGGTAATAAAAGTAAGTTCCTGTGAGAACTATTCAATGCCAGTGTAACAAATCACTGTTACACCCAGAGAGCAGAGCAGTTATTAGTGCACGGGACTGATCGAAAGCTTCCTAAGCGATGTGATGACAACTAACATCCATACAGAGACGGTGGTGTACAGGCGTTGTTGAGCCCTGAGATATAAAGACTTTTTTTTTTTTCCAAAATCACAAACACAATTTTAATCGATGTTTTTATTTGATAAAGCAAGAGATAACTGATCGGAACAGGAAAGTTATAATCAATTACTGGATAGGTAATGGACTATGGTTATTACATTGATTAACGATCTGGATAGACATAGTGGTTGTGACTCTTCCGGACCAGCCATGCACTGAGCAGAGAGTGATGTAACCTTTGCAGTTATATTTTAATGTTTTAAATTTATCCTTGACTTCACAATGTGATGTAATCCAGATCAAAAGACTCTTGATTTTAAAGGGAACTCCACCCTGAAAACACAATTTAGATGTATTTGATGCCTATATCTTATTCTAGTGATTGAGTAAAACAAAAGGTTTCAAATTATAGCCTCTATTATTAACCTGAGCATCAGAATTTCAGTGGTAGTTTTTCCATTGATGATGGAAATACCAATGGACTCACACAGGCTCACAAACCAATCATGACAATGTATGATGAGTTGCACAATGTAAATTGTGTTTTAGGGTGGATTTTCCGTTCAAAGACTCAGCAGCATGTCACGTGGAGAGGGCTCCCTCTTGTGTCCAAAACGCAACAAGTCAATAAAGTTTAGGTAACAGAACAGTAAGTACAGATGTAATAACCCTTGTAATAGACACAGAGGCTACTGGAAATTATAAACATGCATTTAAACATACATTATTCACAGCCAGTCTTTGTTCAGGATACAACAAACAAAGCCACAATAGTCACACAGCCTATGTAAAGTGTAAATCAGAATGATGCAAGTTTATGTAATAGTTTATGCATTGAACATATGGAGCATCGGCAATAACAATAGGCCTCTTTAAAATATTCAAATCCTGCAACACACTGTGGCGGTGAGTGTATTTGCAGTACATGCACACAGCCTGGTTTAGATCTTGTCTGGGATGTGGTGCATGAGAAACACATCACTCTGACACTCCTGTTGTGTCTCCATTTCTCACCCTCTCAGCCTCTGTCTTCTTCTTCAGGAACCTGAATGAGGTGTTAACATGTCACCACATGCAGCGTCCTGGTTTCATCTGATTCTTCCAAATAACACATTCAGCTTTCCCAAAACCAGGATAAGATATCTACATGTGTCACACACATAACACAACCTGCAAGTGCACATGTGACAATGAGCCAGGATACACAATACCAGGAAAAATCTAGATGCAAAAATGACAAACTGTGTACTGTATGTTTAATACAGAGCAAAATTATTGTATATTTAAAAAACTGACTAATCTAATATTTATTTCGTACATTATATTTAGGGCTGCAATGAATATTATCAACTGATTAGCAAAAATGTCCCTAACAGTTGTTTGATACACCATTATTTTGATTAGTTTGATATGCAGCTGCTTTCAGATTCTTGAATTTTAGACTAAATCAAAAAAATATATATCTTATGAAGAAAAGAAAAAAAAATTGATAATGAATCAATGTTAAATGTAGCCTAAATTACAGTGGTATTGTGCTTTAATATACTACCAAAAAACACAAAGAAAATGCGTGTTAACAGAGAACCTGTTACATATTTACAGATTATCTCAGTTAAAAATGTTGTTTTATCGTCATGTTGGTCCAATCTGGGGGTAAGGCGCCATGAGGGATTTTTGGTGAGGGACAAACTGCCTATTTTTCAGACATACGTATATTGTGCAGCTTTCTTCAAGCATCTATATTTGAGTTAAAGGTTATTGCACCTGTATTGGATCAATAGGAATCTATACAATTACCTTTTTTTTTGCCAAAGAATTTTTAGCAGGCAATTAAAAACAAACGATTAAACATCTCTATATAGTGTCCTAACCTATAATGAAGACCATATAAAATACACATTTACATTAAACTTGGATAGGCCAAACTGCAACAGTCAAACATTACTTCAGTATATTGTGCACGCCAAGCTAAACAATCTGTAAAATGAAAACCATCATAGAGGGTCTGAATTGAACATTTCCTTGTTACAAATACTGTACCAGCAAGCGTGATACATCCTCTTCCTCTCCTCCTCCTCCTCCTCCTCTCATGTCCAGTATTTATTGCACCACAGCAGAGGATCAGTGAGTTCAGGCGAAGTTTGCTCTCAGACTGAGGCAGCCTCCTCCACAGCAGGATTTCTGTAGCTCTTGTAGAAAGTTTAACATGTCGGTCTCCTCCTCTTTAAGTCACACGTTTTCCTTTCTCCTCTCTCATGATCTGTGCATCATATGGCACCTTTCTCTTTTCCCCTATTCCTTTCTTTTCTTAACCCATCGCTATTTTTGCACTCAGTTGCTCCCATGCTCTAACCCCCTCCTCACAGCCCCACATTCTCTCCCTCTCACCCTCCTTTTAGTAACTAACACTGAATTCATTCTCACCCGCTGCTCTGTTTCCAGTCTCCTCACACCGTTATTTCTTCCCTCTCTTCTCTTTTCATACCTTCTTTCTCTCCATTTGTCTCTTACTCTGGTGCCCTGTACGCCAGAGTGGATTCAGCATGTAACATCCACACTGGCTGTTAGAAAGAGCCGTGGCAGGTGGGATCGCTGGACCCAGTCGGTCTCCTTCCCTCTCACTCACTCTCACTCTCTCTCTCTCACTCTCTCTCACACTCACACTCTCACACACACACACACACACACACACACACACACACACACACACACACACACACACACACACACACACACACACACACACACACACACACACACACACACACACACACACACACACACACACACACACACACACACACACACACACACACACCCTCTCTCCCTCTCCCTCTTTCCCTCTCTCACTTGCTCCTCATTTCTCTGTCCACTTTTATTCATTTCTGTGTATGGACAAGCAGGGCTAACATGGGTCTTTTTATCCTTCTAATGCTTCTGTGTTCTCAGTGGACAGCTGCCCCTGCTGCCGGTAAGGTGTTCATTAACATAATAATCGGCATCATGCAAGATTTCTTTGTGTTAGCTTGTTTGGGTGTTTCATTGTGAGCTGTAGTAGTGGAGCAGTAGTAAAAATCCAGAAATAACAATCGGATTTGAGCAGTATTTGCGGACTACAGTAGTGCTGTATTTAGGAATTAACAACTTGTTTAGAAATGCACTGGAGTGATATTAAGCAGCAGTAACTGTAGATTGGAAGTGATATAATAGAGCTAAGTGAAGAAGAAAATGTTTAATCAGGTTCTTTCTTACTTTTTTATTTTTATTTTTAATTAAAAGCATTGTGAACCTCAAGAATGAAAATTAGCTAAAATTTCCTTTTTTCTTCTTCTTTTTTTTCAGAGGAAATTAGCTGGACCTACACAGGTAAGTTCAAGTTCAAGTTTATTTACACCTCAAACCCTCATGCAAATGCAATATTAACTGTTATAAAGTGATTTTAGAAAGTAGAAAATTAGACACAATCCAACCTAGATGTGTTGTATGTATGTCAGATATCATGTATATTCTGAGGAGCAAAATTCAAACAGGTAAGAGAAGTAGAGATATTTGAGAATTGGCGTGATATTTAACTTTTTGTCCTGCTGAAACAGCTTTTATGTCTAACACAGGATAATTTAGCTTGAGAAGTCCATAAGTTTTTCTGAATATAACTTTTCAGCTATGTGATTGAATGAAACTTCTCATACTCAGACTTTTCACTCTGACTCCACTGCACATAATTCAACCTGAGCCTTTAATACATTAGAAGTATCATAGAAGCTTGTCTGACTTGGACAGGATTTGTGCTTTTCTCCCTTCATATCTCCCACCCCTTGTCCCTCTGTTTTCCTGTGCTTCCCCCTCTGTCTGTATTAGTTACAGTTCAACAAGCTGGCATGAGCACAGCAGTCACACAGAGATGATGAAGGGGTGGAGGGAAACGGAGAGGAAGAAAGCAAGAAAAAAAAAGGCTTAGAGAGAGGCTGGAGGAGGGAGGCAGGTGCACGGGGATGAAGCGGGCCAGAGTGGAGAGAGGGTGGTGGACAGAGAGAGGGAGATGGGACGGGATGAAGCTAAAGCATACCAAATCGTGCCCTGTATTGTTGCAGCGCACAAAAACCTATGTGTTTATTGTTCTGCGGATGCACACTGGCTGCCTTTGCCGTGGACAATGACATTGTGGGAATGAATGGGGCACACAGGCGACCACTCTCTGCGTGTATTCAGACGACCAATAGCAATGTACAGTACATACAGAATGCACAGCAAACTGTAAAGGGCCGTGCCTGGAGCAAACTGGTATCTATGCATTGTCTATATAGGCATAATTATAATAGATACAGAGGCGAGTGTACTGCACAGAGCGCGTGGTGTTATATCAGAGCAGTAGCTTGTATAGATTGACATGTTTGCTGAATTTTGATGCATTTCGTTTGTCAAGAAGTTTTACAGCAAAAGGGATTCAGTGGCTGAACGAGTGAGGGTGTGTGAGACACAGCATTGCATGATGTGGCGGTTACTTTGCTGCTAGCTGAAGTGGAAAGTCAGTTTTGTTACACACCACATTTTGTCACACGAAAGAGCAGAACTACATGTTTTCAGAGATGCCTCTTTCCACGAGAGATGGAGAGTTACATAAAGTAATGGAGGGAAAGTCACTCTCACGTCCTCATCATGCTCTGAGCAAGTGAATCTGCATATGTGTGTGTGTGTGTGTGTGTGTGTGTGTCTTTGTTCCTGGCTGTATTCAGGACAGCGATAGCATGCTAGGAGAGGTAGAGCGGGCGCACCGGGTCAGAATTTTCGGCCTCCGGTTACTATGGAGACCTCCATGACGACCAATAGCGGGACTGTGGGACTCACTTTTGAAGTTGAGTCGTGGTGCGGGGCTTTGCTGCGAGGGGCAGGGGGGTGGGAGGGCTGCGGACAGATTAGAAGTGTGAGGTGGGGGTTGTAGGCATTAGGAGATGTGGTATGTGTTGTTTACATCACTGATGTAGAGTCTCCTCCTCACATTGTACGTGAGGGGATGAAGGGGAAGACTAGCGCTACTGTAGGCCTACTTACTGTGTGTAGATGGATTTATTGGTTTGACTACAATCAATAGACTTATTGGTTTGACTATGTTACAATCAATAACAGCTTGCTGGGCTACCTTCTGTTTTACCTTTCTCTTCATCTTTTCTACATGAAACGTGCTCTTCATTAACACCAGAAACTTGTTTTTGCACACTGCTGACACATTTTAAAGTGTGTTGGTGGTTGCGCTCCTTTTCTAAAGCATTCTTCTCTTTGCAATTGAAATTCACATTCTTCAACTCACATGTCACTCTCTTTTTCATTCAGACTCCTTTTTCTAACTCTCTTTTCTTATGCAATTGGGGACTGCAGTCTCTCTTTTTTTTACTTTGTGCACCCAGGCCTCAATCACTCTCTCCCCTCCCACACAGCTTCTTAATATTTTTCTGTTCAACTTTTAATTAAATTCTTCACTTTCAATGTTTCAAATGTTGTATAAGGATGAATGACGCACTAATTAATGTGAAAATATGTTGTTTAGAATAAGCTAATGTTGGGTGTTTCTTTCTAAATTATTTTAAATTAGTATATTATTATTAGTAGTAGAAGTAATATTTTTTTTTATTAATAATAACATGTTAAAGAAGAGAAACATTTGATTTCAACAGCATTATTATCTCATCTGAATGTTAAGCTTTTTTAAGAGTAGACAGAATTTGTCTAATGAAAGATTCAATTGTTGTTGTTTTTTTTCAAGTATGTGTAACCTCCATTGATTTTTGTCCTTTAATGCCTGAACAGCTATTCTCACATTTCAGATCTAAATCTTAGGCCGATCTTATTTATTGTAGGGCATGATTATAAGATGGTATCAGTTATTCAGTCGTAGTGCCTAAGTCGGCTGCTTTTGTCAGCACGTTATTGATAAAAACTCATATCTGTGAATTTTTTCGTGTCATGGGAGTTTCCTGCATCAAGTTTAGTTGATCCAGAGCATCTGTCTGAGTGCATCATATCCGCTTAATGTTGATGGACAAAATGCAAAGACAGGCATCAGTTCCTGTCTTCCCGTAATTCACTGGTCAGTGGTATTTTCATTTAGTGAAAAATCTATAAATGTCGTATGTCACATGTTAGTGGTTCAGTGTGTTTTCAAAATTCACCACCGTGTTGCTGTGAACCTGAGCAGAATAACCAGGAATAATTGTCCTGCTTAATTAGAGACCGATCAATGGAGGCTTTTCACCAGATGACTCGGAGGCAGTGGACTGTGTGATTGGCTGACATCATTTCTCTCTTGTCCGTTCTCCTGTCTAAGGCTTGGTGGGTCAGTCCGAGTGGCCCACGTATTTCCCTGACTGCGGCGGTACATCTCAGTCCCCAATTGATGTGGTAACCACCCAGACGAAATATGACCCCAGTCTGACCCCTCTGACCCCACTGGGCTACAGTCAGCACGGCAACAGCCCCTTCGCTCTGTCCAATAACGGACACACAGGTAACTATAGCAGCTGATTTCTAGCTCCAAACATAACCCCTCTCCCTGGTATCCCAGCAGCTAAAGTAGGCCTACGGTTGATCTGCTTATACTGCACCATCTTCAAACATTTCTGCCCACGGATGAGTTTAGGGGATTAGTTAAAATAAAAAAACATACTAATCTTCAAGAAAATATCCTAAGAGAAACCCGTTAAAAGGATGAGCTCAACTGTTTCATCCTTCTCTCCTTCAGCTGTGATTGATCTGCCAGAATGGATGGGACTAGGGGGGCTGCCCTGGCTCTTCACAGCGGTACAACTGCACCTCCACTGGGGCAGCGGTGGCCCAAGCCATGGGGGCAGTGAACACACCATCAGCGGGCTCAGTGCAGATGCAGAGGTATCTTTGAACACAGCCGACGGTAAATAGCGAAATCACAGTCAGACTGCAAGAGGAGGCGCGGCTAATCAGAGTCGCAATCGGGAGAAAATGGCAGCTACGGTCACATGGTGTGATACCAGAGGTTTTCTAACAATGTCAAGATTTTATACCAAAGAATAGACGAAAGTACCCAACTGCTCCATTGAATTTTCTACAAAACGGCTCTGATGCTTAGTTAGTTTTCTCTTTCTTTCTGTTTTTCTTTCTTTCTTTGCTCTCCTCTGTCACTGTAACCCTCTTTACACCTCATACTTGTCTGTCTTCCCCACACACATCGGTTACCGCTGAGTCAGCTTGGATCCCTGTTCTGGTTTACTGTGGGATAAAAGATGGCCTTTACCGTCAGCTTAGAGAGCCGAGCAGAGACAGAAGAGCAACAGAAATGAAGGTTTTGGGGTTATACTGCTGATGATAAAAAAAATTTTTTTTAAAAAATCCCCAAAAGAGGAATAAATAAAACGTGAAAACAATAGATTCACCTTTTTCGGAAGGGGACAAAATGGAGAAAGAATGTAGAAAGGAGGGAAGATTAGCTGTGTCAGCGCTTCAGTTCTTGTCCATCTGTCACTATGCCAACACAATGGAGGGGCAGATTAAAGATAAACATTATACAGGGATCAAGAAATAATAAGAAAAACACAAACATAAAATAGAGGTGGTCTTAATGCATACCAGGGCAATCTGTGTCTTTTTGGCCAAAAGTCGTCCACTCCTTTGTCTCATCACAGTGACTAAACGAGCTGTGTTTTTCTTCTCTCCAGCTGCATGTGGTTCACTACAACTCTGAGCTCTACCCCAACATGTCTGCAGCAATGACGCAGAGAGACGGCCTCGCTGTTTTAGGAATTCTCATTGTGGTAATAATAATAATAATAATAATAATATATATAATAGCAATATTTTTTCACTCTTTAATATTTTAATAAAGGTAATACACATTAAGGACTGAGTTCTGGTTTTCTAGACAGGTGAAGAGACGAACCCAGCTTTTAACAACATCCTCAACTACCTGAGCCGCATCAGACATGCAGGTAACAGCAGGGAAAATATATAACATTACATCTTTTTGTTTTAGTGTCTTTACTGATTCATTGGTATAAAGCTATAAAAGTATCTATTTCCAAAGGTAAGAATAAAAAGAAACACATTTGCCTCAGGTATTTAAAGATACCGATAAAGCAATGGCAGAGACAAAAGCTGTTTTTCTCGTACATGCTGCTACAAGTGCCTCTTCTTACAATGTTTTGATGACTTGTGGAAGCAGTAAAGTGAATATACGAAATGTTCTCCTGTCTCCTCCTGTCAGACCAGAAAGTGCCCATCCCGGCCTTTGACGTTCAGTCCCTGCTCCCTAAAGACTTGGGACGCTACTATCGCTACAATGGCTCCCTAACAACGCCGCCCTGCTATCAGAGTGTGATCTGGACAGTGTTTCATGAGAGAGTTCAGATCTCAAAGGCACAGGTGAGGCCATGAACATGGCTCGTCTCCGCCTCAACTCTACAATGACATTTCATTTAGGCACTGATAACATTTACATTTATGATCCAGTGTGGATTAAAAAAAAAAGGCCTAGATATCCTTTACTATCACAGATTGATGAGAGACATTAACAACTCATCTAGAAAGTTTTGTATTATTTGTCATTTTACAGCTGCTACTTACTGGCCTTAGAAACATCTTAAACAGCATAATGATTTCTCCAACAAATCCAAACTCAAATAATTATATACTGTTATAAGAAGCAAAGAAGAATCAGTACATTAATGTCTATTTGTATGAATTACTGGAAACTAAAAATTGTCCTACTTGTTCCTCTGCACTGGATTGTCTCTTCATGTGGAAGATTCCAAAATAAAATGCATAGATTATATTAGAGGATAAAAACACTGTGCAATTAGTTAACATTTTAGAAACCGGATACATTTACAGGATCAAGGTTAAGTGTCAACCTCTTGCATTAGTGCAGTGAAGTCATTTTATGTTTAACTTGCCCTTATTTGTGCCAGATAGTGACTCATCAGTAAATGTACTGAACAAACAGGCAATGTTTGCTCACTGAATCAATGTACTCAAACTTTCCTTTATCTATAGACTGATAAACTTTGACTGAACTATTCAGTTTCACTACAGTTTACTTGACTTTTTGCAGCTATGTCAATCAATGAACTTACTTTGTGTTTTGAGTTGACTGCCTCAGGACTGCAGCTGTTGTCACCGTCTCTCTCCCTTTCACGTGTCTTCTCCAGCTGCTGAAGATGGAGACAATACTTTACTCCACTAAAGCCGATAGTCCTGACAGGATGCTTCTGCAGGACAACTACCGCGCAACACAGCCGCTCAACCACAGGGTCGTCTTTGCTTCTTTCTCTGCAGGTGAGACAAACAGATAAAATGATGATGTGAAAATGACATCCACTCTTTCATGTTGACAGCTGGCATGAAAGATAAGATGTGTCAAATTTCTTATGAATTACTTACATTTAATCTTTTTGGGGGGTTCACAAATATTGCCTGATTGAGAATATACAATTTTTCCGTTCAGATTGTACAAAGGCACAGGTGTAAAAGGTCACAGCCAATCTGCTTTGAGCTCCAGTGTTTTACCCCAGCAACACTTGTACACTGGTGGATTGTGCTGCCTGCCTGCTGCTCATAATGCAAACCACAATAGCATGGCAGAGGGTGGCCACATAGACCAAAGCAAGCAATTAGCACAATCCACGCAGAGAGTGAAAAGTGGAATGTGGAGAAAAATGTTGGAATATGAAGGATTACCGGTGACTTTGTCTGAAAGAGCCTTAGGAAGGCAGGAACAGAGAGAGAGAGACACTGGCAGAAAGAGAGAGAGAGAGAGAACGAGAGAACGAGAGAGGGGGGTGGCCGGGGCAGTGTTTGTTTGCGAGCTGATTAGAGAAAAAAGGATTTTCTAAAACTAAACACTGACTCCATTGTTATCTCGTAAGTCTAACTGAGAAAAAGGGAGAGGAAAAAGAAACAGAGAAATGAACGGGGGGAGACAGAGTGTTAGACAAAGACAAAGGAGAAAGAATTTGTGTAAAGTGCTCATTGTAGTGAGTGACTGAACTGGAAGGCCTGTGATATCAGCACTGCTGTCAAAGGCAGCAGGACTGACTAGACACAACATTTCCAAACAGCTGAACAGCAAATCCTGACGAGAAAAACCCACAAATCATTGTGTTATGAACTGTGTGACAGAAAGAAAAACTACTGTGCTTTTCTAATGATTTATTCTGTCTTTTATCCGTTGTAGAGTCATGGAAAGAGCTCTCTTCCGGTAAGACTGCATTGGATTTTCCTGCATGTATTGTTTTTTTTTTTTTTTTTTACAAACTATTTGATTGATGCTACTGTTCCTAAAATTTAGTTACCTACTTTTGTTTATTGCTGTGTTTTGAGGCATTTTATTTAATCTCACATTCTTTTGTGTGTGTGTGTGTGTGTGTGTGTGTGTGTGTGTGTGTGTGTGTGTGTGTGTGTGTGTGTGTGTTTTGTTTTGTTTTGCAGGCGAAGTCACAGCCATAGTGATAGGAGTGATGTGTGGCTGTGTAGGTCTGGCAGTAATCGTTCGCTTCATTGTCAAGACAATACGGTAAGAAATTCGGAGGCGCTGCGCGGATGTTTCAGCGATCTGTTTGCTATTCTGTTTCTCCTCTACTCGTGTCTGCAGCAGACACTGGCTGCCAGTCTGCTGCTGTTCTGGTTTAACTGGGCAGACTGCAGACCCTGTGGGAGACGTCACTGTGGAAAAATCCAGTCACTTCTCATCCTCCATCTTCTATCTCTTGGCAGATTTTTTAAACTCCTCCACCGTGAAACAGTCGTGGTAAACAGGTGGCATATTTGAGCTCAGTACTGACCAAGATGCTCAACTTTTGTGCTTATCAGATATCCTTAAGTGCAGATCTATGATCAAAGCTGTGAAAAACAAACACTGTTTGGAGGCAAACTGGGAATACAGTAGTGATACTTGCATTGCTGAGGTGCATTTTTTAATTCATGATGAAATACTGTTATATTTTACCATGAATTATAGCATGAATCCTGGCTGATATATTGGTATTGGCGCATACATCAGCCAATAAGTAAAGGGAAAGTGCAAATTCATGAAATGTATTTTTTTTATTTTTGTAAATTAAAAAACAAATATTATTCTGTGGTCAGAGGAGGGTGAAATAAATAAATAAATAATATAATAAGAAATAATATAAATATAAATAATTAATAAAAAGACGAAAACACAGGTCTAAAACATTAATTATGTTATTGGACAGACAGGTAACAATCCGTCATAACCTCATGAAGACGGGTAGCAATAATTAAAAAAAATATATATATATTTTCTCTGTTCACTAAGGCACACCTTAGATTTTCAAATGATTTTTGAAAAAATGCCAAGGTGATATCCTTGGTATTGGCCTCAAAAACAGTGTTTGTTGTGCTCTCAAAAATGGAAATGCATAATCCTCATTTAAGGTTTCAACAGAAAAGTTTAAAGCGACCCCATGGATCAGCGCTAAGGATAATCTGAGTTTCTGACCTCTGCTGCAATAACATGGCTGTTTCCCAATGTGTGTGCCTAATCTGTTTTTACTTCCTCCCATAATAACCACTGATTAATTAAAGTATGTGGTGGGTTTCCCCTTTGTTTGACCTATAAGTGATTTAATCTGTTTTTACTTCCTGTTTTTACTTCCTCTGTTTTTACTTCCTCCCATAATAACCACTGATTAATTAAAGTATGTGGTGGGTTTCCCCCTTTGTTTGACCTATAAGTGATTTAACCTTTCTACTGCTATGATCAAAGGTTCCCAAAGTTCCCATATATGTGTTCATTTTAAGTCAGAGCGACTTGACTCGAAGGACAAAAAATATTTTCAGTATTAGCTTTATATTTTAGGAACACTGGATTACCTTTAAACTGATGATGGGGACAATTAAACATCTCATCACAATGTGTCTGTAATCTTCTCACACAGAGCCGTTGTTTTTTCCGGGGTCCTGCGAAAACCTCGTCTCACTTTGGGAACCTTTGCTTTTCATATTGTCAATCAGCCTTGTGCAACTATTTCAAAATGTCACCTCTCATCCTTCCGTCTAATGAGAGGAGAGGAAGGAAGAAGAATGAGCTTTTGAAATATCTGCACGCTGTCACTTTGAAATGTTAAATTCAAGCTCTTTTCTCTGTTTCTGGTCATGTGATTCCGTCTTTTGTGACAGCTCTACCTCTAGCTGGGACGTCCTGCCCAGTAACCGGCCTGCTCCCTTGCCAAGGTCACCGTTAAATATTATGACATTTGACCTCAAAATATTAACTCCAACATCTCAGAGTTAGATTCCTGAACATATCCCTTTGTCTTAACCACCCATTGTGTCCTGTCTTTAATCTGAGGTTAGACCTTAACACCACGTTTACTGTAGCATTAGTGTATCCATCTGCCTATCCATCCATCCACAGTTTCTAACACTGATGCTTTAGGAGTTTTGTTAGCAGTCTATTGATGCCTCAGCAGTCCACTGGATGCAAAACGTGAACACAAGACTACATTTAAAGTTTGGTTGCTGAAGAACAGTGGAGATGTGACAACCCAGTGGTCAGCCTGGGTTAACATGTCTACTGCTCATAGTTTACTAGTCTAATCTCACTCATTGAGTAACTTCTCTTAAAGCCATATTACCATTAATCTATTTACAGTGTCATCATGTGTTTCTGACTACACATGCATGTCTTATCCTCATGCTCACTCTTGCTTTCATTTGTCTTCTAGTAAACTAGTTGTCATTTTATAGTGAACTGGTATGGAGCCCTAAACTTGACAAAGAGGAACCTCTGCTGGACTATTTAACAAACTACATCAGCACTGAGAGAGACGTGCTCTGCTCTCCAGCCACTTTTAGACTATGACTCAGTGGGAATGACTCTTACATTTGGTTTTTTCCAGGACGAAGGAGCCAGAGAAAGAAAAGGAGAAAAAACAAGACATGGCTCTGAACTCGACCACCGAAGCAGAAAAGAAAGAAGAGCCCTCGCCGTCTGTTCAGACCGAGCCCTAGCTGACAGCACAGACCATTTCAGGCCTTGTTCAGACACTCAAATACTTCCTTCCTCCTTCTTGTCGTTGATCCACGTCTCCTCAGGGGACAGGTAGCAAACAGGTAGCAGGAAACACCATTTTATAAACAGCGAGGGAAGGGTGTAAACTGGTCACAGGACAAATCACCTGCTGCTCTGATCACTTCACTGTTTTCAGTAATACTCTTCCACCCAGATTCAGAGGTGTTGGCAGTCTTGGTGTCAGACATTTCTTCTGTTTGCACTTGAAGCACCTGGTGTAAATATGTTTGCTGGCTCCGAGTTGTATGTTTGATCTTGCAATGCCTGGGATGCATGATTGGTTCATGTAAATACTATGTAAAATATACGTATATTTGGTTGGTTTTTTTTTCACATTTGACTGTTACTTCATCCTGCCTTGAAACACAAACACACTGTACTGTATGCAATGTTATAGATTTGTTTATTGTTTAAGTAATAATTAATGTAACATTGACCGTAAATGAGAGTTTTAACAGAGTAAAACTAAAATTCTATGATTAAAGTCTAAAGTGAATTGAAGCATGATTGATTTGTATAGTGATGCTGTCCAAACACACTGGCTCTGAATTTAAATCAGCAAATTATGCTGTAAATGGATGAGGTATATTTATATACATGTGTTCAGTCTGCCTGAAAAGAAAAAGATTCTTGGTGCCATATCTATGTCTGAAGTTTTGTGCTCAATATGCATGGTCAGTGTGGACACTACATTAAAACACCTGAACGTCCAACCCAGTGTTTTTTTTATTTTTGGGAGTAACATTATCTAGATCAGATTACAAGTGATTGTTTTTAATTAAGATATAAAATAAGCATAGCAGCCTGGATTTCATAACAATTTTGAACATACAAGAAGCAGTGACTCAGACTTGGCTCCTGTTGACACAGATTGTGAGTTTCCATATTTGCAGGTTGGAGGGGAAAACTGAGGTTAAAAAAAAAGGTGCCTATTATAGCAAATAAGAAAAACCCCACAAAGAGCAGAAATGTAAGCTGAACATGTACATTCAATCTATAAATCATAAAGTCTGTAGAAATCTAATTTGTTTCACAATTTAAACTGTGTTGAATGACAGCTTACATCACTGATTGGCTAATAAAACAAAATTTAATTAGACCATACACAACAGGAAGGTGCATTCCTGTTCATCACTGACTGTGGCTCGCTCTCTGCTGCCTGCTAATGTGGGAAACATATGTGAATTGTGGTTGATAGAAGAGGTCAGCACATCTGCTGCACCACCTGGTTGGTGGCATCATGTCACTCACATTCACATATCTCTACAGAGAAGTGAGCCAAACAGAAAGGTCTGAAACAAGACAAGCCAATGGGGAAGTTGTATATATTTTACCTCTGAAAGTATTTTTTTGAAGTCTTTATTTTTAACACAGGCACCTACACACACCCTTTGTCTCCTCAGACTGATGGCATTTAAAATGACCTTTATATCGTCTTTGTTCTCTGGATAAACCGTTGTCCCATCCAAATCCACCTCATACCAAATATTTACACTTGAGGCAGTTCTATTTGTTTAATCAATACAAATAGAAGGAATGACTGTACAACTAATGGGAAATTATCTAAATCTACAGCCTAGTTTAAGTTGGTGCATTAATAGGGTCCAGCATGTGGATATAGTATTATTGACAATGACAGCATCAAATTAAAAGACAAATATATTACTAGTGCTTCACTTAGTCAAGATCTATAAGTCAATCAGTTTCAATCAGTTCAAAGTTCTCAGATAATTCTGTTCATTATTATGAACTTCCCTAACATGTGGTTGTTATAAGTAAAAAGTAAGTTAACACTTACTGGGTTATCTTAAATATATGAGAGAATGTTTGCTTTGTTTGAGGTAGCACACAACCTACGGTAGTTTTCTAAATGTGGGTGACTGGATTTCCAGAATGTATTTTTAGCTGTAACTTGATCGCCTGCCTCCATGACTGCTCTTCTCCGGCACCGCCATGTGGACAGAGTTATGTAATGCTTGTGTGTTTAGTTTAGGCCACACCCACTCACGTAGCATAGGAAGTGGAATAAGGAAATGCAACTGAAGGACAGAAGAGAGATTTTACAGCTGGAGCTTTTAGGTAACTTAGAGCTCACTGAAGCCTCCACTCTGCTAAAATAAGGTAGGGAAGTCATTTTCTCACACAGCATCATCTCCTATTTTCATGTTTAAAAGAGCAGACAGCTGTGGCTTTGTCAAACCTGACTCTCGCACTCAAAGTTTACCTTGTTATGAGTCATGTACTGTAACTGAGTTTGGAAAAACATAAAAATAGAACATCTAAGATCTAATTAAGCACTTTGTCATGACTGAAGAGAAGGCTGTGTTGAGTTGAGTTTAGTATTTGTTCATACTTTGGGATCTTTCTTCCCCTCTAGATCTGCTGGATAATGGCTGCTCTCAGGGTTTTCCTCAGCCTTGCCATCTGTCTCCTGCTGGGCCACCAGACATTTGCGAAAAATGATGCACCGTGTCAACGCGGCAAATGGAACAATGCCTTTGACACCTTTCTCAAACGCCACATTCGCAAAGGACTTCCTAATTCTAACAATAATAATGAATGGGAGAAGTACATCAGAGAGAACGGGGGCTGCGACCGACCCACACAGTCTTTTCTGACGCCAAAAGACCTGGACAAGGTGAAGGATGTGTGCACGAACTCAGGGGGAAAAGTATACAAGGATAACCTGTGCATCAGCGACCAGGCTTTCACCTTCGTCACAGTGAGGAGCTACCCTGGAACCTGTGGGATTAAGAGGGTCGACAATGAAACCAAACATCTGATCCTGGCCTGTGAAGTGCTGGACAATCAGTGTGTGCCTGTCCACTTTGAGGGAAACCCTGACAATCGAAGGCCTAACAACAACGCCAGAGGCTGCCAGGACCCATCTAAAGGCCATGCTCCCAGCTTTAAAATGACCTGGCTGCAGCTGTTGTTTCTTCTTCTTATTGTTATGTATGGCTTTTGAACTTTTTATAATTTGAGGCTGATATGACTGAAAATTTTCTCAGGGGACATTTTTGGACATTTGTAATCCTCAAGCACATTTCAGCAAAACCTTTTACAGTTTTATAATCCAATTCAATATCAAAGTGTTTTTATTCAGTATTACGAATGGCCACTTTGATCAGCCACATTTTTAGAGGGCTGTCAGTTTTTTTTCTTTTTATTTAAGTCATTATTATCACTAATCACTAAAATCACTATGTTGTATCTGCATCTGTCTTTTGGGGATATTCAGAGGGTTGGTCTTCTAATGGCATTTCATTTATAGTTGGCCACTGATGGTGCAGATGGGATCTTTTACCGTGTTGTCGGTATTTTATATTAAAAAGCCACCCATGAAACTGCCATGGTTTAATAAACTGAATTCAGAAAGATAATTTATAGTCTCTGTAATTCATCCCTAGTTGTTTTTATCCTGGTTTCTTTTTAGTGTGGACTATGTGATACAGATTAAATATAACTTAACTCTAATGATAAATGATGAGACATTAAAGCAGAAGTAAGCAGAATGTTTTTGTTCATATAAGTCTTAAATAGTTATATCTTCCGACGGCAATCGCTTACATAGAGTGTTTGGTCTGAAACACGGGTCTGTCAGTCACTCTGCTCTGCTGTAAGCCGAGGAGAAAACTTTCCTTGTATCCTACAACCTTTATCCAATGAGGAGAGAGAAAGGCATAAAGGGGCGGTCCTCTCTGTGTGTGCAGCCAAGGGATGCACGTGAATGTGGTGACGTAGGGACGAGGGCGGGGACTGCTAACTCCATCTGCTGACAAGAAGTTAGCCGAAACGACTGGATCGCTTACTTCTGCTTTAAGATAAAATCTATGACAGACAAACAAAATGTTACTCTATGAAGACTTTTGATCTTGCAGCTCTAATCAATATAACCACTACTTTGGTTATACTTTATGGAGCTGATATGAACTCAACTGACTCCACCAAAACTACTTCATCACAGATTTAAATTTCAACAGCAACACCATAAATAGTGTTGCGAGGCAATGATTCACATCAACAAATAATGAGTCATTCATGCAAACAGAGGAACACTGTGCAGGGTTTATCTAATTTCTACAGAGGTGACGTTGCACCTTAACTCTGGCAATGTCACAGGAAAAATAAAAGCTGCAGAAAGGAGACAACAGACTCAACTGTGCTACACTGGATGCTCTGAAAAGATTTTCTGTCTCCAAACTTAATCAACCAATCAAGTATTTTATCAAATCCATTACTGTTACACTCAACACTACAATTTTTCAAAGGCTGTTCTGCAGTTTAACAGAAAAGGGAGTTCCTTTTCAATGATTTGAGATTCTCCACATCCCCAATATTGGAGAAAATGATGCCCCATCATCACTCACTCTCTTATTTGTCTTAGTTTCCACTGACTAATTCTTCTCGACTGGTTTAGCATTCACTCCTATAATATTGTCCAACTTACTACAATGGAACATTTACAGAGATAAATGACACCAAGACCAAACATAGTTTACTGTGTTAAATCTATGGTTTGATTCTTCAACTTTAACCTCTAACAGTGCAGTATGAAACCAGCAGGACAGCTGTCAAATGGGTTGAAGTGACATAATCTACCTTCCAGGACTGAGCCTCAACATTGGGTAAAAATTCAGGTAGTGATTTAAGTTTTAATAATTTCAGTAAATAACATAATTTAGTGTTGTATATAGTATAAATATAGACATTTTCACTGGTTTCTAATCCAGCCTTGACCTCGAACCTTTAAACTTTACAGTGACCTTAACTTCACCTTATTTCTAAAGTCAGGAACTCCTAAAAAGCTCTGGGACGCCTCCAGGCCTGTGTGGATTGCAGCACTTTGATAAGTTGTCATCACTCAGCATATCTCACAGTAAAATTTGGTTCTCACGAAGAAAGATACACACAAACACAAATACACACACACACACGCACACACTAGGTTTTCCAACAGTTTTCTGGACAAACTTGCATGTCTTCTGACTGCACCTGTCCCTGCAGGGATTTGAGTGGGTCTGTGTGCACAGTCACGCAAAGCTGTGCGCATCAAACAGAAATAAACATTACCAACAATAGTTTGATCAGTTACAGTAGGTCAGCATAGTTGCACATGCCCAAACATCTCCCACATGTAAAGTCAGAAAAGTTCAGGTCTGAGCGAGGAGACAAAACGTCACCTGACTGACTCCACTAGATGGCAGAAGAGTTACTTATTACTTCTTTTTACAGTCTATGCTTATTACCCACAGCAGAAGCCCCAGGACTGAAGACTTCTCATGAACCCTGCCCATTTGTCCAACAACTGTTTGTTTCAGTCTGCAAACCTTGCATATATTGATTACTTCTAAAATGTTTCACACAGCACATGGGGAAGGATGTTCAAATCCTGATCAACTGTTGTCCTTTTTGAGGCACTGAAAATGCCTGATTTTGCCAGTAATGCAGATTATATTCATAGTGGAAACAACTTTTACTTAAATAAATACTGTGTATGTAAATAAAGAGTTATTTACAAGAAGATAAGAGATTTACCATAAGTGTCTAAAGTCACCAAGTAACTCTGACCTTTGCACTGAGTTCATTGCAGGGTTGCAGCCCAATTAGACTATAATGGCAAATAAACTGACCATATATTTAAACTTTTATGCAGAGGACAGTAGTTAAATTGGTCCTGGTGCGCAGTGATGCTTCAACCATCGACAGCATATGTGTATGAGCTACATTGTAGCAGCTAGTAGTATAACTTCTACAACTTTCCCTCATCTTACAGCCTTTCCTTTCTCCTTGTAGTCAGCTTCTATAATTTTCCGTCTAGAGATTCAGTTGCAGAGACGTGGAAATACAGGTTGTTTGTGATTCCACTTTCTGGTTTATGTTCTTATCCTTTCATTTTCTCCCATGCCTTCGGGAGAGTCACAAGATCATGAAGAAATCACAGGACACACTTTAACTTAATGTTATTTTTCTGTTTCTCTGGCCGGAGGCAGAGGGGAGGACAAGTATGCTGAATGTTATTCAAGACGTTAAATCAGCACAATAGCACATAAACATCTCACCATTTCATCAGGTGATTCTGAGACTTGAGCCACTCACACCGGTCACATACAGTAACAGTGACCCCAGGCTGACCTTCAGTCAAGTTAACTATGGCCATACCGAATTCATGACATCATAATGTCTGTCTCTCTCTCTCTCTCTCTCTCTCTCTCTCTCCCACACACACACACGCACACACAAACACAAACACACACCTCTAACTACATAATCAAATGTGTACAAATGCACTATAATTGAGGCACACAAACATCTACACACACACACACAAAGTCACAAAGAGAAGAGCGCCGTCTGCTTAACACACACACACACACACACACACATAGTGGCTGCTGACACACACACACACACACACACACACACACACACACACACACACACACACACACACACACACACACACACACACACACACACACACACACACACACACACACACAAAGTGAACAACAATCGTTGACTTGGGGTGAAGAGGAAAGGCTAGAGGAGAATAAAAGAATGAGTGCAGAGTGAGAGGCAGCGTGAGGGTGGAGGGGGCAGAGCTGTAGGATGCGAGGAGAAGGAGGGGTGACACGATAAAACCAGAGCTGCACTTTTATTGAACTTTTTTTTGGTGGTTTTCTAGAAAAACAAAACACATGGACATAAAATAAGGTGAAAAGCAGGGAGAGTATGGGAACCAGGGCTTGTTTTTCTTCTCAGCTTTCTCTCATTCCCTCATCTTCTCCCATCTACTTTGACTCCAAGAAACCTCATGCAACTTTCCTCCTGATCATCTCCATCTATTTCACTTCCTTTATTTACACAAGTGACCTCCTTTCCCCCTTTCTTTTCTTTCTGAATTCTTCCCCTCTGTTGTCCTCAGTCTTCCTGTCGAGTGTAAAGCAATTCAGCATCATTCAGCTCATACAATGCTGTTTTACAGTGCTGTTGGCACGTAGTACCTCAGAGGAGCCAATGGGCTCGTTAAACTGTAGGTGGCAGTGGACAAACTGCAAAAACAGACAGCAAATTGGAAGAGATGGACAAACACAACACCATTTTATAAGATAACTTCCACAAACTGAACATTATTTTTCAACTTGATCAAGAATATTTGTATATGTTTCTCCTTCCTAATTTAACTTTTCTCCTCTCGCTCTCCCTCTGTCCAGACCAGCTCATAACAAATGAGCACGATAATTACAACCACAAAGACTTAAAAGGGAGGGCAGAGAGATTTTAGGAGTTGTTGGAGGGGTGAGTGGGGGGGGGGGGGTGAGTAATACAGGCGTCTGGGAGCAACTGCCCAAGCATCTGGAGGTTGAGTCTTGTGTACACAGGAAGACTAAAGCTCGACTCATGTACACACTCACACCCACACTGTGCAATCTGATACGACGATACTTTAAATAAAAGAAATTCTGGGTAATGTGACGTGGTGAGAGTGTGGGCCGGTTATGAAGTAATAATCTGTATCTGACTGTGTCTGTTTGACTCCTGTGAGACGCGATGTCTTCCAAGAAAAATATTAAAGTGACAAAGAGTGACATATGTCTGGTGGAGCCTGCATGAGCACATTCATTCAGACAAAGCTGAGGCATCCTGTGTTTACAGCATTCACACAAGGTTGGTCTTGAACTTTTGCCCCGGTCTTTTGGGGATTTTGTCGGGCATGGGGTTTAGACATATGACATGCACAATATCACACACACACAAACAACAATCTCTTTCTCCAGTCTTTCGTTTCTTATCTTCTCTCTGCCTGCTTGTTGGTCTCTCGTGCTCTGCCTCTCATTTCCACGTATATGTCGTTAAACGCTGCCATCTCCTCCGCTCTAATCAAACCCACATGGTTTGGTTGGTCAGCATGCCAGCAGCCCACAGAGCTGCACACACTTTTGGCTGTGAATCTGTGTGTCACTGTGGCTGCTTGTTGTGCAGTTGCTGCGCACATCACACAAAACTGTGGCTCTCAAAACCTTTGTGACCTCTTAAACCAAAGCATCCTGTTGCCAGACATTATACATGTCTATGAGCTGGGAGAGATTTTCACACTGTAAGTTTTAGTCGCCTGAAGAGGTAGAGCTGTCCAGTAATTCACAAGGGAAGTGCAAAGATTAGAGAAAAGGACACTTTTTTTTCTTCCTTCCTGTCCACTTAATCTCCCCTCGACCTGTCAGATTCATTTTACAGCCCCTTGGGGAGGCCTCGACCATTACACCGACACTGAGTTAAATCATATGACAAAGATACAGTAATTTGTGGTGGCACAATTGCATTTGCACTTCTTGTCCAGTGGCTTCCTTTGAGGCTAAAGGCCAATCATAATGACTTCCAGGAGTTGGCGATGGGGAAGGCCAGGGTCAAGTTCACATCTGGGATTACCGGGGTTATTGGGGTGAGCGGCTTTTACTGGAGGTCATCGGGATGATTAAGTGGAGAATGCCACTGAAGTGTGACTTTACTACAGGCTGATCGCACGCGTTCACACGTACGAGCTCCGACTTGTTGCAGTCATGTTGATCCTCTCCAAAAAACTGTTGATTGCAACACTGAATGTGATAAGGGCCACAATTGGAACAGGACACCACTTTACTACACATATTGCACAAGTTGCATCCACACTACACTTAAAGAGGAAGCTATTTGTAACTTTTGTCGTTGTTACGTTGCCAATCTTTGCATCAACAGCTGTTTACTAACCAGTCTGCAAGATATGTTGTGGATTGAGAGTCAAATGTTGTTTCACTCACTCACTCACTCACTCACATACATACATAATTTCTTCTCTAGCCATGGCACAGTGGAACTATCATCGTCAGACTGTAGCCATAGTGCCCTGAAGATATTAGTGCTACCCAGTGGGCGTTTTGGAAACACGACAATGGCTGAAACGCTTACAAGATTGGTAAATAAACAGCTGATAATGCCATGAAGTTTCCCATCCCACACCCAGATAGTGGCTGGAATCTGTGGACAATCAGGATCCTTCTCAGATATGGGTCAAATCTGTGTCATTTGAATGAGGGAGGGAAATAGGAAACAGTAAAGCACACAAGAGGAAGTGCGCGTGGAGATATGGTACATTTCACTTCAGTGAGTGTTGGTACAGGACTCAGCCTGATTTGAATGAGACAGAGTTCACACAAATCCAAACAGTGAAACAGAAAGACTCAGTTAGTACTGCTACAACTTTACTGGATTTTAACTTTAGATTTATTAATTTATAGTTGTCTGACTTATTTGTAGCAGAACTATACGAGGAGAAACACAATGAATACATAGGTTAAACCTGCAACTATCAACTTGCATCAAATCATTTGTTTTCCCTAACCGACATTCAAAAACTCTAACAGATTAAGTTTCACGTGAGATAAAGCAGAGAAATACATCAGCAAATACAGATTTTAATCAATAACTAATCATTTCAACGCTATAAAATATTGTTTTAAGTGTCAGGATTCCCAACATGTAAGAACTCTCCTTTTCTTTTGCCTGCCATATTACTGTTGTTTATTCCTCTTATAATGCTGAGTCTCTTTGCTGTAAACGTGGGCTGTTAAGAGTTAATCATTGTTGTTAACAAACAAGTCATAATACACTTTGTTTAATGTACTCGTTGTACAGTCTGTAAATCTTTGGGTCGGCAGTTGGATCTTATTTTGAGATAGAGAGAGAGAGAGAGAGAGTACAGAAAGATGAAGATAACAAAAGGCGTGCGTGAACAGTATATGTGTGGAAAAAAAGTTGGAAGGGAACATAAGGAAATGAAGATGAGTGAAACAAAGTTGGCAGCAAAGAAGCAAACTAATACTTGCTCATGGCTCCAAAGACAGAGGAGTCTCTCTTTACATATCTGTCGTTTCCATTCTTTCACTGTTTCTCAACCTCTCCGTCTCTGTCAGTATCTGTTTGCCTTTGATCTCTTAGTTCTGGGTATCTGTCTCTCTTTGCTGACTCACTCTCGCTATCCTTTTCTCCACAACAATGAGATAAAAAATGACCTGCACTCCAGCCTCTAACTTTCTCACTAACTTTCTTTCTTCTCCTTTCCATCCTCTACCCTTCTGCTCTCTCCTTCTCCCTCTCTTCAACGTGGTTGAGGAATGTGTCAGGGCAGCACAAAAGAACAAAAGCTTGACAGGAGGAGGAGGAGGAAGAAAAGGAGGAGAGGGGCGTTGGGGAGTGGGGAGTCGGGGGGGAGAGAAAGTTGCGTGAGGTAAGGGAGAGGCAGAAAGGAAAAAAGGGGAGAATGGAGGGAAGGAATGAGCGGAGAGAGAAAGGTTGAGAGGAGCGGAGCACGGTTGAATGGCTCTGAATGCTGAGCGGTGCTTTGTCATCACGTGCTGACATACAGCATCACACACATTTCAGAGCTCTTTATCAAGCGCTCCCTCTGCACAGCACGCACACAAGATGGGTGAGGCTGTCAGCGTGCTATACGGATGCCTGTTTGATTCAGTGGCCTTTGATGCATTTCTTGTTATTTCATGGTATTATGCTAAAGGCCTGCAGCGAGGCCGAAGATGAATTTTCCCCCCAACACTAGACAGCTCTCTATTGTAACCTTTGTGTTTGCATCAGTCACTTTCAAACTGGGGGCATGATCAATTCCCTTCTTTCTGAACAGACCATGTTCGTCCAACCACCACAGCAGCAGTGAGTCAGCCTCATGCTGCACTTTAACATTTAGACTGAATCAGATCTGGATTCTGGACCCATCTGGTGTGTAAATTATATATTTTTTCTGTTTTAATCTGATGGATTGTTTTGTTTCTGTACCCTATACTGTCTGAGTAAACCCTTAAAGGGTTAACAGATACAAGACTGGGACAAAAAGTGACTGATGGGAAATAAAGACATAATGGGAAAAAAATTATAGCTCTGAAATGGCTGAGATCACCTCTGCTGTTTGGACCACGAAGAACTTGTGAGGACATGCTGCTGACTGTGTCACGGTGTGTGGCCAGACATGTGTGTGTTTGTGCCTGTAGGAAACAATGTGAACAAGCTTTGTTCACATCAAACAGATCCGCCCGTCGATGCAAACCGCTGGATTTGGATACAGGTATGTGCGTAAAAGCGCATATCACGTTACCATATATCAACCTGAGACCATTATCCACTTTTGTTCGTCAGTGTGTCTTTGTTATAAGCCTGACACTGAGCCGGTGTACTAGTCTGTGAGTGTGCGTGTATCCTACATGGTTTGAGGGATCCTATGCTGACCCCCCCACCCCGCCCTTCCTTCAAGTCGCCCGGGTTACCTCGCGCTAATTCGCCGTGCAGTGTAGCGGATGGGATCATCCATCAAGAGTCAATAGTTAACGTCGGCTTTGTCCCGTAACCATCCATCATCAGCGCGTGCGTGCGTGTGCGCATGCATAGAGTGCGTGAGTGAGCGTGTGTGTGTTCTTTATAGGGCTACCTCCGACCCCGCGGGCCCCTGACCCTGGCCCGTCTGACGCGCTGTCCCAAATGCCCCCGCGTCTCCCCTCTCTTCCGTCCGAGCAGCGGGAGGCCAACAGCTCTGAGGAGACGCCGCCGACCTGCGCCCAGCCCCACCTCTTATTTTAATCTCCTTCTTCTTGTCCCCCACCCCCCCGGGTGCGTGGTCTTTTTTTCCTCTGACGCAGTCCCCGTTAAATGGATAGTCCACCGGTCGAGGCCAGAAGCTGTATCCAATTACCACCGCTTTTATTTTTATGACACAGCGCGGTGGCGCACAGGAGGCTGGGGGGGTGAACTTGGCCTCTCTCTCTTCTCACAAGTGCGCGCGCACACACGCACACTCACACTACACACTATACACACACACACCGCTCTGCCATCCACTCAGTCTGCCAGTTGACCGGTTCTTCCTTCGCACCGCCCTGCCAAGACGACATGTTCTGTCAACAGACCGGCCCGGCTACATCCTCCCTCTTCTGCACAAGTAACGTTCACCGCACTGAAGTAACTCATTCAACCAAGGCATGACTGACTTTATCACAACAGCAAAACACACCACACATCTAGATATTTTACACATCCGCCCTGCAGCGGCTTCTCCAAAGCGCGCGGGACCCCCAGAGCGCGGTCACTGCCGTTGATTCAATCTACGCGCTCGGATGAGAGGGGGCAGCTCCGCGGCGCACATGCTGCCTGCAGAGGCGTGGTCAGGTCGGGGTCCGCGCCTGTAGTCTGTTGGCCACCGGGGCGTGCCCGGATCGAAAGGGGGCGTGAGCATCCATACACAAGTACCTTTGCTTTCCGTGCCATTCATTTGGAGCGCAGTCGCTTATAACGTGCACCGGCACATAGATGAGAAAAGAGCTCTGACAGTCGTCCACTCATCCCAGGACAAAGGCACAAGTAACTGGACAGACAGAGTCGGACCAACCGGAGCGCGCCCACACACACACACACACACACCCAGACCAGACGGGACAAGTGAAGCTTTTGACGCACAGACGCGCACAGGCAGCAGCAGCGCAGGGGCCAGACGTGGACCTGACAGTTCACCCACATTCATCTGAGAACTTCCCACAGCCAAACATGGAGCGCAAAATCCCCGATTTCTCCGGCACCTGGGAGATGAAGAGCTCTGAAAACTTCGAGGATCTCTTGAAAGCACTGAGTAAGTGATGGAAGTTATGATTAAGAGAAAAAAACAACAACCGTGGCCAAAATGTAGCAGCTTGACTCATTTGTTTTTGCGCAAGACTGGTTTCTTGTGAAGCTTTTATTTCTGGGCATGATGACACAGATCAGATGTGTCAGCTCAAACCGCGGCGTTCTCAGCACATTGTAGGTCAAATCTTTCTGTGTCCGTGCACCGGCCAGAATCACCCTCTGTATAGCATGGGTGGGTGGGTGGTGGAGGGGGGGGGTCTTTGTCATTCTGCACAACCCAAAACTCTGTGCTTGGCCCCTTGCCAGCCTCACCCCTCTTTTTCTCTCCTCTCCCCCGTTGGCCTCCCCACGCTCACACAATAGAGACAAACGGCGGCACATCTGTCTGTGTCACAGTCTCAGATTGTGAGTGTGTGCGTGCCTGTGTACGCCAGTGTGTGTGTGTGTGTGTGTGTGTGTGTGTGTGCGTTGAAGAGGGCCGTTATGACACGATGTGCGGGGCAGAGTCGCATCCTTATTTAAAGTGACAGTCGGGGCTAAGAACAAACACCTGCTGCTGAGATTCAGTGTTTGGTCTGCGTCTGTGCTGCATCACTGCTCCAACTGTAGTCTGGGCAGGCGTCAGGGTGTGTGTGTGTGTGTGTGTGTGTGTGTGTGTGTGTGTGTGTGTGTGTGTGTGTGTGTGTGTGTGTGTGTGTGTGTGTGTGTGTGTGTGTGTGTGTGTGTGCCTGTGCTTGTGCGTCTGTCATTAGTAGCCAATTGCCATTGGATGACTTGCCAGTGCACACCTGGAATTCATATCAATATGTCTGTCTCCGTCTCTCCCACACCCACGCAAGCAGATTTATCGGCTGCTGCATATGGAGGTTAATAAATAGCTGTCAAATGACATGGTTGTTCTGGATATAGACACATCACCGCTGAGCCAGAACAGGAATTCCAATTGTTCTGTTTGACAGATGCACCAATTAACATTTAAGGTGTCTGTCATTCTTTCTGTCCATTGCCATCTCATCTGACTCGGCTGAGACTGGAAATGAGTCAGTGAGTGTGCATGTGTCTGTGAGGTTTGTGTGTGTGTGTGTCCTTGAGGTGATTATAAAGCGTGTGAAGAAAACAAATAATGGAGGAGAAACTGGAAAAGAAAAGCACTATAAACTTGACTGTGCTGCACCCCAGCCAATACTCTCTCTCGCTCTCCTCATACACACACAGCCAAAGTAATGCATGTGTGCCTATAACGTCCCTCTGCATTGGTATATGACTGACAGAGAGGAATGGCCCCTGGTTGGGGGGCAGAGCACAGCTGGACACAGCCTGTCAGCGCTCACCCTCCTCCTTCCCTCCATCCTCTCTTCCTTTCCTCACTCCTCCTGCTCTCCTCCCCTCTTCCCCTCGTCTCCCCGTGTCCCAAATGCTTCCTCTGCCCTCTGGTCTTTGACCTCTGACCCTGACCCTGACCGTCTGTCTATCTGTGTTAGTGTGTGTCCTCGTGTGGGCAGGTCTGAATTTACTGCATTTTGGTCACAGGTTGGCCAAAGCCTCTACAGGTAATTTCTAACTTCTAACAACTGGCAGTTATTTGAGAAGCGTCGTCAGCCCCCTCTGTGGCTCCCAAATGGTCCAGAGGCCAGCAATTTACTCCTGCGTTCAAGCCAACAGACTGAGGTCAGTTACTGTCTGCAGGTCGGCCTGTTGCCTGAAATAATCTAAACCTTCAGTAAGGAGACTTTACACATGCAGAGTTACATTTTCAACAAAAGTTTGTGTAGCAACACACTGCACTTAAATACAGATCCATATAGACATTGTGTATATCAAATCCATAAATAAACTGATTGTTTTATTTCATATTTTGTTGTTACTCAACAAACATTACCAAATGGAATCCCACCTATAAGTCTTAACCAATTTCCATTATCAATGGATATGTTAATTGTGCTGGCATCTCAGAATTGATCAACTCTATTTACAGCTATGTCTAAGAGAAAATCTGGAACAAGCAAATGTGTGACATTTTGAGTTTTAACTTGAGTTAAAGTGTGTGGAAATTCATTTTACATGCCGTACTATGCAGAATGGCTAATATTTGGATACTATATGAACATACAACCGTTGTATATTGTAGTCTTAGTTATATTTTTCATTTGAAATATAGAGAAAAAGTAGAAATTCCTAATAATAATAACAACAAAAACCTAGTATGTGCCAAATGTTTCCTGCAGTGATCCTCCAACACTTTCACTTTGCACAATGCAATTTGCATGAAAACACTAGACAATGACGATGCACATGCACACTGTTCTGTACTGTACAGCAGTGTGTACGCTGTGCTGGATGTCCTGATGTATGCTGAATGACTGTGCATTTCTGAGTGTGTATATATTTACCCTTGGTGACAGGTGGGAATGTGTGAGAGGTGAGAAGTGCGAAACCCAAGTCGATGGCAGATACATGCTGGACGACGTACACACACTTCCCCTCACACTTGGACAGAGATCTTCACACACCACACACAGACCACTACTACCTTGTCTGTCTGCCTCCCCTCCCTCCTTCCTTCCACACTGATCTGTTCTTTGCTCCTCTCTTTTCCCACGCTGTATCATCAGTTTCCCTCCTTCCCCTTTTCAAACGTACAGTATCTGGCCAGGGTTTCCCCTCCTCTATTTTCTCTCAAAATATTTATTCTCATTCTTATCATATTCTTTTTGGATGAAATGGTTTGAATCATAATTTATCATCCAATGGAAACAAAAAAGAGTATTAGTACATTTTTAAAAAATGAGGGGTTTTCCATTTGTTATATAACATGTTTATATAAAGTATTAACAAGTGTAGTATGTCTGCAACACCTGAACTGGGAGCTGGAAGTTGTGCAAAAAAAATCATCAAGGCTTATCCTGTAAATCCCAGTTTTCTCTCTGTTTCCTATGTGTTAGATGTGTTTATAACATATATACATCAACACACACACACCAAATTGAGAGCTAGTCTGTATCTTTGTCTTGCCGGACAGCTCCATCACTGTGTGTTTGTGGTTAGAGATGTAATTTAACTACAAATGTATTCAAACTAAAACCACAGACCAGAGAGTACCAATCATTAGTCTGTCAGTCTGAGTCACAAATCACAGTTGTAAGTGTGTGTGTGTGTGTGTGTGTGTGTGTGTGTGTGTGTGTGTGTGTGTGTGTGTGTGTGTGTGTGTGTGTGTGTGTGTGTGTGTGTGTGTGTGTGTGTGTGTGATGATCAAGTCTGGGGGGAACGCAGATGTGCTGGGCATGCTTTGTCATATGACCTCATTGTTTCCTCTGTCATCATTACTGGACAGAGCTGTGCAATGCAGCGCTGCTCCTTTTACCCTGAGTATGCCGGGGAACACTGAACAAACAGCCACTAAAACACTCACACACACACGGCCCAAGGCCAGTGGTTTTGCATAATGTGGTACAAACAGGTTTAGTTTGCCTTGCTCCTTAAGGCTATCCTATAAACGAATTCTGCAAAGACAAAAAAGTTCAGTCCTCTTGAACTGAGTTCACCTCTGGTAGGTGTGTACTGCCTGCATGGGAATATTCATTCAAAGGAATGACAACACGTGGGTTTGTGTGTGTTGTCTTCTGGATCAGCTCCACCTCTCTTCGAGGAACTTTCCCTCTAGCGTCATCACTGTCCCCTTGTCTTTCAGACGTGAACGTGATGCTGCGCAAGATCGCGGTGGCGGCAGCCTCCAAGCCGCTGGTGGAGATCACGCAGGACAAAGAGACCCTATCTATTAAAACCTCCACCACGGTCCGCACCACCAACATCACCTTCACCGTGGGGAAGGAGTTCAACGAGAGCACGGTGGACGGACGTCCCTGCACGGTATGGACACATGGACTCGCTCCTAAATGTTCTTTTACTTTCTGTGCACATACTGTACACACAGCAGTAATAATAATGGGGAGGGAACTGTCCAGATTACATCAATCTGTTTCATTTGGCTTTTCATCATATTTGGACTGATAGCATATCTTTACCCCTCCTGGTCTCTGAAGGCCTATCATGCTACACTACGCTCCCTCACACTCTTTATGACCCCTTTCAACTTCCCGTCTTCCCTCCATTCCCCCTTCTTGCCCTTCCTGCCCTCTGTCCCTCCCTAATTCTCCACGTTGCTCTCCCCGCTTTTCCCATAGACGGCCTCTGTTTGGCCGTCTCCAAAGCAAACACATGCAACCGGCCAGCGCTTTGCTGTACTAACGATGAGCGCATCACAAGTTATCACCTCTCAGTGATCGTCCTGCTCCACCTAACTTGTTTTCTCTACAGCTCCCACAGTATCCCCTCTTCCCTCTGAATGACACTCTGCAAGTGTGCATCCATTCATCCATACATCCCACAATTAACGTGCCTCTACTGTTTCTCCTACTCTCTTTGTCTGTGCTCAGAGTTCTCCACGTTGGGAAACAGACAGTAAGATCAGCTGTGAGCAGATTCTGCAGAAAGGAGAGGGGCCTAAGACGTCCTGGACCCGAGAGCTCACCAATGACGGCAAGCTGATCCTGGTAAGACGCACAAACCATCCACTGAGCCAAAGTTTAGCACTGTAGTTATAAACCCCAAATTACAGTGCATCTGTCTGTACAGTTTTGGACTCGGGTCACATGACTTAGATTTTTTGGATTTCAAATAATCTGACTCCTCCCTGGGAAAAAAAGTAAAAACAAATCCTTGGTCTTGTTCATTCTTGACCATGAAAAGAAAAGCTTGAGAACACGACAAAAGAAAAACATAAACTGACTAATGTTAAATAAATAAAACTTCATGAGTTGACACCAACATATTTTTGTATCTTGAATCAACAACCAAAAAGTACCTTGCAGTAATACTTGCAGGGGTTATGGTCCAATATTAAAATGTATTGTTTATTTTCACCAACTGCTGGTCCCTCCCTTTTGTATCGACATTCTTTTATCGTAAAAACTGCCACTAAGTATTTTATTGGTTCCCCCATTTGTAAAACATGATTACACTCTAAGTTACAGGCTATAGTAAAGTTGTTGCTTTTGAATATATAATGACATAATTGTTGTTAAAGCACGATAACGGCAATCTAATTACTCTCCTGGCAGAGGATAAGAGGACATTTCTTGCGATTACAAAAAGCATTCAGGCTCCAGCTTGAAGTCTGGAAAGTGGGTGTGCAGACGGCATCTATGCTGTTCGTGTCAATGTCACCAATAATTACGTTCCTGATGTTTACCACCCAGCAACAGACCTGTATTTAATTAGAAACTCCCCTTAGCTTCGACTTCATGTTGACTAAAACAACCTTTATGAGGTATTGGTGAACCAGTCCGACCAGGTAAGCCAGAGAAGACACAAGGCATCATTCACAATCATCTCTGGAGTAAATTGTTTTTGAATTGAACAAACCGCAACAAATATTTACGAGGAAATGTTTGCTGGAGGTTCGGAGAATCCTGACAGGCTTTCAAGCTCACAGTGAGATATTAGTCTCAACTGCTGCAGACATCACAAATATCTCCATTTGGATTAGTAGGGAGTATCAACAGTGTTTCACAATATCTATATTTAGTCTGAATTCACAATGAATGATAGATAACTGTCAGTATATTTGTTACAGTGCCTGAAAACATCCACAGTGAAACATCCGCATTCTCCTCTTTCTTTTTTTCAGACCATGAGAGCTGACGATGTGGTTTGCACCAGAGTCTACGAACGACAATGAACAAGAGCACTTCTCACTTTTCCTCCTTCCAGCCCCCCTCCTCCTTCATCACTACTTGTGTCACCACTCCCCTTTGCCAAGGCAGCGCTGAGAGATAGCAGTCTTTAGTTTTATTCCACTATTTTTGTTAGCTTCACTTCATAATAAGTGTAGTAATTGTATCTAGTACGTCACCTATCTACACAATAGTCTTAGCTTCTGAGTTATCTGTCCGTCTTTCCGTCTCACTCAAATGTGACCAGCTGGATTTTAAACAGGAAAATTATGCATTGCATTTGTATTGCATTGTATGTTGGATTTGCTTAGAGGAAGCTCATGTAGATGGCATTGTGTGTGCGTGTGTGTGTGTGTGTGTGTGTGTGTGTGTGTGTGTGTGTGTGTGTGTGTGTGTGTGTGTGTGTGTGTGTGTGTGTGTGTGAGAGAGTGTGTGAGAGAGAGAGAGAGAGAGAGAGAGAGAGAGAGAGAGAGAGAGAGAGAGAGAGAGAGAGAGAGAGAGAGAGAGAGAGAGGTGTGAAACTATATTTGTAGATGTGTAAACCAATCTATGAGCTCTCCCAGTTTCAGGTCAGTTTTGATGTGTCCCCCCTGTTCCTTGATCCCTGTCCCACAACTTTAACCTTTTGTATCTCATGATGACATTTTGTATTTATTACTACACCACAGTCTGATACAGTACTGCTAAGGTTTTTACTTTGTGTCTCTTTTATATGAAATGTGATCATAGGAAACAACACTTTCTATGGGAAAACAATAAAGCATGATATTAACTCAGTTCCCCTCTTGACTGTAACCATTAAGCCTTTAACAGTACACATGTTTTATGGTTTGTGAGTGTAGCTGCAGAATATGGGCACATTAGATGGCTCCATCTTATTTTAGGCTTTCTGTCAGCTGTCTGTAACTAGAATAACTCGTCTGTCCCCTCCCTACCAGCCTCCCTCTCGGTTTTTCTCTCTTCCCATCCCTGCCTTCCTTCTCTCTCTGTCAATCATCTCCGTGCCACATGCCCTCGTTCATCTTCCAACACTATGCGTCACTTTTGTCTCGGCTCACTTTTATCACACATTTCATGTGGCTCTGCTTATCCATGTAAAGCAACACACCGAGAGCCAGCCACAGCAACGCCACTACGAGGCCCTGCTCTGTTTGCATTTAACTTGAAAGTTGGTTTCAGTGTTTAAAAGCTGTCTGACTGAAACATGCTTTCGTGTGAAATAGTTCGCAGGGAAAAAAAGATATCAATCAACCAGCACCTGCAGTCTGCACAGAAAGCAGATATGAGTGCAGTATCAATGTCAAGTTACTCCCTCAAACATCCTCCTATGGGGAACATCTGTTGTTATGGCAACCAAGGAGGGGGGGTGAGACAAACAGAGGTCAGTCTGGGACCTTTTAGTGTCAGACAGTGAACTGTCTGACCAATGACCAAATGGTCGGACACCGAGGATCAGTGGGCGTGTCCCCAACAGCAGGAAATGCCAATTGGATTACAGGGTACAGCTGATTGACAGCAGATGTGCTTAACAAGGAGTGGGCTGTTAAGGGACCTGGAAACTGAAAAGGGGCTGGGGAGAAAGATGGATGACCTGAGGTTCACATGTATACAGTTATACAACAAGTAAAAACTCGATAGGGATGGATTCCTGAGATAGGAATTTAGTGATGCTAAAACCTTTTTTTTCCCACAAACTATCTTTTTTTAATTTCTCTTCTTGCCCTGCAGCTGTGTGTAGTTACAGTGTGACCCCAATAAAGTATCCTCCTCTGCCTCCTGCCCTAATAAAAGGGGTAAATAACTACCCCTCCCTCTCTGTTTATTACCCCCTGGGGCAGTAAAAGGCAGCTGTCTGGCCCCCTTCAAACCCCCTATAGCCTGTACCGGACCTCTGTTAAAAAAAAAAGAACAACAAAAAAAACACACACATACATACACACACACACATTCACATACCAAACTAAAAACACACATTCTGGGAACTCTTCACACATCCCATCAAACACTCACACGTACGCACAGCTCATAAAACACTTTTGAGGCTCACCCGAAAGGTGATCAGACAAACTGCATGGTGCACGAAAAAAACCCTGTGAAAACTCCTCAAACATGCAGCACTACGAGAAGGACTGAAAAAACAAGAACAACACTGAGCATGCCATCTCTGCTGTGACATCCTGACAGCTCTGGTACGGCTGCAGGTCGTTACAAAACGTAATAAGGAACAGAAGACGCGTAAACAAATACACTCCACCCATACGCTCGGTAAGCCAAGAACCAAACAGGGGTATACTGTAAGTGTAAACACACACGCGCGCATACCAACAAAATAAAAAACACCTGCATGACAAATGAATAAATACACATGATCCACCAGGACTAAGCTGAAATTCGATATCCTTTGACATATCGAACAAGATAACTGAAGGCAATCAGCAGATATCTGAGAAACCCAACATTTGTGTGACAGCAGGTTAGTTTAGGTGCCCCGGGGACACGGCTGAGTCAGGAGCAGCTTGAAGACTTATGTGCAGGTAGGAGAGGAGTGTACTCGAGTCGACTGCATTCTTGAGCATTTGTCACAAAAGGAAAGACGGGTGATTTGTGACCTGGTTGAAGCAATTATTGCCATGTGGGTCAAGTACATTCTGGGCTAGATAGTAAAGAAGTGGGAGGCCTTGGAACGAAAATGCCCTGCAGGTGGCAACGCGGGAAAGCATGATGAGTAAAAAGAGGCACAAGCCCCCATTTCTTCCTCATAGTCAACTGTTGCACGCACACACAGATAGAAAGAACATGCATGTGACAGTGTGATGACAGGTGAACGTCATTAAAACACCCTCACATACTGTACTGTCTCTGCTCAGGATGATGATTTACACTCACACACACCTGCAAGCCTGCTCCAACTGATGCACGCAGCAGTCATACACACTTCACAGTGGTAAAAGTGCACCAATCTCCTGTGGCAAACACAATTAGACCACCCAGGAACCTTGGAGGCCTCTTGTAAAACATTGGTCAAGGATAGTATACATGAGGGCATATCCCACACACACACACAGCCACTCTTACATGGTTACAGTTTGAGTGTTTACAGGAAAAAATAGAGGAAAAGAAGTTACTGAAACCACACTGGCCCTCTGGACATGAACATAAACCAACAATTTCATACACAGTCACATGCTCACACACATGATTTTTTAAAATTCCCCCGTTTTCTCTGTAAAGATGCAGAGCTAATAAGACACAGGAAAGACATGAGAGAGCGGGGAAGGCATGCAGTTACAGTAAGGCTTGTTTTGGCACCTTGGCCCATTTCAGCCACGCAGGACATTAAAAGCAACAACCTTCAAAAGCTCTTCTCTTTAATGTGTGGGCAGAGAATCCTTCCATTAGGGGAAATAAAACCAAAGAGGAGTGCAAGGGACAGACATGGAGAGGTTGAGTCAGAAAGTCAAGAAGGGGTGAGGTAAGGGCGAAAGTTTCCCACTAACATCTTCATCTAATTTCATAGAATATGATTACATACAATCTAAAGTAAAGTCATGTATTTTGCTCATCTAATATCAGCTCAGTGGGGAGAATCCCTCATCACTGGCGCGAGCATCCTCCTCCTGCTCCTGCTCCACTATCAGTGGGACAATGGTCTTACAGTATAGCAGAGGTAGGCTGAATGAAGTCTTTGTAGAGATAAAGAATGTAATAACAAATCTGATTACAGACTCAAACGCTGACCTCTGGGTAAACAGGGGGAGATAAGGAAGATGGAAGACACAGTTTGGAGATAAAGTATAGACGAGGTCCACAAACTGATCCTATAGTGGAAGCTCCCAAAAATGTAAGGATACAAATAGAGGAACAAAGTCCTTTTCATGCAAAGATTAATAAATGATAAAACTACATGAAAACACATATAATAATGTCCGAAAAAGCTGTAGCCAAAAAAGGATAACGTATGTACAGTAGTGCACATTTCTACAATACATATTTTTTATAATGGCGGGAAATATACGCACATTCCACACATTGTTCTTGTATTTTTCCTGCCATATTTCAAGCTGTCAGTTCTGTTATACACCCAGTGGGCACTTTACTCATTACACCTGTAAAATTCAAAACAGCAGCTCTGTCATAACAACTATCTATCTATACAAGTATAATGTTCAGAAATGTGTAGAGGTTAGAATACTATTATTAAGGTCTCAGCCAAAGGTGGTGTTGCATTACATGGATTACATGATGGAGGAATGGTAGAACGGTGTATTAGGTTACAAAGGTATACCTACCTAACAAAGAGACAACTGTGTGAGCTATCTGTAGCTGTCATCTTTTTGTTACAACCTGCCTTTTGTTCATTTACATGTGTTAAATAAAGCTAGATGGTTGAATCACTGCACCTGTACTTGAATGCTGAACACCCCAGCATTTAAACTACTCAAGCAGCAACCGCAACATTTTGTGAACTGGTTGGAGGGGTTTAATCCAAATCGGCCAAAAAAGCATCAGAAGGTCAGGGTCTAACATATGACTGTTTTATACACTCACAGGTTGCCTTTATAACATGTATACAATATGAGAGAAGGAGAAAGTAGGAAGGGAGGCGCCTGGGAGGATCATCAGGCATTACAGGGTGATCAACTGTCATAACTCCATGACTCATAGCTTTTTATTTTTTTTATAGTACCAGCTCATTGTAAAGATACACACACACCAGCAATGCACAAGGGAACACAAACTCAGGTGCACACACACGCATGCCTGTTCCCATTTCACACAGGACTTGTTTTGTTAGTATAAATATATCCTCCACAGCAACTGTGGAGTGGATGGATCAACTGATTCTTTACTCAGAACAAGCTAACCTATTAAGCCCCGAGTGATTCCTGAGAGGCTCTAGGGATCAAAGAGAAGGTCTAAAGAGGTAAAAGATTTAGAAAACTTAAAAGGGAAAAGGAAAAGCAGGAGTTACTCTCACTTTTCCTCTTTCCTTCTCTTTCCTCTTTTGACCAGCTCCAGACGGCAGCCAAGCCAAAGCATACCGGAGACCAGCATGTCATAGCTGGACAGAGTGTAGCACTGGCTGAGATGTGTTGTGGTGTCGTTTGATTGGTTGCAGAGGACTGAGATTTGAGAAACAGGGTGGAGGAAGCACACCTTGTAAAACTGAAAAAAAAAATAAAAAAATTGCAAACTCTTTCTCACACACACACACACACACATGCACACACACTGAAAACATATGTCTGCCTGAAAACCCCCTTAAGCTGCTACCCACAAATTTCTGTATGTGCAACAGAGGAGTGTTAAATGTTGGCACGGCTCCTGCCAAACCCGATAGGAGTGACGGCTCAGGATCACCTGATGACAGACAGAAAACAGGCTCGTCTACTAACACCACATTGTCACTACCGTCTATCTTACCCACAAATCACAACCACTGTACTGCACTGATAATATGTAACACGCTGGTGCTATGGTCTCCCACTGCCCTCCATCTATCCATCTACGCAGCCGAGCTCTGTGTCTGACGATGATTTACTGATCATCCAGCAGGCAAAATATCCCACAGACATGCCAACTAATGTAGTACGCCCAGTGGACATTCCTTTTGCTGCTCATCTAGAAATGTGCACTTCCCTTGAAAGGAAAAGGTGGGCACACTGAGCATTGGCTTTCACCATCAATTCCCTGCTGCGGTTTCATCCAGCTTGAATGGAGTTGTACAACATTTTCTAAATGATTGTGCACACTAAAACAACTGCACAATCGGGAGCAGTTACATGTATCATAGGTATTGTATAAAAAACAAATGAATGTACACTTTTTAATCAAGTTTATCTAGTCTGCATTGAACTGTTGTGTTGTTACAGCAGTGTAACTTATTAATAGATATGCCACAAAGCTCCCCCAGTGTCAAACAGACTGTTTTGGCTTTGACAGGGGTTCCACTTCAGTGAAGCAATCTGTGGTTGTGTACACCGAGGTTTGGTTGCATGTGAGCTTGCATATCTGACTTTACAGATGCCATTCAGCATATGTTCCTAGTTGAGTTGCCTCCTGTCAGAAAATGACAATGAGGATCAGCAAATATTTAAAGATTCTACCTCTTTGTGAACTATATTCCTCAAATCATGGTAGATTGTTATCAAATGCTGTTCATGAATTTTCTGGGGTTACGATGAACTGAAATATCCAAGAGAAGGGAAGGCAGATACATCAGAGAGAGGCAGAGAAAGAAGAGGATGAAGGCAGCAAGGACACTGATGTAGACCAATGTCAATCAGGCAGTTACTGTAGAGCAATGATGGAGAGACCGAGGTCAATTATCCTGTGATCATCATCCCCCCCCCACTACTGGATTCATAAATTAAAGCTAATGAAGTTCTTCCCATTTCAAGATGTGATGGCCACTTACAACTGTACTCTCTAAACTCATTGCCCTCTCTGTCCCAGGCCTGGCTGAAATCCATCACCACATGATGAGCCTCAAGTGGGAAAGACGATTTACAAGAGACAGAAAAAGACTTTCAGCAACATAACGACTAATGTGAAAGGAGGAATTCAGCATAATATGGATCTGACATAAGTTGATCATATTAGTCACAAATTGGTCTTGGATGATCTTAGCAATCAGCGGTAAAAGCAGCTGATACAATATTCAATACTGATGCTGCTCAGGCAGGCTTGGCCAATACATTACTTGAAACAGAGCGGCACCAAGTGGTGACACTTGAAAATGACTTTACCAGCAGTCAACCGTAAAAACTGCAGGCATAACATAGGCTATAAAACCATCTTTCACTAACACTCAAACATAAACAATTACATGAAACACTGAGACAAAACATGCAGACTACAGTAAAAGTTATCAATAAACCAGTGACAATATGCCTTTACACAACATTTCTAGACCTAGAATATAGTCTGCCACAGTGTAGGCTACACAGGTTGAATATTTGACAGTGCCATAAAACATTGTTTTCTGTATTTAAATTTTGTGTATCTTCATTTTCAATACAGGCCTAAATAATTTGCCTTAAGTGATAACACCACTTTTTTCTATGAAACATTTTAAGAAACAACATACCGTAATTTTCCAGAAGGCCATTCCTGTTCCACTTGGCCATTCCTGTTCCACTTGATCGTTTCCCTAAATACAGATCCATTCCCACATTCCTGTATTCAGATAGAAGCACAATTTGAACAGGATTAAGGGGCCCTAACCTTCACATTATTGTAATTCTTGACTTGTAGGCTACAAATGACAAGGAATTCATATCTGTATCAGAAAGGATCATGTAGCAAAATAAGGGGTAAACGTGTGGCTTTTTGGGCCCTTGGGGATCTGCATTTTGCCCATTTGTTCAGTAACAAATTTGAGGACATATGAGCCCTGCAGTAAGGTGGACTACACCAGTGGTTCTCAACTGGTGGGTCGGGACCCAAAAGTGGGTCGCGGACCCGTTCTGGATGGGTCGCGGACAGCTGGTCAAAAAAGTAAATAATATTTAATGCACATCTGATGTTGGCCATGTCTTTTATTTTGAAAAATAACTTATTTTGAAAGGCATACGAGACACGTGAACACATGCAGTTGTAATGGTCCTCCTCAGTTTCTTATTACCGTATCTGCTCCATTTGCTCTGAATGCAAAGATATCAGTTTCTTATTAATGTGGCCTGAATGCAGTGAAAATACCTTGTTTTGTTTTGTGGGTCTTTATTTTGTGCAATTTGATATTTATTCACTTTTGTGAATATGCTCTGAATGCAGAGATGCATTAGAAGTCAAATATATCATTTTGTTGGTCTCCATTTTGTGCAGTTTGATATTTTTTTATTAACTTCCGTACACAGTTGTCATGGTCCTCCTCAGTTTCATTCATGTGCTCTGAAATGCACTTTGCTCAATAAAGAGCAAAATGAGTTTTTAAATGCTTTAAAAAAAAATGATTCGCGACTGAATGACCATGGGAAAATGTGGAGCCCAGAGTGAGACTAGTTGAGAACCCCTGCCCCTGGACTACACTACCTTTGTCATGATTTTCTTAAAGGAATATGTCCACATCTAGGAGACACTTTTGTGCCTTTGTGTCAAGGTTGATCCCACTTACAGATCATATCAACTAACTGTAATGGTGGGTTATGCCAGAGGTGGCACTAACAGCCCACTGAGTAAACTAGACCTACATCACAACTTTGTTTTGCCATATAAACCAAGGCATTTCATCACAGAATCACCAATGGCATAGGCCTACTCATAAATCCTCACTCAAGGTCAGCTACAGTGGCCTACTGTATATTCATATAGCTATAGGCTACCTACTTTGTACCTGGGCGCACATCCTGCCAAGTTATTGTAGGCATTATTTTTTCGGTGGGAGCACTGAAGTATGGGGAAAAGCCTGCGACTATCTGTATTTCCTTAACCGGGAAAATCAATGCGTCTGATCAAAGTTTGAAGGAACAGTTGGTAGCTGCTGCTTTAATATCTTATGGCCACTAGGGATCAGAAGAACAAACAACAAACAGTATCGTTCATCCAGCAGCGACAAGATGCAGCAACAAGTCTCTATTCCAGTGGCCGGAGAAATGTAAGTCCAAAATAGGCTACTTAACTCAAATAGCCTAATAATTTGCCCTCGTTTGGTGGGCCTTATGTACGGAAGCGCATTGCATTCACTTGATAAAATAAAATTTAGACACCTTATCTCGTAATTACGAGATCTTTTCTCGTAATTACGAGATCCTGATGTCGTAATTACGAGATCCTGATCTCGTAATTATGAGATCCTGATGTCGTAATTACGAGAAAAGATCTCGTAATTATGAGATAAAGAAAAAGGAAATGTCTATAGGCCTAAATCCGCTCTTGTTGTCTCAATAAATGAATGCTACGGTGGTGCAGTGGTTAGAGCAATTGCTAACTATGCAGGAGACTGAGGATCGAATCCTTGGTGGGGCATATCGTTCTTGTTTTGTATATTAGGTCACTGTAGCCTACATTATTAGCCGGCGGGGGACACACCGGCCCACGTTAACCGATTGTGCCGTTCATACACACCAGACTGTATAAAAGACCCCGGTGCCTGGCCGCCGCCGCCGCCGCTGCTCTAGTGGCGGCGGCGGCGGCGGCGGCCAGGCACCGGGGTCTGTGGAGCGGGTTCATGAAGCCTGGTTGTCCCGACATGACTCACTCACAACACTGCAGCTGTAACGTTATGTTGTGTGTCTTGTAGCCTACTTTTCGGCTACAAGACACACAACATAACGTTACAGTGTTGTGAGTTGAGTCATGTCGGGACAACCAGGCTTCATGAACCTGCTTCACAGACCCCGGTGCCCGGCCGCCGCTGCTGCTGCTGCTGCTGCTCCGGACGGGAAGGCGAAGCTCACTGCCAGGATCACCGCCGGAGCAGCGGCGGCGGCCGGGCTCACACCCGGGGAAGGCGATCCTGGCAGTGAGGGTGTGTGAGCCCGCCGCCGCCGCCGCCGCCGCTGGGGGCGGCCAGGCGGGGGAGGCGATCAGTGAGCTTCGCCTTCCCCACCCAGGGAAGGCCATCCTGGCAGTTAAGAGGAGAAACTTTCTGCTTCTAAGTTGTTACGTTCAGGAGCGGAGCGGCTGCAGCTCAGTTCACTTCACACACTGAGAATGGAGTTTGTTTTCTTCCGGTAGACGTAAATACGTAACACGTGTACCCCCTGTCCAATCAGAACGCTTCCCGACCCCCAGACGTTAAGCAGAATGAAATAAAGGCGATTTAATGTGTTTTCCATGTTAACCCCAATTCTGAATTATTATTTCCATGTAAACTCGAAGGAGAATATTTTGATTCCAAACTATTTAATTCAGAATAATTAATTCCGAATTAAAAAACATCATGCAAATGATTAACCCCACCACGGGACTCGATCCTCAGTCTCCCGTGTGAGAGGTAACTGCTCTATCCACTGTACTACCACGGACGGTTAATTCTGGTCGAGACAAGAACGGACTTATAGACATTCCTTTTTCTTTATCTCATAATTACGAGATCAGGATCTCATAATTACGAGAAAAGATCTCGTAATTACGACATCAGGATCTCGTAATTACGAGAAAAGATCTCGTAATTACGAGATAAGGTGTCTAAATTTTATTTTATCAAGTGAATGCAATGCGCTTCCGTACTTATGATATCACATCACAAATAAAATGTCATAAAATGTTCAACCTTGTCCACCTGTCACTCACCTGGTGCTAACGTTACTAGCCGACCCTGCTAGCCAACATCCGATGGTGGATCTCAACGAAACTAGGCATTTCTGTCAGTTTAGGTATTAATTTGTTTGAAATAATTTGCAACTTGTGGTCCGCCGAAAGTAAGTCTGTATTCTTGGTGACTGAACGGGTGAGGGAAAGTCGACATGAGGTGGGTTAAACTTCGACTGAAGGAAAGATGTTTTTCCTGCGTTAAATCCAAGATGGCGTACACTTTCTTCCTCGTTAATGTGCTGATGTGTGTAGCTAGCCTACTGCCACCGGTGGATAGAAGTTTAATTTGCGACAGCAATTTAGCTGTGCCACGGTTGTATTCGTCTTGTCAACATGAAAACAGCCAAAACGTTTCTGGTTTATGCGGAGTAGCCTTTAGGCCCAGGGTTTAGCATGGATAATGTAATTTTCCATTGGTTACATGCTGACTTGCATGATAATTAAAGTGAGATTAAAAAAACAAAACAAAAATAGCTTAAAAGTATAGCCTATTTTAATGCAAAACAACTTACATCGAGTTCACACCTTTTAACATTGGGTATTATGACTTTATTAGCCTATTATGTAGGCTACGTCATGTTGTGACATCAAGCTGATTTCACCTCACTGATGACTGGATGTTTTTAATGCTCCTCTAAAATGTAGTTTTACTGTCTCAGTGAATTTAAAATTATGGTCCAGCAAAAATAGCATCACTGAAGCAACTGACCATAATCACTCCCTTGTAGTAGGCTATAATGTGTGTCTTTGTGGAGGAGTAACACATGAGGCCTGAGAGTGGCGCCCAAGAGCTTTACAAGAATAGACAGTAAGCATCACAGATGAAGCCAGGGAAACTCATTCTCCATTTATCACAATGATGTTGAATAGTCTAATGCTTCTTATGTTGCACATCATAGCATTTATTCCTCTATCAATTTTGATAATGAAATATCACAATAGGCATATATATGTTCACAATTAATATGTTGACAGGACTTTCTAAGAGACTGCTCCAAAATCTCCCATTTGTGTTTATCTTATTCTTGCTGGTCAACCATACAGTGACCTCTCATCACGTTTAAATAATCTGAGCACACCACTCTCAGTGTAAAAGTAACATTTACCTCAAACAACTGTTTTACACAGAAAAAGACAGAAAGTTATCCTCCTGTATTGACATTAAACTTGTGAGTAAAGTGTTTTACTTAGCCTACCTGAATCTCAGCATCAGGGCATCATTCATCATTCACTGGTTCAAACATTTTCTTTACATCACGCGTTTGACTTTTATCACAGCTGGATTGTATCATATTAACGATTGCTCTCTTTTAGCAAGTGACAATCATGTTTCCACCTGTGTTTCACAACTCAGTGGACATAATACCATCATCAACCAACATATAACGGAGCCATCTGGATCAAGCATTAAAGCCTTTACTCTTTTTCTTTATTTGACAAATTTAAAAGTATTTTGACACCTCTTAATGAAAATGAACAAAGTTGCCATGTTGTAGCAAGTATTTATTTCTCTGTCTTTTTGGACTGTTTAATTGAGGGCAGTTGTGTAGGTGAACTGAAATCAGACATGGATTGTTGTCAAGAACTTGGAAAGAGAAAACTCGAGTTTGAAAAAGAAAGAGAGAGAAATGGAGAGAGATGTGGGTTTGAGGTTTTGTCAATGTGAACCAGTTGCTCAGAGAGAAGTCTGGTTGATGGAGGAGGACGGCTGGAGGGAAGGAGGGAGGGAGGGGAGGGGAGCTCTGAGGATAAATGCGCTCTTTCATTTCAAAGTGAGAGAAATCCGTTACTGGAGGCACATATTTACATCGTCAGGGACGCACGGGCGAGAGGTGGTTTGGAGTTAATATGTGAAAGCCATTACACAGGATCACGGATTATACGTTATAAGAGGAACTGCGCACAGAAACTCACCTTAATTTTTTTTTGGCTTGCTGGACGGAGTTTGTGTCCACGGGAGAGTTTGATCTTCAAAGACGCGCACCGGAGTCCAGGGGATAAGGCGCGCTGCTGACGGACTGTTTGGGAAGGTGTTGCGCGTTAGTAATGGTTTAATGACTCTGAACTGTGGCCTCTTCTTTGATGGGGCAGGTACAATGATTTTCACGCCCAAAAACATGGGTCACTGAAATGTCAATTAAGTTTTTTTGCTTTGTTTTTTAAGCCAATCTCTGGGAACCACGGTTACCTACCTGCCCGGCGCGGTGCCACTCGGGAACTTTAACCGTAAACGCCAAAAAATCACGGACAACAATAACCCTGGAATAGTTTTATTTTATTTTGACAACCTGTTTCTGTTTTACGGACCAGTCCTGAAGTGAGCCTCACGCACGCACAGCAGACATGCCACTGCAGCACCGTTTGACTGGATTTTACGCATCTCTGGGGGAAAGAGAGGGCTGAAAGAGCGCGCGTGTCTATGCGTTTCTAAGTGTGTGTGTGTGCGTGTGTGCGTGCGTGCGTGCGCGTGTGTTTGTGTGTATGTGTGTGTGCGTGTGGTGGTGGTGGACGCCAATGTACTGCATTTCCACCAGCTCAGGGGAGACCACTTTGTAAACAGACGGAAAAGGAAGAAAATAGTAGACACTGCTTTCATTCTGTTTCATAAATGGAGTGGCGTAAATACCTGTTGTGCCTGGGGTTCATCCTCCTTTTCAAAGGTAAGAACTACTTTTCATTCCATTATTTCAGTGGCGTTTATGATTTTTTTTTCCATATATTTTTTTTTAAAGTAATTTGAGTCTGAACAGGTAGGCAAATACTTAAGTCACTACTCTTACAGTTGCTTAAACTCTATGAAAAGTCGAACTCTTGCCCATGATTGATGCTTGTTCCCTGTCCAGTTGCTCTCCTCTCCTCTAGTGCTGTCCAACTGGATGATATGGTCATTAACCTCCACAACTTTTCGTCTTTAACAGACAACATATGTGAATAACAGCGTCACACGTGCCTCCCCAATTCCCAAAGAGCTTTGTTCTTTGTGACAGTAAATGACTGACCTTGAAGACATTCCTAACATGACTGTGCAATAGAGCAGAAAGGCAAGCGCATTAAAACATATGGCCTCACTCTATTTGCCAGACAGATCAAACGTATAGGAAGTTACGCATGAATCCAGCAAAGTGATGGTTCCCCGTTCAGAGTCTCATCCTTTAGTAAATCAATCAGCGATGTCCATGCTGAGGAAGTATTTCATTCTCTTTGGAGGCCTTCAGCTACCAGGAGATGTCTGGAGCCATCAGAGGTATTTGCATGTATCCTCTGCCAAAAGGTTACTGGTTCATCTCCGCTTTCAGCTGACACCTTCTAACCCTGGCAGCTGTGTAAGAGGACCTCACAGGTCATATCACCCATTTGCATTTCTTGGACTTGATGTCTAACGTGCCCTTAATAAGGCGTCCCTGCCCTGCGTCTTTTCTCCATGAAACGTGAACATCAGTTCCCCTCCACTACTCATGTTCGCTGTGGCAGACTGGCCCCACACACCTCATTGAGCCATTCCTGCTCACCAGGAAGAAACTGAAGAAAAAGACCATTGTTGTCTACCTAAACTGAATGGTTATGCAGCCGATAAGCCGTGGTTGGACTGCTGCATTACAGCATGCAGCCATTAAGCAAAATTAGATCAACAGAGTGATATGTTGTACAAGGCATGTTAAGTTCATATCTGCCAGGAATCGCACACAAAGTGTCTGAAGTTGATCTATAGATTGTTGGCATTTGTGCCAAATTTGAACCTTAGCCTAAAAGGCCTGCTAATCCGTGAGGCTATGGTTTTTTTTGCTCTTTGTAAGGTGCCTCTTATTCAGAAGTTGAGTAATTAAGAAGGAATGCATATAGCATTGAAGCAGCCGAATGTTCCCTGTGGTATGGTTTTACACATTACCCTCCATTAGCTGTTTAAATCAAGCATGTACAGGGCAATTTAACCACCTAACCTATGCCTTAATTTGTGCTTTAGTTTATGTGATTGTAGTCTCTGTCTGTGTGTGTGCATGTGTATGTGTGTGCTCTTGCATGTGTGTGATGTTTTTAGCTTGTGCATGTGTCATACACAGCAGCATGTATTCGAGGGGAGTATGTGTGTAATGTTAATGGTTTTAGCAGAGCTCCCCTGATGTGGGCAGCAGGCATCCCATGTCTGTTACACGTTGTTATGCTTTACTGATATGTCGAACACAGGTGTGTATGTGCTTGTGTGTGTTTAGCTCCATTTACAGTACAGCGGCCATTCATAAATTCTAGCTATTATTCTCCCCCAGCTATCTCCTTGTGTTTTTTTACTCTGCTATCATTTGCTGACTTCCATTCCTATACTCCCCCTCTTCCTCTTCTTCCACCCCCATTCCCCACGAGAGGGTGACAGAGATGAGAACAGAACACATTTGGGATAATGGAGAGAAAATCTGTGAAAGAGTGAGAGGAGGTGAAGAGTGGGGGGTGGGGGGCTTGCATGGGAAACATTATTAGTTGAATGAAGATGATAGAAACAGACAAACAAGCAGACATCTATACTGCTGGACCTTTCACAGAGGAGGCATTAGGGACTTCAATATCTCAGTCTAATTAAAACATTATACATCAACGTCTTTGCATCCCTCTATACTATAGTTTCTGTTCTTTTCCTAAACATGTACACTCACATTTATATATAGCCACAACCATACACGTTTGAGAAGTTGTGCCCAGAGCTGAATGTGTGGTTGCGAGAATCTGGACTCAGTTTGGCCTGATAAATGTTTGCCGCCAGTTGTCATGGCGATGGGTGGTCAGACAGCCTGCGGTACAGTGTCATATATAAACCCCAATGAAAATGAAACCAGAGGGAGGGAGGACAGGACAGGGAAAACAGGGAATGATGGTACTGTTTAGTGGGAGTCTGAGGGGTTGGCAAGAGAGAGGGGGGCCTTGTGGTAGAGTTACAGTGTGTGTCTGTGTGTGTTATAGGAGAGAGGGTAAAAAAGAGAGAGCAATTTATGGTTTATGAGAGAATGAGTGAACCAGTGGGATGAAGGAGAAAATCAGTAGCAGAGGTTGTTATCAGAGGCCTGGTTTGTTGTGGAGAGAAATTTGGAACGGGGGACGGTGGGTGATGTAGCCACAAGAAAAGACAGAAAAGTTTCACAAAGCTGCGTGTAAAAAGGGTGGTGGTAGAATGAGACGGAATAACGTGATACAGGGACTTTGGATAGAGATTTTTTTATTTATTCAAGCCATGAAAACGAGAGATTTAGTGTTAAGGAATTACTGTATCCTTGCCTACGCATATTCCCATTGGTGGAGTGTATTAAACATCTGTGTAGAATCAGGGAGATGGCTGAATCTCAAAGTCACTGGGGGTTTGGACGTTGAAATATTGGAAGCTCACACACATCTAGAAAATGAACGGAAACAAGACTGAGATTACAGCTGCAGTAGCAACTCTGTGAGGCTGTTTTTAGGCACAGAGGTGCAAAATGCGAATGTTGGCACTTTACCATCCTGATACTTAGCGGATGCAAGGTCACCATTTTAGTTTGGCATTAAACTGAGCTTTAGGCTACAGTGGGATGGTAGAAATATTTTTTGTTTTGTAGATATATAGTTCAAAGGATTTGAACTTTGACCCAATGGTGGCGTTAAATGAAAGTTACCAAAGTTATTACAGTTTAACTTGAAGAGGACCAAAGTTCATGGCAAACCATGGCAAAGTTGATGAGACATTAAAAAAGGTAGAGAAAACAGTAGGCCTAAGCAGTGCTGGATTAAGACTGTTGCCATTCAAACTCAACAGCAACCTTTTGACTTTCACCTGTTTGAGGTCGTGACCATCACGACCACTGGGACAAATACCAGTTGGTTGGGCTGGTATCAAATGCGGCACCACATCAGTTTGCTGTTAAAACATCCGTAAAGTTTTAACCAGTCCAGTCAGTCTCTTTCATTTGGAGTGTGGGCCAGTCACAGCAGATGAGTCCAAGTCTGAATTTCTTATGGCCTGTCTGACCACCATGGAGTCCTCACTGACTGAGAGCTTCACCAGTGTTACAAATGTTGTTACGCTTGTCTGATCATAGCACTTCATTTTCAATTTGACCCTCTCAACTTTGGCTGTTTCTTGGCCCTCTCCTCATCTTGACAATGCAAATTATGTTGTTATATGCTGTCATGCTGCCACTGGTAAAAATGTCTTCTGGGAGCTTCTTTCTAAATGTTTCTCAACCGCAATCCCCCTAAAAACTCAACATGCATGAGCACTGGCACAAGTGTTGAATGCTACCTCTCCTTTCCCATTCTTTAATTAGCAGTATCTGTTCGCAAGTGGCAGATTTACCTCTCCCCCCTCTGCCCCTGTCTTTCCCTCACACACAACAAGAGCCTCTAATTTTTTTTATTTAGTACACACACACACAGCTAACAAACCGTGATGAGATATTAACTTTACTTGATAAAAAAAAGAAGAAGATTATAATGGCTTACTTCACCTTTAAGTCAAAACCACAAAGCTATGAACCCCATTGTGGTGCTAGACGAGAGGTCAGGGCATCTCCAGCGTTTTAGGCTTCATTATCTAGGAAATGAACACGATTAAGCTTATACAAAATTTCATAGCAATCAATGTAATAGATGTTGAGATGTTTCAATCAAGACTAACTGAGGCCCCAACGTTGCCATCCTTAAAGCCATACGAGCATAGCCAAAAACCCACATCCTTGTAGTTTTAGATGTCCAGTGAGTAAATCTGCGAACAATAAAGAGCAGACCGAAAATGTAATGACATTACAAGAAAAACATCTGTAAGAATGAGAAAGTGAAAGAACAAGTTGAAGAAATTACAGCATGTGCATGCAGGAGATGGAAGAGAAACGGTGAACGTATCCAGTTTCTCGCTCAAAAACCAAGTGGAATCCCCCCTCTGATTGGCCTGGCTGAGGTAACTGTCTGTGTGTGTCGGTGTGTATTTGTGGGAAAGTATCTGTATACAAGTGTGTTTCGAAAATGATGTATAACCACAGCAGCAATGTTCTGGTCCTGGACTACTTTTCTCCAGTTGAATAACTGAGTTGTGTACAGTGGGGGAGTTACTGTACCCCTTGATGCTGCAAAATTACATGTACAGTCAAATTTATTTAGAAATTCCTTCTAACGAAACACACCCTGCTTTTCATGGCTACAAATGACACGCAGTAGATACACACAGATAGTTAAATACTTACTGTAGAGAACGTCATGGAGTGTCTCAGACTGACAGAGGTGGAAGGAACTGTCCATTTATAAGAAATGTTTTTATAGTCAAGTTTGGCCAAAAAGGCTCCTCTTTTCTTAGGTAGGCTACTAGTGCTTGAATGTTCTATCAGCTTGAAGAACAACCCCCCAAATATTACATTTATATTAAGACTTTGCTGAATTAACAGTAACAAGAATATAGCAGAAGGTAAAGGGTGATAGAGGGAGCTATGGATAGTTTGACATTTTGGAAAATTTACCCTTTGACAGTACCTGAAGCCAATGGTCTGTCTCAAACTGTGATAGTTAAACTAATGATATTTACCTGTTAGTGAGATTTTAAGGTGCTGGTAGGTTGATTGTGTTACTTTTGAGCAAAGACATATGAGCTGTTTCCCCAATGTCACCAGTCTTTATTCTAAGCCAGTTGATATAAAGTAACTGCTGGCTGTGGCTTCATATTTAGGGGAGACCGGGGACAGTTGCAACACTTTTTGCATTTGGCTCTCTTACTCAGAGACGGTTTGGATTAGACAAACCAAATGTTTATACAATAAACTTACATTTGTCTGTTAATAGTCAACACAATTAATAGATGATTACAGAATCCACATTCTTCACAATTTGCATTTGAGTGTAAGGAGTCAGATGTTGCAACTGACCCCGGGCCCGGGGACAGTTGCAACATGTTAGAAATACAATATATTTCATGTCTAGTAAAAGGATTATTATCAAAAATGTAAGTTCTATAGTGTTATTTATTCATCAGCTTTGATCAGATGGCAATTACAGTATAGATTTGTCTAGATGAGGAGGAATTACTGAAATTGAAAAAAAAAAGACTTTCAGTATATAGGATGAATGGAATAATTTGTGAGGGAATAACTTTTATATTGCCATTGTCATTTATTCTCTCATCATTTTAATATTAGCAATACAACAGTAAAAAAAAAAATCATGTCAAAATACTGTTTTGTGGTCTGTTTTTATATATCATATAGCCTATTGCACGGGGACTGTTGCAACTGTCCCCGTCCGGTCAGCCATGATTAAACCCCATGTGCTAGCTAAACAAAGTGCTCTTGATACATGCTAATCATATCACCTTAAAGTTAACATGTCAACATAAGTTTGAGCAGAATCACAAAAAGAGTGACAGTTTTAACAAAAACAAAACTCAAGAAAAAAATACTTTCATACCTCAAAAACGTTTTTTTTTGCAATAAAACCTGGAGCATCTTTTGAATTCAACTGATTTTTCTCTGCAAGGGGGGGAATCCAACTAAGCATGTGTAGTGTGAGTATCATCACTCTAGCTTGTTCATGATTGGAGAAAAATGACATGTTGCAACCATCCCCTGTTGCTACTGTCCCCGGTCTCCCCCTACCAGTCAGTTTTTTTTTTTTTTTTTTTAGAATAACGTGACAGACTGATTGAGTTCATATAATGAAACTAGGAACAACCTCAAAAGGCAAGATGACTGCAAGATTCTGATATTCCTAACAGGAAGCATTTGATTGATTGTACATTCATGTCCCTGGTATTTAGTATTTCCCTTCAGACTGTGAAAAAATAAATTGTTTGACAGTTAGAACTAGTTTTCATGCATCATTTTACACCTAAATGTCCACAAGTCAGTGAACTGTCTCACAACCATCTTGCTGCTCTCCGTGTCTTCTGTCTCCCTCACCTCTCTCTCACTATGCATGAAGGGCAGGCTTGTGTGTCATAACAGGGGTCTTACTATACTCCATAGTTTTTCTAACCCACACCCTTCTCTGCTTTGCCTCTTCTCTTCTCTCCCTCTTTCCCCTCAGACTGAACTCCCTTTTTCCTCAGAGTTGCCTTTGGTCACTCTGTTTATCCATATTTTCACCCCCCACCCCCCTTTTCTCTCCCAGCCCACTCTCCAAGGCCAAAAGAGAAAATGATAATCTGACGCTTCACTGTAAATATAACTTGTTGTGGACAATTTACAGACCCATGTTTTGCATGTTTTTAAGTAATGTTTTACAATTTTCTTGCTGGTTTGCAAGGAAAAATTAGAAATGTTGGGGAAATATGGTTATTCTTTTTTTTTTTTCCCTACGAGAGAGATGATAGGATTAATACCATTCATGTCTGGGAACTAAATTTGAAGTTATTAAGGAATAGTGTGACCGAGAAAAACCCTGGGAAATATTAATTTCACACTCTGGCTTTTAAATGTATCAAACAAGCAAGATTTAAAATCTTAATCTGAGATATGTTTGAGGTATATTTTGGTATCTTCAGACAAAGGTGGCTGTTGCCCTGTTTTCATTCTTTGTTATAAACAAAATTAGCCATCTGCTGGCCACATTTGCATAAATGTAAAAAAGATCTAATTCCACACTGACAGTTTGACCGTGCCGCCTCATTGATATATTTCACCCAGTAATAACTTATTTTACTTCAAATAGTTATTTCCACTGATTGAAATATTCAAACTCGGGATTCAGTGTTTTCTGCATATGCTGCACAAATGGAAATATTATTGATGTCCTATGAGTCATTTTATGTACATGTTCTCTGGATTATGCCATATTTGATGTTTTTGAAAAGTTTGGCATCTACATCTGAATTTACAACAAAGTTCTGGGTGAGAGGGGTCCGTGGCTACGTTTGGCTGCACAGTGAGAGTTTGCAGTGGGATTTTAAAAACCTGTGGGAATGTCAGCTAACATAGTAAAACGCGTTATCTGTGTAATAATATTTTTGTTATGTCTTCCAGGGTTTTGTCAGTGTTTCAACATAGATGTAAAGCACCCGCGCATATTCACCGGGCCAGCGGACGCTCTGTTTGGCTTTTCTGTTTTACAGCATGATATGGATGGAGAGAAGTCGTAAGTGTTTGTGAGGCTGTGTGAGAGAAAGAAAGAAACAATTAAACTGTCATAATGTGTACTCAAAGAGGATGCATGATGGTGTTCTGGCGATAATGGGCTTTGTCATTATGTTGAAGAATGCTGGTTGGCGCTCCCTGGGATGGGCCTCCCAACAACAGGAAAGGAGATGTGTATAAGTGCATCGTGGGAGAGGAGAGAAACTCAAACTGCATGAAAGTGAATCTAGGTGAGAAAACAGATCATCTGAATAAAATCAGCTCTCTAAGAACACATTTACGTATATCAAGTTTAGATACAAAGAGTATGTCACCTCATGCTAATCTGGTCTGTCCTTCCATCTCAGGTGAGACTGCTCTGCAGAACGTCTCCAAAAACCTGAGGAACTCTCACCTGGGAATGACCCTCACTCCGGACTCACCTGATGGCTTCCTGGTATGGAGTCTAAACAGTGGCAAAGAGGGCTATTTATTTCTGCTACGTGGGCATTGTGAAACTTATGTGGGAGACTGAAGGGATGTGGTGAGAGCAGATTGTTTGTTTGACAAAATCAGAGTGAATCATTTCTTCTAGTCTATTTTTATTTGACTCCAGATGCCACAAAGTGTAGTTCACTGATCCCTCAGGTCCATTTAAAAGTCGAGAAATAGTGAAACTCCGACCAAACTCCCAGCGCCAAGAGGTGCCATCTTCAAATTTTGTTTTTCATTTATTTCCAAATATATTAAGTACACAGTGATGTATGGTAAACATATCAAACAGATGTTCACGTTTGAGAATTGAACCACAGAATGTTTGGCATTCTTTAAATCATATAACATAAGCTCCACCTCCATCAAGACATCCACCTGTAAACTCTACTGTCCACTGTCCTGTAATGGAGATGTTATGGTCGGCACTCACTGCTGGTGTTTTGCTCATTGGGAGTCATGATAAAAAATCCAGTGACTTTATTCTGATTCACATCTGAGTCTCACATCTCAAATCCACAGCTCTGACACACATCTTGTTGTTGCACGCCAACCCTGATTTCTTCAGCTCTGAGGCTTCTGGTTTTCTTATGAATACACTTCTAGAACTGTGTGTGTGCGTACAGTAGTATGTGTGTGTGCATTTGCGTCAATGGATAAACGCATATATACAGTTATATGTGTGTTAGGCATTCGTGCTTGTGCGTTTTCATGTCTGCCAGGTTTATTCTGCTGCTACTTCGGGTGTGGAGTCGTGCACAGTTCATGAATGCTAGCCAACGTAGCCGACTTTAATGTGTGTGTGTGTGTGTGTGTGTGTGTGTGTGTGTGTGTGTGTGTGTGTGTGTGTGTGTGTGTGTCTTAACCCCAGCGGTCAGGTCTATAACAGGATCGGAATGCGTCTCCGGCCCTTTGTTAATGACAGACCTACCAAAAGCCATAGCACCTCTCTTGCTTTTCTCCATCTTCCTCCCTTTCTCCCTTCCTTCTCTCCATCCCTTCTTCCTTCCCTCGCCTGTCTGTGCTCCTGAGGAGAAACCCATCCATAATGACAGGGCGAGCAAAACCAGGATGTTTCTCCTTCTCTTATTCTACCCCCATTTCACCCCACTTTCGGTCTACCTCCTTTGTCTCTCAGCTGAGTGCGTGAGTTTCTCTTTTATCTCCTCTCTCCACACTCTCTACATATTCTCTCCTCTTAGTATGAAAGCCAAATAAACGGCATGCTTTGAAGACAGAAATATTTGAAATGTAATACCCCCCCCCCTCCTCAACCCCACTCTCACCCCCTTACATTAAGCACAATCAGATTTAAATTGCTCCACCGGTCTGGTGTTCCAGCTCTGTTAAACCGCTCATGACAACAGTGGCTGCCAACATGTCAACAATAGTCTCTCTGCCTCTCCCTCATTCTTCTGTGACCTAAACCACACCATTGTAGTTTTTCCATGACTTATTCCCTTTTATGACTTGTTTTCTTTTTTTTCTCTCCTCTCTACCCTCCTTGAGTGTTTTTTCTGTGTTTATACTTGGGTCACCCGATGACACAAGTCCATGTGTTTAAACCCTTTGATAACAACCAAATAACCACCTACACATCTTGAGAACGCAACACAAATGCTTATAAATGTTAACTGCTCAAATTGACTATAAATGCTGATGCTCCTGTAATTGTTTCACCTGTAAAACAGATGCTGTGTGTGTGTGTGTGTGTGTGTGTGTGTGTGTGTGTGTGTGTGTGTGTGTGTGTGTGTGTGTGTGTGTGTGTGTGTGTGTGTGTGTGTGTGTGTGTGTGTGTGTGTGTGTGTGTGTGTGTGTGTGTGTGCTTGTGGCTTGGCAGGCATGTGCCCCTCTGTGGTCTCAGGAGTGTGGTACATCTATGTTCAGCACTGGTATCTGTGCCTCTGTCAGCGATGACCTACAACCAAGAGAGACCATCGCTCCAACAGCGCAAAGTAACCACATATTTGCTCACACACACACTCACACACTCTGAAGCAAAGAAACAAGCTGCACTGGCCTGCCTTAGCTAACCAAATATTTTTGAACTCCCACATGTGGTAGGGTGCTCCACATACATGGACATCGTGATCGTGCTGGACGGCTCCAACAGTATCTACCCCTGGTACGAGGTGCAGAACTTCCTCAGCAACATCCTCAGCAAGTTCCACATCAGCTCAGACCAGATGCAGGTAAAAGTGCAAATGAACACTTGCAATTTGCTCAGCCTATACATTTGTAATGGAAGATTTGTGGGTTAGAGTTTTGGTTTACACTTAAATCTGTGAAGTCCCATGGCTGTTGCCCAGAACATTAAGACAAGCTAGTCCCTTGAGTCAAAACATGCACAGTGTGTGACACATACAAAGAACCAGTTTGGCAAATATGACCATAATGAATTGCAGTAGTAACGTAAAGGGACATGAGCTGAGCTAGCTTGAGGTTGAGGAGGAATGGAAGCTGGCAGGGGGGGATCTGGGGACATTATACTGAGCCAAACAACGAGGGGAGCGAGAGGGGGTTTGGGTTTTGAAAGAGGAGGATGGGGAGGGGGGGGGCAATGTGAGGTGAAGAGGAAATACCTCTGGTTTTTGAATGAATTCAAAAATTCCCCAAGTGCACTGTTTGCTTTAAGAACAGGATTGGTACTTAAAGAGATAGTCCGCCCCAGAAACATGCGCCTCAGATGTTGCTTTCCACAGCTCTGTGCCAGCACAACCATGAACATGTGGCATTGTTGAAATGCTTGTGTGTTTGTGTGTGCGTGTGTGTGTGTGTGTGTGTTTGTTCTGTGTGTGTGTACGTGTGTGCGTGTATGTGTGTGTGTACATTTAGGTTGGTATACTGCAGTATGGTGAGGTAGCGGTCCATGAGTGGTCTCTGAAGGACTACCAGACCACACAGGAGGTGGTCGAGGCTGCCAAGAACATCAGCCGTCAGGAGGGACGAGAGACACGCACTGCATACGCCATCCACATGGCCTGGTAGGCCCGTCAATCACCCTTACTCTGCTCTTACTGGCTGATCCTTCTCATATTAGAGCATACTGTAAATTTGGCTGGCTAACTGGAAACTGTCTGACTGTTTACATTTTCATGTCACATTCTTAGGGGTTTTCTTCAAACCTATCTCTATATAATTTGTAGTTATAATGATAATCAGGCCTATTTTCTTCTAGTCTGTTCTTCTTTCCAGTAATATGCTGCACAATAATCTCAACAGGCTGCTTTTGGTTTATGGTTTCCCAGGCTATCAGAAGAATTAGATTAAACATCATGGAATACTTAGTTCTATAAGCAATATTTTGGTACCACTAGTATTAGTGTTAGTATATTAGTATTAGTATTGAACATATTATATACAAACTATGTGATCAGGAGCAGTTACAACAGACATTACCCCAATGGACTAAAATAATTAAATCTACACACTCTACACCAGGGGTGTCAAACTTTTTAGTTCAGGGGCCTGAGCATGATAACCTATAAATAAAAGAACTCTGAATTTTTCCATTTGTTTTAGTACATTAATGAGCTATCATTTTACAAAACATATTATTATTTCTTGATAAAAAAAATATGTGCAATTTCAACAATATTATGCCTCTTCTGTTTTCTATGTAATTTTCACACTTGGCAAATTCATCCTGAGGGCCGGATTGGACCCTCTTGCCGGGCCGGTTTTGGCCCGCGGGCCACACATTTGACACCCTTTCTCTACACATTTATGTACAGTATAACTACTGAAAATCTAATCATGTATAATCATTTACTATAAAGCACTCACTGTGCAGTTTTTCTGTATGATGAATACTTACTTCGATACTTTAGCTCAAAAAGTTTGCGAATCTACTTTATACCTGTTTTTAAGGTAATAAACAAACAGACAAAAGGTTCCTGACACATAAACTTGGGTAACAAATTTTAATAATGATCATTTTCTGGAGGTTTAAATTGCTGCAGTCAAATTGACCCCAAGGATAAAAGGTGTTAGGATGTTTGAAGGTAACAGGAGGATTTGACAAATTATTCTCAATCAGAGTAGGCTACTTCTTATACCACCAACTATAAATTCTCCTCTTTTTCATTACTCTGGGCTGTATTGTTAGCTGGTCTGTTATCACCTTCATGGCCTCTCTTCATAGAAGTATGTTGGGGGTGTTTAAGTTTGTAACCTAAGTCTAAAGAAACAGCGCTATAGGTTGAGGTGCAGTGGAAACCTCTAAGTCTTAAAATATCCCTTTTTTTTCAAAATAAAATTCCTGCTTTATTAAAGTCATACCCACGTAGAGCACCACTCCCAGACCTGATGTGTGGCCACGACTTCCATTTTGGGATGTGAGTCTTGGAGAGGTGTGGTGACTTTTCTACTCTCTCTCTCTCTCTCTCGCACACACACACACACACACACACACACACACACACACACACACACACACAGACTCAGGTAATTGGAGAGTTCCTGTTTTCTGGTACATTTAAAGGTAGAAGTTGGAGAGGTTTAGGAGGAACATTTAAAAGGTAGTTGAAAAGCAGTGACTGGAAAATGGAGCCATTAAAATTGTGTAACTGTGGCCTTTAAACGCCAGCGACGGGAAAATCAGACAACACTACTACACACTCCACTCTCTGCCTCTTACTGTTGCTAATTTTCTCCCACTGACCGAGTGTGAAAACACTATCAGTAGACACATCAGGGCCCATTACTAAAAAATAACTATCGCACTTAACTACTGAAAGTTCCTCATCTACGTGTGTGTGTGTGCCAGGGTAAAGAAATCAAACCTGCTTTACAGTTTGTAAAAATAATTTTGGATTAATTTGATATCAAGCGGAGACCATATCAAAATATAACAATTTACATTAAGACTTATTCAAACATATGTACTCCTTCTCACACACGCAGATGTACAGATGGACGGATAGCAGCATAGCAGGGCCGGTACCGGGCAGTTTTTCTACAGGGTAGAAAAACAGTGAGATTAGCTGAGCTGGACTGGCTGGCTGCTGGCTCAGCATGGCTGCAGGTGTGGCACGGCCTGACCCAGCCTGGTCAGCCAAGTAGTGCTGCTACAGCTGTAAAAATACACACACAGACATGCACGGTACACACATGCGTGGATGAATACCCCCGCACACATCAGGGACTCACACCACACACTCCAAAATCTCATACATACAGTTTTAATTTTTTATGCTCATCAAAGGCATTGACTGCATTCACACCTCGGCCCCTTAACCTCAACTTTAACAGCATGTTTGACTTTTAACCTTTACCCCTAACCCTGTCCTTATTATAAACTTCACACTGAACCCGAGCACTTAGCTAAAATAGCTCTTAAAAGAATATGCAAACTGGTCCCTGTCTCCTCTCTCTCTTTTTTTTTTTTTGGAGGTGTTTTTCATATCTATATTTTAATCAAGATGATAAGTTTACATTTATATAGATCTTAAACTTTAATCTCAAACTTTATTTGGACTAAAGTTAAAAAAAAAAAAAAAGATAAAATTAGACTTAAGAGTGTCAGCTTAGATGCCTGACTTAATTGAGACGACGTTGAGACATCGTCTAGGGAGATGACAGGACAAATGTTTGTTTGATTGTTGACTGACTTGTTGCTCATGTCAGTAGAAATAAAATCACTCATCACACAACCAATCATATCATGTATATATGCTTCACTAGATGTAACTTCGTTCACAAAAGCTTAAAAGCTCTTCTGATGACTTGGAAAAACTAGTAAAAAGTATAATGATAAATCAAAAACACAAAAATTAAAGCAGATATCAGTGGAATGTTTTTGTTAATATAATTCCTAAATAGTCCTATTTTCCGTCAGCAATCACTTACATGAAGTATTTCAGCCTAAACACGAGTCTCTCCGTCACTCTGCTCTGCTGTAACCCGAGGAGAAAATTTTCCTTGTGGGATACAAGTGTTATCCAATGAGGAGAGAGAACGGCATGAAGGGCTGTGTGTGCAGCCAAGGGATGCGCGTGAATGTGGTGACGTAGCACGAGGACCAATTGATGCCTGACAAGGGCGGGGGCTGCTAACTCATGGTGCGTTCAAAGAAACTCGTACTTTGTGTTTTTCCTTCCTGTGAAGTCATACCAGTTCGATCTGGTACGAGTTCACGGGTCGGAAGTTACGAGTGGCCGTTATAGGGAACTTTCACAGACAACAGGATGGTAAAAACACGAGCTACGGGTTACCTGGAACGCTACCAAGTCGTAGTTGTGACTTGAAGCTGTAACTTACGGTTTCAAAAGCCTGCCTTGAACGCAGCATTAGCCGAAACGGCCGTGAAGCTGATATCTGCTTTAATAACTTAAGGGGAAAATTAGACCGTATAAAGCCACCATGAGCAAGGTCAACTGAAAGGTGCAGAAAAGATCTCAAACAAGAATAAGTTGACTACTGCAGTGACAAACTTGCTACTAAAACACAACAAAACAATTACAGTGAAGTTGTACAAAGTAATAGTTTAAAGAGACTGGCCTCACTTGACTCACAACTTTCAGTTTTGGTGGGAAGGTCAATAACACTTTAACCCCGGTACAGAAAATATGAAGCTTTGTTTAGCATACTGGTCAGAAACATGCAGAAACAGCTGAGCAGGCTCCGTCCACAGTGAACAAAATCTGCCCCCCTCTAAAACTCAGTAATTAACATGGATTACGCTTTCAACCTTTCTGAAGTCTTGTCATTGTCCTGAGATACATTCAAGGAGTTACTGTTTGCTTCCAAGAAATAGTCCAGCACAAAACCCACACTGATGGACCAGTGTGTCACTATTAAAGTTCAGTTTTATACAGATTAAGAATACAATACATCACGTGTTAAATGTCGAGCTTTCAAGGTGCTGGTATGCAGATTTCATTACAGTTGAACAAAACTTTTCCAGTTTCCAGTCTTGAAGCAAAGCTAAGCTAGAAGCTGCTGATTGATTGTCGAGAGAGGTGTTACTCTTCTTCTCCAACTTAAAGGTTGAATATGGAGAATGAGCAGAATCCCACCATTGATCAGAGATGGGAAATGCAGTCGGTTGCCAGACCGTTTCTAAATAACAGACCGTTGCGATAGGGACGCTGCTCTGATCAGAGGACACAGAGGAGAAGAACTATGCAGGATATTTACCTCATGTTTAATTTTTACCTTCATTAAACAGCTTCGGACTAATTGTGATGTTAGATAAATGACGTGTGGACTAGGGAGAGTGGAGGCTCGCTTCCACATTGTGGCTGAAAACCAAACCTGCTGATCAGAGCCTCCGACCCGGTATCACAGCTCTCGACTCAGTGAAAAAAAAAGAAAAAAAAAGCTCTCGTCTTGGTGGCACCGCGAGTCTGCAACATACCACGCCCGTAAACCATAATCTCTTATTTATGACAGATAAGACTACATTAATAAACACATCGTAACATGTACGTATATCCATCGATCCACTGATTGATTATCAAAGGCTTCGCAGAAAACAAATGCACACGACCGGGAGGAGGCTTAGTAAAACAGCAGAGAGGTGAGCCCCCATGCTGGCTATGAGGTAAACAGGAAGTCAAAATCCCGTCAAAATTTCTTAAATTAATTAATTCAGACTAAATATAATTTTTTATGGAAAAGCCATACTTGTATTCTGAACCCCTCTAAACGCCCTGTGGATGTGTTATTTTTGAAAAAATAAAGCTTTTAATAAGCATTCTCCTTTATATATATATATATTTGAGAACTTTTAAGAAAGCAATTAAATTACTTCCCAAATTGTCATTAAAAGAAAAGTCAAAGAAAAGTAGAACTGAGCTTGCTGCTCTGTGGTCACAGACCCACTTAACACCACAAACACTTGAGGCATTTTAGATCTCCTTACATTGCGCCGTACACACAGTTACCAAAAATAGCACCTATGTTTTGACACTTGTCTTCCTGTGCAGTAGGGCATCAGGGCACAGTGTAATGTTGACATGCAAGGACGGTAATGGACGGTAGATTGTACGGTCTCAAGGCAGAGTAGATGACAGACTCGTGCATGAACATCAAACAGCCCTCTACAATTGGATTAGCCACTGAATTTTATATTGCTCCACCCGTCTGAGACACTCTCAGTCACCCACATACATACACATGAAAGTACACACACAGACCGCTGGGCTGTGTCATTACCATACTACTGTGACTCCATAAAATGTCTAGTAAATACAACCAGGCCTCCCAATTAGCTCTACTCACTTTCTCTCCTCTTTCATCCCCCCTTCCCTCTTCCCCATCCCCTTGTTTCTTCCAGCCTACTTCTTTTTGGTTTTAATGCTACCTTCTTTTCTTACCTGTTTATGTCTGTCTTGTCTCATGGTTTATTCCTTCATTTCCTCTACAGCTCTGCTCTCTCTTTGGTTTCTCCCTCTCTCCTACCATCTTTATATTTCACACGAACTTCACACCACATCAAAGCATCCCGCACTTCTCAGTTTTTACTATTTGGCTTCATTGTACCGTCTTTTATCATTCTTTCAGTTCTTTTTATATTGTTTCACATGCCCATTTTATTCCTTTTAGTTACCTTTTTATGATCCCCTTTCCCTCTATGTATCTTTTTCATTCCCTCTGGGTTTGCAAGTTTGCCTGTTTTTTGATCATCTTTCCCATTCTTTTAGTCTTTCTGTCATGTATTTGTTTCTCTCCTTTCTCTTACTTCCACTCCTCTGTTCTGTTTTCCTTCCTCTCCCTTCCCTTTTCTGCACCCTATGTAATTTGCAGGAGTTGCATAGGGGAAGCAGTTGTTTTTAACTCTGAGTTTCTTGCGGCTGACCACAATGTTATATTTAGGCAGCGGCTGGAGTTAGGCCTGAAAATGACTGAGTTCACCAGAAGTGACTACGCTTCCCATTTGTGTGTGCGTGTTGGTCTGAGGCTAACCAACCCTATTCAACACTTGAAGCAGGTCCTGCTGAGAACAGGTTTCCTGCAGACAAACAGGGTGCGGCCTGGGTTGGTGTGTGTTTGTCATTAAGGTTTCCTCTCTATCATGGCACAACCGGATGGGAATGCACAGATGCGGTCACTGTCTGCAGTGACACATGCACATTGCAGTGACCGATTTGAGTCAACTGGCAGCTAATGTATGTGTATCAAGCATGACTAATATAGTTGTGGAAAAGCCCAGTTGTGTTTTGAACCACGTATATATGATGGGAAGGGACTCAAATCCCACGTCTCACCATACAAGCTATTCATTTTCTCAGAGAAGCACTTTAAATTGTATGTTATCTTATGGAGGACGTTTATTTGAGATTTTAGGAAACGTACTGTCTGGGTACTCCCTGGTGTCCTCTGTCTCCATTTGGCCCTTTCAGTCCTTTAACATTATACTTTTCTTCCATTCTGGCTCTCTTTTTCTTTCAAATTAAATTAAATTAATCTAGAATTGTATAATTGGCATGACAGAGTTGTATTTTTTGACCTGTCTCACTTTCTTTCTGTCCTTATAGCACAGAGGCGTTCAGTGCTGAACGTGGAGCAAGAGACGGCGCCACCAAGGTGATGATCGTAGTGACAGATGGAGAGTCACATGATGGGGAGGAGCTACCAGACGCTCTGGCGGAGTGCGAGAATAGAAACATCACGAGATACGCCATTGCTGTGAGTATCTCATCAAGTTTTGATGGATCATTTGGAGCTGCTGCCCTAAAAAAAAATAATTTCTGGGTTTTATTTGAGAGCTCTAGTGTTTTAATGATGCTAAAAATGTTCATCCTTGATGTTCCACGCGGATTGTATGAAAGCTGTATGCTGAGTATATACCCCGCATCCTCAGACAACTGCACAATACCACCACCACTCCCCCAAAAATAACATCTCCAAATTACCAAATGAACCCTTTGGGTCTACTAAAATAGCCGAGTGGGAACAAAAACTCTTCCTTTCCAGCCCCACCCGACCCCCTCTACACACAGAAACACGCTGAGTGGTTGTATGGTTTCAGACTTAGAGGAGCAGACAGACTCTTGTGGCAGCACTACTTGCAGACCCCTCCCTATCCCACAAGAGGAACTGGGGAGGTTGCCACCATAGAAATATGTGTAGATGGTGACAATCAGATAGAGCACGGCTTATGTTCAAAATGGATAACAACGTGCTCTCTGACTGTATTCAGAAGATGTTCAAAAAAAGACAAAGTTATTACAACCTCAGAGGAATATGTATGTTTACAAAGACCAAAATCAGAACAAATACAAAACAAAGATGGATAACAGTAACAGCGGTTAATCTATGTAATAATCTTGAAAACGATTTGAAAAAATGCAGCACATTAAATAATAATTTTAAAAAAAGCAGAATGATTAATTCATACAACTCAGAACTATGAACAGTGGTGCCTTTTATGTTGAAGAGCTTTCTTACTGACGCTTTCTTATTAATAGCCTGTATATGTATGTGAATTAACCTGTCTTGAGTGTTATCATTTCTATTGTGCAATTGTTGAGTTTCTAAACTTGACTTAAACCAAGTGACCTATGGAAGCTCAGTTACAGCTCTTTGTTTGTGCTGATGTTTGGTTACCTTGTGCTTTGTTGGCAATGTCTCTGTAAGATTTGGGATAAAAACATAAAACTGATGGTTTGCCACAGTGTTATAAACAATTTTTGTGTTTTGTTCTCTGGCCTCACTAAAGTAATACGCCTTGAGAAATCCAATGTCTTAAGCATTTGTCCACCCGACGCATGTTAGACAAAAACAAAAACACTTCAGCCATTCCTCAAGACCATGCAATGATTAGGACAAAATTGAATTTGTGTAATATTTTATATGAGCCGGGACAAACATATTTCATACATCCTGAGAGACAGAGACACACTCTAATTCTATTGTTTTTTCTATTATGAGTCAACCTATCATTTAAGGTGTTTATCTTTGTCTAATGTCTAAATCCTGACCATCCAGTAGCACAGGAAGAGGCTAAAGGTTAACTGTTTTAAAACGTGCTGTTATGTCCATATCAGTGAGAGCTAGGATATAACTACTACTTGTCTGGAGCTATTTGACATTGCGTTTCAGAAGAATTCAGACGGCCAGAAACAAAATAGTCTTAAGAGAAACAAACAAAAATGGATACTGCTGCTTTTTCTTCTCTGTGTTCACCTGAGAAGTTAGAGTGATGACAGGTAAGTAGTGCTTATAGCAGCCATGTTTTGATGCTGCTCTCAGTGCTACTGCCCCCGCGCGTGTGTGTGTGTGCAGTGAAAATTGCTCCCAAGGGAGGACTGAGCTTTCAGAAGCATGGGTAATGCAAACTGTTTTATACATCAGCGCAGGCCAGGGGCTAGAAATGTGTGTTTGTGGAGGAGCGGTTTATGTTGAACCGTGTCAAACTATGTATCAACACTTTTATCACATCAGAAAATCCTCCACATGTCCACGTTTTCTTCTTGATTCCTCTGTGTTCATGACCAGGCTATATAAAAACCAGCAGCAGTTTGACGCCTGAGTGGAATTTTTTGGCCTCTATAAGATCTTAATGTACATATTTATAAGTCGAGGCTCTTCACGTTACACACCTCACCCCTCGCCACCAGCTATCCTTTGAAAACAGAGGATTTCCTTAGTTTGCTTGGCAGCTGGAGTCACAGGGGGAGATTCTGGGGTTTGGTTTCTCTTATGGAATTTTCTCATTTGTACTTCAGGCGTTAAGCCATAGGCCACTGCTGCCACAGTATATCTTGTGCATCCGTCATCTCTTCACCTCTCTGCTAGGCCTGTGCACCTCATTTACAAATCTCTGGTGGCCCCCATTTCCTTCTGTCTTGTGTTTTGCGAGTCAGTTTGTGGCCTTTAGGTATTGCTTAATTACTGGTAAATTACACAGGCAATGACACAGCTAAGACGTGTGATTATTTTCATGTAAGAGAGTTAAATCCTGCAGCTCCAGGTTACTTGTGTGCTACTTCAGAGTTCTGGGGGCGGTGTTGGCTCTCTACTCTCTTTTCTCAAACTACAGGCTCTGATATCTCTCTTTGCTGCCTTCAACGTTCCTCTAAAACATGGAGAAGCAATTGCTCTGATGCATGCCAAACGATCTGTTTTTTCTCACTTTCTCTACTTTTCTCTTTTTCCAGCACAATCTCTCAATGTTTTATTGAACCCGTGTTGTCTGTTGATTCATTCTCTTACAGTTGTTTCTCTCTCTCTGTCTTTTTTTTCCCACGCTGCACTCCAGGTTCTGGGTCATTATATCCGCCGGCAACAGGACCCTGAAACATTCATTAATGAGATCAAATATATCGCCAGCAATCCCGATGAAAAATACTTTTTCAATGTGACTGATGAAGCTGCGCTCAATGACATTGTGGATGCCCTGGGAGACCGTATCTTCACCCTGGAAGGTGTGTCCAATAAGAAAGCAGCAGTGTAAAATTAACACTTTGAGCCATTAGCACTGAAGATCACTGGTGTTTCAGTATAATTTTACAATCCGTTTCACACAACAGCATGTTCTATTTGTTAGTCACAAGCAAAAACATAAAGATACAGATATTTACTATATAATGTATAAAGGTAGGATTTTTTTTCATTCTACCATGCAAAATGACCAAATCCATATACAAACTATTACTCATATGATCAACTTCAACCACACATTATCTGCATTAAAGTATAGATTTATTTATGTCAACCAGAAAAAAGTAAAGTGTAAAGTCAAAAAGTCGAAGAACAGCTTTAGTTGGTCATATATGCAAATAACTTAAAATAATAATAAATAAAATATTGGATTAATTTACACAAAATGATATGTGGCAGCAACATACATATTTGCAGTTTATGATGATGATCACATGAATAAACTTTTACCCACTTTTTAAGTAGATATTTAAATAACATCTTTTCCTGCTGTGACATTATAGATAATTTGATTCTCATTTTCACTTTTATGTTCTCTGGGTTTAAGATGTGTACCCACAGTTTTCACAGTTTTTCCTTCTGCACTATTGGCTTAATCAGATTAATGATTATTGAAGAAACAAAACTGAGAAATGAGAAGAAATGAAATTACAAGAATGTGAGGTAGAGGTGGAAAAGGATCAGTGCAGAGAATGGAAGGGAGGGAAAAATGTGAAAAAATAAACAGTAGCCCTGAAGAAAAAGCAAGAAAGGGAAAAGAAGACAGAGGGAGTGTCCAGCTATCACAGTAGTCGTGGGAATATGAGAGGAAGGCTGAGGAAAGTTGATGCCATCCTGTAAACGTTCAAGGAAACCAGAGAGGAAAGGACAGGAGGAAAGGAAAGGGCGAGGCACGTCTGCCACCTGTGGTCTTCAGGGTGAGAGTGTTAATGATGCCATCTAGATCAGATGCTGGGGAGAAGAGGAAGGAAGGGAGGGAGAGGGGTGTGTAAAGAAACACGATGATGGAGAGCGCTGACTCGTCTCTGTCCACCTGCAGGCACACTGGGCTACAACGAGAGCTCGTTCCACATGGAGATGTCTCAGATCGGCTTCTCCACACACAGACTGGATGTGAGTCTGACCTTTCATTTCATTTTCATTTCTTTATTTATTGAATTGGGACAGTGCACATTCATCAACACTGACGCATTAAGCATCAGTGTAAATGTGCCGGACATAGCACAACTGCTAAATTTCAGCCGCAGTCCCAAGGCAGGTTTCTAAAAAAACATAAACACAGAAGACTTTACCTGTTAGACCTGTAGTTTTTTCACCTGTTTGTGAAGTGAATGAGTTTTACCCGTGTATCTCACCCACTTGCTCACCTACTTCCATTCTTCAGGATGGCATTTTGTTTGGGATGGTCGGTGCCTATGACTGGGACGGTGGAGTGCTGAAGGAGGGGACCAATGGACGCATCATGCCGCCCAGAGAGGCTTTTGAGAGCGAGTTCCCGCTGGAGCTCAAAAATCATGCTGCTTATCTAGGTCAGTGGTTCCCAACCTGGGGGGCGGGACCCCCCAAGGGGGTCGCCAAAGATCCAGGGGGGGTCGCGAAGCCCTCTTGATTTTAAGGGGTTTAATAATTTTAATGTAATTCAAATGTTAAATAAATGAGTAGGCTAAGCATTTAATTCATATATGTGACAAAATCAACTAAATTCAAGGGCCACATTAAACATTTATTCATGTATTTAAATAGATAAACAAATAAATGATAGGCCTATATCAATAGATGACTGAATATCAACAGTTTTAACACATTAAATACATGGCAATATCAGTCATAACAAATACTACTGATAATAGTATTTTTGGTTACAGAAGTTAATACATTTATTATTGATCAAAAAGCTAAGGTAGCAGCAAAAAAAAGAATAAAACTGCTGATCTTCCTATTAAGTTATGCAGGGAATGTCATCATCTGTAGCGAGTATGAGCTGAGTGATTGGATTAATAAAAAATACAAACACAATATTTCAGTTTAGCATTGGCTGATACATCAACTTGTTTTATCAAATAGGCCTACTGGCTAGCATGCTACATTATGTTCAGCATGCTTCTTTACAAGTTACCAAAACCAGCATCTCACTCATCAACCCAAACACTTAAGTTATGTTACATGAATATAACTTCACTGTGAGGTCAAAGTGAAGAATGTCCTGAAAGCTCATCAACTCCGATAGGCCAATATCAATAGGTGATTGAATATCAACTGTTTTAAAACATTAAACAAGTATTTCATGTAAAAGAAGTTATGATGTTCCTTATTTTATTTTATTTTACTTTACATCGGCGGGGGGGGGGGGGGGGGGGGGGTCACCAAAGTTTTCAATGGTAAAAATATGGGTCCCTTAAGAAAAAGGTTGGGAACCACTGATCTAGGTAACAACATATCATGCCACTGAACACACCATTACTGGTGTTTTTCATCTGTTGGTGCATTACTATCACAGATAGAAAGTATATTTAAGAATATGTACGCCTGTAAGTCTAAGATCAGCCAAAATATTAGAGTTGTGAAACAAAATCTTTTGACCCACTGTTGCAGACTAGCCAAGTTAATTATCACAAATAAACTGCCAAACAGTGAACCAGGGGTTTTCTGGGGCTCCTGAGTGTCTGGTGCTCCAGCGAACTGGCTTTAGCTGTGTGCAAAACAGAAACTTCTTTCTTTGTAATAATCTCCAAAATACACATGATCCTATTCAAAACATCCTTGTGTTTTCATAAAGTTACGTTGAAAGACAAACAATGTGCAAACAACCTGTGAATGCACTCCTGTTCGCCAGCTCACCCTCAAAACACAAATGACAGAGCTTTTTCCGCGTGCACCTAAACACAACACCCCAGTGGGATTTCCCAAACTACATTTCAGACTGCCCAAACACGTAACATGATATAAACATTGACAGAAAATAAAAACAACATGATACAGATCACCTACCGAGAGTTATTTTACAAGCACTTAACCAGAGGCCAAAGTTTGAGCAGCAGTGTGTAATGACGTGTATGTAAACGTGTTTTCAGGTTACACAGTGTCATCTGTGATAGTTGGGGACTGGAGGAGACTGTATGTAGCCGGGGCTCCCCGCTTCAAACACAAAGGCAAAGTCATCTTGTTTGAACTCAGCAATGAAGGCGATGTCAACATTGTACAGGCTCTCAATGGAGAACAGGTAACACTCTCTGCTCAGGTCTCTCATTCTTCCTCCTCATTTTCATTCGTTCATGTATTGGAGCAGAAAACTGCAGGAATCTCGTGTCAGAGATTTAAATCGACGGCTCCATCTATTGGCAGTGAGATGTAATTACATGTTCCTGTTTGCAGATTGGATCCTACTATGGCAGCGAGGTGTGTGGGCTGGATATCGACCAGGATGGCATTACTGATGTCCTTCTGGTCGCTGCTCCCATGTACCTCGGCTCAGGGAACAAAGAGGCTGGTCGAGTCTACATCTACACCCTCAGTGGGGTAAGACAATAGTGACATTGATCTCCCTTCTTCTCTCTATAGTGATGATTACACTATCATCACTACCATCAAAAACACACAACTTTTATCAAATTCTTGTGAGGCTTTTATAACAAGTTACCACCTCTAACTCTTCCACCTCTCTTCCCTCTTCTTTTTTTGTCTTTCAGGAAGAGGTTTTTGTTTCTAATGGTACTCTGAAGTCGGATGAAAAGTCTCAGGATGCCAGGTTTGGTTATGCAATGGCAGCCGCTCCTGACCTCAACCACGACGGCTACACTGACCTGCTGGTGGGAGCCCCATTGGAGGATGAGCACAGAGGAGCCATCTATGTCTACCATGGAGATGGAATTTACATCAACCACAATTATAAACAGGTACCCGCCGTTTAACCACCACAACCACAAACACACCCGCACTTCTCAGGAATAAACTAACAACTGACTTGTGATTTTGGCTCTGCCTCTCTCATCCTCACAGCGTATTCCAGGGTCATCGATTTCTCCCTCCCTGCAGTATTTTGGCCGCAGTGTGAGCGCTCGGCTCGACTTGGATGGAGATGAGCTAATAGACTTGGCAGTAGGAGCTCAGGGCAGTGCTGTCCTGCTCAGGTGGGTCGACAGTCGACACAGAGGGAGAAGGGCACAGAGGGAAGGGAAAGTCATTGCCAGTGCTGATTTTATTATATAGCTGCAAGCACTGGGATAAAATGAATCTAGCCAGATTGTTTCCACATCTGAAATAAACAATATAATAGACTTTTATCAGGTAGATTAAAATCATCTACTGGCTAAAAAATAGCTCCTAAGTCAAAAACTGAAGTTTTTTCAATGACTGCTTCTCTTGTCTGCAGCTCACGAAGCATAGTACAGATCGATGTGAGTCTGTCCTTCCAGCCGCACTCCATCAATGTCATTCAGAAGACCTGCCAGAGGGGTGGCAGAGAATCAGCTTGTCTGAATGCAACCGCCTGCTTCACAGCTGTCTCCCGCTCCCCTGGACCACACAGCAACAGCTTCGGTATTTTTCATAAATCCCATATTCACTTATAACAAGAAATATAAGTGTTGTAAATCGGGCAGGCACTCAAATTATTGTCAAAAAGTGAATTTTCCAACACTCGCCATCTGTCTCAATTACTGGCTCTCTCCTCAGATCTGTGGGTGTCAGCGATGTTGGATGACAGGAAGTTGTCAGCGCGGGCCCTGTTTGACGACAGCTCCCACAGACAGACTCAGCTGGCCGTCGCAGTTCACACAGGACAAACTCTCTGCCACAAACTGCCTTTCCATGTCTACGTGAGCGTCTGCACACACACCAGCTACATTAAAACGCCATCCCAGCTTCTAGATACATGTATCAGGACAGACAAAATGACACCCGTGACCTTTTTTCACAGGACACAGCAGATTACATCCGTCCAATCAGCTTCTCACTGCGGTTTAAGATAAATGACACCGAGAGCGGTCCTGTGTTGGACGAGGGCTGGCCAACCACTGTCAAGAAAACTGTGAGTGGCACAATATTGACTCATACTGTGGCACATTTTCTTCATTTTTCTTCTCCATTAAACATGCTATGCTCTCAACTTTTCCCTCTCTAGATCCCGTTCTTTAAAGACTGCGGTGAGGATGACGTGTGCACAACCGACCTGGTGCTACAGGCTCATATGGACATCTCTGGGACGAGGTACAGATATGAGACATTCCTCTCTTCGCTGTATCCTCTCAGATGTTTGGTTTTCAGCTAGTTTCCATTGTGTTGTCTCCACAGACAGAAGCCTTATGTGATTCGCAGCCCTCGTAGGCGTCTGGCGGTGGAGGTGCAGCTCCAGAACAGACTGGAGAACGCCTACAACACCAGCCTGACGCTGCACTATTCACGCAACCTGCACTTCTCCAGCCTCAGCATTCGGGTAGACGACACTCATATCACACACCCAGCACTGTGTGTAATTAACCATAAGCATGTATCAACATACACTACCTAACACAGCCTCTTCTTCTTCATCTCTCTTTTATCGTAGGAGGATGCCCACTTCAAGATTGAGTGCACAGCTCTTGGTACCAACAGCCACTTGTGTAATGTCAGCTATCCAGTATTTCGCTCCCAGTCAAAGGTACGTCCATGCCAAGGAAAAGGCTCCATCACTCTCAGCTCGTCCCACTCACACTTCACTCCTTCCAGCTGAAATGTGTCACTCCATCAGCCTCTACTCCTCTGTGTTTTCAGGTTAACTTCATGTTGGAATTTGAGTTCAGTTGCACGTCTTTGCACAATCGAGTGCAGATGAAGCTGAATGCTGCCAGGTAGCCCACTAAAGCAGTATGTTCTGGGGACCCCATGCATGTTTTAGAGACACTGAAGACTTCAATAAACATTAAATTTTTACATTTTCAGTTCCACAAAAACACACTGGTGATGTTTCCTCTTGTTTGTTTGAAAGGCACTATAGTTTGTGTAACCATATGGTTGTTTTACAGTGACAGTGTGGAAAGAGAGGACACTCTGGGGGACAACAGTGTTCAGCTGCAGAGTTTTGTTCAGTATGAGCCAGACCTTTTCATCAGCAGGTGTGTGTGTGCCACAGAAAGATATTTTAGCTTGTCTTTGGTTTAATGCACAAATTAACGGCCTGTATTTCTGTGCAGTGACTCCAATTTGAACCGATACGAGGTTCATCCCACTCGTACAGTGTCAGAGGCAATTGGACCAGAGTTCTACACACACCTCAGGGTATGTCTCATTATATGCTCATTACAAAACATGAAATTAAAGACATGGCTTTAGGTTGTGTGAAACATCCATTAAGAAAAATTGGGCAAACTCTGAGCATTATTTGTTTGTTCTGTTTGTAGGTGCAGAACCTCGGCTGTTACTCTGTGAGTAATTTGGAGTTGAGGCTGCATCTGCCCTCTGTGGCTGCAGGAGACAGTGTCTTCATGACTATCACTGATGTCTTCTCATCCAACGTGAGTAGTGCTTCTGCGAGTAAGTAGTGCGAATTCGTATCTCTCTTTTAGATCATATCTGACATATTTAAATTGCCCCACAGGCTACAGGGGTGAACTGCAGTGTGCTGAGTGATCTGACCCAGCTGAAGGCCAGACAGAGAGACGTACGCCCCCTTCACCCTGAAGACATGTTGCAGAATGACATACTGGTGAGACCACCGGCAGCACAGCAGCTATTGAACCGTGTGCAGCAACAGCATGCATGTTATCAACTGATGTATTTGTATCTGTTTATCTAGAACTGTAGCAGGTCATGGTGCACAGAGGTTGTGTGTCAAGTCCAGCAACTTCTGAAAGGGCAGGCTGCTGTCATTCGTGTCAGCCGCAGAGTCCATGATGACTTTTTCAGAAAAGTGAGATTCTCACACACACACACACACACACACACACACACACACACACACACACACACACACACACACACACACACACGCTTCTTTCAGCCCAAATCTTCTGTCCTATGACACACACACTGGTCATCACCTCTGTGTCTCTTTTTGTAGGCCAAATATAAGTCAGTGAAGATAATAGGTGCCTATCGCCTCTCAGCTCAGGAGACTAACCTCATCACTCTGGACACAGGAACAGCCTGGAGGGAGGTAAGACAGCCATGGTGGGACTTTGAGTGGTACAATCAAAAAATCATTCACAGAGCATTTTACCTTTTCTTAACTCTCCCTTCTTTGTTTTATCTCTAGACTGTACTGGAAGTATTGAAGGGCCGAGCTATTCCCATCTCACTCTGGATTCTGATCGGCAGCATCGTTGGAGGTTTGCTGCTCCTGGCCCTTATCATTTTCGCTCTGTGGAAGGTACGCGTTACGTTTCAGTTATACTTTTGTTAAGCAATTTACAGCGTTATTGAATTTATAGGTGGGATCGATGACATGCTTCATGGGTGCGAATTGTACATAGGGTTAGTCACAGACGGGTGCACTTTATGGTTGCTCTGATGAATAGTACTAATATTAGAGAGGCACTGTTGTATTCGTCAGATTTTCATATAATAAACAATTCGCTTGCACCTACTGATAGGTACCTAGAAAGAATTTCATAATCTGAACCAATTTCTTAATCCATTAAATTAAAAGAAAATACCAGAATGTGCTTTAAACAGAGTATCAATCCTCCATCTGACTTCCCAACAGCTGGGGTTCTTCACACGCAAACAGAGAGGAGAGGATGAAAACCACGAGGACTGAGCCCAACTCTTGCTGCCATGACAACAGTCATTTACTATGACAACTACCACATGATCTGAGTCCACCTCCCACCAGGAACACAGATAATCCTGGGACTGGACTCATGACACAGATGCAACAGGGACCTTCAGGACCAAAGAGAGCATCATGACGGTCAAAGAGAAAATGCACTACCCACTATTTCCAGGGTTGGGAGCACTTGTGTAAATAATCTTTTTTTTCTAATTTCTAAGGAAAACCAAAGTGTATTAAACCACAATACTTCTATTTAATATACAGACATTTTCATGGTTTTATATTTCAAGCAATCACTTTGTCCTATGTCTGTCCTACAGTTTTGTGTTTGTTCTTTAAGGGAATTAAAAGTGTTGTTAAGTTTTCTTGGTCTCGCTTTATTCATTTACTGATGCAAGCAGTAAAAACAAGTACTTTATTCCAAACTGAAACAATCCAGCTATAAACTTCAAAGCAGTCAAACTTGACAGCGTTTATACACAAAAACTAAATGGCAAATTTTTCGGAAGTACTACCGGTGAGTTGCTGTGCTCGTACATATGACTCAATTTGATGTGGCGGTGGAGTTGACGTAGGACTCTAGAAGAAAGATGGTTTCATCCACCTGGTTCTCTGCTGAATCTAACCTGGAAGAAAAAAAGAAAAATTATGAGAGTCACAGTCATAGTGACAAACCACAGAGGTGACTGACCTCTTTGTTCAAGGGAATGGTTGTTTTGTGTCACATTCGTACTTATTGATATGGACCCGTAAAGAATCCAGCTGCTGCCTTTCGGGAGCAGTGATCATCTCCTCAACCTCGGTCAGTTGTTCCGGCTCAGCCCCACTGGCCTGCAGAGACGCCAGGATGGCTTCGATTCGCTGGGATTTCTCCAGCAGACGCCTGTTGATCAAACACAAAACCGAGCAGCCCATTCATTTATGGCACAATGCGCAAGCCGAACTGCTTTTAAAAGCTGGTCATGTTAAATTATCTGGCTAAGATACATAAAACATGACAACATAATGAGACACTCACTTGCTCTCTTTGGACTCGAACAGGCGTCTCTCTATGAGGTTGGCCACTGTCTGCACAGAGAAAATTGTCAAACCCAAAAAACCCAAATATAGATAGAAAAAAGCAGAAACCTGTGTGAACTGAACAGAACAACTTATGTTCATGATTTTACCTTGTAGCAGTTCTGAAGCAGCATTCTTGCAGTTGCGAGTTGGTTGACGGTGTAAAGATAAAAGGTACGAGAGGGAGCATAATCAGGAGTCTTTGGGATTTCCTGAAGAATTAAAAATATAACAGTAATGATGTGTAGGATGATTAAATGAACAGCGGCTGCTCCCTTGAATTTGATGACTCAAATCATCTAAGTGTGTCTCTTCCAACTGTCGGTCAGTGAAACAGACAGATGGCCACTTTGTTTAAGTCTTCCTGCATCTTTGAAAAGATTACACTCCTGTGTGGTTTTAAAATATCTCATTCACTTAGTGCATCTTAAAAATGTGGGCCAAATCATTTTCAAAGTAGGTTTTTGGATCAGATATATTTTGGATTATTTCTGTCCAGGCAGCAGGAAATTAACTTGAAGAGATCTGAAACTTGACTCACATATTGAAAGAGATCAGTAAGTCCCCTTATTTTATTTTTTAATAAAAGTAACAAATCATGTGTGTGTTCAAATTCTTTTAGGGACAAGGGGGAAACGCATTTATCAATCCCAAACCTACAGTATGCTAAGGAAATAATCCAAAACTCGTCATCTGCTCTGATGTCAAACTGCTTCATCAGAGTCTGAGGTCGAGTACCAGCTCAGTAATGACTGGATGCAACAAAAGGAACCGTGAAAGCGTCTTCATGTGTGAGGCACCTACCTGTAGCTGGACCAGGTTCTGTGAAAGCAGCGTGTAGAGCATGTCTTTAGCCTCCTTGGCAGGTATCATGGCAAAATCCTCCACCTGCTTCTGTTCCAGGTGACGTTTCCTCAGCAACAGACGGAAGATGCGTGCTGACCGGGAACCAAACCTGACAACAGAGTAAAAGTGAAAGAATGAATGTGGTTTTAATGACAGAATAATCACAAGTACACACAGTTAAAACCTCACCCACACACACACACCTCTCTTGTACTGCAGACTCTAGTGTGGCCCGTGCCAGATTGGCCAGTGCTCTGTGCATATCTGAGAGATGAGTTAGGAGAAGTGAACACACCTTTTTCATGAATTCAATAGTAAGAACCAGCTTGACAACTCTTGAAAACACTCTTACATTTTTAAAAAAGGATACTGACAACGTACATCCCTCCTCCACTCTCACCAGCCTTCCCCACAAACTCCATCTAGGAAATGGGAAAAAAGGATGAGTGGATGAAAAAAAAAAAAAACGTCCTTGTGAAAATTGTAAAATTGATCAACACATCAAGTGCCTTGAGGATGTCGTACCGGGTCGTCCACCAGCAGAGTGAGGTACTGGTCGAGAATGGGTCTGGGGATATTGTAGCTGCTCGGGAGAGATCGAAAGATCTCGTTGGCTGAGAGCGGCTTTGTGCAGGTGGCTCTGGGCAAAGTCGTCACCTCGCTCATCCTCAGCATTGTTCGCACTATCTCACTGCTTGTCTGAGATGTAAAAATGAAAATATTTAGAAAGATGAGAAAGTATTAGAGACGAAGAAGTTTTAATTAAAGCTCAGAGTTTGGATGCACTGTAGCTGTACTCGCTGTGATGTTTTCTCCTCTTCCTCAACACTATATGGCTGAAGCATCTGTTCCTCTTTCAAGATTGTATAACCCATCAACATTAAATTAATCAGTCTAACTTGCAATGGCTTGAACCAGCTAATTAAATGCAGCAAGGTTTTGCGTGATTTACAGTGTTTTGGTGCTAAGATGAGTTGTGGCAAGGTTGGATTGGACAGGTGCAGTATATCTCTGTCTTTTCTAGCCGATCAGGAGGGGTTACTATTGCCTCTCATATAAATCTATCTCTTTGGTCCATGCTAAAACTATCTGGTAGATTTATTATTATTATTGGGCCAATTTATCCTGGCTTTTTTCATTGTTATCGAATTAATCTTCACACCAGTTAGTCTTAGATGGAGATTGTAACCGCTGGCTGAATCCTTACTTGGATCCATCCTCGGCTATCCCAAGCGCTCAGTCTAAATCTGCTAAAATAATCCAAACTAATATGGAGGAGGTAAATGTTTCTGAACCCTGGCAGTTGGTTTATCTGTCTAAAAGGAATCCCCCAAGTCCACTACACCTTCAAAAACACTGATGTCTTTTTGGTTCACAACAGACCGACTGCATCTGTTTTTGGTTGTAAAAATGACCCAATTGTTTTATCAGACCATGTCTGTTTTCAAAGAATGTTTTTTAAGTCAACAATACTCCAGATGTTGGAGCTTCCATGCTGTGGGAAACCATGGATGTGTTCATCAGGGGTGAGATAATCTCTTAGGCCAGAACAACATAGAATATGTCTCGTTTAGACTCTCTCCTACATTTCCTTTTATGCGTTCTCTGTCCAAATTTTATGTACACCATGATTTTCTGGCAGCTTTACACTGAATCTTAGTAAACGTGAGGTGTTTTCTGTCAATAAGTCTCCCTGAAAATATCTGTCACAATCAGCCCCTTAAAACTGCCAACTTTAGTTTTGTTTATCTTGGTAAATATGTGCAGATACACTAGCCAATGTTTTCAAGGGACATTTATTGTTGCTGCTGGAATTTCTCAGCGATTTTCTACTTCTTAGAAATTCATTTCAAACCTCCAAGTTTAAAACTGACCTGGTCCAGTTTGTTGGCTACGGCGCTGATGATGGCCTGGTCTCTGAAGTGGAGATGGAACCTCTCAAAGTTCACCTGCCAGTAAATCCCCTCATCACCATGAGTCTGAACAAGAGAGTCAGAGAGCATGTGAAACAGGCAGAGAAAACACAACCTATACAATATGTAAGGTGAAGGAGAATGACAGGATAACAAAAAAAATGTCAAAGCACTCACATCTGTATCTAACTTAGGCTTCTTTGCATTCCTTTGGTCCTCTCCCTCCTCACTGGAGAGCTGCCGTTTGCCTCGCCCGTGGAGTGTGACATGTGGCACCTTGTAGCAGTCGGGGAAGCTCTCTGGTGTGGGCTGTGGGGTGATAACGGGGGTAGCAGGAGCAGCTGGGGTGGCAGGGGTAGCTGGAGAAGTGCTCTTTGTTGCTCCTGCTGCACCTTGCGGCGGACAGCGCTGAAGGAAATGAGTCTCCACCAGTTTGGAGAAGGCAGAAGACACTTCACTGTAATCCATGCTGTGCCCCTCTACAACAAGAAATACAAGAAGAACACAGCAACTTTCCCTCATTACATTCTACACAAATCCCATGTAAGACATTAAGTCATTGTATTTAACACCACACTTTAATATCAAGGTCACAAGTTACTCTAAAGAAACATCAATGTCACAAGTCCCATAGTCATTATCACCTCTCATATAGGTGTTGGTTGTGACCGTTGTTCAAGACTTTTGAGGAGTTGTTGATTGACAGGTGTCATGGCCCATTACAGTCATCTATGGTGGTTGCCACTTGCTTGTTTCCAACCCAACTTGTCCACCCTTTTGACCAAATTTGGATTTACCTGTAACTACCGTAGTGTTTTTCAACCTTGGGGTCTGGACCCCACGTGGGGTCGCCTGAAATGTCTAGTAATTGATAAAAAAAAATGACTGATAAAAATATATTATTATTATTTTTTTTAATTATCATTAAAAACACCACCATCTTAAACAACTGTATTTTTTCAATTTCTCGAATATAAATCAAGTTCAAATAAAATGCAGCATATAAAAATATCTGAGCTGGCACATTTTGATTGATGACCGCATTAACGTGACTGCACATGATCGTGGGGTCACCAGAAATTTGTGATGTCAAAATGGGGTCACGAGCCAAAGAAGGTTGGGAACTACCATGAGCAGTAAAGCCTCAATCCAGGTTTCAAAACCTTCCATTCATTGTTTGATACAGACGTCAAGATACTGACCCTCCATGTTCTGCGTGAGGCGGTCGGCGACGGTCTTAACAGTGCCGCTCATGGTCATGTGACCTCTCTGTAGTAACTCCTCTATGATGAGCTCTCCGGTGTCACCGTACAGTGTCTTTGCGGTGTAGATGTAACGTGGGTAACGCAGGATTCTCAGTATTAGATGACAGCTGGTCAGATACTCTGTGGGACTCCCCGGTCCTTTACGGCCTGAGCTGAAAATACAGACCCCATGCTGCACAAGGACACACAGAGACTTCTTTACCTGCATTGAGACAGAAAATAAAAAGCACTCTCTTTACAAGCACATAAACAGTTCACTTATCAAATTAAGGCAGAGAATGTTGCATATTAGCTGTAATGTGTTGGGGTGTATTGTGCTGCCTCCATTGCTCTAAGAGTCCCGTCAAAACAGCAGCATTGTCAGTAATCATATAAATCTACCACAGCAAAGGTTATGAGCTTGTAAACAGGTTTTTGGTGCAGGGTCCTGGATCTGATTCTGGCCCTTTGCTGCATGTCCATGTAGCATAATTATGTAACGACAGTGCATGTAAACACAATGATATTACATCTAGCGTGGAGCAATTGACTGATGGTCAATCTACAATGGTCACCTAGTGTTGAACACAGTAATGTTTCCATGGTGTGAGATTGATCAGCATGGTAAAAAGTCTAGACACAGTAAGAAGAGGAGTGTTACCAGGTCCAGTGAGATGCCAGTCTCATGAATAATTATTCTTAAAGCCTGTGCTCCACTTCTGAGCAGGTGTGTTCCCACTTTTTCCACCACTTCTCCAAAGTGCTCCCGCAGCAGGAGGCCACACAGACGCACTTCCTGGGCAGTCATCTGGAAAAACACACACACACATAGAAATACACAATCACAGGACTCAGGTTAAGGCTCATTACAAGTTTTCCAACAGCCTGTATCAACACAATAATCAGTATAACACAGCTGTGCTTTTAATTTGCAGTATACTGCAGAACACCTGAAATTAATAAAGCACTGATTAAAAGCATTTAATCATCTCTGGGACCTGTGAGTCAGTGTGCACTGAGCTGTCAGGTTTTAAAAAGAAATCGATGCATTTTGCACAATATGTGAAATGTTTTATGTCTATTGCGTTGAAAGAAATCACTGGGGTACTCCTTTAGAGCTTCAACCATGGTTAAGAGACGTATTTGGGCTAAGTGACCTGAATCAAACTTATTCAGACTGAAATCAGTGCCTTTCTCATCTGTCATATATTCACAATGCAGCATAAAAACAGACCAAAACATCCAGAGACATGAAGAATAATCACCAGAGACAAGAAAAACAAAGAGCCCTGTACTTAAAAAAAAAAAACTAAATACATTTTGCTGTGGCAATATTTCATCACTTCACTTTTGGTGCCTAAAACTTATTTAGGCTATTAACAAGTGCACAGCTCAGAGAGTTGTGTAATGTCAGCGCTTGTTATATATTAGGTGATTTTAAAAACAGAGGTCTACACATGAAAAAACAGCAATAACGGTTAGAAAAGAAGAGTCAGAACGAGATTACGCAGTTTGTATTAGCAGTCACAGACCAACTCTCCGAGCGCGAGCAAACGGCGAACACAAAGAGAACGTGGTCTGTTACCATGGAGAAATCTTCACAAACCTTTGAGGGCAGCGGTTATGGTCCTTTTTTCTTTTCTTTTTTTAAAGCATCCCACAGATAAGACTAAACCATGGATGTATTAGGACCAAACACATGCGGCTTCTCGCTGTCAACAACACACGGGTACTTCCGCTCTCCGGCGGCGGCGGCGGCGCGGTGCATGCCGGGCTGGCGGCGGACAGCTGTCCTCCGTCTGTGGAGGACCGACGTCAGTGTTTGTGTGCTGGTCTGGGGAAGATGGCGGAGGCTGCGGCTGTTCCCCCGCATCGGTTTTTCTGTCACTGTTGTAAAGGAGAAGTAAACCCCAAACTCCCGGTAAGGCAGGCGGTTTTCTCTCTCTACGTGCGACCCTCTCCTGTGTAATATGTCCGGTTGACAAGTCAGCATTTGTCCGAAATACCGTTTGTTTTCGCCCGGTTGCTACAGCTAAACCCTGGCTAGCCTGTTAGCAGTTAGCGGCATTTGTTGTTGTTACTCACTAAATAAACTCGTGACACTCGCAGATGTCTTCGTCAAAAATAGGAAATAAAAGGCGAATATCGACTGGTTCTATTAGTTTATATGTTTGCGACAGTTTGGTCAGAAAAGTCGACACTTGGCACATGAGCTTGGGGTTGTTGTGTTTGTGCACAAAACAACACAAACAGCTGAGAGAAAGAGGGTCTTGGCATTGAATTTTTACATACTATTTGTTTCAAATAAGATTATCCTTGTCTTCAGGTGCAGTTTCTGGTAAAACATACCAGACAGGAGGAGTCGGGGAATTTTCGGGAACACAAATGTGTTTGCTTTCAGTTTTAAAAGTCAAAAGTGAGAACAACATAATGTTTGGACCTTGGCCTGACATACTATTTCTACAGACTTTATCAACTTTTAGATGTTTTAAATCATTTTCAACATCCTAGAGAGTTGTGAAAGTTTCATATCTCATTAGCCAGTTTACTAGGTAGGCCTACACTCACTTAACCTCAATCTGGACTCAACAGCCCTGCAGTAGGCTAAATCCCAGACACATAAAGGTTACAAGGTTAAGGTTTGTTTAAATAGTTTGAGAGAAGTGAGGATTCAACGTTATGGTCGTTTTGGAAACTGTTTGTGGAGCTGTATACTTGTATTGCCTTGTGCTGACTAGAGACAAAATGATAAGTTAATTAATTAGTTAGTAAACTGTCAGAAAATTAATCAGCTACGTGGATCATTGGTTAATTGTTAAAACTTAAATGTAAGATATTTATATATTTTTTATATTATTTTTATTTTTATTTTCGTTTTCTTTCTCTTTATTTCCAGATACTCACACTTGATGGTGCTTATACAGTATTCTTGCAACATAGTAGACATGATATCTTTGGTTCCAGTCTAATAACGAGGACAACAAGCAATCTGAGCACATCAACCTGCATGCCAGGAGATAACTGTGATAAGCATCTTATTAAAGTTTGACCAAATGATTAATCCATTAAGCAACCATCAAATGACTGGCAGATTAACCCAATGTGAAAATAAAGATTAGAAGCTGCCTAATATGTATATTTAGTCTTCTGTCAGTCCTCCTGATGAACTTCTTGACTGCAGACTCAGTCTTTATTTTTATGGTACGGTTCAGGGTACTTTCCGTCTGCGTTGTCATGGACTCTAAACAGGCCTGCTTGTCTCAATCCTGTGGCATGTCTTCACTGAGCCAAGTGACTGCAACACCCGCGTTTATCACTTCGCACTTTCATAGTATATCCCCAGGACCACCTAGTTCTGTGTCCATTTATACAACAGTAAATACAACTACTGAGCAAATGATACACAATTGTCATTAGCTGTTTAGGATGAGATTTCTCAACCATTTTTGTTGTGAGTGACTTTGAGAACGGTACAAATATGTTTTCTCATTTCAAAGGCACACCGTCAGCTCCAAGCAGAATATCATACAAAAGTATAAAATAATATGAGAGGTTGCAATTTTTGTGACCTACTTTTTTTTCATTAAAGCAAGCAAATATATTGGTCTAAGCTCTCATAACCCTGTTTGAATATTAAATAATAGGGGTGGGGGAAAAAATCGATTCATGTAAGAATCGAGATTCTTATTCTCTAAGATTCTGAATCGATTCATAATCTTCAAAAATCGATTTTTTATTAATTTTCCTCCGTCTCAATATGCGCCCTCACAGCGCCGTATACACAGCGCTGCAGCACGCCATGGCGCTAAAAGACACTCGTTAACCACCTACAACGTTAACTGATCTGATTTAAATGCTCTATTGAATGTCTGTGACTAGGCTTGTGCCCATCAGCAACCCGACCCTCTATTGAGGAGAGAGGACGATCGCTGTTTTTTTTTTTTTTTTTGCCGTTAAACACACGCGCGCTCCAGCTGAGCAGCCACATCCACTGCGCTCTGGATCAGCTGATCGGTGCTCAGGTGACGTTAGATCTTCACTTTTTTAAACTCATACAAAGTGCAGCCAAACAGCAGGCTGAAGAGAGAGGACCAGCAGCAGCTCCTCTGACAGCTCCTCTGTGGCGCTGCAGAGTCAGACAGGCTGCAGGTGAGCTGGCGTGAGAGCGGAGTGCCGTCTTTTTTTTTTTTTTTTTAGCAGCGCCTTTGTTACAGGTGATACATGTCTATGTGCATGTGCATGAGAACTGATTTTGAATCGAATAGAGACACCCAAATATTCACATCCCTTCAGTCCAGGCTTTTGAAAGAGAGTAGCCTATAAAATCAGCTTCATGTAGCAGTTTACTTTAAAATGGTTCAAATATATTGCTGCTGAGTAAATATGAAACATGTGATGTGCATTTTTGGGGGGGAAATATGGCTTCTGATATAATAGTCTGTAGATATCATCATCATTCAACTTTTTCACATGGTCTGGTGTTAATAAAGCAAACTAAAAATCGCAAAAATAAAATCAAGAATCGGTTGAATCGAAAATCGATTTTGAATCGAATCGTGACCCTCAAAATCGGAATCGAATCGAATCGTGAGCCACCCAAAGATTCACACCCCTATTAAATAACCCTATGTTGAAAACCCCAGGCTTCCGGTGAGTGGACAACACGTGACCCAGCTGTGCTAGGTGGCAGTGGAGTGTTTTCCTCATTCTGTTACAGTAGCTTCTTTTAAACTCTGCACGCTCTACTGTAGGTGTGGTTGGCAGACCAGCTCTACCTCCTGGGTTGCATTCATCAAACACAGGCCGCCATACAAATCCTGCTGATAGTATCCTCTCAAAGACAAGTTGACAAAGTGTCCTTTTCTTGACAAAGCCAGGCAGCACAAGGTCCTTACAATGATTTCATGATTTTCCCTGTAAGGCTGAGTGAATATAGAAGAATATTTTCAAGACGTTACATCAGATTAAACTTTTTTACATCTGCAAGACAAGAAATGCAACCTTGAAGTTTATTGTTGTTTTAACTGCAACTTTGAATTCATATGAGAAACTTGTATTGAGTACAATAAGACCATGTCATTCGTTTGAGCATTCCCTGCTCCTAACTATTTCATATCATTGTCAACTGAATGCCCTCAGGTTTAAGACATTTGAATGTGTCACCTCGGTTTCTAGGGAATGACTCAGACTTTGTTTTTATTCTCTCCAGGAGTACATCTGTCCAAGATGTGATTCAGGGTTCATAGAGGAAGTAACAGAAGACTCCAGGTGAGACACTTTTTATTCTTATCTACCGCACGGCTCATCTACAGACAGACAGCATGAGATGTTAAGGCTTGTTAGTGTCAGGAAACAAAAGTGGGCTGACAGACCTTTTACATATTTTCTGAAGCGTCTTTACAAACAAACCTACATGTTATGCTGTTAAACTTGTAGTCTCACCGTGCAGTTTTGTCCCAAGCTGACACTGAACTTGAACATGCATGTAGAGACGTTCAGTGAATGTTGCTAATAATGTGTCTTTTTGTCCCCCGTTCCGTGTGCTGTTTCTCTCAGTCTCCTAGAGGGCGGTGCAAATGGTATAGATGACACAGCCACACAGTTCGCAGAGGTACGGGTTGATCTGAGGGTTTCTGGGTGGGGAAGGGGGGCAAAGAGGATTGGTTGCAATAATTTCATGTGTTTTGATTAATTCTTATTTCTCTTTCTCCTTTCATCTTTCCTTTCGCCCCTGTTTTTTTTTTATCTCGCTCCCTTTTTTTCCCTCCATAAAACTACTTTCTATCCAAAATATCATATTGCGACAACCCTGTAGCTATGGCACTTATTGTTACTGGAGCGGCCATTTACAACAGACAGCGACACCCCCGACTCAGAACCTCGGCTCCCTGGAGGACGCCTGGGAAGTCTCAGCGACCTGGGGGGGTTGGGTGGAGGACCAATCGGGGGGTCAGTCCCAGCAGGCTTAGGGGGGCCTATGGGTGGTCTACTAGGAGCTGGGGAACACTGGGGACCAGGACGCCCTCCTCGCCTGCACAGCCAGAGGAGATACCGGTCCAGAGGCAGCAGCAGGCCAGACCGCTCGCCTGCCGTGGAAGGGTGAGTAACCGTCTCCCGTCTCGATCACCGTCCTCTTGGCTCTCCTCTCTGACTCGCATCCTCCCACATCTGATAATGACAGTGCTATTTATGCTGTTACAATCCTAACTGTTCTTGTTTTTTTGGCAGTGACATTAACTGTACTGTATTTTTTCTCTGCGTGCTAGGATTGTGCAACAGTTTCTTGCTGGCCTCTTTGCTAGCTCTGCAGTCCCTGGGTCGCCCCCGCTCTCATGGTAAGATGACATTAGAGTAGCTGCACAGTGGTACTACTAGTGTCACAGGGTAGCGCTATTTCTCGTTAGCTTGAGCCATTTATGTGCCTCTTTCAGGACGGGGATGCTGCACTCTAACCCAGGGGATTACGCCTGGGGACAGGGAGGGTTAGACGCCGTGATAACGCAGGTAAACCAAACTTAACAGAACTTCTTGCCAATTTTAAAAGTGTCACCTTTTAATTTCTCTTTAGCTTACCTGTGTGTGTTTGTGTAGTTACTAGGTCAGCTGGAAAACACAGGGCCTCCTCCAGCAGAGAAAGAGAAGATCTCTTCTCTCCCAACTGTCAATATCTCTCAGGAACAAGCAGGTGAGACACCCTTCGTAGTTTTCTCTCTAAATTCATCTGTGTTTATGATGTTTGTTGTGCAAATTTCAGTTAGAGCTAGACAACTGGTTGAATACACGCCTGGAGCTAAGTCTTTGTTTAAAGTCACTCAGTCGTAGTAAAAAAAAAAAAGTGGCTAATTTCCGAGTAGAAAATGAAATTGGGTTGCACCACTAAAATACCCATTATGATGTGCTGTACAATCACAAAGCAATCAGCGATGTCAAGACAGAAGTCACCGCAGCATGACGTGCATACATACGTATCCTTAATGTCTATCATCATCCATATATGGCTAAAAACACATTTGTCACTATGTAAACGACACTCGATGTCTCTGCAGCAGTAGCATCAACGGGCACTTCTGTTATATGTCGCTGCCAAGAGATGCCTCTGAAGCTGTGTCTGTTTGGTACAGAGTGTTTGTTAACCTTGAGAGTATCAACAGTTCATTGCATAAATTATATCATTTGGCTCACCGGTCTTTCACCACCAGTCTTTCCTTTATCCCAGTGTACTTTTCTGACTTCTCTTCTGTATATGCTGTACTGTTTTTCCACTGAGTTGTAAGTGTGTGGTTAGCTCGGCATAAGTCTGATAGATTGATTGGTATAATGAAGGTCTGAGTGCTTTTTTTTAAAGCTCTTATTTCAGTCAGTAGTCAGAGCATCCTCAGCACCATTATATTGTCTTTGTCTTGATCCCCTGTTAAGGAATTTGATGACGGAAACTTGTTTTGGTTGGGATTTGGTGGATGTCTACCGCAGAAAATGACTGATGATCTTCACTAGGAATCAGTGAATGATGAAAAACAAACAAACAAACTAACAGGTTTGTCTTTTCCGCTGCAGACTGCTGTATGGAATGTCCGGTGTGCAAAGAGGACTTCTCAGTCGGAGAGCCAGTCAGACAGCTGCCCTGTAACCACTTCTTTCATTCAGACTGTATAGTACCATGGCTGGAAATGGTGAGTCAAAACAAAGAAAGCAAAACTTAATGGAATGAACTAACGAGCTAGATCCACAATGACATGTCGTAGTGTACAGCATGTGAGATATTTAAAGTGCTTGTACTTTACTTGAACAAAACATTGACTGTGGCTAGCTGGCAATAGGCATAAACTTCAGAGCAAAAGGTTGAGCCTGCTTTATATTTCTATCGTTAGTAAATCCTGTGTGTTTGACATTGAAGACACAAACCTTAAAGAATGTCTCCTAAATAATTATATTTTCATTTAAAAAGCATAGTAATTTTCCTATGGAGCTGCGTCCTGTAGGTTTTAGCAAATGCTACAAAGTGGAGCAGCTGCGGATTCATTTGGTGCCCAGTATTTACAGCAGCAGGACCATGTATGTGGGATTAACTCAAATAAACATTTCCCTTGTTTATGGTTATCAAGGAACATGTTGCCCAGTGTGGCTGTGTGGCCATGACACAGAGGAATAAGCTTGGCCTTGTTAGTTTTTTGGATCAAGTCATTGTGGGTTTCAAACCTCTCATGAGATTTGTCGACAGTACGTAAGAAAATGTGTAGACTTTTACTAGCCAAAACCTTTAAAATAGCTTCTGTTGGAAAAATATTTAATATATTATCCCTGATTCAGATTATGTAAATTCACTAATACATTTGTTTAATGCTAAATCCTGGATTAGCTTGCTGAACTTGCCCCTGTTCCACCGTTCATTTGACATTGATGTATATTTGACTGAGCAGACAGGAGGACCATGCAACCAAAGTATCATGTAATAGGAAGCCCGCTTGTTACAGCTCTTATGAGAAAAACTGCCCAAAGCTAACGTTATGTACATTCTGTTCTGTGGCCACGCAGCATGACACATGTCCAGTGTGTAGGAAGAGCTTGAACGGAGAAGACAGCAGCAGCGAGCCCCCATCACAGTCCCCCTCCCTCTCTATGGACCCTCGTCCACAGGAGAGATGGTCCTTCTGAGACACCCACCTGTCTCATCCCTCAGTTCTCCACGCCTACATTCTACAACACACGGAGAAGACAAAAAAACGCTTCTCACTTTCCTCTGTTCATCTCTGTTGCAGTCATAATCATCTCAGTCTGATTTTTTTTTTTTTGTATTTTTATTTTCTATTTCAATGCCTTTCTCCTCAACCATGTACACAGACACCCAAACAGACGTCTTAACAGTCCGTTGAGGTCCACTAGATCTCTCTCGTTTTTTGTTATTTTTGCCTCATAACAAACCAGCCTAGTTTGATGGTGATCAAGCCCATGTCTTCTCTACTTCCACCTCTTCAGCAAACTCCTTTTCCATCTTTCTTGAAATGCACTGCTGCAATACACTCTTGTGGGGAAATGCCAGACTTTATATCACACACTATTCCTTCCTTACTCACCCGATGATTCGCTGAAACCTGCAACTGAGCCCTGTACGGCATATGGGAATACAGTAGGGGTTACTTTAATTGTGGGCATTGACAGAGCCTGGATGTAACAACATGAACACCTATATCCCTGCAGTAACTGTTCTGTCTACGAAGGCTTTAATGTTCCTTTCTTCTTGAGGTTGAATCAGAAAGATGCTGATTGAACTGCGGTTATTTATTCTGGTGGTGTTTTTTTTGGATCACATTGTTAAGGGTGTTCATGTTGTTGTGTCCATCCTCTGTAGTGCTACTATTCACTTAAGATCACAAGACTATTCTGTAGGAATCATGTGGAGTAGCTGTTGTCTAATGGCAACAAATGGAAGCTTTGACATCAAATGGAAGCAAGGGATTCCTCACATCTTTTGGGACTTTTCTTCATCTGAAAAGAATAATTGAAAATGTTGTACCAGTAAGGGAATGAAATTAAAAGTCTACGGCTCTTGGCCCATTATCTAATGCTTTATGATAATGATTTCAACATATTCCTCCTGGTGTATATATTATAAACAAATGGCACCCCTCTGTCATTTTATTCCTGTTTATGACCGTCTATTGTTTCACATTTTTAATCACATTTCTTTTTTTTGATGTAAATAATTTTAGTCCAACTACCTATGGTTTGCAAAGAAAAAAAAAACATTGAGAATGGAGACACAAATGTGAAATACCTGGTTATTGAAACTGTATATTATATATATGAAAAAAAAATGTCTATGAGGTATTAATAAATTGACAAAAAAACTGTCATGGTTTAATCTTCATTGCTCACAATCCTACATTGTTTTACATCATCTCTGCACCAAATTATACATATAACATTAGATGCGACAGGGAGGATTTCAGAACAACATGTGGATTATTTAAAATTCAAAATTAAATAGCAACAACACAAGGCATTTACAAACATTGTACATTTATACGGTTTCTTCTGAGATTTGACATTGTGAGGACACAAAGCATCTTATTAGCTGCAAATCAAGGCACGCTTCACATTCATTACTTCCAGGTATCATCCCTGATAAGAACTGGTGCATTTAAAAAAAAGGCAATATTAAGATTTTGGTTGCATGTGAAATGAGTCAGGGTTATTTTAAGTCCATCTGTTTTGCTGAAAAGCAGGGCTGATGACAGAAAGACACCTATGCCCTCATGTTTACGGTCAGTGTGTGTTCCAAGCAAGTGTGAGCACTGAATGAGCCGAAGCAGTGGAGGTGATGTAGCCCACAGCCGGGTCCCACACTTCAAACGGGACCACTGACGATGACCTACAAACCAAACACATGCACACATGGTTCAGTTAAAGCCATAATCATTTACACACACACCAACATATTTCATGTACAGTACCTGTTGAGTATGATGAGCACAACTGAGCCATCTGGTCTGATGAAGGCACTGTAATCTAGGTCTGTTTTGTGACTGGCGGACACACCCACTCTCTGTGACCCCTCCCACAGGAATTTACTGTGTAAAAAAAAGAAAAAAAAGTAGGTTTATGTGATGTCATATTGGACTGACACCTTGTGATGATGGAACAGGTGCAACCGGACACAACAGTGCAAACAAACATTATGAACTACCTGAAATGGGCCAAGCTATAGAAAGTCGGCTGCTTGTAGAAGACGTCACGCTTTGCGTCCACTATAACGGGGCTGTCCACAAAGTTTTTAACCCAGTTTGGCCCACCGGTCTGATCCAACGCCAGGTTCCAGTCAGTCCAACCCACCACATAGTGATTTAAGTCCTGCCATGGAGAAAACACCCACAGCTTAGCATCGAGTTGAAGCTGTGTAACTTTGGAGTGAGGTGTGTTGTTTAAATGACTCCATCAGTGAGGAGCCTGGTGTTTTGTTTAGACGTCACAAGGACAGCACTTCTACATAAACAAAACCCTCCTGACTCTCCAGACGTCTAGAGGTTGAATGCGCCCCATGCAAAATGGATGGAATGGATGGAGTCCAATTTCCTTTGAGAGTGAAGACAGAAGAAACAGGATGCCAGTTCCAGCTTGCTTTGATGGCCTGCAGGCAGTTTCTGTAGAGTATGTGCAGCAGCGTGCAACTTGTAAACCTGCACTGCAGCATCAGGGGAGGTGACTCACCTTTTCAGGAACAACTCACAGCTTGTCAAATCTCACATCTGTTACCGTGGATCTGACTGAACAAGCACAACCCTCATGCATAAGATAAAACGATCATACCTCTATAATGTCATGTGCGTATTGTTCGGCCCTGTCCCAGCTGCCCAGCTTCACCCCTCGGTCCAGTGGGTTCCACCCGGCGCAGGCCTCCGTGCCGAACAGGTAATACTCTGGATAGAGATGATGGGTGACTCCCAGGCTGATCTCAGCTGGGACGAGCCTGTCCATGTACCAGTGAACTGCCACACCATGAATGTACCGTCCTGCATGAACATCATTTAGGACCTGCAGGGATTAGAGAAGGAGTAGCTAGAGTGAAAACTGAGTTTCTACTTTAAAATGCAGGTGAAAGGGGTCTTATCAGGAAGTTGGTGGTTTCATTCCCAGCTCCTCCTGTCTGTTTGTCAAAGTGTTCTTGGGCAAGATATTGAACCCCAAATTTGAAGGGTGAAAGTGCACTGAATGGTCTCAAAGAGCACAGAGCATTTAGCATTTATTTATGTGAAAAGTCCTTAAAAAGGTCTTATAAGTTATTAAAAACTCTTCACTTTCATTTATAATAACCCCACATATTTCTCCTGCTTTCTATAAGCAGAAGTATTTGTTTAAAATATATTTGCAGCTTTATTGCAGGCTATCACCTTTACAGACCGATAAACTAAAACTGAGATTATTGTAGATTATTCATGCAGGATGCTTTGTGTAAATCCATTTTATGATTGTGTCAACTACCTTTAGACCTGTGGCTAACACTGCTAGCTGCAGTAGCTGAGTTGATTTTGGCAAAACCTTAAAATAAATGAATAATTTTTTATCCCGGACACATTAATATAACTGATTATATCATCTGGAATTATTGCTATACACTGCTGGGAAGTTCAGTGGTGTGACAATAAATAATCTTAAGTAAAATTGCTCCTACTGGTTTTCCATCATACTTTAGTTCTTCGGGTGGCATGACTGTGAAACAAGGTATTAAATTGTGCCGTAATAAAATGGTTTTGAAAAAAAAAAAAGCCTTAAGTTTAACTTGGCGAATTCAGCAGACATCTGTTGTGTGGACAGAGCCATGTTCAGTCTTTAGTCCTGTCTCTTGTAGAATGGTTTAGGATGTTTCCTTCCTAGATTATTTCGTCTTGACAACCAGTTGGATCCAAAAGATGAGACCCCTTTATTCCAACAGCTACATCACCATAGAGTGAGTATTTTTCCTCTCCACCAGCGTTTAACCACTGTGACCTTATATCCTCTATAATATGTTGCTATTCTGATCTGAAGATGATCTGGTTATCTTGTATCAAAAACTCTACACTGATGAGTCCTGTCTTGGTTTCCGCAGCACCAGTGTAGCCTCAGGTATAATAAAGTTTCCTGTGGCCTTTCCCTGTCTCTGTCCTTGGACTCACCACTTTGGCCCAGTGAGGCAGCAGCAGGCGGTTGTCATCCAGTATGAGGACGTGTGTGTGGGGGTATGATGAAGCATGCAGAGCAGGGCCCAGGTCCAGAGCCACCCAGTCCCGCTGCTCCTCAGGCGTGAAGCCCAGAGCCTGGAAACTGCAGTGAGACAAAGATACCTCTCAGCCGGTTGTGAAGCCGTGAGGATGGTTAATATCGCTTTGTATAAAAATCAGCTGCAAAACGAACTGAGGTGAGACCTGTAGTTTGTCATCTGTCCTGCAGAGGGCTCATTCCCTGTAGTCAAAGCCCAGAAGGTCAAGTTATATTTAGCATATTCCTCGAGGAATCTAAGAGGAGAGAGGAGAGCAACCATCAGAATAAATTTCATTGTACCTGAACGTTATAAACATGTGACATCACACTAAGTCACCTGATGTAGTACTGAGCCCATGTTTTATGCTCTTTGCCACCAGGCTTCCCATTCAGGGAGCCCTTTCCTATGAGTGCACCATTGGTTTTCATCCAGGCGGGGGCGCTCCAAGCACTGGCCAGCAGGGACAGGGGACGAGGAGACAAGGCCTGAGCTCGCTGCAGAAGAGGGATCTGAGGGGAGGAGGAGGTGAGATAAGAGGATGCACTGTTGGATGTGTGTGTGTGTGTGTGACAGAGACAGAGACAGAGAGACAGACCTTCATGTTGATGTCCTCATGGGCCAGTGTGAAGTTGTCCAGGTTGTAGTCTCCAGGTGTGTCAGCGTAGGTGTAAAGACGGGTGGAGAAGTCACAGCTGGCCATGGGGACTCGCACCACGCTGTAGCCAATACCTGCCACAGACACAGCAGCAGCTGGGTGATTAATATGGGTGCCAATATTATCACTACTGAAGTGATAAAAGGGAAATCATTTTGGTGATACAGCCTACATAAGTACGTTTTATGCAGTATTTTGGCATGGGTATTTCATAATTCATAAAAATATTTATGCTGTCCAAATTAATCTGAGGTACACAGGTAAACTTATCACCCACTATTATTTGGTATTCATAACAATACGTTAATTTATAATGAATCATTATATCTTATCTGTAATATAGTTGTAAGCAGATGTAAGTGTATTTGTCAACTATACATAAAATACCTTATATCTGCTTACAATGACATAGTGTCTAATAAAGCACTTATATTGTTTCTATACATGTTAGGCTAAGATTTTGATGCTAAAGCTTTTGATTTACACATTCATGAGTGAATATTTTGTAAATGGGTCTTCATGCATTCTCCATTGTATGATATCTATGTATCTATGTGCCAGACATACAGCTCAGTCATAAAAACACTTGATGTGACTCGTACAGAAGAATGAGAATTCTTACATCTCTTCATACAGCTCTCACTGATGGTGTGAAGTGTCATTTTCTTTATGTTGGAGCTCATTTCTACATATTTATGTATGCAAAATGATATTTAATTCTTGAATATGTGTAATTCCTGAATATTCCTGGAAAAAACATGAACATCGTGCTCCTCTGGTGCATTACCCAGGTACTACAAAGCAGCCAGCAGTGGCCACATGGAGTACCTTCACTGGAGAAATACTGTCGCAGCAGCTGGTCCTGTGCTCCAGCGGACAGGGACAGGATGTTGATGGCTGCCGCGTCCGTCATGGCTCCACCAAACCCTCTGATCTTCTGGTACTTCTGGTAGGGAACGATGGTCAACCTGAGGCCTGACGAGGAGAGACAGAAACAGAAGAGATCCTCTGAGTCAGAGGTCTTCAACGGGGGTCTGTGACCCCTAGGGGGGTCCGCAGAAACATACACTTTTTTGGTTGATTATACAATTTAGTATATTTTTTCATTACCACATACCGGTATGCTTAAAATAAAAACATATGATTATCATGCAATTGACAGACATAGTTGATAAAACATAGTTGATATAACAAAGTGTGTTTATAAATGACTGTATGAATGGCCAGCCTACTTCACTGTACCTTTAAAATAAAAACATGAATATATGAACCTGTGTATTATTTGAATAGCTTAGTACTGAATTAAGGGGATACTAGGCCCAGTTTAACTTAATACAAAATAGCAGGGGTCCCTGCTCCATCTCTCCAGTAGTTTGGGGGTCCTTGGCCTGAAAGACCCCTGCTCTAAGTTACCTGCCCCAACATCACTGACAGCCCAGTAACAGCCCCGTCCATCACTCACCTGCCCCAGTGCTGTTCACCTGGACCTGCCCCTGGCCCGGCTCCAGCCTGCTGCCCGCCATGCTGCTCAGGTAGGAGGAGTACTGACCCCGTGGGGGCAGGGGGACCGACCCCACACTGTCACAGTAGGTGGCATTACACTCACACACCACTGAGCCATGGCCGAAGTTTCTGCCAACACATGTATTGCTTCCTGGTGAAGAAGACATAGGACACATTGAATTGGTGAAGGACACATTTAGACAACTGTAATACGTCATGGTGTTGTGTTGTGTTTTATTGTGTTGTGTTACCTGTTGAGAGGGCCACTTGTGCTGTCAGGAAAACAAGGGTCAAACACACAGCTGACGGCAAAGACAACGCCATTTTCTCTAGAAACACAATTAAATCCAGGTGTCATTGAACTAAACACGAGTTCAAATCTGCGTCAGACTACAAAACACACGTTGACAATGACCCAGCTGCTGTTTATTTAGCTGACACACACACATTTCATTGTTACTTACAGCAAAACACACTCACCTCAGAGGCTCCTGAGTCCTGACAGACACTCTGCCCTGCCCGGTCAAATATCTTCACCCCGCCGTCACCTCACGTTAGTCCAGGCTGCCATACCGGGATCTGGATCTATTTCCCTGAGAAGTTTGAGGAAATACGACTTTCACCGGTCATGTGACTTTGTAAACTGTCACGTGAACACCCCTGCAGTAACCTCCACCTGCAGCCAGGGGGCACCGGACATTCAAAGAGGTTACGTTACAGTAAAAAAAAGAAAAAAAGAAAGAAAATAATAGCTGCTCTTTATTGACCATCTGGACTACTCTGACCACTCTGATTTTTAATTATTTATTTATTTTTAGGCTTTTACAACATTTTGCATCTGAGCTGCCGAGATAAAACTGGCTTTGGGAAATACTTCAATGTGATTTCGCACCATAACTGCCTCACTTTTCCCCTTCTGATCTGAACAGTTTCATTTACAGAAAAATAAATGGTCATGATTTACATGTCAGATAATACCACTGTATTTTAAAGTTGTTCAACATGGTGATGAATGCTTTTCCATCTGACTTACAGTACAAATGTGCTAGGGCATAGTACAGTGTTTTCTTTTCTTTATCCATTTTTTTAGTCACCTGAATAATTTAATACAATTCAGCCTTAAATCTGTAAAGGTAAAGGTACTTTATTTGTCACATATATAGCTTGTACAGTGAGGTTCTTTCTCTGCATTTAACCCATCACTGAGGAGCAGTGGGCAGCCACGGTGCAGCACGGGACCAACTCCTGATCTTGAGCCAGTGCAATGTATTTAATTTTTGTGGGGTGGCTGCTGTGATTGAAATTTCACTATGGGATTAATATGATCTATATATCTTGCAATTAATGACTGCATAATAAAGTTAAGGGGGAAAAAAAGACTTACATTTATTCTAAAGTGGATCCCGTTTAACTTTGCTTTCACAGTTAAAAACAGACAGTCTTTAGTTTGTTCAACATTTTATTATCAAAGACACACATGCATCATAATTTACATATTATAGACATGGACGTTTGTATATTGATGTATTTTCAGGACACTGATATTGTTTCTGTGATATTTGTGTTTGTGTGTGTGTGTGCGTGGTTTAAGTCGGTCTGTGACTTCATAGGGAGGCACAAATTCGCTCCAACATGGTTGGATTTCTGTTGCTCAAAAAGATGAGTTCCTTCTTCCCATCCTCTGTTCGGCCTGATGAAGTAAAAACAATCCAAGTTAGTAAAATGGTGTCATTGCATGTTATAAGTGTATCATGGCAGAGCATCGGCATTAGTGTTATTTACTCTGTGGGTGCTGCAGCCACTGACGGTCCATATAATACAGGTAACAGCTCTCAAACTCCTTCTCACTGTAGTTGGACACGGACACTGGGACAAATGGGTCCATGCTGTCAAAACCTCTCTGATGAGCAGAACACACAGGAAGTCAGAACACAAGAAACCAAACCAGTCATCTTCAGGTGTATTTGACAGAGATGTTCACCAACAATGTCAGTATCATTATGCATGATCACAAAGTTCCTGCACGCCACAAGTTCTGTAATAACATTCAAACAAGAACAGATATCAGTATCCATATAATTCAGAGGCACTGTGGGAAGAAATCAATAATGCATATTTTTGGGTGTGTATAAACCCACTGAAAAATACAAGATAAAGTCAAGAAGTCGTGGTGGTGCCCAGAGGTCTAAATGATTCATTTTTATCCACTTTTAACATCTTAAGCTTTTTATTTGCTGAGACAAGTTCTGGTATATGACCCTACTTTGAGTTTTACAGTTCAATCACTGTCCGGCATAAATGGAGGAGGCGAGTGACGGTGATGGATTTACTTATGCATTAGGAAATTGATCTTGTGACATGCAGCAGATGGCAGATAAATACGACTGCAATAAATAATATAATAATCCACTATGACCACACAAGGCTACCAACAGGTACAGCTTGCAGCAACAACACAAGCTGAACAAACCAGACAGGGTGGAAACACATTCAAGGATTGATTCTGTTTATGTTAATGTTTCACCACGCTTCTCTGATATATTGAATACCAGTTTGTACTGAGACTCTGTTATGTAACAAACCATTCTGCCAGCACTATACTGGCTGTTTTAAATTGAGATATTCACCGGAACCACAGCAAAGCATATGACAGCCTTGGCCCCCCACCCTCAAGACTGGAGTGACACAGTCTTGAGGTCAGAATAGCAACTTTCTCACTAATGACCAAAGTTAGAGAAAGTGAAGAAAATACTAGAAGTTGAAAGCAAAGTGGTACAATAAAATGACCTCTCACCTCTCCAAGCAGCTCTTGAGGCAAGTATGCAGATTTTGAAGTGTAGAGAGACCCCGTCTGAGACAAAGTGGTGATGATGGCGCCTCCAGTCTGAGACAAGACAGTGAGTGTTAATGAGAAGAGAAAAAAAACATACAATATTCTCATGTAGCTGCGGTTAGCGCCTTTGGTGTGTTCTTCTCACCCAGTCGTTCTTCATCATCTTTCTCAGGTTGTAAACCAGAGTGAGCTCTTCTGGATCCACCTGATGGTGAGAGAGAGACACACATGAGACGTCTTGTCAGCGGAAAGGGAAACAGAAACATGACGACAAGTACGAGGCATGGCAGGATCGTGAATATGTCTCCTCACAGCGCTATGATCCTCCTTCTTGATGGTGGATCTTCCCCACAGGGCGTTGACACCATCCACAGTCACGGCCAAGCGGAAGTTTGACTCCGGCTGGCCGCTTTGCAGCCTCAGTTCCTTCATCAACGCCCCCACCACATCGCTGCTGCTCTTCACACGAGATATACCCTACAGCAGAGGAAACTCCATCATCAAAGTCTGTTGTATATGTAGTGTCAGTCATAACAGTAGGGAAATCTTAAAGACTGAAATTGTAACATTAGCAACAATAAATCCAAGCAACTGAGTTATGGTCAAGTAGCACAATTTCTCTCAATCCTGTCAGAATTCTTCAAATTCAGTGGGAAACAAAACACAGCATCTGTTTGTCTAACCTACTTTGTCAAATTATGTCTTGTCAGACATCTGGTTATCAGTATAAGATCTAACCACATTAATAAACCACAAAAAACTCACAGTATCACCAGAAATCTCCTAAAAATAGTCTCACTGACAAGCCAGGCCCAATACGACAGCACTAATGTCCTTGAAGTTTCCCTTGTCTTAGAGCAAACGAGATGCTAAACAGCAGCAGAGCAAAATGACTTGACTGCAAAGAGTGAGAATTTCACAGGCTGCATATAAATCCAGCTTGTTTTGGCCTTTGTCCGTGTGTGGCACGAAAATATTGTGCTGATCCATCACCGCGCTTAGTTCATTGACTATTGATCACCACTAAGCACAGGCAAGGCAATAGATGAAACTTTAATGATCCCTGTGGGGAAATAATCAGTCTGGCAGAGGGAAAGAATAGGTAACAGATAAAAATATGAAAATGTCTTGGAGGATGAGATAAACCACATCTCCAAGGAAGAGAAATATCACAAGCAAAAAAAAAAAACAGTCCAGTGTGAGAGGACTCACCTGATCCACCAGCTGTCCGAGTAAACTTCCCTCCTCAGTGAACTCCCTCTTTGTCCACATGTATCGCTGCTTTGTCTTTATCTGGGAAGGAAACAACACAGGGTCACTGACCATCTCTACACCGACTACATTCTCATTTGAGTTTGTGCACCAGGTTTCCAGTGCCTCTTTCCACGTGCAGGAAAAGTGGAAAAGGAGGTTTGTGGTTCATATAAAGGTTAAATGTCTCAGTTAGTTTGGCAATAATTATGTCCACTAATACTCTAAAAAAAAAGAATATTTAAGCTGCTCAGTGTTTCCTTGTTATTGAAGTTACTTGCAAGCATGTCATTATGTTGCTTTTTGAGGGATTTGTGTACTTGTAATAAGGTAGTTTTGACAGGCAATACAACAATACAGCAATACAGATCTGACTTTGGACTGTTTACAATAAAATGTCTGACTTTTCCATCAAATAACAAACTTAAAACTCAGTCGTGCTGCTTTGTTGCTACTGTGCTATGCAGAGAAGCTTAAATCCAAACGCCTTCTTTCTAAAGTTGCACACATGGGTAGACTCAGGTGGTATCATCAAGCTGTTTAACTGCTTTACATATATCAGCAACTGCTGTGAAGATGCAGCGGCGGCTCATTTAATGCCCATTAATGCCTAAGCGCTTGTTAATAATCTGACAAATTTTTGTTAAACTCCACAGGCCTCCTACATATATTCTGAATCATTAAATTGATAAATATGCAATGTAAATATGAACTGAGACCGAGGTCCGTAAACTAGACTGCCGCGTCGACTAAAAGACTTACTGTTGAAAGGAATTTCTCATTGGTGGTCTTGAAGCAGCGCAACCACTCAGCAGCTTGTAATGGTTGGTCAAAGCGAGAGGAGTTATAAGATGAGGGCAGCAGCTCTCTACAGTTCTTCACCCAGAGGTGGGCTGTGGGTGTAATAAAAACATAAAGAAGGTGTACAGGGGTTAACTATTGAAGCATTCTGGTTACTATTAAGCCATCAGTTGTGCGTGACTCTGTTTGTCTCACCGTCAGGAATATGCAACACCAGCCATCCCTGTGCATAGCAGAACTGGGCCGCGTGACACAGAGACATCGTCTTCCCACTGCCCTGCAGTCCGTCTGAACAGCTTGATAAGGTCAACGACAATCAACAAGTCAGGATCTTTGACAGTGTGGTCACTTTACTGTCTGTGTGAACGCCGCTGTGCCTTTCAAAGGATACAGAATAAATATCGCTGCACAGGTTTGCTGTAGTCTGTTTTCTTCAGGTAGGAGATGACCTCAAGAGCTGGCTGCCTCACCATTACACAGGCCTCATTGAACGTCTTTATCTAGAAAACCACACATGAAAAAAATGTCAGTAGAAAGTAAAGTAAAAGTAAGTAAAGTAAACTAAAGTATTATCTATGATCTAGTAAAACAAATACAAATTGTGCATGTTATACAAAAAAGACCCCACCTGCTGCTGATAGCGCCAGGGGAGGCCCCGAGGGAACAGAGTGCGGACGTGTGCGGCGGGAACAGTGTAATACTGTCCTATGTGTTTGTCAGACTGACATGCCTGGAGAAACACAAACAGTGAGTTCACTAGTTTAAAACCATAGATCACCAATCGCTCCATGTTGAGGACAGTAGTCGTCTGAACACTTGACTCACCGGATCATTCTCCTGCGTTCTGAAAACTGAGAAAGGCTCGGGCTCTGACTCTACAGCCACGGCCTCCTGCTGCTGCACACATCCACTGGTATGGAGGGTCCGCACATGGGACACCTGCAAAGGTTTAATAGAAGGATTATTTTTATTCAAGTGTCATAGAAGCTGCAAAATGCACAATGTATACATGCAAATAGAGCATGGCTGTGTTGATACAGGACAAAATAAAGTGAAGATATAAACCTGGAAATTGACTTGATACTAAGGTTGAATGTAAACATGGACTGTAATCTACTTTATCTGTCTGTCAAACAGACTTAAGATACTCAACTGGTATTTTCATAAAAACCTTAAGCTCAAATATCATAAATAACTTTTAAGTCAATTACAAACTCAGATGAACTCAGGTGAATCTTTTTGCAGTTTCTGTGGGACTGAATGGGCAAACAGAGTGTCCAAAAGAAGGAAGCACAATAAGGAAGCATAAATATTTCTGTTCTGATCACCATCAACTGAACAATTTCATGATTCAATATATTCTAATCATCAATTAATCAGTAGACTGCTTTGATTAAACATGTTATCCATTAAAAGTCAAGTCTTTTCTACAATTTAGGAGAAAAGCAAGATTAAATTCAACTTGAGAGAAAATAAGAAACCAAATGACATTTTTGCTTGAAAAGGAAAAAGAAATAGTTGCCGATTACTTTTCTGTCGATTGACTATTGATGTATGAACTAATAATAACATGGTCTTTCTGCATAACATATTTAACCAGTTATCAAACGACTGTCTATCTGAGGCAGTATATTTCGATGTAAACAGTGAAAACCGAACTTTGACAGTAACACCAGCTGCCTGACCCATGGTTACAGCTGTATGGCAGGTTTATTGACAGGCATTTGAATAAACCGATGCACAGAGATTATTGCACAGCACAGCTTATGTGTCTGTCTGCAGCTTCTCGTTTAAATCTCTTATTGGTAGTGACCTCACCGTTTGCCGTAGTCTGAAGGACAGTCTGTGAAGCGCCATGATCTGAAACACGGAGAAGGACAGTGTTATAAGTCACATTACCGGGACCAGAGGCTCCAAACCAGCAGGTAATGCCCACATCCACACCACGGTGCTGTAACCTTGTGTAAACTCTGAGCTAACAGCTAACACCGGCGCTGCGGAGCCGTGTGGCCACGTGAGGCCGTTTTACCTCCGTCCAGCTCATTGAACGTCGCCGGTGAAGTCTTCGGCTGTTGTCATGCAGAGACAAACGGGGTGGCTGTCGGGTTAGGTAGTCTGTAAACCGCACACCTCCAGGCCAAGTCAATGTGCCAGGGCCGTCATGGGCACCGCCATCATGCAGCACTGAGCAGGAAGTGACGTCACGCCATCACAAACGCGTTTGGCCAATCAGGTGTCAGGAACCAGGCGACAACAACAACTGAGGAAAATGGAGTTTATCAGACTTTGACATGTTTCACCTGTAAAAACAAACCCGTGCAGGTAGACTTCAGAGAGCTGCACACGCAGCGTGGAGGTGTTCAGTGTTTAATAAGCGGTTTAAAAGCTCTTAACGTGGCTGTTCTGACAAGAGTCCTGGGGGATTTGCCCACTTTGTATTCTTTAAACCAATAGTAAGGCCCAGTGGGGCAGCTACAGTACCTTCAATGTAATAATCCTAATTACCTATAGTGGCTCCAGAGAGATAAAAAAAAAAAAAAAAAAAAAAAAGACATTCCCCTTTTATAATATTCTAAAATATATAGGTTACAGTAGGCTATAATATTTGTCATATCCTCTACAAATATTTTTATTTTATTTACTAAATTCTTATATTCTACCAACTCCATAACATAGGCTACTTGCTTTCCTTGTATTCCACCTCAATTTGATCTTGATAATATTCTTACATATTGTATCTTTAATTTGATCTTTTTTTCTCTATTACATGCACTAGTCTGTGAATATTGTAACTAAACTGAACTGTGTATGTGTGTGAAAACCCCATATTTTAGTCTTTCTTTTCATTTAAAAAAACATAATGTTTGCTTGAAAGCTACAAACACAGTCTACAGCAATTCTTACAAATAATTTCCTGTATGTGAATGTCAAGTGAGGGCTGGACCCTGATGAGAGAGCAGCCCAAAGGGCTAAATTCATTCTAGTTAGGTCAAGAATATACACTGCTAAAAAAAAAAGTAGCCTACCTCTGTCGCTTTACCTGAGTCTGCTGAGGCTTCAAGGTGTCTTGACTTGTTTGAGCCATGGTGACCAGTGACAGCTGATGATAGGATGTCATCTTAAAGTACAGCATCAGACAACTGTACAGGCACCATGAGGGTGTGTCCTACAGAGGGACCCTTAATAATACAGTTTTGAAAACCATTTAGGTAGGTGATATTAGGCCTACCTCTAATAATCTTAACATAAAATGGTATGTTTGATTTCGTTGCAGACTAATGGAAATAGAACAAACCTAGTTGCTCACTGGGTATGGGAGAAGTTTGTGTGTAGTAGGCTACTTACTAGGAATAAGGATCACAGTGTAGCCACATCCACTGTGAAGAAGACAGGGGGGTAAGGGGGCAAATAACAACAAAACGGCAGTTTCGGTACTGCTGGTGTGACTATAGCCTACTACTTTTGCATTTTACTGCTATCTACTAGGAATTTAATATCACTATTGTTTATTAACTAATTACTAATTACTAATAAAAACATAAACATTCAAATCAAGTTAATTAATCTAAAACAATAGGCTATTAATTCATTGTTTGTAAAACACTGTTAATTAATTGTTTGTAAAACAATATTAATATTGTTTTAGGTTAGCTGATTTGAATGTTTAGCCTATATTAAAATGTAAAACGTGACGTTTGTTGTGTATTATGTAGATTTTGTGTTGCTCCCACTGCATGGAAACAACACTGCTCACAGTTTTGGATCAGTATTTTTTTTTTCTGGTGCGTCCTGCTAAAACAATCTCACAAATTAACTTTTTTTAATAAGTGCGCGGTTCAGCCTGCTCTGCTTTCCTATGTAAACTAAATCCGCTATTACATTACACGGCTCAACTTTTCAGCTGCTCCTCGGCTCCCACCAACCAACAGCCTATTTTAGCCAAGTCGTCGCCATTTTATTAAGCGTCTAAATAGCCCTCCCCAATCGCCTATTATGAACCGCAATGAGATCCTGTGCTGTATTCACCGTTTTATCCCCTCCTCTGGCCACATGAAAATGGCCACGCAGTTGCATTCCCGCACATCCACCAACCCCTCTGCTCCGTCAGCCTGTAACCACTGTAGCGCGCGCACACGCACACACACACTCACACACACACACACACACACACACACACACACACACACACACACACACACACACACACACACACACACACACACACACACACACACACACACACACAGTGCTGCAGCCTTCAGCTTTCAGCCCTGACACGTTAACAGCCTGTGCGCATATACGGAGAGAGCACGATCCGAGCCATTATCACAGGCGGGAGCGATGTAACTTTCCCCGAGAGAAGTGGCGAAATAGCAGCTCCGGCAGCGTAACCAGTCCGCCACCTAGCTGCGGAGACGCGCCGACGGAGATCTGTCGACTGTATGATTATGAAAACACCCGCGCCAATGTTGTTGCACAGCAGGCTCCGCGCTCCGCTGGCACCGAAACTCGGTTTTAGGAGGTGTTTTAACCTCCGCTGGCCTTAGTTATGTAATCAAAGCAACATCTAATGCACCAAAAGCTGTGGATCGCTGTCGGTGCGAAGAGGAGAGCAGGACAGCAACACCTTAACCTCCTGGCTGCCTGAAACGCAGTTGGCTCCGGGACGCGCTCTCGGGTAAGTAGCCTACGTAGCCTTATTAGAGATTGTCATGGCAGTCTGTATTAATGTGTGCAGGCCTGTCATCATCGGGCCAGCTCAAAGCGCACAGTTAGGTTATACGGGGAATTTGTGCATCCGCTTTGCGCTAATTTTATCCCTTGTTGCTGAGTGTGTTTGCCCCTGTGTTCTCCGTGCATGGTGATATTTCTTATTTCAGTGTTGCTGACACCAGCAGAAGGGCTAGCAGAGGACAGACAGGAGAGAGAAGGGGGGGAGAAAAAAAAAGAAAAAAAAGAAGGTGGCTCGGGACTAATCCACAAGCACATTCGTGCTACGTAGCCCCTCTCCCTCCCCTCCCACCCCCACCGACACCACTTCCATGTTGAGTTTCAGTGTGCAGCTGTGCATGTTTTTATTTTCACTGATTGTTATTAAATGTGCGATTCATTTCTATTCCCCGAGACGCGGGAGTGACGACAACAACAGCACGTGCATGTGTGTATCATTTGTAAGTGCGACAGCAGCAGGCGGAGAGTGATTTTCAAGAGGTGCGCAAAGTCATTATGGAAGAAGGAAGCTCCTGTTGACGTCCTCAGTAAAGCAGCGATAGGTTGCTCCAGTGCGGTAACACCCCCACTGCCCGTACTGTATCTACAGTAGCAACATCAGTCAGCCTACGCAGCTGCGACCTGGGTACACAATGTACGACCAACACACTTCTAATACACTAACTAATGTGTGTGTGTGTGTGTGTGTGTGTGTGTGTGTGTGTGTGTGTGTGTGTGTGTGTGTGTGTGTGTGTGTGTGTGTGTGTGTGTGAGAGGGAGAGGAGGAGGAGGAGGGAGTCTCACGTGAGAAACTTCCCCCTGTGAGAAGTTGAGGCTGCACCTATAGGCTGTGTGAGCCTCCATGGTGCTCAGTGTGTGTGTGTGTGTGTGTGTGTGTGTGTGTGTGTGTGTGTGTGTGTGTGTGTGTGTGTGTGAGATGCCATCACAACAGCACCCTAATTTCCTAAGGGAGGTGGGGGGGTTGGGGGTGGGGGGCAGGGCTGCTGTTGCTCCCGCTGTTGTCAGGCAGATGATGACAGTGGTGTTGTAGTTATTGATGATCACACCGTCATGGGATGGTGATGATGATGATGGCTTTGGAAATATGGTGGGCCATTATCTTGATTTAATCGTCGCCTCAGCGCTGCCGAGGAACCACACCGACTCCGGTGTCAAGTCCACCCATCATCCTGTCACTGGGAATAGCTTCTGGTCTAATGTTAGAATAATTTTGAGTTATGTTTGAGAGGTATAGCTCGGTAGAGTATAAAAAGCTATTAGTATGCACTTTGACTGGTGTTGAATGGATTTGCCCTTTTAAGTTTGAAAACCTGCCACTCATAGTCTCCTCTTATAGTCTCTTTTGCACAACACGATTGTGACCTGGAGGACTCCGGCTCCTCCTCCACACCTGGATCCTCTTCACTTTGCTCTCTCCTCAGGCTTCTGGACTTGAGGTTTCAGTAAAAAAAAAAAAAAAAAGTGGCTGCTGTTATTTAAGAAGACCACTGTCCATCTCTGCGCTCATTTTATTTTATTGTAAGGAGGTTTGGCCTTGGAAATGCTTTCCAATACGGTTACATAAGAGCAGTTACTGGAACAGATGTTGATTTGAGCTCAGTATGATTCAAGGAAAGGGTTTGGGTGTGGAGGGAACGAGAGGCACGAGAGATAGCCCACTGAGCTCTTAAATGAAAACATTATCTGAGATGCTCTTGTAAGTTTAAGAGGGCAGCTCAGTGTGTTGAGGGACAGACAAGCTATTTCATAAGAGGCTCTCAGGAGAGATCTGCAAGAATGCTTGGCAGGGTGTGTTTTATTAGAAAATGGATGAGTGTCTCCCTTAATGAGAGACTGTAATGAAGGAAGCGTGACAGAAGATGCTGCTTCCCTTTGAAACGTCAGGCTAGAAAACTGGGCGCGAGTGAGGGTGAAAGTTTCCCTGGTGGAGAGGGGAATGTTATTTTAGGGTGTGTTACTTTGCTGTAATGTCACATTAAAAGTCCATTTACAATGGGGTCAATGAAAAGCTTACTTGACTTAGAGGAAGCAATGGGAGGAGGAGGAATTTGCACTCCTTTCCAAAAATAAGTTTTACCCTTTCCTACGGATTTGTGTTACCACTACTGAAAGGGGAGGAGGGGAACGGTCGGACCGTGAATGGAGGGATTTAAGTTGGAGAGGAGAAAAAGAACGAAGTGGAGGAGGAAATATGGTTCTGATTAACATGGATACAGTGTATGAGTTGACCATTTTACTGTGTGGTCTACACACACAGAGGGAGAGGGAGAGAGCGAGAGAGGGAGAGAGAGTGGATGGGACTAATAGAGAATGCATGCAAAAGCTTTCTGCCAAACATGAAAAGGGGAGTTTCGGAGAGAAAAGAAAGTACAGCAGAGGGAAGGGTGGGAGGAGAAGTGCTTGTGGGAGTAGCTGAGAACAGAAGGCGCAAAGACAGTGGGGAGAGGAGGGGAGGAGACTGGATCAAGTGTTTGAATTAGTCAGGAGCTGATTGATTGATATATTGATTTTGGGGAAGCGGAGGCCGAGTAAGGATTAGGGCTCGAGTAGAACTGTAGAGGCTTAAGGAGTCTGTCGGCGTCTGCTGTTATTTACAGATTTGTTTGGAGAAAACTAGCTGATGGCGTCTTTGAAGAACGTGAGTACGTCTTTTCTTCCCGTCAGTGCCGACATTCTGGGAATCAGCAGCGTCGATTGGCCCCATGGGCTTTCTGTAGGATGAGATCATCTCTGTGGACACAGAGTTTAGCACCTCTCTACAGCTGCCTGCAGGAAGGGGACTTTCCCCCTCAATTCCTGTACTGCTACTATTCAACATCTGAGCTCACTGAAATGACTAATCACAGCTCTCTCTATCTTTCTGTCTGTCTGTCTGTCTTTCCCTTCCCTCTCTCTCTTTTTCTCTCTCTCTCTCTGCCTCAATCTTCCTCCCTCTCAGTTCGAGCCTGAAAGAGAAGAGAGAGACCTTCGCTGGATGAAGGCACCCAGCTGTGCTTGGACTGTTAGAGGATATTCTTTTGGAAATCTCCTGACCTACACCTGCATTCGTCTCTTTGCCCTTGACCGCGCTAACCCCACTGGGAACACTGGGAAGTGTTGAGACTGGGAACCCCACAGCATCCTGCTCCTCCCCCTGACTCCTCTGATGGACCAGAGAGTGAAGGGGGGAACCCCTCCGGCCACAAACTCCACTCTGGACCCCACCTCTGCACCCGAGGACTCTGAGCAGGACCAAGTGACAGAGAAAAAGAGAAGAGGTGAGGGGGAGAATGGAGACGTAGGGAAAAAGGAGGAGGAGAAAAGAGGAGCCGGGAGGAAGAGGGAAGGAGACAAGGGGGCAGTGCTGGAGCTGCTCATCGAGGGGCGCTGTGGAAGCGCAGGGCAGCAGCAGCTTCAGATCTCTGGCAGAGAGACCAGCTGCCCCGAGGGGAATGTACGACTCCGGATTGGTCTCCAGGCCAAACGCACCAAGAAGCCGCCCAAGATTTTGGAGAGCTACGTCTGCAAGCCCACCATCAGGACCTATCAGAGGCAGGGCAGGGGTGGGGGGCAGCCGAAGGGGGATGGTGACGGAGGAGCGGGGCAGCAGAGTAAAACCAGCGCTACCCCAGAGGAGACAACCAGAGAGCAACGCTCAGGCTTGGATGGTGTCCAGACCACATCCAAACAAACTGCATCTGCTGCCTCACCGCCACTTGCATCATCATCATTATCATCGTCATCATCGTCTTCGTCATCGCAGCCACTGTCGCTATCATCAACATTTACTCCAGCTTCCACCCCAGCCCCAGTCCCTGCCATTCCCAGCCAGGGGACGAAGTCTGCCAAACAGGTAAGGACAAGGGCCACTGTCCTTCTCACACATGCACAGATTCCCTTGATATGCCACCTGCTAGTTGAATTCAGCATGAAATGATAAACAATAAGGCGGCCAGTGCCTGAAGACGTTTGGTTTTTACAGTTTACCACTAGGCAAGCTTAAGTGGCGCATAATCGGCCAACTTTGTGCTCAGTTGTAATAAGGTCAAATGAGCTATTGTCTCAATGCTGAGGCTTAAGCAGCACATTTAAATAAACAGACCTATAAATAGGACAACAGCACAGCAACCACTTGGAGCTATTACAGACATTGGTCCATCAGTCCTTATGACAATCACCCAAGGGGAAGCTTATTGCTATAGCTGCACAAACGCCACTCGGGCTGCAGCATACCAAAATTACAGGACAAGTATGAAATGTCAAGCCTTCTCATCTGTATTAGTGGCAATTTATAGCTACCAATAGCACAGCTTTCTCTCTCTCTCTTTCTGTCTCTGCCAGGCTCTCTATATCTGTCCCTCTCTTCTATTTTTACATCCCCTCTTTTCTCTACCTGCTCTCATTTATCTTTCACTCCCCCTCTGTCCCTGTCCCACTCCCTTCCTCCCTGTTTCTCTGCCTTTGTATTTCTCCTTTCTGTGTCAACCCCATTCCTGTTTCCATCACCTCACCCTCTCCTTCTCCTCAGTATGCCCTCCTTTCTCTGCCTGATTGAGTCATTTTGTCCTCACTCTCTCTTTTAATGGGCAGACAAAAACAAAAGCATTTCAGTTATTGTCCTTCAGTGTTTTCTACAGCAAACTAATGGATGTCGCAGCCTTTGCTGTCTATGACAAGAGATTGCATGTTTGCATTCCTCAGGTTCCTATCAAACTGGCCGATAAGACAGAGGTGAACTCAAATGGCTCATCTGAGAGAGTGAAGAAAGAGAAGCTTCCTAATGTCAATGGCCAGCCTGTTCCTGCAGGACACAAACCCTGCTCATCCACACCAGACCAGACTCCCTCCGCTGCTCCCGCCACACCATGCATCCAGACACTCTCTGCATCAGAGACCAGAAATGAAGGAAACGCCTCCAAGAAACATAATGGTTTGGTCCAGACAGCGAGGCAGAAGGGACTGTCGAATGGGAAAGGCTCTGCTGACGTCCTTGGCACTTCCACCTCCTCAAAAATCAAAGCTGGGAAACACAGCAGTTCCTCCTCTGTTTCATCCGTGGACTCCTCGAGAAGACCTCAAGTCTCCACCAGCTCCCACAAAGAACTTAGCCAGTCCAACAAGAGTAGGTCGGCCTCTCCCTCTTCTCCCTCAGTCACCCCTAAACCACAGTCCTCCCCCTCCGCCGATCGCTCCTCTGCCCAGTCCCAGGATCAGGATCCCTCAATGCAGCCCTCACTAGAGAAAGACAGAGAGAAAGAGAGGAAAGCAAAGAAAGAGAAACGCAAAGACAAAAAGTCAAAGCGAGATAGACTGGAAGCTGAAAGAGTAAAGAGTGAGAGCAAAAAGGAGACAGGCAAGAAGAAGAAAAAGGAGAAAGGGAAGGATGGGAAATCAAAGCATGGTAAAGAAAAGGTTGAAAGACATAGAGCTGATGATATTTGGGGGGATGAATTAAAGACTGAAAGAGGAAAGGCTGAGAAAAGGAGGGACAAGCTTAGTCCCGATAGACAAAGAACAGAAGATAATAATGTCAAATGTAGTGAAACAGTTGATAGTGGCAAACTAGATAAAATCTGTAAAGTAGCGAGTACAGGCCGAGCAGAGGAGAAAGACAAGACCGAGGACAGTTGCAAGCCAGTTAAACAAGCTGAGCCAGCAACAACAACAGGTGATACCAGTAAATCAAAAGAACAAGACGTCTCGAAACATTCAACTGTGCCTCCAAGCCACCCCTCCTCTTTTGCCCCTCCCTCTGTGCCCACTCCCTCTGCCCGTGCCCCTGTTTCTCCCCCTTCTTCCCCCCTAGAGCAAGACAGCCGACCGCTCAAGAAACGTAAAGCCAGACGGCCCAGCTGGACCAAGCTGGTGCACCGGGCTCAGAGGGTGGAAAATCAGGAAGCCCCTTCAGATTCCCAACATAATCCTTTACTGAGTTTCCCCCAGAACCCCAAGACGTCCCTTCCTGCCAAGGCCACTGCTCAGCTGACCGATGAGTCACACCCAACTCCGTCTAGCTCCTTAACCAGCAGCTCTTCTCCTCACTCTTCTGCAGGCAAACCTCAGTCCCCAAAGCAGAGTCACCCAACAATAGACCCGAGCCCCCCTGCATCCAGATGCCCCGTCACCCCTGCCCGAAAGAGGGGCCGTCCTAAATCCCACAGCTCTAGCTTAGAAGAGCCTCCCTCAAGACTTTCACCGAAGGCTATACCAGCTGAGGTGCCTCCTCTGGGGTGTAACGGGATTCAGAAAGCCCCTGTATTGGAGCCAAGTCCAATACTGCAGTGTGCCGCTCCATCTAAATCCAGCCCCAAGAAGCGTGGCCGTCCTCCCAAACGACCCCTCCCCGAGGACCAGAGTGGAGATGCACTGAATCACAATGATGATACAGACAGGAGTAAAGATTTTCACCCTCCTGAAAAGGGGAACAGGCAGCTAAAGATCAGGCGGCTGATTAATGAGATGAAGAAAAGAAAGAAGAGGAGACTTCACAAGGTAATGCTGTCTGGGTATGTCGGAGAGGAGGCAAGGGGAGGCGAGGCAGCAGATGGCGAGACCTCTCTGAGAATGTGTAAATCAATAGAGGCTACAACAGTACACACACTCTCAGCCCTGTCCTCGTCCTTTGGGAGTAAGCTGGGCCCTCAGATCAATGTGAGTAAGAGAGGCACCATCTACATGGGGAAGAGGCGAGGACGCAAGCCTAAAGTCCAAACGGCTAACCTGAATTCCAACTCCCAGAACCCCACTCAGTCGTCGTCTCTGTTCACCAATCCCTCTGAAACTTCTCTCTTCTTGTCCGCTCAGCCCCAGCCTCCTCCCTCTCACCCCTTTCCCTCTCCGTCTCTTACCCACTCCAGTGGGGCCCAGAGCCCTTACAGTGAGGGCAGCCTCACAGAACCACAGTCATCGTCCTCCTTACTTTTCCCTCACCCCTTCTCCCTCCCTTCGCCGTCATCCTCCTGTACCTCCCCTCGTCCTCCCTCCTCATCCTCCCTCTCTCCCTTTGTGAAGAAGAGTTGTCCATGTCAGGGGAGGCATCACTTCCCATTTCACCAGTCGTCATGTAAGCTCGCCTGTCCCACCCCTCCGCTGCATCACACGCCTGGCTCCCCTGGCCACTTGAAAGAGGCCACCCCCTCCCCGAGGAGTGAGTCTCACAGCGAAGAAACGCTGCCCAGCGACAGTGGCATTGGAACGGATAACAACAGCGTTTCGGAGAGAGGGGAGATGAGGGGAGCTCGAGGCATTCTCAGGTTGGGTCAGGGGTCGGGGATGATGCACGGGGGTCAAAGACACCCCTCCTCTCTTGTGGACCGTCCCTCTCCTGTCTCCTCACCCCCCTCTCATATTCCCAGACACGCTAACCCAATCAGCAAGTCAAGTCCTGTGGAGCGGCACCGAGACAGACACCGGCACAGGCGGAGGGATTACGACTGCTCGTCTTCATGCACTTGCCTGTGCCCCTGCCCCTGCCCGGGACACAATACGTGCACTCATTCGGACTATTATCCGTGCCTTGGGCACAATGCACTGAAGAGACAGAAAAATAAACATAAGAAGAAGCACCAGCAGCTGCACATGCAGGATCCAGAGTTCCTGGCCGAACTAGAAGATCTGATCGGCCAGTTCAGCGAGGTCCATATCGGGCGGCGAAGTTGGGTGAGGACTGGACTGGGACAGGGCTTTGACGGGAGTGGGAATGCTCCTGGAGGAAGGCGCCATCACCCCTCCTCCCATTCTCTCCGCTCTAATATCTTCAGGATCAACCTGAATGGGTTCTACTCGCCTCACCCTTCGTCTTACCCCGCTAATCCCTCCTTCTCCCCCCAGCCTTTCTACCCCTGCCAGCCAGTGCATTGTAACAGGAAGCCGGACCGCAGACAGTGTGGCTGCCCGTCAAAGTTCCAAGAGACCATTGAAAATATGGGCTTTTACAGCAGCTATCCCCCAGCCACAACACTTTACCACCACCTCCCCAGCTCCTACCCCCTTCCATCTCCTCACCAGTATGCGCCCCATCAGCCCCACCATGCCCACTTCCTCCTCAACCCTGCCAGATTCCACAGGCGCAGGAGCAGGTTGCTGAGAGAGGGCACTTTGGGAGGAGAGGTGGAGGGAGATATGGGAGGAGGCAGCGGAGGAGGCCCACATCTCAGCTCAGGGTTCACATCCAGCCTCTCCTGTGGCTGTGGGAGGAGCGAACACAAACACAAACATAAACACCGGCACCGGCACTGCGAGAGGGACATGGATGACGAGGAGGAGCTGCACGAGGACGAGGACGAAGACGGCATGGAGAGAGAGGGGTTGGCCGGTTCAAAGCCGAGGACTGGGTTCATTCTGGGGCAAGGAGAAGGAGGAAGGAAGGGGACAAGAGGAATGGGGAGCATGCTGTCCAAAGAATCGCCTTGGTTATGTGAGAACGGAAACGATTCCTTCTCGTCCGCAGCTGCCGCGGCATCGTCATCCTCGGCGGAGAGGTACAAACACTCCTCTCTCACCTCTGTGGGGCTGGGCTCCTCTCACCTGTCGTCATTCGGAGGAGGCTGGGGAGGCCTGGGCCAGAGCTGGATGAAATTCGGGGGTCTCGGGGGGTCAGGATTTGGAAACTCAAACTCCAGCTGGAGAAGCTTCAGCGGGGAGCAACGTGCAGGCAGGCTGATCGCGTCAGACGGAGAGGACGAAGACGGCGAGGACGATCAAGAGTCACACCTGTACAGGGCGTCTCCCTCCCCGACACACACCAACCTGTTCACATCCGCTGCCATGGCAACAGGTGGGAGGGGTTCAAGGAGCGGATTGGCCAGTAGGAACTCAGGAAGTGAAGAGAGGTCATGGAGGAGAGATGAGCCGGCTTGGAGAGAGAGGAGAGAAGCAGGTGAGGATGCTCCAAACTATTTCATTAATAGATATGTGAATGAATAGATCAGTGACATGTCTGTGCTTCTGTTTGATGACTCACAATGAGGTAATGTTAGCATTAGAGCTAAAGCTGGTGCAGATACTTGGACAGAGAAGCAGTGTTTGTGTTTCACTGACTGGAAGTGAATGAGCTGTGAATGCACTGTTGAATTCTGCTTTTTTTTTCATCTCCAGAAATTATCAACATGTCGAATACTGACAGTAATCTAGACACTATGGGAAATCTAACATCAACCGCAATAGAAATACAACAGTAGCAACCAAATAATGACAGCAAGCTGAGTGAGGAGGTTTTATGCCAAGAGCCTCTTTTCACTCGCTGCGTATGACAGATTTTTTATATTTGCACAATGTGGAGACGAGGCTGTGGCACTAAGACTTTGCCCGCTATAGTGAGTGGCAGCGTTGCTTTTTCTCAGGTGTTGTTGAGCCACACATCAAAGCCTGGAGGGTGTCTGAGAGGAAATCAGACTCCGTTCTTTTTATAGCCAATTTCAGACTCCCTGTGCTGTGCAGTGGACGTGCCTGACACACACGCACAAATGCAACCGCTCAGCAACCACTCTCAGTTGGAATTTTTTAAAAAGTGTTATAGCAGGAGGGCATCATCTTGATGGGAATCTGCCAGAAAAATCTTTGAAACCTTTCCCCGTCTGCAGCAAACCACACACTGTTGCAGCCCGGGGCTACCCAGTGAACACAGTCATTAGTTAACCACCAGATTGGCTATTTAAAGCCTGGCCTATCCCTCACTGCTCGCCAACAGGGCCTATTTGACTTGGAAAAATCCAATAAGGAAAGAGTGGTCAGTCTTGTCAGGGACTGTGGAAAATGGAACAAAAAGATAGATGACCTCAGGAGTGATTGATGAAGGAATAGCACTGGGGTCAGGATGGGGGCAAAGAGAACTCATGAGGGGAAAATTTTTGTTTTTGCAAGAAGTGGAATACATTTGCCATCAGTTCATCGTCTAACTAAACACACATGTGTTTTAAAGTACAGCATACTTACAGGGGCAGACACACACATACACACACACACTTTTCTCTCTCTCTATCTCTGTCTGCTCAGCTCTTCGAGATCATGAGCCACATTAACTGAATGTGCAAAAACAATTTGTGCAAAAGAGTGCATACGTGTGCACGCTCGCATTAAAAACTATGCATGGCACACAGTGTTTTTGTCCATTCTTGTGGGTTTTTTTCTGCTGCGTGTGTGAGCGCGTACATAAATCACTTGTTAATGCATTTCCCAGAAGTGATCTGGTCAGAGGAAATGTGTCGTGACTCACCTAATCTGTGGGCCATCTGCATGACTCAGCCTAGACTGGCCTCACCTCACACCTCCTGCCGCCTCGATTGCTGATCCACATCTGTCTCATTTCCCCTCCGCCACTTAAACACCCCCACCCCACACCCCCCACCCCCTCCGTCCCCCTCAAACCCCCGTCCCACCCCTCCCTCTTTTTATTCCAATGACTGCAGGTTTACAAGGTGACTCAAGGAGCCGGGGGCTGCAGAAAAGTGTGCCAGCACCAGACAGCGTGGTGGTCAAAAACAAAAGAAGGCCAGGACGGCCCAGGAAGCACCCACTGCCCTTCGCTGCATCCTCCCCCACACACTCATCCGCAGCTCCTTCCATGTCATCGCTCGACCTCTTGCCAGGACGCAGCCAAAGCAGAGAGGGAAGAGAAGTGGGAGGGAGGAAAGACGAGCGAGCGCCAGAGAGAGACGGAGGGGGCGACACAGTGCAGCAGGTGACGGAGCTGGAGCTGCAGGCCAGGAGGAAGAGAGGACGGAAGAGAAAACATGGTGACTCCCCCTGTCATCAGAGGTAAACAAGCACAACTGCATTAAAAAAAAAACAACTAAAAAAACACCTGAGCTGGTTGATTTGAAAATTCAATACAACCACTCACTATTGCTATATTAACCTATTGTTTTCAGCACTGTGTGCTAAACCAGTGCCTTTTCTTTCTTTCTCTTTTTCCTCTCTATCATTCTATCTCTCTCTTCATGCTTTCCTTTTAGTGTCGCCGTGGATAAACCTGACAGTGACACCCCCCCTGAATGCTTTAGCCAATCGGATGTGGACCAGGCTTCGTCCCAGCCAGTAACCATCCAAAGAGAGGAGAGAGCAGATAGTCCTCCCAGGAAGAAGTTTCTGATGGCCGGTCTTTACTCAGACGATTACAAGACTACAGAGTGAGTTGATAGAGTTCATTAACATTTCACAACATTTTTTTCAGTTATTGGGTTTTGTGTTTATTTATGTACGTATGTCTTCCAGCCCTCCATCTAATGGCCAGCAGGTTTGCAAAGAGAGTTTGGAGTACACTCCAGGGGAGCACGAGTACAGCCTGTTACCTGCTCCCCTACATGTTGGTGAGTATGTCGGAAAACGCAAACACTGCTGCTCACTGCTGTTACAGCTGTGTCTGTCCAGCTAAACTGCCTGTGTGTCCTCTAGGGAAATACCTGAGGCTGAAGCGGATTCATTTCCAGTTACCATATGACGTTATGTGGCTGTGGCAGAACAACCAGGTATTGTTTTTGCCCCTTGACACAGACGTAGCTTTGTGGAGTATTACAAATATACATGGATGTAATTCTCGCGTTGTTTGATGGCAGCTTCACAGTCAGCCTGCTGTCCCACTGAAGAGGAAGCGGCGTTACTGTGAGTTGCCACTATCAGACGTGTTATCTTCCGCTCTACTTGATGGGTCAAATCAATACCCTCGTACTACATCTAACTGTTTTTCTTTCTCTGTTTCACGCAGGCCGGATGAAGGAGAGGATGGTTTCCTCTCATAAGATAACGGTAAGTTCACGTTGTTTTATGTCTGTCAAGATTGTAACTTTAATAGATAATTATCTGAAACTGTGAAACAAACTTCCTCCGTTTGTTTTTGTTTTATCGTACAGGAAGAGAGCTCTAGTGACATCACCAGCCTGTTCCCTCACCTCGACATGGAGCCTCTGACCAGCAGTGAGAGGTATGGAAAGAATTCACATTTCGAGTCATTGCTGAACTAATGTCACCTAACATTTCTCTCCCCCCCCCCTCCCTGTGTGCTGGGCCAGGAGCTTTGTGGTGAAACACCACGTGTTCCTCGTGAGGAACTGGGAGCTCGTGAGAGACAGACAGATCCGACTGAGGATAGAGAGGGAGAGGGAGAGGGAAAGAGACGCAGAGGGGGAGGAGACGGACTCACAACATCTGTCCTATGATGGAGCCAATGGGGACGACAGCCACATCAAGTCAGGTCCATGAAGCAAGTGTGTGTGTTAGTTTTTGTTTCTGTAGGTGTTTGTGTATGTATACGTGTATGTGGTTGAGCTCTACTCTACATTTTTCTTTTTCTTTTTTTTTTTTACTATACATCTGTACAGACTTCCTTTTGTGTCCCGTGTTGGTGTCTTTTACTATATGTCTGCATGCATGTGTGTGTGTGTGTGTGTGTGTGTGTGTGTGTGTGTGTGTGTGTGTGTGTGTGCCTGTGATCTGCTCACAGCCCGTCATACTCATATTTGGCTTGTCTCTCTATATCATATTCAGCAGCACAAACTAAGCAGTTTTCCAACCACAGAATTTCAGCCTGCAGAAATGTTTCCCCATTTCTGTCATCCACTGCTGGTGTCCAACAACTCAGCAGGCATCAACTTTCCCCATTAGCAGTGAAACCACACAGTTTCCATCAAAGGCTCCCTGACTGATTGCGGCTAGGAATCAAGGAGAAATAAGGACATTGGCATAATTACAGCTATATCTGTAAAAGAGATGATGTGCTGTTTTTTCCCTCTTCCACTCACGCCTTCGCTAACATACAGTTTGCCCTCTGACCCTCAGATCAGCATGTGGGGGTGGAGGTGACGGTTATCAGCAGTGACCCCCACCATCAGAGTCAGGACACCTCCAGCTCGCTCACTGCCAGCCCCTGTGTGAGTTAACAGCACTGCCCACGTTGAAAAAACAAACAAAAATCCTTTAATGAATGCAAATTTCAACAAGGATACAAAATCTGCTTCTGCAATTAGTTGTACATACTTGTTGACCACAGCACACCAAAACCCAGAGCAGAGAAGAGGAGGAGGGAGAGGAAGAAAAACGAGGGGAGGAAGAGGTCTGCAGCAGAGAACAGAGGAGGAGACGGCTCAATGATTTACTTTTGACCCTGCAGCATTCATAAGCTAACAGAGGGAGGTAAGTAGCGCATCGGATACAGAGAGAGGGTTGACACAGTATTGGTAAAGTAATATGCATTGTTTTACTGATAGTATCTTGCCTTTATGTAGGTGGGACCACTCTGACAAAGGGACCAGGCCCACCACTGGACAGATGGACACAAACTGATGTCTCAGCCACTGCTATCGACAGCAGTTAGTGCCGCAAAGAAGGAAGCAGAGGATGGAGAAGGGATATGGGGAGAATTATTGAGACTGAAAAATGCAAGAAAGACATCTCACACACTGACAGATGAGTGTGTTGAACCTAGCGCTCTGAAGGGCATCACACCAAGGATGGAACCATGGCAACGCATCTTTTGTCCAAGCGGCGAGGGATGAGAGAGGCAGAGACAGACTGTCCCGGATAAGAGAGAGAGAGAAACAGACCAGCTGAAATGAATTTGCACTAGTGCTGGATGAACAAGCACACTAAAGACTGTATGTATGCTGAGTGGACACACTATAAACGCACACACATACACTTTGATCGCTCTGACTTCAGCACCTTAAGCAAACTGGGAAAGACAGACATCGCGCGGAGATTGAAAGTGGACATATATAGTACTCAGCATTTCGGCTCTGAAGTTTCCGAGAGACAAGGAGCTCACAAGCTGCCCAGGGGAACAAAAAATGTAGCCTGGGCCCCTAAGTAGGTCAAAATTGAACCCTCATTTACTCGTTAGGGTTTCAAAGTCATATTGCACCTTTGGGAAATGACACAAGGAGAAGTGAGCTGGTTAAACTCTGTTGAGACAGTGTTAGGGTTTTTTTTTCTTCACTTTACCAAGACAGTGTCTGCTATGTACCAGTGAATAGGCAGGGGAGGGGGTGGGCTTAGTGATAGGAATTTTGGCATCGCTGCAAGAGAATTTCTAATGAGGTTTTAAGAAAGAAGTTATTTTTGAAAAAAAAGAGAAAAAAGAGCTTGAGAAATGTCTGCTAAAGAAATGGACAAAATATATTCATGATAGGAATGTTTATTGTTGACTATTTTCAGTATTGCTTCCTGGGGAAGGGAGAGAGGGGTAAAAAAAAGTGTTTCTGTTTACTTCAGACTGCCTTTGAGAATGTTTAGCTCTTTGCTTCAGAGCATTGACAATCAGAATGTCCTCGGGGGGAGAAAGGAGAGAGGAAAGGCAATGAAAACTAGAATTGATTCGCCCCAAATGCTCTGTAGAAGTGCCATGTTGTCTTGTGTACGTACCTAAGCGAACTCATGCAGTCTTTAAAAGCAATATCTCTGATAAGGACTATATAAGGACTTCTTTTGTTATGTTGTTGTGTTTTTTTGTTTTTTTTTAAGTTGTGAATATTTGAGGATTGGAGGTCATTTTTTCTGTACAGATGCATCGTAGATTGTTCTCATCTTAGGAACATTGGGCTAATCCACCTAGTGGAAGTAACCATAAGCGTTTAGTTTCATGTGAATGTACATAGAGAGAGACCTGTTTTCCTTCTATCAGCAGTAGCGTGTAAAATTAGTACTATACATTACAATATTATTGGGATTATACATAAAGGTTAATAATCAAATCTTTCATTTTACTAAGACGTTTTTAACCAGTTATACAGCTGACCAATATATCAGACATTTCTCCTTAAAATTGACTATGATTGTATATGATTTTTTTCTTTTTTTTGTAGGATTGCATAATTTGTCTTTTTTTTTTAGCTGAGTGTACTTTTTTTAATTGGTCAGACAATCAGTGACGGTGAGTTAGTTTTTCCAGTGTTAAATTTCTGCTCTCTTTCAGTAGTGTGGCTTCTAATAACAAGCCAAGAAAGTGCAATTTCTTTGACTGTTTACATACTGTATGTATATTTTTCCTCTTTCCTTTTTTAACTAAGAGCACTACATTATTGCCAGTGGATGATTAACTTTATAGCAAAGGTACATATAAAGAGTTATTTATCTAGTTTGCATGACATGTAACCTTTGCCTGTTGCCTCTGATAATGTGCATCTGTAAAACAAAACATCAAAAACAGTTATAACTCAACGCCATAGAATGTCAGCTCAGACCTTTTGCCTATCCATAATAATAAAAGCATTTTATGTCTACTAGTACTAAATCCTGCAGAGTCTGTGTATCAGTCCACACAACAAGGCCTCCCTCTTGTTGTGTGTGTTTTTACTGCAGTGACGTTAATCAGCTTGAGCTAACAGTGCTATCTAGTGGTGTTAGATTGTATATCTCGCACCGTGTTGTCCTCCATAATGACCCACAATGGAGGACACTATCAAAGAAACACGGTTACAAGATGGGGGAGGGCTGCAGCTCGCTCTGGAGATTTACTCTCCTCTTCCTGTCCTTCACGACGGTCCGAGGGCATCCTTGAATCGTTTTGATCTGAGCAAAGAAAGCGAGAGGAGTCTCCTGAAGTATTCCCTCAGCTCTAGCTCAAAAGGGGCCGAATGTTTCATTCGATATCTAGTGTTTTACAGAGAGCTCAATCACCAGTCTTCACTTCCTTTGCAATCTGATACATGCAGGTAGCTTCCTGTCACATTTCAGTCAACAACACATACAGGACGTCTCATTTATGTCAGATATTTTCAGAATTGAATCACCCCTTACTTTTGTTTTTCAGTGGCATCGTATAAACTGCTTATTAAAACTTTATTCCAACAATTATAGGGCAAAAATATGACTCAAACAGTTGAGCGAGACTGGTTTATAATGATGATTTTATTTGGTGTATTTACAAACAAGCACATGCAGGAGGAGGACAGTGACTGACACTAGAGGGGCACTCAACTAAATGCAATAGTAAGACACAGGGGGGAGGTCTACAGGCTACATGACACCAGTGAGAGAAAGAGAGGAGGAGAGGGAGGTACAGTACCCATTGTTACACACACACACATGCAAGTGAAAGTGCAGGAGGTGCAGACACGCGGATGTGCTCACACTCTTCCCTGCTTTCACTGCCTCATATGCTGCCATGTGCACGCTCGTACGCACACACACACACACACACACACACACACACACACACACACACACACACACACACACACACACACACACACACCTACACACACACACACACACACACACACACACACACACACACACACACACACACACACACACACACACACACACACACACACACAAAACCCTAACCCAGATAGATAGAGAGACACTAGATGGGTGAGATAGAGCTATTCCTTTCATAAAACCTCAAGATCAATAAATACTACATCCAATAAATTAACAGCTTTCAAACAAACCCATTTAGAGTTATAATCTCACATTTGGAAAAAAAAAAATCCACAAACAAACAAAAAGGCATTAACACAACAGCATGTGTCAACTCATATATTCTGTTTATCTAGACCATATTTCTTGTAAACACCTAGGTATCCATTTGATGGAATTTTATTGTGATCACAAGTTACAAGTCATGAGCACTGGTTTTAACATAATGCTACTGGACTGTTGCCATAGTGACAGTAAGATCATGCTACATGGCATTGACACAATAACATGAAGAAGCTTTGAAGGATGAGCTTTCCCTGATCAATAGCACTGAAAGGTTCCTGCTGAATTCAATGGAGGCTTTTTAGTATCAGGCCTTTTTTTTTTCAGACTCTTATTTTCACTTTGAACTACACTGCCCTTCCAAAAGAAAAAAGTCACACACTCTAATATTTCGTTGGACCGCCTTTAGCTTTGATTACGACACGCATTTGCTGTGGCATCGTTTCGATAAGCTTCTGCAATGTCACAACATTTATTTCTGTCCAGAGTTGCATTAATGTTTCAAAGATTCTCATTGGGGTTAAGGTCTGGACTCTGTGGTCACACTGGATCACATGTCTTCCTTGAAGATGATGGTTCCCCACTATCCTTCCAGTTTGTAATAATGCATTGGATAGTTCCTAACTCAATTTAGTAGTCTCAGAAATCTCCTTAGATGTTTTATTTGCTTGATTCATGCCAATAATTTGACCCTTCTGAAACAGATCAACATCTTTTCCACGACCACAAGATGTGTCTTCTGACATGGTTGTTTAAGAAATGAGACTACATCAGTTACGGTTAAATAAGTTGTTGCCAGCTGAAACATAATCATCCATGCAGTAATTAGGCCTTTCCAATGGGAGGCTCTTACCTATTAGCTTAGCTGAATCCAAGTGGTGACTTTTTTTTTTTTGGACGGGCAGTAATTTTAGGCCTTTAGGTGGCAACTTGCATGAGAACATAAAAATATAATCATGACTTTGTGTAAAATAAACAAAAAGAGGATTTCAGTTGAACATTTAACCATATGCATAGTCATAAATACAGAATCTACAGAATAACTAATAAACTTATGACACAAAACAACATATTTCATATGCGCAACATTAGAGTCAACATATCACTTCCACCACTACCACTTCGACTACCACTATCATAATATCAATGATTATGATCAGCAAACATGGCGGGAAGGGGTCAAAGTTAAATACAAAAGCTGAGGTACGAGGTGAAGACCAGCCACCAAACCTACAGACTTTACAGTAGCAGTTATGAATTACATACATTATGGATTTTCTCATATAATTTCAATAAAGTTCAGATAGTGTTGAACAAGAGCTGAGCATAGTTTGGTGACCCACGTTGGCCCTGTGAGGTTCTGGACGAGTGGAGGGCTTAGCTACAGATTGCTGTTGTCTGATACTATCCTCTTATAACTGTTTGGAACAGATAGATATTTGATGGCATTAATTCAAAGCATTCATGGCACATTGCAATGCATACAGTGTTTAACGGTATGAATAACACTATGTCTAGTTATTTGATGAATATGATGTCAAGACAATGGCAATACATAAAGCACACAAGAGGGAAGATACTGGATTTCATACTTAAAACAAACACATACGCGTCTCTTTTTGCATGTATGACAACCACTTAACGTGTGTGGAAAGCTGCAGATGTGAAGATAAAGATTTAATCCATTCATTATTAATCATCCACTTCCTCGGTGTGGCCACAGTATTAAGCTGCTGCGTGTGTTTCACTACCTGCTTTCTCTTGCTCATCTATCTTTCTATCTATCTTGGTATTAACAATCTCAATTTATGTATCTATATTTATATATATATATTTTTTATGTATATTTATACAGTCAAATATAGTAGCAGAAACATGTCCAACACACATGAACCAGGCGATAAAAGGTGAGACGTCAAGAGGGGTGGAAGGTCAATAGAACACAGATCTACACAGCTACAATTCACTACATTACTACGCAGTATGCAACAGGAGCTATGGCCCCACACCCTGACATGCTCCCTCTCCCCTCGACAGCCCGCCAAGATGTTACTACCAGGCTGTCAACTGTCGCCGCTGATCTGACACCACTTGAATCTGATCGGTGGTTGATTGCACAGAATTACCCCCTGTGATCGTTTTCTCAGATCAGTGGCTAAAGGCGAGGAGGGCCGATATTGAGAAAAGGGCATCTAAAGGGATATTTCACAAAGGTCTTCCAGCGTGAAATGGTCTGAATTTGACTTGAGTCATTATTTCACACCATCTGCTGCATTCCTGCTGCTAAAATCCATTAGTTGAATGCTACCAGACTGGATGGATTGTGATGGGTGGGAAAAAAAACCTCCCATATGTTCATAAAAGGGAGAGAGTGCTGCAGACTGCTCTTGATGAACGTAAAGCACAACAGATGGCGTTATGAACTCAACTCAAACTCCAACCAAGCAAGTGTGAAATATCCCTTTCAGAGTAGAGGAGCCTCACCATCACCTCTCAATACTCGCCTAAAATATATATATATATTTCTTTTTTTTTATTTCTTTTTTTTTATTGATTGAGTGCAGCATTTATGGTGCCGAAGTCACATGATGAGGGACGTGTAGCCAATCGGTACCAGCCCCTCTTTGTCTCCCTGACGACAGCGAATCCAGTCTTGATCGACGCCTCCTAACACCACCAGTTCCTCTCCTCTGCAGAAGCTGAGCTCCGAGCCCGTTCCGGTGTGGTCACACAGCGTTCGTACTGACCTGAGAACAGACAGTAAAGACCCATTTAGGCAAAATAGTCTACATTATACACCAGCTGTCATCCTCAGCTTGGGATGTAGTCCAGTCTGTGAGCCGCAGAGCAGGATCACTCAAAATCAGACTGGCGTCAACAATTATAGTCTTTTAAAAAGCAAAAATTATCACCAGTCCCTAGCGTCATACCAGCTGGTGACGGGACACAGAAGTCATTTTCACATGGACAAATCATGACTCAACAAGAAACCCAGAGGACGGCATGATGGACCCGGCCTAATCTATTACTTTCCAATCCAATTTCATTCTATCTCAGCCAATTAAAATGCAAAGCTCCATCCTTCAAATTACCATGTCCATCATTTGACTTCTCCTTTACCTGAGTGGTCTGGGTCTGTCCTTCATCTCCAGTGTCTCGACCTCTTTCTCTGACTCTGGCTCACTGTCTCCCTGAGGCTCCCCGGCCCTCCTCATCATCGGGGTGGAGCTGCTGCTCACCATTCTGGTCAGGGCCGTAACACCGGGGGCCAACCACTGAGAGGGACGCCTGGAGAGGAGAGGAGAGGAGAGGAGAGGGGTGGAACATGAAAATCAGATTTCGCTGCTGTAATGCACTGTATATCACAGCAGGTCAGCATATTACACATTCACCGACTAACCTGGTTGGAGGTGTGTGACCTGTTGGGCTGTTGGGGCTTTTGGTGGCTCCAAACAGCCGACCCAGACCCCAGGGAACCTGACCACCGCTGCTGACCGGAGCGTAGTCACTTCCTGTCTGGGTCTGGAGGTCCGGCAAATCTGTCTTCATTTCCTCCCTCTTCCCTGCAGACAGGCTCAGCTCAGACAGGTTGTGGCTCAGTCGGCCTCCCCAGCGAATCACAGCCCCCCACCCCTGCTGGATCGCCTATGATAAAAAACAAAGCATGTAAAATCTGCAGGAGGACACAATCATAAATAATTAAAACACTGCATAGTCAAATAAAAGTGGCTACCTGTCCTGCCTGCTGAGCCAGGCTGTCCTCCTCAACATCAGGAGGAGGTAAAGCTCCAATTTCCTTCTCCTGCACCCACAACAGCTGAGGACTCGTCTCACTGAGAGAGACTGAAGCCTTTATGGGTGCAGCACTGACTTGAGTCGACTCCCATGATCCTCCGTTCTTTGGATCAGCCAGTGGTGACTGATGTTCTGGGCTTCCAAAGTCCACCTCTGAGAGGCTTTCAATGTATCTGCTGCCTGTGACTTTGGGCTGGGGGCCTTTGGTTGACTTGCCTGCATCTTGACAGGGTGGACTGGGGATCTCCGGGCCGTGGCTGTCCGGCTCCAGGTGGTGGTGCTGGAAAAGCAGGTCGAGGTTGAAGGTCAACAGGCTGAGAGGCTGCAGCACGAGCAGCAGCTCCTCGAACAGAGACTGGTAGGTGGTCAGGGACAGGCGTATGAAGGAAGTGGGGCGGTAGTATGCCTCCAGCACATCTGAGAAAAGAAGAAACCACTGTTACACATCTGTATGCTCAAAACAGTCATAACATGGAAGTGAAGGAAACTTACCACTGCAGGACTGGAGGTGAGACAGCCAGAAGTCAAGAGACTTGATACTAGAAAAAACAGAGACGAGAAAACTTAGAACTCAAATTGAACATCTGCAGTGAAATAAATGTAATTTATTTTCCGGAATACCTACTTCAGTAGGCCGAGGAGGAACGCATTGAATCTGTGTTTGCTCTGTCTGAGCTGGGGAAGATCCCCCACTCGAACTTGTAGACTGAACAACGCTTGTGTTTTAGGACCTTAAAATTGGGTGGAGGGATAGAAGAGAAAATACACATGTAGAGTCAATAGAGGAACTTACAGAGGCTAGGGAAAAATTGCAGTGAGGCTTGGCACTAAGAGGCCAATCGATATCTGCAGCTGCTGTTCACTTTATTCAGCATTTTAGGCATTAAAATCAACAAGTATTGACTGATGTGTAGACGACCACACAAAGTCCAGAGCTCATTATTATCTACCAAGAAATAAATCCACCAGAAATAAGGGCTTAATATCCAAATCTGAATATCCACATCTAAACAAGTTAATTTTTCTGTGATCCTCGCTATGCTACCTGGCCTGGTGGAGGCCTGGACCAGGCCCCAGGCAGAGTTTGGCCTCCTGCCTGCAATCAGGTCACTCTGGTGGGGTTTCAATCCATCGGTCAGCAAGCTGTGCAGGGCGGGGCAGAGGCACTGCAGCACCAGACGGCCCAGAGATGGATTTATAGTGCTGTCTCCTGATAACGCCTGCGAGGAGAGGAGAGGAGAGGAGAGGAGAGGAGAGGAGAGGAGAGGAGAGGAGAGGAGAGGAGAGGAGAGGAGAGGAGAGGAGAGGAGAGGAGAGGAGAGGAGAGGAGAGGAGAGGAATGAGGAGCATGGGAGGAACGCATGGTGGGGGTGAAGTGGGATGGGATATGGGAAAAGATGTGCAGTGATGTGGAGAGACAGGAGAAGAGATCAGAAAGGATGACCCAAGACAGGGAGGGAAGGAAAATGGGACACATACATTGGGGGTTGAGAGAAACGGAGCGGAGGATCGGTATGATGTGATGAGAGGTGATTTGGGAAGGGAGTTTGGAGTTAGTTTACATAGAAATTATTGCATCTACGGGACTGGGTTATCTAAAGATATTCTAGTACCTTGTTAACTGAGAGAGACTGAAGAGAGACGGAACAAAACATGTGGAGTCAGAACAAGAAGAAAAGGGAGGGAGATCATTTTCAGAGATGCACAAGACATTCATCACAACATGACATTTTCTCTACATACAAAGACATTGATAACATATAATTAGAATGAAATCTGCCTGGAGGACAAGCCTCTTGACGTGAAACAAACAAAAACAACTCAATTCAGTCATTCAACACCGACTGACCTTCTGAACGACAGTCCGAGAAGAGCTGAACTGGGCCAAAATGGCTTCCACTGCCACACTGACCGCACTGACCAGAGCTGGAAGAAGAACAATGGTGTACAGTTACACACAGAAAGGATGAGTCGGGTCAAAGACAGCGATGCACAGCTGGGCAGGCGACAACCCACACCTTTCTTCTCCTGCAGACACAGAGAGGACAGGCCCAGACCTCTCATTGGAAACTTCACATCTTCGCCCATCCAGGACGTCTCTGCCCTCTGTACGGAGCCGGCGAATGAGACACTGCGAACAGCTGACAGCGACAGTGAGAGAGTGATTACTCGGTGTACAAATTATAAGGGAAAAAAATCCAACATAAGCAAAATTAATCACCACAGACAGAAATGCCGTAACTAAAATATATCAATGTTATTAGTAAAAGCAATTAAGCAGTGGAGAAGCATTGGATAAAAGGCAGATAGAAGCAGATGGTGCTACTGACAACAAACAGAGAGTGAACACATTCTTGTTGACTGTGGTGAGCGTTCAACATCTGGATCTGTGAAGACAACTTCTTGTCTGCATCAGGAATAAACAAGATCCCATGCATTAACCTCCACTCCCACAAATACACTCCCACAAACACTCGCACGTACTTGATAAAAGCATAAGCATACACAGGAGAAACTGCTGAGCAAGAAGGGAAACAACTGAGCTACCACAAGAATCGGGTAAGATAAAATAACACATGTGCAAAAGGTGGGTTTTGTATATACATACTCATGTTTATATAAAAAGGAGTTATATAAACCAGTTACGTAAATGCAAACATTCATCTCATGAATGGGATGCGGTGAGTCACATTTATTTAACACTCCAGCACCAGCAACCAGCTATTTGGGTTGTGCTTTGCATGAAATGCATGTGTCAATTTCAACACAGCGTGCAACAACACAGAAACAGACAAGACAAGATGGACACAAAGACAGACAGATAGCAGAGACAAAGACAGAGAGAGAGAGAGTGATGAGTGTGACTCTAGACAACCTCCAACAAGAACAGCTGTTACCCTTCTGAAGGCCTTTTGCAAATTTGAAAGGACAGCGTAGATAAGATGTATCAGATGACCTGCGGGGAGCTGGCTTCTGATGCATAAAGCAGCTAGTTTCCCCCGTTCTTTCAAATCTGCAAATCCCCCAGGTTGACAAAAGTGACAAAAAGTGTGAGGGAAACCATACCCAGAGCAGAAAACAAAGACTGAAACAGATGGTAAGAGAGACAGAGAGACAGAGAGATGGACAGACAGACGGACAGACGGACAGGCAGGCAGACAGACAGACGGACTGACAGACAGGCAGACAGACTGACAGACAGACAGACAGACTGACATGCATGCAAGCTAGGTGTCAGACAAAGAGAGAGAATGTAAGATGTAGGGAGGCAGAAGAGAGAGAGAGAGAAATCTTACTCGCCACGCGTGACTGCGGAGGAGCCTGGTTGAGTTTTGGGGGTAGGGGGGGCGCCCTGGGCGGTATAGGAGGGTAGAGGTTTGGATAGTAGAGGGGAGCAGCGAGGGCAGGCAAGGTGTGCGAGCGGGGGAAAAGCGGTGAGCTGAGGCAGGAGCCTGCTGAGCCTGGGGGGGGCGCTCCGGGACGGTGGGGAGGGGAGAGGGCTCCGATGGGGGAGAGACGAGGAGGAGCGCCCCTGTGCAGGGGGCAGTTCTTAGGGTGGTACAGGTAATAGGTGGGGAGAGGAGGGAGCTCTTTGGATGTCCTGGCCTTGTTAGTGTTGTGGGTTTTGTGTGAGCGTGAGCCCTTTTCTGAATACAGGGAATCCTTAGCACTGATCCTGTTTGAATGCGTCATCATGACATCTATGTTCTTGTATGGAGTGGTGCAGCCTGGTGGCTCAGAGGTGCCACAGACAGGTGTATCTGTTTCAGTGTGTGTGTCATGCTTCTGCTCTGAGTCACTGCAGTAGAGAGAGTCCAAATTACTAATAGAGTCAGACACAAACTCCCTTTCATTAGTTTTGGAATCGCTGATGGATTGGTTTGCCGAGAGTGTGTTTTGCTTCTCATAATCATGAGCCAGGGAATCGCAGTTAAACCCAGGGCTTATATCAGTGCTGGAATCATCTCCGTGGATACGAGTTGAGCTGGCAGCGGGGGTCCACTGTGTGCTGCAGTGTTTGTCTGTCGACTCCCTGCCTACGTGGCTGTGGGGCCTGGGATCTGCAATGGGTTGAGAGTTACAGTAGCCTCGGCGATAGGGAGGGAGGGCATTGTGGAGGAAGTAGGGTTGGGAGGACTGGGCGAGGGACAGTGGGGGTGAGGAAACTGCTTATAGGGGAAAGGTCAAAAGGCCAGAAATTGTAAGGTGCAGCAGTTTAAATGGGGAGGGCAGGCGCACAAGCAAAGTGATATGAGGGAGTGAAGCAGAACCATGGACAAACAATGGAAACAACAGAATGGGATGGAGAGGCGAGGGAAATTAACCAGAGTAAAGTAAAAAAAAAAATGTGGCAACGAAATGGGAAGGAGAGAGAGATGCAGAAAATGTTAGTGTCAGTCGAGAGAAAAATGCACATTCATGAATGTATTCCAGCAGAAATCGTCATCATGTAAACATCATGCAGTAATGCGGTATCTTGACGAGTCAAATAGTTGATTGACATTTACAAATTGACAGTGTATGACAGTCAATGGAGTTGACTCATGAACAGCAATAACGACAGTCTCTTCGCCCAGAGGGGCTAGAACACAAAAGGAAATGATACCACTGCAATAAAGGAACATTTTCCAGCTGGATAGTAGAAAAAAATAGAAACACTCAATCAGCCACTCTATTCATTCACCATAATGAAAATGCCACTATCAATCAAAGATGTAACATACTTCATTATACAAGTCTTCTTCACGGCATCTGCTTTCACTTTCTATTTCTACACACATGCATTTTAAGTTTTGAATACTAGGTATAAGACACCACAGTGAGTTAAGTACCGGTCCTTATGATAAATGGCTCATACTTTACTGCAGTGCTTGCCATCATCACCTCTGGATCACCTTCTCTTTCGCTTCCTGTTCTCTGCCTTTGTTTCTCTCTCTCTCTCTGTCTGTCTCTCCCTCTCCTAGCCCGCCACCCCTCCCCTCTGCACCGGTACAGCATACAGTGTAATGCTGAGTCAGTCAACAGATAACGGAGTTCTGCCTGTTCCTGCTCAATCACCGTGACTGTCTCTGTGGCGCTCCAGAGACTGTGGCAACACAGTTTTCATTACACACTATTTATTGCCTGTGACGGACTGCTACGCTGTGGGCTACAAAATGAGCTAGAAAGCAACCATACCTTGGTTAGACTTGGGCTGTCTTTGAACTGTGAGCAACACATGATACTTCCTATTTTTCCCCTACACTGGCTCTCAGCCATTGGTCCATGTACTAAGATCCACCCCTTGGGCTCTTAAAGGTGTACACATCTGCTGCTGCCATGGCCACCACACCTCAATGCAGTGATTTGGGGGAAATTTCTCCAGTATTTAAGTCGGTCATTATCATAATCATTAAGACTACACAGGCAAATGAGAAATAATGTTTAAGTACAGACACAACTGGCACAGAAATAGTTACCTTAACAAAATCAACAGCCAGTTGTTACTGGGAGAGGTCAGACAGTTTTTTAAAATGACCACATCCTGCTGTATGTAGACATTGCCAATCTAATCTTTAATTTCTATGTGGCCTACTGCAGCACTGCCTGGGATGGGTAACTTGATCTGAGCTATCTGTGCCACCCTAGGGAGCAAGTGGGGGGTGGGTGAGGAGGCAGGATAGACAGCAAGGGAAAAACATGTAAACAACCTGAGCTGATGAGATTTAAAACGAGCCTACTACAACTGGGAAAGAGAAGGCGAATGTAAATTTACGAACTTAAAGAAAACAAAATAGATATGAGCTATGTGTTGGATGGAGAAAAGAGAAAGAGAAAGGTGGTGAGCTCAGTGGGGCCTCCATTATCCCCCTCCCCTCGGCCTGAAGTGGATGAATAATTGAATAAGGCAGTGGTGACATCACACTCTGATAACCAGTACAGGAAATACTGGCTGGAAAGTTTCCAACCTCTTCGTTCTCCTCAAATTACCTTCACTCCACTCCCTGTCTTCATCCCTCCATCTCACTCCTCTTGTTCTGCTTCTTCTCCAGCTTCGATTGTCCCGTTTATCCCTCACCATCATTTATCCATCACATCATCATCACCATTATGCATCATCCCTTTCTGACTCATGCTCATCCTCCATCTCTTTGCTCTCGTTCCATGAATCAGCTCCATAAATGTCTCTACATTTTCATCTCGCATTATTTTCTATTTCTTTCTATTGTCCCGTCCAAGGATGTTATTTGTGCACCACTGAGAATGTGAACAAGCTGACCATCTTCCTCCATCTGTTTGTCAGTATCTGCCCATATCAGAGTTGTCATGGTGTCCACTAAGTTACACAAGCTTATTCTGATTATTATTTTCTCACATTCACACACAAAAGTGTACACCCATGCACGCACACACACGCACACACACACACACACACACACACACACACACACACACACACACACACACACACACACACACACACACACACACACACCAGATAACATTATTATCATCATCATCATATAATTCATACTGACCTGTAGTTCTTGAATGGAAGGACCTTTCTCCATCGGCACATCCTCTCACCTCCACCTCCACCTCCACCTCCTCTTTTTCTTCTTCCTTCTCTTCCTTCAACTCCCTCTTAACTTCCTCACCCTCCCACTCTCTGCCCATGGTCCACAGGCTGCTGTCACTGACTGAGCAACCAATTTTCTGCGAAGGGCACAGCTCCAGTTGACCGCCCTCCTCGTCAGCCCTCTGGAGCATTTCCTTCAGAGCAGCCATTGAGGTGAGAGCTGGCGGCGGCTGCATGAACAGGGCCTGAGCCTGAGAGGTGTATTCCCATGGGATGCCATCACAGCTTGCCTTCTCTCTTCTCCACTTCAAGTTGTACAGTATATCTGGATCTGGGGTGATGACTGTCGGGTCGGGGTCTGGATCAGTGATCACCTTTGTTGGCGGGGAACTGTTCTTGTTGCGGAAACGCAGCTCTTTGAAGGTTGTGGTGACCTTTGGAGCCGACCCTGGAGATGACCCTGACGAACTGAGCTTCTTTTGGGTTTCCATAATAGATTTTCTCATGTCCGTGGCCGGGGGCTGTGGCGGGGCGTCACAATCTGGTGTGAATGCTATGAGCCAATCAAATCGTTCGGGTTGTGCAGAGTTGGCAGAGAGAGTGCTGACTTTGGGGTGTGGCAGAGACGGGGGGATTGGGGGCAAGGGGCGAGGAGGAGGTGGAGGGGGAGGTGAATCTGGTAACTCAGGAGGATAGTGGAAAGTCTCAAAGCTCATGTTCTTCACTTTACCCTCTTGTGTATTGCTAAAACCGGTGCTGTAGTAATGGTCGGAAGTCATGCCGCTGTTCCTCTTCCTTCTTCTTGCCATCTCTGTGAAGGAGGTGGTCCTGTGTGCGTCCTTGCTCTCCTCTTTCTTTTTGCCTTCTTCGACTATATCTACTCTTTGATCCCCATCCAACTTGGCTCTCCTGCTGCATACATCTTGATCCATGAATTCAGTGTCACCTTCCTTCTCCTCCCTGTCTTTTAGTCTGAACTCATGACGTGACTCCAAAGATCTAGAAGAAAGGTGATTATCTCCGTCTCCCTCGTCCTCTAACCCTCCCACACAGACACCGAGCTCTGGGCTGAGTTTGAGGAGCTCGGCTTGGGTCAGTCCTGCAAGCATCAACAACTTCCGAATCTCTACATCCAGGGCGTGGAAGGAGGGGGGAGGAGGCAGGGCGGGTGGAGGTGGTATGGCCGGGGGAGATGTAGAGGAGACTGAGATAACAGGTGGAGGAGGAAGAGGTGGTGGCCGAGTGGTGGGGGGCGGTAGGGACAGCGGGGTCTTTTCCTGTTCGGCTTGAAGAGCAGCAAGCCGCTGTGCCTCCTTCCTGGCAAGGTGGCGCTTCCGAGGCGGGGGTATGGGGGGAGTTGGGGTTGGGATCGCTGGAGGTGGAGAAGGAGTGGTGTATAAGGTGAGGTAAGGTACTGGCTTAGAGGCAGGAAGAGGAGGAACTGATGGTGGAGATGGAGGAAGGGGTTTCTCGCACCTAAAAGTGGTGAATGTGGGGGATGACGAGTTCGGAGAGAAAGTAGATAATGTTGGAGAGGTGGAGACGGCCATGGAGGTGGTCTCCCTGCTGATATTGATGTAGGTGTGGAGGTACGAGCTCACGCTAGCATGACGTGCGGGAGGTTTAGGGGGTCTCGGTGGAGGCTCGACGGGGGAAGGGGTGAGGGAATCTGGAGCGAGAGGATCTTCGCAGTCTGACGGAGCAGTCAGGTCGACCCCGGCATCTGAGAACTCCTGGGACTCTCCCATCATTCCCCCAGGATTTTTATACAACTTCCAGGGAATGTCGATGTTGCCCATTTCATCCATGACATCGGAGAGGTCCTGTTCCTCCAGATCAGCGAGATCAAATCCCTTCTCATGGAGTTTGGCGATGTAGGCCAGTTTTACCTCTCTGTTCACCTTCTCCAAGCGATCCAGGTGATCTAACCGATCTCTGAGAACATCCCAGTGCTGTTCCCCCTCCAGATCCCAACGAGCCACTTGGATCACCTGACTGAAGCGCTCCATTTTCCCAAACTCCCCTACTGACTCTAGAAAGTCAAGCAAACCTAGTTTGGTGGCTTCAGAATCCCCTACGACTCCTATATAATCAGGAGATGGGGAGTCCAGGGCTGAGGGGTAGCCCTCATCTGGGGAGCAAGGGGGAATTGGGGAATGAGACGCTAAGGTGAAGGGGTTGCGTCCAAGAGGAAGGGATGGGGGTGAACGTGCAGGAGGCTGGCACTCGGGGGCTTCACGATGAGAACGGTCTTTGGGGGACAGAGCAACAGAAAGATTATCTTGGTCATGGGAAGAGCAGATGGAGGCGGATTGATCTGCACAGTCAGACTCCAGATCAGAGCAGGAGCTGATGGAAGTGGAGGAGGAGGAGGTAGAGGAGGTGAGCGAGAACTCCAGGAGGGAGGGGGGACAGTCACAGCATGAGGGCACCAGAGTGTCATCATCATCGTCATCGTCATCATTGTCATCATCAATATCAATGTCCCCACTGCTCTCTTCCTCGTCATCTTCTTCCTCCACCTTTACATTTTTCTTGTTGTCCAGGTTTTCGCTTTCATCTGCATTTTTGTCTTCGTTTTCCAGACCGGCAGCGGGGCAGGGCTCCAGCTGTGCCTGCGCTTGGGATGGAGGCTGACGCTGCTCCTTGGCCCCTGTCCCATCCTGCCCCTGGGGCAACAGGGCCGGAGGAGGAGGAAGCTGTAGTTGCTGTCTGATGGAGATGGTGTTGTTGTTATTGTGGTTATGGTTGAACATACTGTTGTTGTCTTGTGGGGAGCGGCCATCGCAGCACAGACACGGGAGGCTCGGCTCGTTGCAATTTGGGTCAAGAGGGAGAGCGGCTGGAAGCGGAGGGGGCGGAGCAGCTGCAGGTGCAATTTTGGTTGCTGCTGATGCTCGAGAATTCTTGGGTTTGGGTTTAGCTGCCTTGGAGATGGTGGTACCCTGTTTCTGAGAGCTAAACCTGGACTGGGTTACCGGAGCTCGAGGCTGCACGCCTACCCTGGTCCTGGTGGGCGTAGCAGCGGGGCCTTTGGTGGCTCGGCGTGGGGAGGATGTGGTGATTGTGTTCATGTTTTTATCCTCCCTCTGAAATCCAGGGCCATGAGACTTTGGTCCGGCCAAGGTATTGGTTCGTCTGCTGACGTCAAAGCGCCGTGGCTTTGGAGGCTGAGAGGAACTGCTAGAGGACTGCATTGTGGGAATTAGAGTTTTTTAGGATGCTCTGATATTTCTGTTGCTATAGAAACTAGTGTTGTAAAGACTGGAGGGATCCAAACAATGACGCGCCGTGACGGTCACATCTTGGCTTCACTCCCAAGATCCTGTAACATCAAAGGAGACACACAGTGAATAACGACTACGAGCAAACTCTGCTCATCAAAGACCATTTTCTTGCTCTACGATGTTTTCATATTAGACTAAGACTTTGAAGTAAAAACCCATCGTCTGGACTATTCATTAAATCCCAATTGCTTTTAGGCTTTTTATAATTACCACGGCCCAAGTCCTGTGAGGACACATCGGTGATACGAACACACACAATCCAATAAGAACAAAAACACATCATGAAGCATCAGCACTCATGGTTAATAATTAGACCCGAGTCAACTCATAAATTAACAGAAAATATAATCAACCACTATTACGATGAAGACTTGTTAGTCCCAGCTTCTCAAATCATGGCATTTTAAGATGAATGCTTTGAACATTTGAACTGAATATCATGAGACTGTTGTTCAGACATCTGAAAATGATTTAAAAAATATATGTAGCCGAATAGCATTACATTTTTGAAGCATCTTTTTGATGACAACATCAAGCTGCTACAAAATAATTGTTTTTTTGCTGTATTTCAGTAAATAAATACTTAAATATGTACATAACAGAAGTGCTGCTTCATCCGTGAGCTGTTTTTTCAGTGTATGCGTCCACAGTGTTATGCTCCTTGGTTTTTCAGGTATTATCTATGCAAAATCAAACACCCACCCACACACACATCACATAAAATGGTCCTCTATGAAAATAATCATCAGCTAATTTGTAGCTTAATAAATGTCACACGTCGCCTTCATCTGTTCTGCTCAGCTTCACTGAGCTCTGGTATTCATGAGTTTACAGTAGTCAAGCTGTCTCCATCTGTGCCATGTCCATTTTTACAAGCAGGCAAGAGGCAGCAAGATCTAGATCAAAAGAAATGACGTACAGTATAGGCTATACTATATCAAAAACACCATACCTGGGGCAATGACTGAACATTAGGCACATTTAACTGGAGCATGAAATAATCAGACAGCAGCACTGAACATCACCAAGTCTGTCTTTTTTTTTTTAAAGCCCATCCACCGAAGGCTATTGCTCACATATTCCTCCACAGTGCCCTTCACATCAGTGAGGAATACAAATCGCTCAAGTGCTTGCTTACACGGGGCCTTCGTCTGAATGGCCATTACGGACAATACAGCCTTGAAATAAAACAAAAACACAACGGATCATCATATGTAATCTAACCTGTCCCGAGCACAGTATTCACCCCTGCATTTATTGATCCCACAGACAGGGCTGATGGAGACAGGGAGGAGAGGAGGAGGAGGAGGGCGAGGGGGGAGGGGGAGGAGGGAGGAGGGGGTACCTCCAACCGCATCGCCCTGATACACCTAGGCCCATCCACCCTGATCATAACTCAAATAATGCTCCTATGTTCAGATGCGCATCGAAATGCATAATAACATCTAACGCATTCACGCATAAAGAGCGTTAAAGACACATCAGTGTTGAGAGCTGAATTGCATGTTTCCAGATCTACGCAGCCTCTGTGTGGGAACAGGAGGCTAAATAGCTCAGACCCGAGGCAGCCGCGCAGCCTCATTTTAAAATATAACATAAAATGACCTAAATACATAGCAGAAAATAAGATGGCACTCGACTCACGATCAGATTCAGGTAAAGATGGATGAAGGTCTCCATCTCGTCGGGCTCTCTCGCATCCCAGTCCGTGAGAATGTGAGGCTCTCTGTCGACGCTCACAGCCTCAGCATCCGTCTTCTCGCGAGCATCCAACAAACCAACTACCCCCCCCCCCCCCCGCCCACCCCCTACGCCGACCAAACCACACCCCTTCCTTGCCTTATCATCATATCCAATTTATCTTCAGTCATTTTCAGTTTAACCTCCTTTCAAGAACTAATTTTTGAGACCAAGTGTTAAGTGGGAGACGCTCATTTCCTTTCTTTAAAAAAATAAAATAATAATAATCACACCATCTCCCATTCACTCATGCATTCATTAGTTTGCCTTTACGGAAATTAACTTACAGCCAGCTACCATTCATTTTAGTCACTGATCAGATCTGTCGATAACATTCTTCATAATACACAAATTTAGTTCATTTGAAAAAGTCAAATCTCAGAGTCAGTAACCCAAACATATTCAGTTTATTTTCAGGCATGAAATTAAAGGGATAAAATCATTATGTATCAGGATCCTAAACCAGAGAACTTCATCTTTGTTGAAGAAATTGTTGCATTAAAAATGTTGATCATCTTTTTAATAATTGATTGATTGACAACCCACACAAAAAAACAAAACAAAACAAAACAAACAAAAAACCACCAGGATGAAAAAGACTGAATAATGCTGGGCATATATTATTTATTTAAAACAATGACATCCAGAATCAATATAAAAAAATATAGAATTAACACAGCTGATCAGCTGATCAGGCTCGAACCTCTGTCCACAATCAGGACACGTCTACTGTCCTGTCTGTGTTGTCCCTCTTCGTTCATTACCAATTAATACATCTATTATTCTATCACCAAAACTGTTTCACTATAGCATTTTATTTGTATCTTTATCTTGTCAAGCATTCCTCGAGGTAGATAAATGGGAAAGCTTGCTTAATCCATGTGACACTGCCCACTAGTCATCCTCATGTCAGTGACTGGTTACAATGCACATTATGCACTACAGTAGGTTCAACAAATAGAACTGAAGAGAGAGGCTGTTTGATGACAGCAACATCCAAATATCTACAAACCACTGAAAATCTAAGAAACTTTCTGCAGGATTTCAAAACACAATAGTCCTGTTTGGAAACCTTGTCTCATCTGAGAGGAGCTCATTTGTCCACCATGATGAGTCAAAGGTGAACCTGGCCGATTCTCGACACAACGTTTAGGCTAGCTTTCAGTCATTCCCTTTCACTTGTTCCTCTTGTAGATTTTCTTGGCAAAGTTGAGGAAGACTGAGTGAGGAAGGTTCTGAGCGTGACAGGCGATGAGTTTCTGTAGCCGCTGGTAGCTCTCATCTTCATATTTGTGGTACAGTGTCGGCATTTGCAGGGTGTTGTACAGTGCTTTGACCTTTTCTACACTGGCTTCATCGTGGCGTGCGTAAGATGCCTGAGGAGAAGATAAAGATGAAGTCAACTTTTGCCTGTGTTTCAAAACATACCAAATACTTGGGGAGTTCAAATTTAAAAACAAAGGCAGTACCACTCTGCAAATAGTTTGACTGTAATCATCTATTTCACAACTAATAATGACAAAAATTACTATTTTTGTTTGTACTGCTTGGATTAGATTGTTAACCTCCGTATTTCTATGGATGGCATTTGTTATAGGTACACGGTTTCATTTAGAATAAGCAACAGTGCTATTAGAGTCATTTACAATTGGCTGATTGAGACTCATTTCACAACAGTGGAAGCGAGTAATGAGCATCGACATAATTTTTTAAGATGGATAACCACACTTCCTTAGTTTAATCTGAATATATTTGAGTCACAATATTTGAGTCTTTGCACACAACTCAATTACATTATATCAAAGCCTATCTTAAGTGTTTAAATAGAAAGGGCTGTTAGTCTGACCTCCAGCTCTGCTCTCTGTGCAGGAGTCATAATTTCCAGGGCAGTCACCACCAGCCAGCTGCATTTGTTATCTTGGATGTCTGTACCAATCTTTCCTGTCACCGCAGGGTCACCATAACAGTCCAGGTAGTCGTCCTGTAAATGACATACTAATGGTTATTGCATATTATCCAATATGTGGTGTGAAAGAGAGACAATGTGCAAAAGTAATTACCTGTATCTGAAAAAACTCTCCCATCTCAAGCAAGATGTGTTTGGCATTATTGTGTTCCTCTTCGCTACTGATTCCTGCCTACATCGGGATGGCAAGATAGTTTACTCAAAGGTTTGTAACATCAATATCATCACCACCATGACCATGACTTTGTTGTCATGTGTTTACAGGATAAACACACTTACCATGTACATTGCAGCTGCCACTGGGAGGTAAAAAGAGTAAAAGGCAGTCTTGTACTTTACGATAGCTTTGTACCTGAAAGACAAGGAGAGAAATCTTTAGATTTATTTGCTATGGTAAACAATATTCTTCTGTCTAAATTTACCTAACTGTTTTCACTTCATTACCTTTCCATTGTGAACCTGTTGAGATCAATCTGACCAGGAGGGGCTGTCATGAGGTCCAGAGCTTGGCCGAGCTCCGTCTGGAAAGATGTCTGAAGCACACGGAAATATAGTCAGCATCCTGTGTTTGTATGCGTGTGCCCATGTAATCAATCAGAGCTTTTAATACCTCTGTAAACAGCTCCAACAGGTGGACATAGTATGGCTGGTCCCGGCAATGTCTGCGTAGTAGTCTGTAGATTGACGCCTCCAGAAGAAATGAATCATTGATGGCATCCAGACCAATTCCATCCTTCAAAATAAGCAAAGCAGGATTGACATGAGAAACTGAGCAGACCATTAATAGAGAAATATAAATCATTACACACTAGTCTGACCTTCTTATACCAGCAGGGCTGTCCCCTCCGAGTCACAGATGCATCCATGATATCATCTGCCACAAGGAAAAATGCCTGAAGCTGCAAGAAAAAAAGAGACACAGCTGCAACACTTAATGACTTACAGGAGGTAACACCCATTACAAAGTGTTATTACAACAGTCAGCCTGACTCTGTGCTTAAGAGATGAAGTTTTAGTGACACTTTAGGCAGCACTTGAGAATAGACAAAAAAAAAACAATGCAAACAAAAATATGGATCTATAAGGCCAGAGTCTGAAGAAAGTAAATACATCAGCAATGTTAAAATGGGAAGTAGACAAATAGATTGTGTAAATTAAGTGGTTTGAAGAACTCTCAGAGCTCGACTCTGCTCACCCAGTGTATCACAGTTGTTTTTTTGATGATCTATATTCATGATTTTGTAACATAAGATATGTTTAGACATATATAAGGAGAGGGGGTGGGAGTTTATAAGTTTTACTTCTTCTCACTCCTTTTCGAATATGTATTCTATTTTTTTCATGTTTAAATGTTTTGTCTTATTCTCTTTTTTTATTACTTTATTTTCATATTCGAAATAAACATTTCAATCAATCAATCAATCAATCAATCAATCAATCAATCAATCAATCAATCAATCAATTGATTGATTATAAACTTAAGACTGAGGTATGGCCATAAAAATATACTGAGATTGTACTACAGACTGACTAACAGAACTGATGTTATACTATATTTCATTATTGTACAATATCAAATTATATTTAAGACCTATTTGTCGTTACAAAAGACACAAATCTTTAACCGTAAAATAAAGGAAGGACCTATAAGGATTTTGTGCATATTTAAAGCAGTGGGACAAAGCATGTGGAAAATTCATGTGAGGGCACTTGTCATTCAAGACAACAGCACACCTTTTGACGACAGTGCACCTGCAATGAAGCAATGTGATCTATTTATCACTTTAACATACAGTAACATACACTTACCAACTCTATGCACCAGCCAACCAACAGGGCCCGCTGCACAGTGTCCTGGGTGAGCTCAGTGGGTGGGAGAAGCTGCCTCAGTGAGCCAATCACAGACAGGCCTCGGTTCCTCTTTCCTCCGGGGGAATTGTACACCAAGACCTATGGGCAAAACGTGCAGGGAAAGGGGGGGTTACGCGAGGGGCAGTAGTGTTTAGCACTTGACAGACAAGAGAGGAGTCATCATCATAACCTAACTTACCTCTCTCAACCTGTTCAGAGCGTCCGACAGCGCGGGATCAGCGAGGTCCCTCTGTGTGAGCTCAGTGACCAGCTCATCAAACTGGTCCTCAAACAGCTGAGTGTCCGACAGCAGCGCTTTCTTGGTGTGCGTCCCGTTGCAAGTGCCGTCTCCCTGGAAAGACGAGGTGTACAGCAGAAGAGACGTGTGTTGTTTTAACCTGAGCGGTGACACAGCTAGCCACATTTTTGTGGTGTTAATGACCACGCTGAGCAGTCGTCTCATTCCCGACCAGCCGACGAAGTGTCCTACTACCAACCAGCGGTAAATAAGCTGCGGTCTGTCAGACTGTACCAACTGGTCCTCCAGACATCACACCGCGTTACAAACTTGTTGTTCCGGGTGAGGAAAAACACTGAGTTAGCCCCATGGCCTCATATCCCTAATACCAGTTAGCAAGAGCACGGATTATGTGAAGAGAGTTACTATTATTAGCTAGCAAGTTCCGTTGTCAGGAGAAGAAACGTTAGCTGGCGTTAAGTCTACATTTTCATCCTGCATCCAGGCGTTAACTAAATTAGCAATAGCATACCGAATCAACACAGTTTTTGTTCGTACACATGCCTCTACATACCATGATGATACAATCCTGTTATCCCGAACTGTTCGCTGAAATGTAGAAGAAAAGCTTCTCTTGAGTTTTTTAGTCTTGATGTACACCTGAAGCCTGTGAACGTCTCCTGAAACCAGGATGTGTAAACTGTAGTTCGCTGTCCCGCCACCGTCCGTTTTATTATAAAGCGACAGAACTAGGTTTCCCAGGATTCCTTGCGAGTAGTGCGTGGGGCGTGGACTTCGAAGGCTCCATTTGACATTGAGCGTTTTCATTGGCTGATGGTATCGAACCAGGATGGGCTTTCACGTAGCCTGGCCAATAGGATTTGAAGAGAGGCGGGGTTTAAGTGGAGTGGTCTGCTTCAAGTATTGTCATCAGAGTTTTACTGACTGAAGAGAAAAACTTCAATAAAAAAAGGGGGACAAAATAATTTTTGGGATTTTCCCTTAAAAATGTATAAAACATAAACATTGGTATTTTATTTTATGTCTATTATTTATTTCATATGTTGAAATACATAACTTGCATTGGAAGTTTTGTCATTTAAAATCTGGAATAGGTGTCATATTTAGATACATTTATTATTCAGGTTTCAAGGCTCTTTCCTCTTAAGCCTGCCATACAGATATACATCTCTTCAAATAAATAATGTTTTATGCAAGACAGGAGGTAGAAACACAGTTCAGTGCCTTTATAATGTTGTGTATGTGTGTGCCTGTGTTTGTGTGTGTATGTGTGTGTGTGTATATGTATATGGGTGTACATTTTTAAAATTAGTTACATACATATGAGTGTCTTCAAAATGTGCCTTTACTGATATGGAGTCAATATCATCACTTAGTGAACACACCAAAAAGACTTTCCAAAGATAAAAACTCCAATCTGACACACATATATTGATTGAGCTGCCAGACCCAACACATGTTCAATGTCACTGGAGTGTCAGCAGCCCCAGGTGGCTTCTTTTTTCCCTTTTTGTTCATCTAACCACCCACTCACAACCCCCTGCAAGTGTAAAAGGGAACCGTGCCAATAGTGTGAAGCTTGACCTTGTAACAAAAAATGTCTACATTTATTGCAAGAGACTCTTCATTTCATCAGAGTCACAGTGCAATTGACACCCCTTTTTCTTACAGGACTGGGGTGTGTTAGCTAGTGTCACAGATGTGCATGTGCACTTGAACCATCCTCAAACCCTATCAAAATCAAATTAGGATGCAGAGGCCTGTTTGGGGCCATCTGGCAGTAAACTATGGGAACACTTCACATCTTTGACTCTGACCTCTCCCTTCAGCTATTTATTTAACACAAACACATTTCAAATGGCTACTATCATAGGTCTTGGGTGCAAGAGGAGAAAAAGTAATAAGCATTTTCAAAACATGCAGATAAAGACATTCTGAGGACATGTTACTTAGTTACACAGACGGTCAGGATCTAATGCATAAGGTTCCTGCTGTAGTCGGGAGGCTGTAGCAAAACATGCACATACGCAAATCAAACCATGTCCATGGGACCATCCACAGAGAATACATTGCAAAGGCTGAACATATGCCTGTGGCGTGCAGTATTGTCAGTGTTAGAAATGCTGGCTGCCTCTCCTTGAAGGCCAGTGTGGAGGTGTGAAAGTGTGAAAAGTGGGGATCTGAATTGCAAAAGAAAAAGAAAAGGTAGCAAAATTAGCAACTTAGTCGAGGGATTTTAACATATAAGCATTTGATTTGTCCTTGAGTGCAACCTCATCTGTTTATCTTACATTGTACTCAGCTAACTATATGTTTATTGAGATGCATTTTTTTTTTATCAATGGAAGACAAAATAAGGGTTTCCATGATCGCTTCACCTGAGCGATCCTGTGGATATATAGCAATGTACAAAAGGGCCAGATGCATATTGCAACCCATTATTATGTAATAGATTGAATATACATGTGAGTAAGTGTTGCTGTAGCATGAAGATCTGGTTGAGTTCTGTCTCCAGTCTTGAGGAGAAGATGTGTCCAGATGACTCCTGAGAGGGAGGAGGTGGAGGATACAGCAGAGAAGATGCCTCTGGTAGGATGCTCTCAGCCGATAATGGAAAGACCACAGCCAGGAATAAGCATCAAATGACTGTTTCACTCATGTTCTGCAGTGAATATAGTGTGAGCTCGGGGTTGATGTTCCAAGTGATAAAGAGCACCACTGAATAAGGCCATTTGCACAGTTGGCTTTAGGAAAGGGGAGGACTTTTAAGATATCAATACTAGATGTTTTCCCTTGACTAAATCCTTCTTTAACCCTTTTCCCCTGCTGCAACCATCTTGTATTCCTCTTGTTTTCCTCCCCAATCCCTCCTTTGCCCCCCTCCTCTCCTCACAGTGCAGACTCTGAGTAGAGAGCTCCCGATGACCCATGCGGTGGATAAGGTGTCACCAAACGACGTAGTGATGCCGTGGAGGAGGAGCTTAAATCCCCACAGCTGCGCAGGTGGATCCCCTCTGGTGCTCGGCTGCTGTAGTGCCGGTTGTGTCGACTGTCACTATGGGAATGGTGGTGTCCACGATGATGAGGAGGATGATGGGTGTGCTGGTTGGGCTGTCCTCGTCCAGAGCTCCATGGATTCCGCAACACCTGGAAATAATTGAATTAAGCAAACATCAAGGAAAAAGCTATAATAGTCCATAAATAAAACTGGCTTGATCCCAGTTTGGTGTCATACTTGTTCCAGGGGTAGGTGGTTGGTGGCAGCACCCTCAGCTCCACTCCGCCTCTTAGGCCCCTGCCCTGTGTTCCCAGCATGCTCGGAGGACGGAGCAAGGTTGCGTTTGGATCGCTGCAGGAAACGAGCCACCAGAACACGAGTCACCTGAGGGAAAAGAGAAAACATCAGTGTAGGGGAAGCTGAAATAAGGCAAGAAAACAAAAACAAATACGAAAAACAATATGACAAGGGGAGGGACCTTTGACCTTGTCTTTTCAAGACTTGCCTTAAGGTCTCCAAGTGAACGGTGGCAGTCTTTAGGTAAACGCAGTGGCGATGTGGGTGGAGGTTTTGCGGGGACCTCCACCCCTGTGGCTGTTGATTTCATGCTGCCTTTCCTGGGCAAAGCTACAGCAGGAGGCAAAGATGTGCGGGGCAACAGACATGCCTCAGAGGATGGACCTTAGGGGATAGAAAAAGAAAAAAAAATGGAGAAAGCTTTTTACCCCCAGCAGACAATATTTACCATCTCCATATCTGTCATAGTTGTGGGTGTCCTGTGTATTTGGACAATGTTTGGAAACATACATGACATGCCCGATTGTTATCATGCACTGCAACAAATAATAAGAGCAATATCATATTTTTCAATTTGTGCAATTAAATATTCAGCAGGATAAAATGTATTCTTATGAATCCAGGCCACTTAAAATCCTGATGTCGAGTAAGAAGCCCAATAACCACGGCTTATCTTCAGCTTTGTTTTAATAGGAAAAGTGTCGACAAACCTTCATTAATCAGAAAGCATATAAATGTTAACGAAGAACTGCTGTGGCAAATTGTTTCCACAGCAGAATCAAATTTATCAATCTGTTATCAAATCACCGTTGTTCTAGATGTTTGCGGAGGAGTTTCATAAGTCACATCCACAAGGGGACAGCTTTCTACATTTCCGATGCTTAAATCCACATTAGACTCTGACTGTGTTTGATAAATGACGGCCATTAGCTGTTGAGATGTGTCTCATCAAAACAATTTGGAACAATGTGTTTTCTTTCTTTAATTCTATGGTGAATGTGGACAATATAATGCCAGATTTTAGACCAGTCAAACTCCTGTAGGATATATCACATCTTGAAGCCATTACGATAAAAGCTTTTACCTGTATCTATAGATGCCTTGCTGTCTCCAGAACCATAGTCAACTAGAGAAGAAAAAGGACAAGTTATGGAAACTTAGAGACTTAGGTGAAGACATGTCCTTATGTTGGTGTCTGACTCACCTGTATCAGTCGAGGAGCCGAGCCCTGGCTCACTGTGTGACCTCACCAGACGTAGCAGCCCCTCACCATCCCCTCTTACGCTCTCTCCATCCTTCTCACTCTTCCCTGCCCTTCGTCGAAGGTACAGAGGTTGGTGAGGAACAGACGCTGCGCTGCCCTGAACGCCCCCCTGCTCACTGGTAGCTGAGGAGGACGAAGTGGGAGGAGCAGAGGAGGTTGGAGCAGCTCCTTGGCGTGAGGGGGTGGAGGGGCGAACCCGAATCTCTGGGATGGAGGATCGCTGTTGAGATGTGGCTCCCCCTATTGCTTCCAGTTGGGAACAGCTACTAGCCAGCATGGCCTGACGACGCAGCACTGGAGACCTGGAGGACAACACAGGAGAACTCAGAGTATGTGCACACTAGTTATGAGCTTAATTATAATCAGTTTATATCCCAGCAACTTTTGCACGGTGATGAGAATAATGACACCGTACACCATGGTGTGTCTGTCCTCACCTGTATGTGGTGGTGGCTGTGCTGGGAGAAGAGCAGGAGTTGGATCTCTCTCCTCTGAGGAAGCGCCTGGCTCTCGGCCCTCCCGCCAGAGGACTTTCTGGTGTTTGACATGGAGGGCCGCGGAAGCTGAAGTACTCCCCTCCATCTCCCCCATCTCCCCCCTCACCAGCAGTCCTGTTGCCCCTCTCTCCCTGGGGCCTTAGCCCAACCTCCATCAGGCAGGAGTCCTCTGATGGGGAGGAATCGTCAGGGATGTCCACAATCTCTGACATCAAGAGAGATCCACTGTCCATGGACACTAAAAATGATAATAATAATAATAAACTTTATTCATAGAGCACTAATCAAACACATATACAAAGTGCTTAACAGAGAAAATTAGGAAACTAGTAAAGTAAAATTGGAATCTGTTATCATCAAGCTCTGTATGTAGAGCTGTGTAATCTGAAACATGTACCTCTGTGTGACAGGTAAAGTTCTTTTGCATACTCCCTTAAAGTAAACAAGTTGTTCTGATCACGCTGTGGTTTTTTTTTCTGGATTTATGAATTAATTGTTTTTTAATAATAACATTTTGTGTGTGACTTTTTAGTCTTTTAGGAATTCAAATATGAACATTTTGTCCCATAATTGCATATTAATTGAATCAGGGCTGCGATTAACATTAATTGTCATTAGCAGCTGTTACGCTATAATGAATTGATCATTTAATCTATAAAATTTCTGAAAATGTGAAAAAAATATTGATTTTACAAAGATGTTTCTTTAAAAAGACTTCAATTGTCAATGAAATACTGAGTTGGCAACAACTTAAAATGGTGTGTTTAAAGTGTCAAATCTAAAAGAAACATCACAAAGAAAGCTCCTCCTCCTTTTAACTATTGTTAAGTGAAACTGTCAGATGTTTTCTCACCTTCTCCACTGAAGGCAGTGGAAGTTCCTCTCTCTCCCGACAGCTCAGTGCCGTGGGGATCAAACATTGTCGCCTTAACAGTCACAACAGAGAAACATCAGCATGATCACACGGAACAGAAACACAGAGAGAGAGAGATAGCAGATACACAAACACATGCTCACCTGGCTGGCAGCTCTCTGTCCCATCACTGCTTCATAAGGAGGAGGGCAGTCAGTGGGGTACAGGGGAACGGGGCTCTCCATGGAGCCATTATAGGTGATGCTGGACATTAACAGAAAAATTATTTTCTTACGCACTGTAATCCAGGATGCAGATGTACATAAAAACACTGACAGCGCATGTTCTATGTTTCTTACCTCTGAGCATCTGTCTCAGAGCTGCAGGTGTACTCAGGAGGGTAGTAGGGAGGTGGAGGGATGGGTGGGACAAACTCCTCAAAGTCCATGATGTTGGTCAGGAAGGCATCCTGAGGAGTGGTGCATTCTGGGTTAACTGACCGAGAGCGATGGGGAGCCAGCTAGGCAGGGAGTAGAGGAAGCACAGCATCATCCAACAAATTGGTAGTTATAGACTGTAATATTTATACAAAGTATTTTTAAACTGTTAACTCTGATTTCTTAAGCAGTATAGCTGAGTTGCACAATACCTGTCGATGTAAAAAAAAAAAAAAAAAAAAACTGCCAGTGTAGTCAATGTAAAATGTGCTGTGTCTGTACTCACCAGGTGCACAAGGTCTAGGGAGAAAATGTGAATACTGCAGGTCACGGTGGACAAAGTGCAGATGATGGTGGAGAGAATGCTGAGACCACAAGCACTGAACAAAAGGTCCTGCAGAGAAATATGCATTCAGAAAAATCCCAGCTCCACTTTAAATGAGCAATTTATTAGCAGCACAGGATACGGTGTGTCATATTCAATAGTTAACTTGGGCAGTAAAATGAGTTCATGTCTAAATACACACTGTACCCACCTTAAGCTGATGTCGGACTGAGTGGCAGTCAGGATTAAGGTAGAGGACCAGGTTCTCCTCCTCTGTGATGGAGCAGGTGTGAGGGGGCACGCAGCACACACACAGACCGTCCTCCACCTACACACATTGTCATACACAGAGGATTGGTGTGAAGCACACTAAAAACATATCCACTCGATACAAAAAAAACAACTACTATTTCTGGCATGCTCCCCGTGCATCAGGCTGTAAGTGCATTCCAGCATGAGGCAGCAGATAACACTTGCACAATGTTGTGTACCTGGCAGGTGAGCATTGATTTGACCATCTGCGCGTTCTGACAGGAGAGCATCGAGCCGGCCAGACTGAGGATCACACACACTGCAGACAGCAGCATGAACAGTGACACCTGTGGAGGAGCAGGGAGCATTGGTCTACAGCGGGGTGCTAAACCTGTGCCATACAGTCCCATACAAGTGTTGTGTTCTTCCAACCACAGATTGTATTGATTGTATAAACAGACAGGTCTTCATCATAAGTTCATATTGGTGTTCAAGTCCCCATAAATATTGAACATTTACAACTGGGCAAACGCAATTTGCAATGAATCAAGCTTCAGTTCTTATTATTGTTTCATATCACATGCATCTAAACAATCTCACCACAACCTGGTTGAAACGCAGTGAACCTGGATTGGGGCCATGAGGAACTCTTTGCCAAGTTGGTATAGTCCAGCCTTCCTAAATCTAAATCTTAAGAGACTTGAACGCTCCTTGTATCAGATGGAGATGTAGCCTACATACCACCAGTGTCAAAGGTCTCCTCCATGAGATGATCCCCACTATTCCTGATGCGACGACCTGGTAACAGACACCACATAGACAAGAAAACACACTCTGACATCTCTGGTTTCATTCTTAATGCTAAGTGTTGATGCCAGATTTACACTTACAAAGAATCCAGCCCAAAATGGACAAGACTGCCTCACGCGAGCTGAGGAGGTGAAGGCCATGCTGGTGAAAGAGAAGGCCAGGACCATGGCCCCTAGGCCCAGGTGGCAGAGCCCCAGGTACAAGAGCAGCCGTGCACCACCGGGCCCCCGGCCTGACATGCCCCTGCGGCTGTCCGACCAGCCTCGAGACCCCGAGGCGGAGGCCACGCTGCTGGAGTCGGACGGTGAAGGCATGATGGAGCTTGTGTGTGAGCGAAGGAGGCTGGGAGAGGTCTCACACTCACTCCGGGTTCATAAAACCAAGTTCAGTTGTGTGGATAGAAGCACGGGACAGCAGAAGAGGGAGGACATAAATGCTGGCTTCAGAGCTCCACTCTGTCACAATTATGCACCAAGCTCTCCACTGGCAGGTGCCATAGGTGCTGCGCAGTGCTCCATTGTGTATGCACTATAAACCAGTCAGTGAGCCCAAGAACTTTGTCAGCAGAAAGTTGAGAAATGAGCAGTGGCTACACACTCGCAGCCACCTTACTCTCCTCATTTGACGTTTTAGCTCTGATACTAATGTTGCTTCAGTCAATACAGAGTCTCTTACACCCCATGCAGTTCACAGGCCATTACAGCCTATAGAGTACAATCTATATCATTCTCCTCTGATTATATCACAGTCACACAAACTGGGCTATTAGTGTTTTGCAATCCTCACATCATTGTTATACTCATTTGCTTTTTGCTGCCCTCTCTCCTCTCCGTCTCGTGCCTTCCACCTCTCCCTCCTCTCGCCAGTGGCATTGCGGTAACTGGAGAACTGAGCAGGCCGCAAATTTGAAGCATCCCAAAGAAGAGCCAGCTGATCAGCAGCGATGACATGAGCCGGTGGCTCCGTCCGTGGTCTGTGCATCCAGTCAGGAGGAGCAAATGCGCGCTCCCCTCACGCGACCTTATGTTCGCTCCTCATCCTGTCACCGACCAGAAAAAAAGAACAGAAGAAAAAGAGAGATCAAAAGCCCCAAGATCACATCGGGTTCGTGCGGGAAACGGGACTAATTATTACCTCGACATGAACAGGAAATAAATATCTTCCATCGATTTCCAAACTGCACCAAAAATAGCAGCAGGGGGCTGAGGATGAATCTTTCCCCGCAGGTTTCGATCTTTGACAGCTCCACCTCGGGGGTTTTGCGGTGGTCCACACATACACACGCACCTAGACCCCCCCGCCCCCCTCCTCCTCTTGCCCCCGCTCCTCCTCTTTCTCCTCCTCCGCGGCCTCGTTCCTCCCTGCAGTCACGCGGGCATCCCGTTCAAGCCCGTGTGTTTGTGTCTGTGTGTAGCTCTCGTATCCCGGACGTTTACCTCGCTGCCTCCCACCAGACGTCACATGGACACAACAACACAACCAGTAGCCCACCTATGTCCGGCATAACATGTCTGAAATCCTTCCACGATGATCCGTTAATTGTTCTTTCCACTTGCCCCTCCCTCCGCTGCCCTCGCGCCTCTCCTCTGTTCCTCGGAGCAGCTCTGACACTGGATGAGGAATGTATCGTGTTTGCAAACCGAAACCAGCCCGACGTGATGACAAGGCACGCAGAACGTGCAGGCAACTTGAAGATGCGGCAGAGCGCGCGCACACCGTTGTGGTGCTGATGCTGGGAAGGAGGGGCGGTTGCCTAGCGACGTACTCCAGCTCCGGCTCCGGGTGCTGCAGCAACCAGGGGGGCGGGGGTGGGGGGCGTCACCGTACTGGGAGGACAGTAGTTAGACAGAAGGTGACTGAGGGTTCAGTGTCCTATCGGTGTCTGGTCTGTTGGAACCACAAAGGGAGTCCGTAGTTATATTTCTGGTGAATAGACATCACTGCCATAGAGATTCATTTTAAACCTGAAAGAGAACGACTTATAGATTGCCAGGTTATGAAAAATCCCCCTACAGCATGACACATTTGCCTTTTTACTAAATAAAGTGTAAGGCAAGGCAATTTTATTTGTATAGCCCGTTTTTACAAACAGCTGGTCTCAAAGGGCTTCACATGGCATCATAACAACATCCTCTGCCCTTAGACCCTCACATCGACTGAGGAAAAACTCCATGGAAAACCCTTTTAACAGGGAAAAATCTGAGAAACCTCAGGGTGAGCAACAGAGGAGGGATCCCTTACCCAGGACGGACAGACGTGCAAATGTTGTTACAGACAAGAAAACCGTTTACAACAGAGAATGTGAGAAACATGGAAATGTTAACAACAGCTGAAGAAGGAAGCTTCTGGTAGGCAAGGGAGACAGTCTCCTTCGGTTGACAGTTACTACTTCTTTTCTGACAAACTGCTTGACTTGACTCCATACATGGAAATAAAATACAAAATGTATCACTAGACATATAAACCACAACACACCCATGTTTACAGTTTTGCACTTTTATTCAGCAAGTGACAAAGTCTTGTGGCAGGACTAAACAGACACAGAATGTGAAAGAAACTTGGTACAGGGGAAAGTATCTCTGGGCAGACAAAACTGTCAGGACCAGATGAGCGCCTGTAATCAGAGTCATTGTGAATGATCTGAAAATTTCCTGAAGAGGAGGACTGTCAAATCTGATGTAGCTAATGTGTGGTTGTGTTTAGTAAGAGATTTACCAGGCACTTCAGATAAAAGGCAAGATCCACTAAATCAATTCCAAATGAGGGACAGATGAGCACCACTGCTTCCCAGCCTCTCACATCCTGTCCATCCACGTGCTTTATCCATCATTCTCTTAATTCTCTCTTCTCCTCTCATATTGCACTTATCTCACTTTCCATCTTCTATATTCTCAATCCATTCATAAAGTCTTTTCTTCGGCTCCAACAATTAACCAACATCAACATATTTAATTCATTAATGCAAAGAAAATGTTTTCAATTTCTTAGGGGATGTAACCATGAAATCCACTATCCACTCAGTGTGCTCAGAGTCATCTGGCACTGTAGGGATGTAGTGTAGGATCATAACAGCATTAAGTGATAATGCAGTGCACTACTGAATATCAAGGGGTATTCACAAAATAAGGATAATAAAATGTGGATATAACTTGAGCCAACATTTAAAACTCAATCTCCAGATAATGACTCTCTGCAATGTATTTATGTACAACAAAAAGGATGTCCTTTGTCTCTTATATGGCACTTCCACATATATGATGTCTACTTCTCTATTCTCATGTAGTATTATCCAAACCATCGGAATTTCAAAGTTAACCGACAAAAGTGAAATTGCATTACTTATTATTCAATCATTTACCATCTAATTGAGTCACTGAGGTGCCCATGGCCCTTGAATTACTGGCATCTTCAGTCAAACACAACAACCAAGGACCTGCTGTGAACTGAGTCAAAACATTTTAAAACAAACTCCTCCTCCTCCTCTGCCACTGAACTACTAAAAGCTATTTATTACTGCACATGCTCACACTAATGCCATGCCATCCATTAAGCTGAAGTGTGATTTCCTTTTTACTACAGAGCTCAGTCCAGAATAGACTTTTAAAACACAGCTGAGGTTCTTCCAAGACATTACACAGTGCTATTGCAGGGTTCATAATGTGGTGATAAGCTAGAGAAATACAGAGTGAAAACAGAAATGTACAGCTGTAATAGACATGGTGGGGACTGGTTGTTGAACTTCCATCAGGGCTCAGTTTAGGGTCTAATGTAAGACTCCACTTCACTGACTTCATGACTTTTACACACAGTAGATGCTGCAGAATAATATGTCCCATGTGAAATACAGGCACTGTCTCAAATGAGTAATTCATAAATATTCTATGACAAATTCTTTTGGTAGAAAGGTACAAACTCTTGTAAATGGAATATCAATTGTTTAGTTATAAAAACACTTTTTTTTTGGCACCTCTGTGTAAATGACGTTTAAGCCCACAAGATGGAGACAGAAATTGTGTTGCACTCTACCCCCAGTTGTACTGCTGTGATCTGTAGATCTGTATTTGTATGGCACTTTCTTGTGTGTGTGCTCGCCGCTTCATCTAGAGAAGAGCACACTTGGAGGATCTTTTCTCTGTGCTGCTGGTGATCTTCACCTCTCGCCCGGTGGGGCCCTGTCAAATGAGGAAAAAAAAAACAAAGAAAAAGAAATTACATACACATGCATCAGCGTATATCATGGCTACATCACTAATCCCATGCTCATGGAGGAACACAAGCTTCATTTAGGTGTTGTTTTGTGTAACAATTAAGCTCTGACTCACTGGTTTCTTGTTGGATTTCTGTAGTATGTCACGTGCCAAAGCCAGAAAAGACTAAAGAAACCAAAATGAGAAAGAAAAATTAAAATCGAGGTCAGTAGCATTTGTGTTCTACCGTAACAAAACCAAGTTAATGTTCAATGATTGACAAGACAGTGTTTTTGTTCATCAGTGTTTATTTTCCAACTCACCTCCTCAACGTTAATGCTGGACTTTGCACTCGTCTCAAAGATCCTGATGCCATGATCCTTCGCCAGCTGTCAACAACAGACACAGAGCTGGTTATAGTAGGGCGTGGTGGTATCAGTAATCACATCCCACGTCTTATCTAAAGGCAGTTCAAAGCTTGCACATTAAATATATTTCATACTCTGTCCCTTCCTTCAGTAAGGGGACTCCTCTATTTAGTAATCTATTTTTTTCATTTCAACTGTTTCTCACTGTTAAACGTTTGACTTGTTTTACTCGATGATCCAGCAGCTCAACAGCAGCACTTTCTCTACAGTTACGCTTCAAAATTACACTTACATCTAACAACACTTTGGCTGTAATTATATCCCTGTGAAGGTCATCTCACCTTCTCTCCTGTCTCCTTGGAAACTTTCCGCTTTGCCTCGATGTCGCACTTATTACCTAGCAACATCCGACTGACCCCAGCTGATGCATTCTGGGAAAGAGGGGATGCAATTAATTGATTAGGGGCAAGTTGAGTTGGGTGCACTTAGCAGACACAGATCAAAAGAATAAAGGGATTGGAGATCAGAAGTCTGGACATGAAAGTCTGACGTGAGCAAAGACAATGATCTGCACTTGAACGACAATAACGGCAGCTGTTTGCAGCGGAGGAGAAGTTTCTGTGGTCATTGAATAAGTATTAAATAAGATGAAACAAAAGTAAATGTAGGGTATATGTGTGTGGGCTCTGACTGTCTGTATTTACAGTAATCAAAAGTTGTTGATTTTCATATCACGAATGTGACCGTGTATTTGTGCCAATTTTATGAGACTGTGTGAGGGTGTGCATTCTTTATATGCACGCTTTCATATTTTCCTTACATTATGATAGAGTGTCTGACAAATTATATAAGGAATGAGGTACTACACTGTCACAAAACAGGATACACTAAAAACCTTTGCAGTAACAGTTTTATAATTTTCTGGCAGAAAAGTTGGAGTCAGCTAACTCTTGTATTTTTAACAATGTTTTGGTCCTCAGACAATTATCATGTAAAAAATAATGTTGCATGTTTTTAGTTGTTATGGTCCTAAACCTTCAGTCGAAACATGTTTAAGGGATACAATTGCACAAGACCTTTGCTTTGCTGTTGCAGTGAGAAACGGCTCACAGTCATGACTAATGTAGTTCCCACTGACTATGCACTATTTTTTTAAGTGTTTCCTGCTTGTCTTTGTCATGGATAAGTGGAAACAGTCTCACCTCTTTGATGCTCTTCATCCAGTTCTGAATGTTTTCGAAGGACTTCTCGTCTGTGATGTCGTACACCAGGATGATGCCCTGACACACAGAGACGACAGAGGGGGAGAGTGGAGAGTCAGTCAAAGGTACAGAGCCAACACAAAGGGCCAGTGATGTCAGCCTGATTATCCAGTCTGCTTGTTCTGCAAGCGTCCTGTGCTCACCATGGCCCCTCTGTAGTAGGCTGTTGTAATGGTCTTGAACCTCTCCTGCCCAGCTGTGTCCCTGCACAAAGCAACACACATTGAAAGTAAAAAAAAAAAAAAAAGAAAGAAAGAAAAAGTGCACTGATTGCATGTTAAAAATACAACAGACAGTTTTGAGGGCCATACTGTAGCAAAAAATACCAGAGTGGTGCATTTAATGTGCATTTTACACTGAATTTAAACGCTGCTGTAACAACACCCTCACATGACACGAAGTGGCACTCTGTGGCAGCCATGTGTGATGGATAGTTGGACAATAAACCCTGTCATAAAGTCCTGATTTGGCGAACAAGAGGGAGGTTCCTCTTTCCTCTCAGAGGATAGAGAAGCAGAGCAGAAAACAGAGGAACTCTGCTTGATCTTCACCAAAACAAAATCACAAAACAACTCCAGAAAGTAACCAACTGCCACCTCTTACCAGACTTGTAGTTTCACTTTCTTTCCATCCACTTCGATGGTTTTTACTTTAAAGTCGATGCCTGAGAGATAATGAGAGGACAGGAAGGAGTGTAAAGTAGGAGGAGGGGGCAGAGAATGAGTTAAATACCTCAGATATGAACTAAAAACACACCCACCCAGGCACACACACACACATTGCAGAATATAGGTCACCCTCACTTGGGTGGAGACTGATTCACGGTCATTTCCACAGTGAATTTGACCCCTCAGCGCAGTCCCCGTCCACAGACAGACGTGAGGGAAAGATGTACAGGCCTGAAGGACACACACTTGTCTGTGAGTTTCCTGCTGCTGCATGGACAGGCTGACAGACAGAAAGACAGCAATGGGATAGGGGAGGGGGCTACCCTGAGCATGTTAGAAAGCCAACCATTCTCCTGGGAACGTTGAGATGGTAAAAGAGATAGGAATGAGGGTGGGTGGACCTTCTGAGAGCCAAGTGAGAGGAATGAGATCTGAGAGAGAGATCAGGGAGAGAGGGTCAAGGAAGAGACAGCACACATATTCAGCAAGGAGGAGGAAAAAAGATAAAGGACAGAATGAAAATAAGAACAAATAAGAGAGCACAGACTAGTTGAGACATGAAAGCACGTCTGGTCTGACAAACCAGTTTGAGCGGTGCCTGGGCATCATATAGAGGAATAGTGAAATGTCAGCAAACAATGGTCCTGCTCTCATGCCAGTTTGCACACAGCTGGTGCAGAAATGTGGTGTAGGTTATAAGGAAAACATTAGACTGAAACAAACATACCGATGGTTGAAATGTACGTGGAGTTGAAATTGTCCTCAGCAAAACGAATGATCAGACATGTTTTTCCCACTCCGCTGTCCCCGATGAGTAACAATTTGAAAAGGAAATCATACTTTTTCGCCATGGTTGGAGCTGTTCGTCAAATTTAAAGCAGAACTCAAAGGGGATAAGTTGGATAAGTTGGAGTTGTCCCTTTATAAAAGATCCTTTTCATCCACTTGAGGCTTCAAATGTCGATTTCCTTTCTTGTGATTTAAAACAAACAAGTTTTTTTTTTTTTTTTTAACAATGTTGCGCCATGTAGCCTAACGAGTGGATCAACTTTTCCTTTTTTCCTCGCAGACTTGTCACCGGTAAATTCCGATCCCCCTCAGTGCTTCTGGATAGACAGCGCTGGATAAAGAAATAGGCTACACTCCATCCAAAGTTCAACTATCTACTGCAGATCGGCCTTCATCGCGGAAAATCTATCCGAGATGCATTTTACAGTCCTTCGCAAAGTCAGAATCACTCCATTTACAAACATACCGGGGTGGCTACGTGTTTTTTTTCAGCCTCCAAAAAAAAAAAAAAACTTGCTGTCGTCCCGGATCCCAGATCCGCTGAAAGGCTACGTAGTGTGGGAGTGCTTCATGGGCTCTGACCTGCAGGCAGCCAGCGTGCTCACTAGATGGCGCTGTTGGATGTGAAATTTTATGGGCTCTTCTTAAAAAGTTGATGATAAACTACAGGTTAAATCTGCTGACCTTATCACTTCAGCCAGTGCTCTGAAAACAACCCCATGCTCACATAGCCTATAGGCCTATATAAAATAATAATCAAAATAATCAAAAGCTAGCCTACTAAAGCACAATAAATACTAACAAAACAATCATTATTGTTGGAAATGTAATAGAAATTTGTTTTCCTTCTCTTCTTTCCCCTCTCTTCTTAACATAAAATGTATCATGAAGCAGACTGAGTTTTCCTTTGGCTTCATAGGCTACTAATAGTAGAAGATGAATGTGCCATAGCCTATAGGCCCCTGCTCTGGAGGCCTACATTTTCTGTAAATAATTTGGGTTTCCATAATTTCATTAATTCCAGTTTGTGTATAATTTGCACCACTGAAGTGTTATAGCCTACAGCTATAACTATAGGCTACAGTAGCCTATATAACTATAACTTTAATACAGCCTTTGATTCTAGTTTTAAGACTTGCAGTAAAACAAAAACTAAGTTTGTTTGTTTTATGGGTATTTGAGCATGTTTGCGTCCAACGCTGTTATGTAATTATATAACATTGTTTATAATAACAGTGAAACATGTTTTGACATGTCAACCTTCAACTATACCTGTAAAGATCTACTATAAAGCTCAGGCAGAGATAGTCCAAAGTTTAAATGATTAGTTAATTGATCAATATAGATGGTTGACAGCAGCACCTACATTAACTGACAGGTATTTCAATTACAATTTATGAGAGCACAAACTCTCTGATGTTTCCTGACATTTGTTCAATTACAGCCTATTAGAAAAAATAATGTCAAATGAAGCATGAAAATAATTCTTGGTTGGAGCTTTAAAATAGCTTCCTGCATGAAGGGATATTAAAACTTCGCTTGGGGGTTTATTTGTGAGTGTGTAAAACTCGCTGTTGTAGTTTTTTTCTCTCCTCCGGATCTTTGTGCCACAGTTTCCGGTACGTGGAAGAAGAAGTAGTTCTATTTCCGGCGAACGTCCTCACGCGCAGACATGCCTGTAAGTAACGCCACAGTTTCTTTTTGTCGTTATCAACCATTAAAAAGTATTTAGACGGATATAATTTAATATCGTATTAATAAATGACTTGTTTCTGTGCGGGTCCACGTGTCGATGTCGCTGTAACGTAAAGATCTGAAAACAGACGCAATAATGGCGAAACACGTGGACAACAAAGCAGCACGCGCCACTGCGTGTCAGCACACTGCCAACATCCCCTACATCTGATTTTGCTCAGTGATTTAACTCCGGCATCGGGATGATTATAAGTTAAATTGATTTTGTGGTTTGATTTAACAATAACACGGTTGTTAGCGTGAGAAATGTGTGCGATGGTTGGATCTGGTTTGGAGCTGCGCGTTTCCTTTTCGTTCACTTTCTGTTTTCTGTTTAACCTCGTGGTCGCATTTTTTTTTTATAACTGTGATGATATCTCGACCTTTGGCGTCCTGTTAGGGTTATAAAGTTTATAACTGTGACTTACTGGATAAACTTTAAATGTTAGTGCTGATTTTTTGTTCTTATGGTTTGTGTTTGTGGTGTTCTTTCAGCTCGCTAAGGATTTGTTGCACCCAACCCCCGAGGAGGAGAAGAGGAGACATAAGAAAAAACGCCTCGTGCAGAGTCCCAATTCATATTTCATGGATGTAAAATGTCCAGGTCAGTTTGTTTTTGTGGCTGCCTCCGCCCAGACCCGCAGACTGGCATCATAAAGTAGGCCGCACCACGAGATAAACAGGTGTTCAATAACCCAGGACATTCACTCCAATGCTCTGCTTGTTTACAGTTTGGTGTTATCGTGGTACTCCTTTGTAAACGTTTACACTTATTTATACTGTTCTTTTATACCACCCCATTGGAGTAATGGAAAACTAAACACAAAAGCAACTGTTTCAGGGCCTCAGCCAGTAGTTATTATGATTAATTGGTCTGGTGGTTGTATTATTTGATAGTTTGACCTCTCAAGTGTCAGAAAATAGTGATTTATTCATATCCCAACTTCTCTAAAATTTTCAAATGTCTGACAGATCACACGGGAGACATTCAGTTTGAGTAACGGAAAAATGGACAATCTTTACTTTTGTGAATATGAAAGCAGCGTTTCACTTGCACTACTAATGAGTAATGTAGATGGTCTCTCATTTATCTCAGTTGAATAATAGGATGATCATAGCAGGGAAAGGATTTCTAAACAGTACTTTTTCATATCTGTACATACTTACACAGCATACATTTTACCCCAAAATGCAAGACCTGTGTGGTGTTGTGTAATTTAACTATGTTTTCAATATTTTATCTAAAGTAAAATATAGATAGTGACAACTTGGACCACATTTGTGTTATGACTATTTGAAGTCAGACACATTCAGTTCCCTAAATTGATGCCAATACCATCAGCTTGCAGTTGTTTTCAAAATAAGTAGTAATAACTTACAAAAAAGCTGCTTCTCTGTTCATTTGATATATCACTCAACTGATAAAAACAAAAGCAGAATATTGCTCTGCAGGAATACTTGTTTTAGAAGCAAGAAATAAAGTACTTACAATCTAATGGTTATTCAATATTTCCAACTGTTAAAAACTTGCCTTTATGTGTTGCCCTTTCATTGTTTCCCAGTGATCGGGGTGTCAAATAAGGCATACAGTGACACTTGTGGTTGTCTGTGAAATGAGCCTCAAGTGACTCCTTTACACAAACAGCTGCAAGGACACGGCAGCGATCAAGAGTACATTTGATCATGTAAATGTTGCTAAGTGTAACATGCACTCTGATGTTGTTGTTTTTTTGTGTAGCCATTTAATGGTGTCATTATTTGTGTGTTTCTGTGCTGTTTGTAGGCTGTTACAAGATCACCACAGTGTTCAGTCACGCTCAGACTGTAGTGCTGTGTGTCGGCTGCTCCACAGTCCTCTGCCAGCCGACAGGAGGGAAGGCTCGTCTCACAGAAGGTACGGGAAAACTTGTTCATTTTTCATCTTAAATGAGTTGCAATGCACATCTATATATACACAGACTAAATATGCATACAGATGCTGTAAATGCATCACTTACACCATGGAGATATCTATGATATATTTCTGTGGGCACGTGTTAACACATGCTCGAATAATTGATAACTCAGCGATTGTGAGCATGGGGCGCATGTGACACTGTGTGACAGAAGTTGATCACATGCTCTAGTACAGTGGAGTTCTGCACAGACCTAATCATGTCTGTACAATCCCAGACTCCCTGCATGCAACATCTGAGGCCAGATTTGAGACCTGAACCTTACCTCAAATCATATATCAGCTTTGTTTCATCCATTATTGTTGCGTCACCACCAGGCTAATGAAGCATGAGCCCCAGTAACATAACTTAGATTAACAGGTGGATACATCAGACCTAAAAGTTCTCAGGTCTTCTGAACATTTTGAGCTACAAATCTTTTAAGACTTTAAATTACAAAAGTATATAATTGAGTGTAAAGTGGCCCTTAATCAAAATGTTATTGTGAATCCTTAATCACTGTATAAATCTATTGCACACAGCGCATATTCTTAAAAAAAAGGGTGTTGACATCAAACATGCAGGAAACCTGGAGGTCTACAAGCCTGAATAAGGTCTAGCAGTGGGTTTCTGGGTGAAAATTGTTGAATATAACATTTAAAAATAATCGCAGTTGAACTTCAATCAAGCTCAAAACAAACAGCAGATTTTCCCAAAACCCAACATTTTTTCTGGGCTTGTTGGTAAAACTTCACTGTAGGACATCTCTTACACACACCTGCACATTTGCCTTTGTGTTGCCCTCTCATTGCATCGGTCATGAACAGGGTGTCTACTAAGGCATACAGTGACTCTTGTGGTCGTGACAGAAATTCATCATCACTGATCCATTTCTTCACAGTCGGCTGCAAGCACAAACTCTCACATACATGTTTTTTTATTCATAAAGATGTTTCTTCAGACTTCTGGGAACGAGTCGTGAGACAACACGTCTCCTCTGATTGAGGACGATGAGAATTGCTTCACCACTCAAAGTACAGTGGAGAAATGTTCACACGCTGTGTACGGTGTGTCTGTGAATTAGTTGAGCTTTAAGGTCAAGGTTTCTCACTGACGCTCTCATTGTCCCACCCACACTATCCTCTGCTCCGCTGCCGTGGTAACCAGGGGCTTCTCAAAGCGCTCAGCTCTGAGTTACTATGGGTGCAGCTGTAACCCTTGGCACTAAAACCACTTTGGCGGTGATTCAGTCTTTGAAAGGGCAGATAGCAACATGAATTTCAGTGATTTCTGATGTTACGTACTTGTCAGTTCATACACCCTCACTGCTGCATTGACTGGCTCTGCTGCTCTTCATTCTACATTAAAAAAACACTCAGCCATTTTATCATATGATGCACAATTTGTTTATATTCACTTTTCACCCTTTTCCAGAAATTTTCCAGGCTTTAATTTATTCCGCTAGCAAATGTATTCAATAATAAAAACAATTTAGTTACATCTCTAATTGCTTTGGGTTTCACTCAAAGGTTAAGTCTTATCTTTATTCTGTCCTCATTTGCACAAACAGGATGGACAAAATATTAGTCAGAGCCAGAACAGCCAGCAGCACCACCATCTTGTTTTTTTTTTTTTTTTGTGAGTTTTATAATTAATCAGTCTCTCTGCGTCTTTTCCCCAGGCTGCTCATTCAGGAGGAAACAGCACTAGGTTGACCAGACATGGCTGGACACTGTCGAGGACAAAGAGAACTTGCAACTTGCTGGACATCAAGTAACACTGTCGTGGAGTGGATGCGGCGGCATACAGGGAATGGAGAGTGGGAATGCAAATACTAGAAGAAATCTATCTAAAGAAAAGCTTTACCTTGTTAAAATCCCACTACGACATAAATTCTCTTAATAAACATAGGTCGTTTTTTCTCCTGATAACATAATCTTGTATGTTTGTCATCCACTGTTTTGGTTTTAATCTCTTGAAGGTTCTTTGGTGTAATTTGTCTGGTAAAGATCAGGGTGTCTGAGGACACGCTTGTGGCCTCAGTGGGGTTTTTGTAGCAAGTGTTTTGCGTCTCTTTGCATTTCACCCTTCAATGATTAAGCACAAACATTAAAAGAGATGCGAGGGTTTAAGAAGGGCCGTGCAGATGGTGTCTACTAGTCGCTCAGCACTTTTTAAAAAAAAAAAACACTTGACCATTTCCAGGAAAGGAGACATGAGCTGAGATTGCAACTGCCCCCTGATGAATACTGATGTAAGAGCTGGTGATAAATCCAAATAATTTGAGTTGATGCTACAGTGAAGTCAACATTTTATTAAAAAAAAAGGTAAATGATGATTTTTCTCGGTGCCTGCTCCAAAGCCAGCTCCCCCCTCCCCTCCACAACTACCACCACCACTGCCAGGGTTGATTCAGGGGAAAGTCATCTCCGGCTCTTCCTGTGTTTCCTGCTGCTTGTAAAGCAAACACAGCACACAGTGATGCGACGCTAAATGACTGCGGTGAACGTCGTGGATGTGAATTAACACACGCTCAGAAGCTTCCTGTGAAAATGATAATGTGGAATGAATTTTTGCGAAGCTGTGAAAAAGGAAAAAAAAAATCAACTAAAAATAGCTTGAAAAGAGTGGGAAAAGCTCAAGAAATCAAGCTATTGTATGATTGTTGACCCACAGCTTTTTGTTCAGGACTTGTGGGGATGCATGCTATTTGTGTCTGTATGAGACAGCTTGTGAGTTGTACTCTGAATAAATACAAAATTAAATCAGGGGGAGAGAGTGATTCAATGATAGCTTTCTTGTTGCTATGGTGACATTTTTCTTGTGTCTTGCTTGTATATTGGACACAGCTCACAAATAAAATCAAGGGAAATATTACTCTGTATCTGCCTCCTGGTTACTGAATGACTAATATGAAATAATGATAAAAATATCGTTCTACATTCATTGATTTTTTACACCATGATCTGCCATTTTAATCTCATTTACTCCATAGTCTTTAAGTGTTTCAAGGGTTTTACAATTGTGCGCAGCATTTTCATGCATCCATTGCCTGGTAAATAACTTCAAACTCCAGATTTCACAGTTTTCTGTCAAAGTGTTTTAGGACAGCTTTGAAAGCTGATGGATTACAGTACAGGTATGTGTACTAACAAGCAGACATGCGAGTAATTACCTATTTGATGGACAACAATTTCAGTAATCACAATGGGCTGAAAGCTCAGGAACTGAAAACCACAAATTATTATTTGGACACAGTAATAACAAACAGATTGCGTTATCTCCTGTTCCACTGTGAACAGATGATTGCACGAGAAGCTCAGACTCTGACCTGTGGGCGCCCGGCAGCCTGTAAGGTCACTGACTGTGTTGATGTGTGTGCCTCCCTGATATAATTATACAGGTGGAGTGTGGACGGGGTCTGAACCCTGTCCATCGAGGCTGTGACAGACAGCTCTATTTATGAGTCCTACTCCATGTGTCAGGACACACACATTACAGTATCTGTGGGAATATACCCAACTGGAAACATGGCCAATCACATCACATCTTTTCAAAGCAGGTATTTCAAAACTTTAAGGGTAATGGGTAATTACATTTAGTCATTAGAGCATGTTGTAATTGGTTAATTATGTTTAAATTTACATCAATATAAATACTATTTAAATTCTCTTTAGCTAAGGGTAATTTGTTGTCACCTCTCCAATAAAGAAAATCTTAAAACAAAAACAACATTGACTTCATGAATATCTTACTTACCGGTATTTCAACTAATTAACCAATATCTTACTGACATTAAGGTGGTGTATGTGCACTGACACATGAGAAACAGTAAAACTGATAATAATTATACTTAGTTGAGCACTGACTTTAAACCTTCCCTTTCAACTTTCAGAATGACAAGTCTACAGAGAGCTGCAGCTCAGAGCAGGTTGTTTCATCTGTGAATGGAGGTAATTCAGGTTAAGGCTGCAGATGCAAAGATTCAATACTGAATAGCTGAATTTGCTTTGAGCGGCTCACCAGACTGCAAATACACTCCCAGGGTCAGTGAAGAGTTTTAGATGTTTGTGTAACTAACTCTGTATATTTCTTTCTGCGTGCTTGTGTGAGCCGCACCTTGAAGGATGAGAGCACGTCCTTGATGCCCATCACGACGTACTCCACCCCAGACTGAGGGCCAGTTAGGGACAGGGTCGACATGGAGCGGTGGAACGCCAGCAGGTAGGGTTGGTGTTTCTGGGACACCTGAAAGCAGCTGTGACAGCGAGGGGACTGACCCCACCAAGAAGCTCAGAGAGAAGTGAGAGGGTCGGCAGAGAGCAGCTGGAAAACAGACTTCTCCTGAGAGTAGACAGCCGCTCGACATCTGTACACATCTGCTGTGATTGTGAATAAAAGATAGAGGGGGAGTGCGCCTTATTAGTCTAGCGAAACTGTGTGGTGCCAAGTATAAAGATTCTGTGATTATGGTGAGGTAGTGGTCTCAGCAGTTGTAGGCAGGGGGAGCTGAAGTGCAACTTCTCAGGGAGCAGCTTTGCTCTGTGTTGCTTTCCTCTTTGACAAGCTGCACAAACACACACATTAAGAACAAAAAGAAAAGATACATAAGGGTGGGTGTGATGGTTCATACTGATTTAGTCTCGTCACACATGTTAATAAGTGTAAAAAAAACAAAAGTTCTGTTATTTTTGTCTGTCAGTTTGTTGGGTTTCTTATGAACAGTGTAGTATAAGCTGTTTGGACAAAGAGTCATTCTCCATGTGTGAAATGACAGAGGAAGTGTAATCTCCACTTTAAGATGGAAATGCAGATTGTGTTTCCATCTTAAACATGCATCCGTAAACTCCACTTGTGTCAGGACATGTTGTTCTACCACTGATGAGGCAGTCCTGAAACCTCTGATGAAACAATACCGACCTGACAGACAGTCTTATAAGTTGCATGCTCCTCTGTTTGTGTAGTAGGTAGGCTACTGAGGTCCACCATCGTACCTGTAGATACAGCAGAGAGGACACACTGAGGAGTGCAGTCAGTGGTGGGAAGTGCTGGTGGGGTCGCCTCGGCGTGCTTCGTCCTCCTTCGTCCTGCAGACAGAAGCTGGACACTAAAACCGACTGTCAAAATCTGACGTCTTCTGAGCCGAGTTGCCCCCTGAGTGGGAGGCAAAGAGGAGGATGGGGCAGCGGGATTGGAGGATCGATGAAGAGCAGAAAATTCATTCTGAGACATGGGCCATATGAGTTGTTACAGTATTGATCTGAGTAGTTTGCATTTGCACCCCACCAACATGGGAGAATGAAAAGGAGAGATGAAAGAAGAACCGTGGATAGTAGAGATTACAGGGGCGTACAGGAAATGGTATAGGGGTAAGAATGTGTGTGTGTGTGTATGTGTGTGTGTGTGTGTTGAACTATTGTCTGAGGTTGTCACAGAAGAGCACCCTGTGACAAAGGGAACACTGGCTGACTTGGCCCTGTCCTGCTGTAGAGGGATGAGAAAACCCTAAAAAGAAGCAGAAGCCACACAACGGAGACCCTATAGTTGATCAACACACACACGCACACACGCACGCACGCACGCATGCACGCACACAGTATTTTTGTGGGTTATTTGAGTTTCTCCTTTGCCAAGGACGGAGCCATTACACATCATTAGTATCCGTTGCACAATTAACTGACCTGAACACTGATGAGCAGGGTCTGGCTGACCCCACACGTCTCCATGGCAACGACCTCCAGCAGAGCAGAGCCACTGTCTGGGCCACTTGTCAGAGGCCCCCGGGAGTCCACAGTGACAAGTCGCGTCCTGTCGTACACTGACACAGAGCGTGGTGCACAGGGCAGATGGTGTCTCTGGTACACAAGACAACAACACACAGTGTGACAAACAGACTCTTGATTTCTGAGCAAAACTCATATTCCACAGCTCAGAGTTATTAAACCTTTAAGCTCCGAGTATCAAGGACACTACAGCAGGTGCTCACTGTTGTAAAACTTTAAACTCAGCGCTCAGTCTTCCAGCTCACCACTTCTTTTTCCATAAAAACACAAACGCACACACACCAGAGACACATACACATGCACATACACGTACACATGCACATGCACATACACACAGAGAATCTATTGAATCTTCAATATGAAGATTAGAAAAACAACTGAAAATGGGATAAAAAATTATTAATGCCAAAATGAGCTGGTGCTAATTGGATTGTAAAAACACCATTTGCAGCACATTCAGTTTAATTGCTTATGTAGTTGTAATGACTTTGAAGACTCTTGGATGATCTATAGCATAATCACCAGGTCATTTACTTTATCTTCCAGCTTCCCTCTCTTTCTATAATTCTGAACTGTCATAGACATACGACAGGATCCTGTTTACTGCGTTGAGCAGAGTCTTTTTGCTCCAGAAAACTTTCTCAAATATGTCGGAATCATTCTAAAGGTATCGACCACAATTAGCTTTTGCTACACGAAGAGACACTAAAGTAAATAAGGACAGAAAAAGTTAGATATTTTGATTTGACAGGTTTTACATGATCCATATCCAGGTAAAGGGAATATTTATGATGAAATATGAGTGTAAGCAGCAGAGGTTTATGGTGTGTCTGACGCATACAAGACACATGTAAAGCATGCACTGTGTGTTTGCATGCACATGGAGACAGGGAGGAACACACACAGCACACACCTCGGCAGGGGTGAGGGTCGGTGTGATGGATGCTATTCCTGAATGGCCGTGAGCATTAACAGCATGGCGACCTGGTAAAAATCACTCATGTCAATTTGTCACAGCTTGAAATGAATCATCCCTTGGTTTGTGATCATGTCCTGCATTAATTATTCTGACCATGCAGCTCAAATAGTCCGTGTGCTGTGAGTGCATCGGCCAGCAGCATGTGTGAAAGAATATTTAGGCAGATGAAGAGGAGTTTGAGGCATTGCTGTGAAGGGAGTGAGGCCGTCATACCTGCACCCTCTTTTGGTCAAACCCATTTAACTGAGGGTCTACACTACTACTACATGACACTGAGAGGGAAATGAGAGGATAAAGGTACAGAAGGACGGTGGGAAGAGACATATATCATTTTCTGGCGTGGCCCTTTTCGGTGGTATAGCTAAATATGAAAAGTACCAAAATATTTGTTCAGCTCATTTAGCAAAGCAGTGATTAAAGCTGTAGAGAGAAATAAGCTGGAGGCAGAAGAATAGCGTGGCAGAGAGAAGATGTAAACACAGGCTGTTCCTACCACTGAGGATGTTTGACGAACTGCTTTGTGTTGGCTAATTAAAGGCTGGCTCCTAATAGAGACGACAGATAACATGTTAGCACTGTTGTCAATAGTTTGCATAGGCTCAGAAAATGTAAATATACAGTATAATCACTGGTCAGACGGCTCTCAGTTATTTTGGATAGCCACGTTGTCACTGAGTGTTTGCATGGAGGCTGCAAATGGATTATTTCTCCTGTCAGAAAAGTTCTGCTGTCAGACAAGTACATTTGATGGGTGTACTTTCATAAACACAAGAAGACAGGTTCTGTATTTGAGCAATAATTTATGAAGGACGTGTAGTACTTGTAAAAATATAAAAATGATGAAATTAAATGACAGAGCACCAATAAACTCTGCAGAGCTCACAGAAATGTCCCAGGGTCAATTTAGCTGCATCCATTCATAAATTGATCCATTCACTCTATTTGTTTATTGGCTATACATACACCCAATCAATCCATCTCAACGTCTGAGAGTTCTGAGATCTATCTGTGCAAGCGTTTAGGGAAGGTAACACAGACACCGACACACTCACAACAGCAGGCAATTTACAGTCTCCGGTCCACCTGACCTACATTCCTGTGGAGGGCGAGACAGAACCAGAGCAGAGCAAAAAGACGGACACAGAGACGTCAGCGACACCAGACAGAGATGCAGACAAATCAAACACAATTACTGTCTATGTAACACAAGTAGCCCAATCTGTGCAATACAATAATATTATCAAGAGGCGAGCACTCATGTTGTTAGTTTTCAAATTAGGAAATCATGATGAAGTGATGGAAATATACTTAAGGCATGTGTATATTCATCCTCTAATCCAATCTAATACTCATTCACCGAGACCGCTAATGGCACTACAGTGGAATATGGGATAGGGATTCACAATGATTTTTTTTTTTCATATTACATCATGCGCCACAAAATCAATTTGACTTGAATGTCCAATTTGTACTATAGTCAAGACTGTTCCTGTTTGAACCGCCCAATCAACAGCTTTCTCTGGGCTCATTAAAAATAAACAGTCGGTGTGAAGGACACACTGATTGCTAATCAACACTTTCACAAATGAATGCATGCGCGTGTGTTTTTGTGACTCCCCTCGCTCGGAATCCTTTCTAGTCCGTATAAGGAAACTCCCCTCTGATACAGACACAGGCGGTTACTATGGAAACCATCATCACTTTTCAGGGAAGCAACTGGGGAGGGATGGAAGGAGGTAGAGAGAGAGGAAGGGGGGGGGGGGGGGGGTTGAGCACAGAGCACAGAGTTCAAATGAATATGAAATTCTGATGTAATTCTCAGTGCGTGTGTATCTGCATGTCCGCTTGTGCTCGTACGTGCGCACGTCTCAGTGTCTGTCTATGGGTGCACGAGAGTGATAAGCAGAAGAAGGTATGACGCTGGCAGCAGGGAGGCGAGATAGAAAAGAGCAGAGGAAATGAAACTAAATGAAGAAACTTGTTGTGCTTCTGGGGTAATGGGATTCAGGGCAGGATTTGGACGGGATGGAGGAGGAGGAGGAGGAGGGACAGAGACAAAGGGCTACAATGCTAAAAATATCTCATTTGAGTCCCACCTGGAGGCTGAAAGCCAGACAAGTAACACTGTTGGCATGCTGCTGACCGCACCTAGGGTCTAATGGGCTGACTGTCTCCACCTGCAGCCTCTCCACATCCTTTCCACCCAGAGGCCAAGACTCAGGACCTCCCTCGTACGTAAGGAGGCGTGGCACAGACAGAGGGCAATGTCTCAGACATAGACACCTTCAAAGAAAGAGAGACACAGTCAGAGAGAAAGAAAATGAGAGCATGAATAGGGAATTGAACATTTCGAATGGCACTGGGCTGTGACAGAGTATAGTATGCAGAGTAGTTACAGGTAGCCGAGTTATGTCAGCGGAAGAGGCAACAGTAGAAGTCCTGTCAGGAGAGGAAGCTCAGCACAGCTCCCCTGTGGCATCATTAAAAAACCCCATCGTCTCTCCCTTCATCCCAATTCAACTGAACAGCCAGAAAAATAGGTCAATTAAAAACCTCTGCTGTTTTACTCCTATGCACAGTCCACATTACTGTAGAAATGTCTATGTGGCCACTCTTCTTAGGTCTTACCAATAAAATTACCCTAACCCTTCAAACAATAAGAGGAATGCAGTGCAGTCTGGGTGTGTTATACTTTAATGCCCAGAAAGCTGACTGCACATTCAAGTAAAGCTTGAATGGACCAGGTATAAGAGCCTGTAATCTGAGCTGTTATAACAACAGACACATTAATAATTGTATCCAGTATCACTAATGGAAACATTATGTCCTTGGTTGTGTATGTGTTCAAGAACTCACTAATTCAATAATGTACCTAATGCAGGCATATGAAACATTAATTGACTAGAAAAGGCTGAAAGCATAAACTTCCAAGCCATTTATGCATCCAACTCCCTATAAGAGTGTACGTTAAATGAAAATGTCTATGTAGGTGTCTGCGAAAGGAAAGGTTGACATAAGTGAGTAATGATGATGTGCTTCCACAACTCTTTGACTTAATGTATGATGCTACAGAGTTGAGGTAAATAAAAATGCTGTGGAGACGCCGGGCAGACAGACATGACCTAACCCCCAAATATCCCAACAAAAACAATGTGTTGTGGTTCACTCACAAACTCTGGATACTGAAACACTGTGCAGCACTGTGCAAAGAGAAGAGTGATATTGTTTCAGTTGTATAACTGCAATGGCACCTTAATTTAAAGTTGGTACAACTATTTACCTCAAGCTTTTCTGAGTAATGGGATTTCAAATTGGGACGTTGCAACAACTTGAACCATAATTAAAATGCTGGAGGTTGAGCAGGTTGTCAAAAGAAGAGAGGGGGAGGGAGAAGGTCTGGTGGTTGAGGGAAAGAGGGAGTGGAGGGTGGAGGTCCCCTGGTGCTGGATGAGGTAAGCAAACTTGTCCCCCTGCCTCCCACCCCCCTCCCCTCCCAACTCCACACAGCCTGGTGTCCCCATGTGCTTTCACATCATCCAACATCATATGGACGGATGAGATAAGACTCAGGACAGTATGAGGAAGTGTAAAAAAAAAAGAAAAAAAAGAAGAAGGGAAAACACAAGATGTCATAGTTCAAGTACAGAGGAACAGGAATCCAAATGCAAACACAGCAATGTCTATTTTTACATCTTACAGTTTGGGAACATGAAGGCCATCCAAGAGAGGAGAACAAATCTGACAGGACTAAGCAGATATACAGCTGACAGCAGGGAGAAGTGGCTGGGATGCACAATATGGCAACCATAACAACATGGTAACTAAGAGTGGGTGAAGTCTATGTACTCTGAGAGTTAATGAATGACAGGTGTGCAGGGAGGGGCAAGGTCAGGTGACTAACAAAGGGTGGGAAACTCTTAGGGCATCTGGCGGCCAGATGCAAAAATTACAATGTCGACAAACTGTTTTATTTAGCTTTTGTATTTACTCTGCATGTGTGTGTTCACTTCTCCGTCCTGTGGTGGTGTATTGAGGGTTAAGTTAAGTGTCCGCTATGCGAACGGCAGCTCCTTTTCCTCTATTATTTTCCCCTTTCATCATCACCATGGCAACATGGCTGTCAGTCCCTGATGAGCTCACAACGCTGCCTCTCCACTTTCACCTGTTCACACACTTCGGCACACACACACATTCATAAAAACACGCAAGCCTTCAGCAAGTGGATGAATTCAGTATAGTACCTCAAATCGCTCTCATTCATACAGAAATAAATGCACACACCACCACACACTCCTCACACACAAACCTCTTGGAGTTGGTATATCTGTCCCTCTGGTTACCATGGCAACAACAGGACACAGGCATAAGAATGAGGAGATCATACATCTTTGCTTCCTGGTGGACTGTGACGGGTGGGGTGGGTCATCTGAAGGGTTTTGCTGTCACGAAAAAGAAAAGGACAGTATACACTGACTAGAGAGTGTGTTTGTGTACCTGTGTTGTTGACATGTGTGCTGCAACGATGCCAAAATGTTGCTGATACCTTACATCTCAACAGCATAATTAGTTTTGTAAGTAGAAGCTTCCAGCAGCGAAAACAGCCCCTGTCATCTCGACACAAAGAAAACTTAGAGACAAGGGACGTAGTCACGATGGGGACAGTCTCCCGCAGACAAAGCCAAGTGACATTTGGGCCAGTGGCCACGCTGACGAGATCACAGCTGACAGGTATACCACATGATCGTGGAGCAGCGCAGGCAGGTGATAATGGTGGCGGACCCCCAGCAACTATCTGTCTGCCTCCTCCTTCCGGTGACAAAGTGCTACATGCACAAAAACATGAATGAGCCGTCCTTGCCAATACAGGAGTAAGGAGTTAGCCCTGGGTTTTGGCAGCTGGAGTCCGCCATGAGCAGCAGGGAACCTGGAGCCGAGGAGAATCTAAGAGAAAAATATACCTTGCTGTGTTTTAGTTGCTCTACAGGTGAGTGGTGATAACCCATCACACCAAGGGTCACATCTACACAGGCAGATAAAGACAAACGAGACAAAGAAAGTTACTATTGTGTGCTTATACTTGGCAGAGCACACAATCTGATGTTCCTAATGGGACTGCATTTATATACCCTCTCATTCATTGACACCCATCCAGGGCAAATAGGCTCCAATGAAAGAAACTAATCAAAGTGTAATTATCAGCTGCAACTGGGGTTCAATTTCTTAATCAGCATATAGCCTGGGATTGACCCACCGGCCTTGTAAGTGATAAGTGGACTTACCTCCTGAGCCACAGCTGCCCATTTCTCAAAGCACACACTTCACTTTGGAAAGGGGTCAGCTGTAAGGCAGGACTTTGTGTTTCATACTAAACGGCTTTAAACCTACAAAAAATGTAGGCTTTGTTCATTCTCCCAATGCACCTCATTTGCATGTATTAAAATGTAAATGAGGTGCATTCTTTCTGGTGTTATACTCTTGGCCATTTCTTCATTCTCCTTTTAGTAAAACATTCCTGCTATAAAATGGTCTCATTATTTTGGCTAAACTCGGCTGAAACGTGGGAAATGAAATGAGAAAATATCTCGATTTCCACTTTGTCAGGTGATCCAATCTCTTCCACTGCATGACTTCGGCTCTCTCTGGGTCCTTTGCTATCCTCGGCTCAAACAGCAATCATAAAAGACGAAATGGATGTCCTGAAAAATGGAGACAGGCTGAGAGACTGGTGAAGAGAAGAGAAGAAGCAGAGAGCATAATGTTGAAACACTGTGTTTGGACATTAACTTGGCTTTAAAATTGTAGAATAGAGTCATGGAAATGCACAAAGTCTGAGAGAGATGATGAAAGCCCAGAGGCAGTGGAGCCTGCCAGTAAATAACAGAGATAACAAGCTCATCACATCTGGGTATGTGCTATGCCCTGGGCAGAGCACTGCCTCAGGCTGCCTGGCTTCCACACCTCTGTTACTCTGTTTTATTTCACCCTGGGCTAAACACACAACAGGCTGGGTTTAATGACGCTTGTTTTATGAAAAAATAAAAATCAATTTGCTCTGTTAAGGAGAGATTGTAAGAATGCTCTAACTGCCTTCATGCTCAAGTAAATTTACTTAATGCTCTGAGAAGATTGGTGTGCTGTCAACTCTGGGATGAGCCTTGGTTTGAACTGTTTGATTTAAAAAAGCGCTGACTGAACTATCCTCAAACAATAAGAAACCTGAATATAAGGAAGGTACTAAACATTGTTATGTTGACCGAGACTCATCGTTCACACCATAAAGTATGTACAATGAGCAATTATTGAAAAGGCTGGAAAGTTTGGAGCATATCGAAGATGGAAAAATGGTGCGCAAATTATATTACATAAGAAACTGACAATAATGTTTTCCCTATCCTGATGGTGAATGTACCCACTGGTAATCGCACAGTATTAAAAAAAAAAAAACATTTACTCTACGAATAATAGATGGACAAATCCTTCACGATCTATTCTACTTACAAAGAACCAGCAAGTGAAAAATTGTCCATATGAACAAAACTCAAGAGACAAGAGAAATCTAACTGCAGCCTGTTTCCATGGCTGCTTATTATGAGCATGATTCACCGCTAAAACTTTACTCCTAAACCACACTGCTAGGCCTGCTATGGTGAGATTATAAACCTAACAAAGGATAACACCCAATTAGAATGAAGAAGCCTGACAAACAATATGCAAATCCTAAAACAAGCAATCTTGTATTGTAAAATACATCTTTCATCTGGCAAACAACACTCCCAGCAACAATTCAAATTAGGGAAAAATGTAAAATAGGACAAGCAATCACTTACTACTCCTGAATGAATGACCTAAAATGTTGTTTGCATGGGCATTTCATACATAATCAGTTAAATAAGGACATAATTGAAAATCAGTTCCATAGCCCCATTAGCCATTGTAGTAGGCTAGATGTAAACACACGTTACAATGGTTGTGTGTTGTCGTTTTTCATAAATTAGATTATTTTGTGGCCCTCAGAGTTCAACTGGATTATTGAATTTTATATTCACTGTTATTGCATTGCCTTAGATGTCAGGTAAAGGTTGTTGGATTACTTTACCTAATCATAACCAATGCATGCTTGATGCAGACATGACATTTTGCCTAACTATAACTTAACCTCAATTAAGATACCAACGTATGTATTTTTGCCTGTCGTGAATACAAGTGCAAAACCCCCCGAATTAACTGAATTTAAATGTGAGTTAGAGACTCTTCATGCCTGTCACCTCTGTGAAGGATATGCACTTCACACCTGCATATTTTTATAGGCCTATTAGCCTATATCATATTTGTATTGCCATAGCTGCGAAGTTGTTGGGGTTTTTTTTTTTTTTTTTTTTTGGGGAGTTAGCCTACTGTTCTTACTTCATGAGCAACGTCATCGACGGATACCACAGGATAGTGTTTTCATGTTCATGTTTTCATTACCTCAAACCGACCATATTAATCTTTTCTAATCTTTGCAGGTGATGAACTGGAATTTTTCACTTTTTGCTTTATTCAACATAATTATGCGATTAAGTTTCAGACAACAAGAAAGAGTAACTCATCCATAACTTAGCCAGGAATTTCACGTCCCATCGTAAAATACAAGCAACTCACTTTATACAGTTTGCTAAACCTAACAACCATTACACGTCGCTGTCCATGGTGCTTTCTCCAAAAATCCTGAGCGTGAGCCAGTGAATGTGATCAACGTCATGACGTTGTCGAATAGCAACAGTTTAGCGGCAATGTCAATATTTCCACGTTGAAAAATATGAATCAAATTAAATGAATTTATATAAAAGAAATGGCTACGATGTAGCCTACAACGTGCATCAAGAAAGGGCTAAATGTTTTGTTTTTCTAAAGATGTCGCAACAAGAACCGACCTGGCATTTAAGCCGAGAAAAGAATAAAATAAATATAAAAAAGTAACAGTTGCACAAGAAAGATTGAAGCTGTAATGTTATAGATATATACTTTATTAATTCTCTCTGATAAAATAAAATTACAAAATAATTTCAACCTCAAACGGCACTTTCCTTGTTCATAATTATTTAACATATCGTTAATACATATATCATAATTGTCATGACGAATGAGAAGAATACTATAGTTTAATAATATTATATATCAGCTATAACTGCGTTTAATCATAATGGTAGAAAAGACTAAGCAATACAAAGCTAGATTTCGTTAACATCATACTGTACAATATTCCAAGCGTATGTAATTCAGTATTCCGGCCACAGCGTGTCGCTATAAGACAGTTTTCGATATTGTCTCCAATGCAAGGGTAGGCTTGTCTCTCCTCCCATCACACCATGGTAATTCCTCTCAGATATACCTCTTTTCTATGTTTTATTTATTTCATGAACAGCTGTTCCTGCATGGCCATTTATCCTTTGTAAGGTTTATTTGTGTTCCCTTGTGTTCCTCCATAGTCCTCCATGATCTGTTTTAAAGCAGTGAAGAGCAGTCCATGTACAGCACTGTAACAAGTCCATGCCCAGATTTTCACAGTTATTCCCTCAGAAATATTGTCAAGATATCTGCAACGCCTCCTGCTATCTTTTGTCCCCAGTGACAGCAGCGTTCCCTGCCTCTTATTGAAGTCCATTTAAGAGAGAGCACTTTGGTTGTCGAGATGTATGTGTGTGTGTGTGTGTGTGTGTGTAAATGTGTGTGGGTGTCTGTTCCTGTGTCTACATGGCAGTTTAAGTGATCGAGCAAGCAGGAGTGTTTGAGTGTATTTCTTTACACAGAATACATTCATGATAACAGTGAGCAGTTTTGGGACTGCAAGCTTGAAAAAAGATGGCAGTAGGTGAGGTCTTCCGCCCCTCATGAAGGGTCAAAGACACAACCATACACTGTGAAAAAATTGTAATCACACCAACTTATAATCACACAGTTAAATCATTGTAGGATTTTTAAAGACAATTAAATTACTAGTGTAAAAATCTATATTTTAGTTACTATAACTTTTTTTTTTCATAAAGTGACAGAAAACATAAAGACTACAGTATATCATTCAATTTGACTCCACCAACTTCAGCCACATGTAAGCAAAGACTAAGCAGATCACTTATTATTATTAATGGGTAAAGTCTGATTTATATCGGTATGCCTCTGGGCAGATAGACTCCAGTAAATGTTTTAATAGCATATAATGAGGAGACTTACTGAATGTGGAGCATTAAATTTGTGCAAAGCTCCGTGTTGTACAGTAGTTGCAATACCATCGTCAAAATAAATCAGCCAGATTGAAATGCCAATTTAATGAATGCTTGTGTTATAATCTAATCGTTCACCCAACCACCATCCCAGTATTAACACACTTGATACAACTAATAATTGTCCATCATCTGAGGTTTACATAAGAAATGTTCACAGAAATTAAACAAAATCTGAGCTCTTTTCAAGTCTCATCTCGGTACAGCAAACCTACAAGTACACTTAAACATCGGTTCAACCAAATCTGTAAATCAGTAAATGCAGTAATAAAGTCCTGTTATAGTCGTTTTATGTTATTTTTCTTTTGTCTGCTGCTGTCTCCTTCATCCCAAATAGACGTTATGATGACTCACGTCCCTCAGTATCATGTCATCCTCTTTCAGCTTGATTTGTGTGGTTCGGTGAACTGTTAACAATTCTCCCAACTGAGTAGTTAAAATGTCACAACTATTCTAAGTCTAAACTACTGCATTAGCTCACACCCACAAACGGTAAAGTCTCTAGGATGAACATTTTTTACAGTGTGACTACATTGCTTGGCAGTGCTCTGTGGAGGTTGACAGTGCATTGAGTGCTTGGCAGTATAGGCTTTAGTATTATCTAATGGGCTGGTGCATTAATTTCTTTGTGTGAGTGGAAATAGGGCCTGCATTGTGAAAGATTGTGTATTTATGTTTGTGCTGTGTTTACTTGTATTGCGTGGATCATGATGAGTCAATACAATTTATATGTGTATGTGTGTGTTTGTGTGTGTGTATGTGTGCAGTGCATTCCACTATTTTTTTTTTTTTTTTTTTAATCGTGGTCGTATTGATCGAACCTTCTGTTAAAGGGATGCTCGTTAACACACAATTAGCATTCAGATAGAAAATACATCATAAGGATAAAAAGTCATGGTCATTAATTCCTGATGAAGGGAGAGAGAGATTGGGAAAGGGGGGAAGGAAAGACAGAGAGAAAGAGAGAAGGAGAGAGAGAGAGAGATACAGAGAATAAAAGGCCTTTTTCAGTAATTGGAGTGGATTCCATTTAGGAGCTCTGAGTTCATATAATTATTCCTCGTTATTTCTCCTCCTCTCTCCTTCCCCCTCCTCATCTTCTCTACCTCCATTTCTCACCCTCCTGACATCCTTCCTCCCCCTCACACCTTTTAGAGTCTCCATTTTAGCTCCATTTTTCTTCTCCTTCCCATCGTCATCGAAAGCGCCCCAAAGTCCCTAACATGTCTCATCATTCATACTGGCCCTCCATCTTAATCCCATTATTTCTCCTCATAGTCCCGTCCTCATCCGTCCCTCATGGCGCGTTACTTTCAGAGGATCACCTCCCATTTTTTCTCCTCCCTCTTTCCTCTCCTTTAGTCTGAAGTGAGAGGACTAACACAGTCCCATCCACCCCCGTCTCTCTCTCTCTCTCTCCCTCCCTGTTTTGTCCCCAGATTTGTTCTCCTGGTCCTCGGAGCTGTCTTCAGCAGCTCGAGGTGCAGGTGTTTGGGTTGGGACTCGCCTCCAGGCTCCCCTCTGGGCTGAGTGGTGGGGGCGAGAGAGGGGAATCCAAGGCCAACGTGGGGATCTGGGGTGGGGTTGGTGCTGGAGCTGTGACCTGGACTGGAGAAACAACTGAAGTTGAGGCAGTGGTTAGAGAAGCTCCTGCAGGGGACAGTGGGACCACAGCACCTCCTCCGCCTCCTCCTCTACCATCCCTTGCATCCCTCTCTCGCAGCAGGTGGACCAAGGCGGCGTGCTGGGCGCTGAGGGTGGCCGAGAGGTGGGCAGGGAGGGCGTTGAAGCCGGCAGTGAGCTGCTCCACCCGCTGCTCCAGAGACAGCATCTGGCGCTCCAAGTCTTCGCTGCGGTCGTTGAGCTCCGACATCAGCTCATACATGACGCTCTGCATCTATGGGAGGAGAAGAGAGGAGAGGAGAGGAGAGGAGAGGAGAGCGGGAGATGACTCAGTGCACACAGAGTACTTTGAAGAAGGGAGACAGATTGCAAATACGTAAACAGGAATATTACAAGGTTAGCTTTATTACAGCTTTTTTAAAGGAAATTATTTCAGATTGAACAAAAACAGACAGTAAAGGGGTTAGAGAGCGGAGTTGAAGTGGAGAGAGGGCAAGCATGAGGCTGGGGGGCAGCGAGCGAGACGCTGAGCAGAAGAAAAAAATGTCTAAGAGGGAGTAGAAGCTGGAACGAAGAAGAGGCTGGAGGGAAGTCTTCATGTGGGTGTTATAATATTGTGAGAAAAGAGAGAATAAGAGACGGCAGAGAGAGAATGAAAGGAAGGCGGCAGAGTGTCCCTGCCTTGCACATCCTGGCCTCCGTAACCATGGTAAACGCACAAGTGGCCAATTGAGATGGAGTTATTGAGATGGTATAATTGCAATATATTTGGTGTTAAAGCTATTGCTCCTTGGAAAGACACAAACCGGCACACCTCACCCGATCTTTTTTCTCAAGTCTCCATCTCATTCCCACTTCTCTGTCTTTTTTTTCACAAACACACACACACACAAACACACTCTCACAAACACGTACACACTCTCACATGCGCGTGTATGTGCTCACATTCTCACTCAGACACCCACATAGTAACAGAAAAACATGAGCACCCCCCTCCCCCGTCTCATTTCCTCCTCGCTCTCTCACTCAGTCATCCCTGTTTCAAGACTTGTTCCCGTTGCTAGGCGACGTAATGCCACTGAAACGGGCAGGTCAGCGTGGAAACGGAGGAATGTTGTGGTACATTTTGAGGGGCAAACGGTTTAAGTTAATGAACTCGTACGACGGTTTTTTGTCTGTGAAGTGTGTGTCCTACATAAATGAAAAGCACAGATAATTGTGTTAGCTGCATGTGTGCGTGTGTGTGTGTGTGTGTGTGTGTCACCTTTGAGAGGTCCACTAGTGTGTTGGCCTGGTCACTGAGTTTCCTCTGCTCCATTTTCACACTGCGTAACCTGCAAACAGATACACACAAGTAGTACACAGGTAAAATACACAAACACATACAAAGTTGAAACTCAGTAAATACACAACGTTCAGTCCAGAGAGCTAATCCCTCCGGGTCTAAACAACAAGACCGTGGAGCGGTCACCTTGCCTACCTCAGCTTCATTTCTACCTGCAGAGTGCCGTCGGACATGAATGGACAAACAGATGGAACACTGTGTACTGTGAAACACTATAATTTAGCGATACAGGTAAAAAACAAACACAGTTTTAATATAGATATGTACTTATATTATTTAATCTAGACTGAAAGCTCTAGAGTAAAGAAATATAAAGTAAACCTTTAGGGGATAAGGCCTATGGGGAAATAGACTATGGGCAATTAAATTGAAAAAATGAAAAATAGAGCAGTTAGATACCATAAAAAAAAATCTGTCTTCAGCCTAATTAAAGATCAGGTCTGGATGACTCTCAAAAGACAATACAATAATTAATTAATGAACTAAAGGCGAAAACTGTGTTTTCATGAAAACAAATCCTTTGGCTTCCCCTTTTATAATGAGGCGCAGGCTGTTTATGAAGCTGCACATCCGGAGCAACCTCCAGGTCTTTGAACCAGAAAATGTACTCATATCCCCACAAAATCAACCTGTTATGTGTTCACAGAATCCGCCTCTCATCCACAGTCTACATGCTTCAGGATTAGCTTTTCTATGTTACAAATTTAAGAGCCTTAGGTCTCTTGACTCTCGCTTTTGAAGACACTTGTTGTTCTCGAGCCTAGACTGAACTGTTCCAGATCAAAGCAGCAGGCAACATTAAAGGGCCACTTAATTTTGATGCCAGACAGAGGATACACAAAAATCTCTTAGCAAAGCAAGACTTTAACAAGGCTTCTCCCACACGTGGCCATTAAACATAACTAAACAATGCTATGGGAGAAATTAATTGCAGTGTGTGATTAAGTTGTTGTATATATTTGTATAATCAACAACACTCTAAAACACAGATATGATGATCAAAGTATCTCTAATAGTACACAATGCACTGATTATCCAGTCCCACAACTGCATTTGCCTGGAGTGAACCTGCCCTTTAGTAGATGATGAATCATTTTGTATGTGTGTATGGGTGCATTTGTGTGTGTCTCTGTGTGTATGTGTGTGTGTAGGGATTCATGCACTTTATCTGATTATCAGCGTTGATTCAACCTGTGGGTGGATAGAAAGTACAGCTGATTTCAAAGGCTACATTAGCTCAGCAGCACTGTTGTGTGCAAGTGCTCTGTGCATGTGACTGTATATATGTGTGTGTGTGTGTGTGCGTGTGTGTATGTTAGGCGGTGTGGCCTCACTGATGTATAGCCTGGAGGAACTTCCGCTGGTGCTTGCGGACCCTGGAGTGGTCGATCTTCTTCATCAGCTTGGTGTGTTTGTAGATTAGCCAAGTCTCCCTCAGCACGTTAGCTGCCGCATTCTTTATCTGCTCCCAGACAATAAAACACAAAAACACATACACACATTAGTGTTAGCAACAGGTAGCCCTTGGCAACTGAAGCAGGCAACAGGTTTGGCCCATCCTTATTCTCTTTCACTTTTTCCCCTCCATCTTGCAACACACACACATGCATACACACAAAATGTAACAAAAACAATACAAAAAACAAAACACTAAACCATCATTCTCCTCTTAAAGGCTGTCCTCATTCTCTGTCTCTCTCTCTACACACCGGCTTGCTTGCCAATGCTTTTCATGCGTGCATAAACAGCTCTCTCCTTAGGGAGATTTGGCACTGAGAACCAACAGGAGTCTCCCTCCCTCACACACTTCTTCCTTCTCTTGGTCTGTCAATGTTGCCACATTACAGTATATCTGAGAGGAACTCAAATGGGCCACCATTATCTTGGCTAGGGGAAAGTAATTCAACACAGTACCCCAACAGTTCATTAAAACCAGAGCTCTTACCATTTAATTATGACAACAAGTGTAAGAAACAATAGCTGCAAGAGTCACTGCTCTTAAACTAGCTGTCACAGGCAATTCCTCAACTCCGCAAAAGAAACGCATTAGAGAAAAAGCCAATGTGATGATGCTCACTTATGGAAAGCCTAGAAGCCATCAGCAGGATTTGTTATCCTCTATTTCAGTGGTCAGAAATTGGCTTCAGATGCTTTTAGTTTGTGCCATCTAAATATGAGATCGCTGTGATTTAATAAAATACACATTCTCAATGTCAGTGTAGGCTTCAGATTCATTTTTGTGGACGATGATCAGGATCCTTCTACATTCACTTATATCCGTATCTGCTCTTGTATGTTTCATGCACTGTATATCTCCATAGGTAGCTATGTAATTACAACACAGGGGTCTGACACCCAGCGCAAAACGCGCGGGTGGATACCATAGAAGGGGAGAAGGGAGAGAGAATCTCTAAGGACATAAATTGAATGAGAGACTTCAAAGAGATGCTGAGCACTGAACAAAGAACAATTATACCCCCGTCTGAGGAGCACAAAAGACCCCAGCAGCTTGGCTAATCAGCACCCATCCACCGCAGTCAAGGACTACTAACACACACATACACGCCTACACATACACACATGCAGACATACACACACTGTTGGCTACAGATGAAGAGAGTAGGAGGCCCTGGGTCTTGCAGATGTGTTTTCAATGACACAGAGGAAGTCAAACCAAAAAGAGCTCATCTGACATGATGTAGGTAATATATACTGTAAGCCCCGTCTAGGAGCTTGAGTCACAGCAGCAAACTTGCAGTCAATCTTAATGACAGCTCAGCATCACAAATGTTATTAATTCTTACCTTTATACAGTGATCTGATGAGGTACTCAAATATCATATGTAAATCTCATGTGAATAAACTCATAAAGATATTCAAGTTTCATTCCCAGGCCATGGTAAATGTGATTTAGAAGTAAATCTAAGGTTGTAGTATGTAAGCCCTACTGTACTATCCCATGTCCCTCTGAGGCTCATCCTCCAGTGTGTATCAACAGGATTAAGAAACTCCCATCCATGTAGCAAAGACAGACACTGACAGAGCTGCGAAGAACCTAAAGAGGCATCGCAATCATGACATGTTGTCAGCGGGCCTTCAGCACTAACGTCAACATCACTGTTAATATCTTGATGGTAGTGTTGAATTTCTTTTTTTTAAAGATAAGTGCGCAACTTATAACCACAACTTTAGACACTGTTGGACAGGATATTTGGAAGCAGTGACGGTGAGTACAGAGTTAATTTGTCTGGATTATGTCTGAACAAAACACAGTTTCTCCAGTTTTAATCACGGGCCAGGTTACTGAAGAGCACATTTAATACCCTTCATATCTACAGGCCCATTGGTAAATTGATATGTCAAATCCTATTTATCCATTGATTAATCACTGCAGGGTGAGGAAAACATGATGGATGATGGCATGTTGTGTCTGTCAGGCCGGCTCACTAGTGTAAGGTTTCACACAAACTTCCAACATCTGTCCAGCTGTGCACAGTGAGCTTGTTACACCTCTCCAGGCCATCTAATTAGACGACGCTCGAGCTTCACCCTTCATTTAAATCCTCCAAAGTGCTTCACATGTAAATAACACGGAGCGATGAAACCAGACTGTTTGTATTTTACAGTTAATTCCCCTGCACCACACTCTTTATTTTACTTCCACTTTCCTCCCGGGAGTTCGTGTAGAAACTGAGGCAAGGATGGCGAACTCCATTAACAGAAATAAAAGCCTCTACATGGACTGCTAAGAATACTCCACGAGAAACCAAACGACAGCAGCAGCAACCATCCCTGTACCATATGGCCTGTACTTGTGCAACCATGTTGGTGCCATATGGCTGGTTTGGGTCAAAGAGCTGTTCTGGCTGCTCCCCTACATGCACACCTTATGGCAGGTACATGTGAAATCTGTTAGGACAAGGGGTTTCCACATCTCAGCATGTTGAGCAGTTGATGACATATTGTTGAGAACAAATCAATCAGTACAAACAGAAATATTTTAACAGGTCATTACAGACCTTAGATACTACGACTAATTATGACAGCAATGCATTAAACTTCCTTTTCAAATGAATAAACATACAGTATATAAATGTTGACATCATAGGTTACAAAATAAGGACGATGTCTGAAATGTTAATCTGAAAATTAATCTAAAAAAAGAAGCATGGATTATTTTTGCTTCGTTTTTCACAGGGGTGGATGTTTATCTAACATCAGAGGATAAGCCGAGGCGCCTGACCCTCCCAGCCTAACGACCTGTGTATGCAATTAGTAATTATGCTCTGTGGTGCTAGAGATACAATGGTGCTTTCTAGAAGAGCAGAAAACACAAACAAACAGGCCAATTACCTTGGCAACAACCTCTCACCTCAACCATGTGTCATGGCTTCGCGCAGCCTTACCTGTTATGGCATGGTGCCAAAAGGGAAGAGGCAAGTATGACACACACGCACAGACACACACAGACATGGTCACATATCCATAAAAGGACACAAACACAAGAAAAAGAAAATCACCGTACTAATGTCTATAGAAAAAGCTGAGGGTTTCACTCAAGGATCAAACACATTAATGAGGATTCACTGAACATTTCTTAGAATTTAAATAATAATCGGCTTCCACTGGTGCTTTTATACATATTTTGTCTCCTGAATAAGGGTATTCGCTACACAACACCCACAGCACACCATGGAGAATCCTCCTGAATTCAGACACTGCTCCATTAAGGGGAAGAGTACACTCTGGTTCAATTGGTAACAAGTGAAAAACATCTGAGACATGTGTAAATGCAGCCATTGTGTGTCAAATTAATTTTTGTCACCGTCACAATACGTCTACACTAATAAGGATCCATCGGGTTCCAGTGTGTGAATTAAAAGGCTTTCAGAAGAGGAGTTATTTTTACTGTGTGGAGTGAAAGCTAGCTGAGGAGAAATCTTCGGGGGTTAGATTGCTCCCATTTGGCTGGTGGTGTAAATATTGGAAGGCATTGCAGCACCTCCTCCTTGGCCAGAGCCCAGAGTGCACTCTGAATAATCAGAGAGGGCGCAGCTCTGAATATGCCACAGGGACTTCTGAAAGTGCTCAGAATTAACCAATGGCCGAGCGTGGCGGCAGAATACGCATTCAGAGTGCAAATTTATAGGACGACCTGATGTTTTCAACTCTTGTGACACAATTTAAAACACTTGAAATAAAAGCACTGACCTCAAAAACGGGCATATTCGCAGTCAACGGGCTTACTGCTTCAATGAGAGGCGTTTAATTGACATCGCAGTGCCATCAAAAGGAAGGAGACACCACTACACTGCACTGACTTTGCGCCTACAGTAAGCATGTCCTGCTTTTTCAGTGCTGAGAGTGCTCAGTGAATGTGTGGCCCAATATTCTGGCCAGATGGACTTCCAGCAGTGCTCTGAATTAACCAGTAACTCTGCATGGAGCCACAGTAAACTGCAACCAGAGTGCCAGCCTTCTTTTTTTAAACACACCTCTAACACTGCATCAAGACAACACGCGCTGGCATCAAACATGAGCAATTAAACCTCACACACATGGTTGACTTATAGGGGCTATGTTAACTGTTATTTAATTAACATCCGTGTTAATCCTATCAAAGCGAGAGGAACACTGCACTTCAGTGAACTCTGCATGAAAATTAACCCTGGGCACTGAACTTTGAAACGATGTCTTTAAAGCGCATCATCCGACGCTGATAAGGTTATTAGGTCTGCACCACTCAGGGATTCAGGATTTTAGGATTTCAGGACTTCAGTCTTGTCAGATGTGTCTGAAAATGTGATCTAAGGATGAAAGTGGAGAAGACTCAAATGATAACATTTTGAAGTATGTTGAAGTATGTGTCAAGCAGTGTCAAATTACCACACATGTTTGGACTACAAATAATCAGTGTGGTACAGGGATGACTGAGGAAAAGTTTATACTGCTGCACACTTTAGAAGTTAGTTTACGTGCAGATTTATGGTCGAGCCCTGCATTGTGTAGGTGCCTGTGGACAACAACACTCACCTCTTTTGCTCTTTTTTTTAACACAAAAGATAAGATAAGATACTAGAAACACAGTCCACTGGCTAACAGCTTCACTGATTGGCATTTAAATGACATTCTTCTTCAAAGGGAAGGAAACACCATTTCACTGAAGTGGAAAATCAGTGTTTGTGTGTGTGTGTGGTTTTCTGTCTCTTCGTGTGCATGCGCGCACATATGATGATGGCAGGATGTAGATAGAGTCTGTCGTTGCATTATTCATTATAAAGCCTTGAGTGATTGTATTCTTTTGTTACGATGATATGGCAGAGAATGGCCCCAGCCATGTAAATCAATGTACATACAACGGCTTCAACCATTGGTCTCATTCAGTAATAGAGGGCAGGAGACAATTACCTCTGCATAAACCAGAGACCCTTTGAAGGAAATGTCACCAAGCAGCACGGTGTTGAATGAAAGTGCTGAATGGCACTTACCTTACTTGATGGCTGTCAGTGATAGGATTGTGTTTTCATAAATTGGGGAACAAATTCATGGAAAAAATGTATGGTATGAACTTTTTCCTCTATTCAAGGGTTCATAGCATTTAAAGAGCATCAGTCTCATCTATAGATACATATTGTATATTTAATGACTTACTGTAAAGCGATATAATAAATGTTTAAAGGGCATGATGTGGATTTCTAGCATCCCAGTGATTCCCACAGGGTCAATGGCAAGGTTTGAAAAATTAAATAAAAAAGCTGATTGGATTTGTAATATACGTATAAATACGTTTATTTAACAGTAAAATAAAGTTAGTGTGGGGCTGGAATATTAAGTGTATTTACAGTCACAATAACCATCTATGATGGCAGTAAATTTTAATTTTTACAAAATATCCAGTTAACTAATATGAAAAAAAGTAATCAGCTGAATCTGTAGCAAGGTAACACTTGTTTCTAGTAAAAGTTGTTGCTGAGATATTTCAGTTTGGAACACAGTGGTCAATGGACACCATTACAGACCCATATTGCAAATATGGCTTAAGAAATAAGAATTCAAAGATCATTATATCTCATACAAAATTTTTTTATTACTTTGGTATTGATAGTGTTAAATAATATCTATTTGAATTGGTTTGTATTTCAGACAGAAACACTGGGAACAACAGGTTTCGATGGTCAGCCGAATCCCAGATTGATGCATATGGAAATGCAAACTGAAAAACCCACATGCACACATATGGTCAGAGGCGTTATGCCTTGTGAAAACACACCCTGCTGACCTAGCTGGGGTTTGCAGGAAGATGAGGTGAGAGCATGGCTCCAATAGAGACAGAGTGATCTGGCTCCTCTGTCGATACTTTATCAACACTGAAATTATTGATCACCCAACCCCGTTCAGTCACCCAGATATCCTGCTGCCATAATGTACCCTACATATTTGATATGGGAGCTATTTTTAAAACTTGGGTCTTTCAACTGTATGAAAAATTGAAAAGAACTGGAGGAGGGAGGGAGTGAGAGAGAGAGATGGAGGGAAGGAGAAGGGGACGTGGCGAAGAAAAGAAGGAGGGGAAAAAGAAGAAGAGGAGAGAAGGTGACAGAAAGAGAGAGAGAAAGGGATTTACTGTAAAAGAGACAAATGTCAGAGAGGAGGGGAGGTGGGAGAGAGGAGGGATGGCCAAGCGGGAGGAAAAGGACTGGAGACAGAAAGAAAGAGGGAGACTGTAAATGAGGGAACAAGACCAGGGAGAGCGAGAAAGAGATGACCTTTTATTGCCTTCACTCACTCAAATAACATATCACTCTGTCACAACAAAACTGGGTGACACTGTGATGTGGTAGTTGGGGAGGGGAAGTGAAAGGACAAGACATTTAGCTGGTCTCTAAACCACCTCATCTCCAACCACAAAGAAATCCTAAAATGTGATGTAAAAGGGCGCTCAGATGGAAAAACTGTACTTTATCAAATGACAGCTCTGTTGGAGGCCCAGATGCAGCACTTTCTTCTACAAAGTATATGGTTGGTTTATTTCTACAAGTACACACTCATTCACACCACCGACACCACACAAACCTACACACCCGCTTGGTGAGTTGCGTGTCCATCATGAAGTTGTGTACGTGTTTCTCGGCCTTGGTCAGCTCCAGCTTCCTGGCTACCACGGCAACCACCAGAGCCGTACAGCCAGCACCCTGAGAGAAGGAGGGAGGGAGGGAGGGAGGGAGAGGGAAGAAGACGAGAGAAGAGAGCACTGAGTCAGTCAGTACAGAGGAGGAATTGGTAAATCGGTGGCTTTTGGCCGCGGAATTAGCCCAGATGATTGAAGGGAGCGAGGACAAATATGAGGAAGGGAGCCGCGCGACAGAAGGAGAAGTGGAAGGGAGAGAGGAGAGGATTAGGAGGGATAGCTCCGTTCCAGAGCCACATTTCCTCGTGTTAAGAGGCGAGCCAAGTCTATTTTCACTTCCAATCCATCTGGTGTGAGATCCCTTCTATATTGCCTCTATATGTAGCTGAAGATTATTCCCCTTATAGATACAAAAACAGACCAAAGATTGACACTACCTAATTTCCTTTAATTACGCGGTGTCAGTCTTCCTCATGTCATCGGAGGTTTGAGGCCTGCAGTTGGTGTAAAAGTGTTAAACACAGACCGGCTGTATCATCTGCTTTCAGCTTGACCCACATGAGACATATGGCAAATTCATTTGGGAGAGAGTGACAGTAGTCTCTCAACCAGAAAGACATGCTTGAGAGGAGAAGAGGAGCAGGAACATGGGGAGGAAGGCAGACTTAATTAACTTTCAGATTAGACGCTGTTTTCAATGGGGCTGTTGAGCGCTCACAGGTTCCTCTGAAGGGGCAGGCACCGAGAGGAAAAGAAAAAAAGGAGGAAGAGAAGAAAAGATAAAGAGAGGGAAGAGCTATGAGTAAATATAAATGGGGAATGAAGGAAACGTGGAGGGAGGGATGAGTGCGGGAGTCGAGGGTGTGTGTGCGCCTGGAACGGGAGGAGAAGGAGATGGAGGAGAAGGCAATGTTAATGAGGTCACATATCTGATAAGTAATGAATTAAGAGTGTTTAATGAAAATGTATGAGTGCTCTTCCTGCTTGTGAGTTCGTGCAACTCACAGTGGGAGAGCAAAGGGAAAGATATAAGGAGAGAAACACTGTGAGTTAAGAGAGCGAGAGCGAGAGCGAAGGAGCATGCAACATTTTGAAGCATGTAGGAAATAGCCAAGACTTCATCGCGCACACTCTTGAACGATAAGACAGGTTTGCCAAAAATAACTTTGGCTGGGTTCAGTAAAATGTAACGCACAAACAGGCATTAGTGCCCACATCTATACACTCACCACTCTATTTGTGTTTATTCAAAAACTATGAATAAAATATGATGAGAGCCGATGGTAAACCCTTCGAACATTCATACATGTTTGTACTTTAGGGAGAGGAGACCTCTGTGAACTGCTACACAACAGCAACAACATGTGCGGTGCCTCGTGCATGTGCCTAGCTGTGTGTGCGTGTGTGTTCAAAATTGTCCTCTTCGGTCAGAAACAGCAGGGTGCTGATAGGTTTGTCAAGGTAGGCTTTGTGTGTGTATGTACACACATGTGCCAGGGATTGTGTGATTACGCATGTGTGTGCGTTTGAGAGTTTGTTTGTGTATCCGCCTGCCTCCATTTGATTCCTGCAGGGCTTCCACAAAGTGACACGGCTGATGATGGCTGTGCTGCTGTGATTTGTTTCATACGCCTGGGTGTTTCCCTCGCTCCCTCCACTTCAGCGCAGCCATCTACCTAGCTGTCGGAAAGAGGGGGAATCACCTATATCTGTGATTCTGTGTTATATCCGCACACCGCTAAAAAACTCTTATCCTCATGCAAAAGAGCAGGGAGGAAAACAGTTTTCAACCAGGTAAGCAAGAATATGTAAAGGAGAAGCAAGGGAAGATGTTCTGCATAAAAAACATTCCTCTGCTCAATTAGTGTGCACAAAACAAGCACTTACAGGCACAAAGAGCATAAAAAGGTTTGAAATGGAAGCTACTCTGCATTTCTTTAAACCCGACAAGTGATCCGCAAGGTAACTTTAAACCCCTCATTTAGCATTTATAAACAGTCCATAACATATAAATAACAATAGCTGCACATAGATATACAGCAATGGCAACTTAAGGGAGTATTTTCCAACAATTCACACTTCTCCAAAAAAACATATTTTATATGATCATAGCAGCAATTCTTTACCATACTGTCATCTGTTTATACAGCAGGCTCCACTTATAGGGGTTGTTTTGGCTGTTGACAACTACATTAATCAATGATTATATATGTGTGCAACCATATTGTATTGTGTTATCAACCACTGATTACATGTTTATATACCAATTATAACTGCTAAGTAGTCGCTGTTACCATTCATAACAAAATGCATGAATGAAGATATAAGTATGCAAATACACATATGCACACACATGAATTGCAACATATGATGTGGTTTATATTAGACAACATGCAACCTCTGTGTATTTAAACATTGAAGTCTACCCCACCACAATCTACCTACCCACACAGACACATGAAAGCACGCACATACACACAAACACCTGGCACACCCCCAGGTAGCCTCGGGGCAGTGGTATAATCCAACACAGTTGGCCTTCATGTGTTGTCATAGTAACAACAGGGAGAATTTCTCCTATAGAAACCTAATTACAGGATTTCTCAACAAAGAAAAAAAAATCATATCCTGTTGTGTGCCCTCGGCCTGTCACCCCTGTACCCCTCTCCCCTTTTTAAAAATCTTCTTTTTACTTCACGTCCAGCCACTTTCCCACGACCTGATGTGCTTACTCTCCCTCCCGTACGAGCCTCACCTTTATACCTGCAGCTCCTTCTCTGATGATCAACGAAAATAAACCACTCTGAACACTCTGAAGAGTCCAGAGAGAGTGTGTTTGTGTGTGTGACAGGGGAGGAGAGCGTGTGTGGGAGTCATACTTAGAGTGTATGTCAAGCTCTCTGTCAGCGTTTGTGTGGAGGATGCAGTCTGTAGCAGTGGGCTTGGGACGACCGTGTATCCACCCCCTGTTTTGTGTCTTTGTGTGTGTGTCTGTGTTAACATTTCAATAGGAGTTGCACTCTAAACACTTGATTGGATGATTCACTCGGAAAATTGGGGGTTTATGTGTGTGTCTTTGTGAAAGTGTGCATTTATTCACACTAATACAGTTGAGAAAGTAGGTGAGCTGGCAGATGCAGAGAGGCTGGACAGACACGGTGAAGATGAAAGAAAACACGTGTAGGCTAGGTTTTGGGAGTTTTAGGGGAAGTTATAAGTAACTAGTCCAACATCCAGCAGTCATGAATAATCTGACTTCAGTATTGAGCCATGGTTAGTGCTGCTTGACTCTGTGTGAATGTAATACAGGAGATTATTGATAATACAAATGCTTTTTTTTTTTTTTACCAGCCCATGTCTTATTTTTTTGAACAGACTAACAGACTTCAGAAATTCTGCTTTTACAATCACACAGCCAGTGGTCACATTATAACATCTTAAATTGCAACAGTTTTAGTGCTTTGGATCTGTAAGTGCGGAGCTGCTCTTTCTTTGTATGCACACACTACCTTTATTTTTCATTTATTTTAAAAGCTCAGCTCTGAAACTGAAATTCCTTCTGTGGCTCAAAGCTTATGAGCAATGACTACCTCTGTATTTAAAACATAAAAAGGACAAAAAATGCATTCCTGCCATTATTCATGTAATGAAAAATTCAAAGGCTCCCTCTCTTTCGTGAATGAATGCCACTTTGACAAATTGATAATGTGGTGCTTTTGTGAGCATTGCACAAGTCTGTAATTCAGGAAAGTAATATAATTATGTAATTTGTAAAAAAAAAAAAAAAGAAAAAAAAAAAAAGAAAAAAGAAAAAAGACCCCCTGCAACATCCAAAGCTCAGGTGAGCACCCACTCTGTAGTAATTTCAGCTTTTTATCTGCACACTTGTCCTCCATTACTCACTGTTCTCTCCCCTTTGGCAACATAAAACATGTGGCACACAGTGTCCTATGAGTTAAGCATTCCCAGGTAACATGTTATTTTTGAGTCGTGTTTTTTCTTTTGTGACCTTCAACAAAAGCCAGCATACTTATTAGCAAATTTAATTTAGGATTACTTGACATTTAGCAGTAGTGCTATTAAAAAGTCTAATTTCTTGCATTTGAAAAGACTAATTGCCCCCAATCATTCAGAGTGGTATTAAAATGATAGCATGGGAAAAGATGGGGAGTGTCTACATTTGTTTCACTAAATGAGTCCACCAAATTCTCAAAGACGTGTGCTTTAAACAAAAAGAAGCTTGAAGCGAGAGGGATGAAGATGAAGAAAGACTGATGTCAAAGTGGTGACAGAAAGTGACAAAGACAAAAGCGAAGACGAAACAGTTTGAGGAGGGAGGAACACCTGGGAAGTGAAGCAAATAGAGGAGCAGTCGGCAGCTTAAACACTGATGCTAACAGATGGAGGGTAGATAGAAAATAGAAATAAACACATGGCCTCGGGGAAGGAGAGACGGACAGAGAGGAAAAAAAGAGAAAAAGAGGGATAAATAGAAAGAGAGACAGAAAGAGAGATAAGTAGATAGTGGTAGAGAAAGACAATGAAGGACAGAGAGGAAAAAGAGAGAAACTGTAAGAGTGGGAGGACATGGCACACTGAAAGGTGGGACCTTCATTATGCAATGAGGACAGACAAAGGAATAACACGCATAGACAAACACACACACACACACACACACACACACACACACACACACACACACACACACACACACACACACACACACACACACACACACACACACACACACACACACACACACACACACACACACACACACAATCACAAAACCACTAATGTGCTCTTGTTTGCACGCCTACACACCCAAAACACACAGAAGCACAGATGCAGGCTAATTCAGAGAGGATTGCCCAAATTTCACAAATGGCAGAATTTCTCTCACGAATGACAGCATGCTCTCTAATCTGCTGACCTTTGAACGAGGCAAGGACAACGCCACGGGGAGGGAACGATAGAGAAAAGATGACAGAGAGGGAGGAAGGGTACTGACCATGATTCCTGTGAGCAGACAGACTCCTTTGCCACAGTAGGTGTGGGGAACCATGTCTCCATAGCCGATGGACAAAAAAGTGATGGAGATAAGCCACATGGCTCCCAGGAAGTTACTGGTCACATCCTGGGCATCATGATACCTAAAGGCAAACATGTTCAGAAGATAAAGTCAGTCGATAGTAAAAGATATGAAGAAGAATAATAACAATAAAAAAAACATAACGGGCCCACTGGTCCTGTCTGCAAATGTGGGTGTCAGACCTTATAAACGTGTCGTGCAATTTTGCATGACACAGAACATAACACATAACTGCAGCTCTTGCCTCCATCATTTCTGCCCTACGCACAACACTGTTACCATAGCAACCAAACCTGGTGCAGATTTGAAATAAAGTTGTTTTCTCAAAAAAACAAAAAAAACAAACCGAATTCAACAGACAAACAAAACAGACAAATTTTAGCCCTACATAGATGTTAGTGATAGACATATTTGCTCTGAGCTGCTCTCCTGTCTGAGGGGACACGCTCTCCAAATTCTCAAATTTGCACCTTGTTTGAAGCGCTTTAATTGAATTTTATGTGTGTTTTTTTCCCTTTGTTAATTTGGTTTGCAGAGGAAATGTCAATTAAAACCGAATGTGGACCCAACAACGGCTTCCCAGCAGCCAGGCAATGATGCATTCAACCAAGCTTATTAGACATTTCCCCCATATTTCCTTGATTGTCTCCAAAAGCATTTACAGACATCAAAGGGGATGGTCACGTATTTACTTTTCACTCGCTGCTGATGAAAGTTACGTAACTCATTATATCTGTTTATTAGCCTTTCTTGGTACTTGGTTTACTGTATTACAGTCTTCCTCAGTAACAGGGAAAAAGATCTGTCAGTGCACTATTTCATTTTGAGCATCTGCCTTGGCTGATAAAAAAACACAGCCATATGGTTACAGCAGATAAGTATTTAACTATAAGTATAATATGGACCCACTTAAGTGTGATTAAAGCTATGTTATATTATGTTATCATCAGTAGAAGGGCAATGCTCAGCTGCTGACAAATAGACTATTCATAGGAGGATGTGAGGTAAGGAGGGTAAAGTATTCACTGTTACACTGATATTATTCTTCATTTCTTTAGTCAGATGAAATGGACCAGCAAAGTAACAACTCCATCACTTGGATCAAATAAAGTGTACAACTGGTGTAAAGCCTCATAAACTGAAGTCTAATGACGGATTATGTTGCACATGTCCCAGATTATATTCCCTGCCAATTGAATTTAATTGCTCGGTTGAAATCGTCATCCAATCACAGCCCAACACTGTATCTGTAGCACACGCACGTATGCACACAAAATACACACACAAAACCAAATGGATCAGCTTTGTTACTGACCTCTCACACACTCGTACGGTCCAGGCAGCAATGATCCACAGAGAGATGCTGAAGACCAGCAGCACCGTCCCGGGGCAGATAGTCATGAGGGTTTTCATTACAAACCGTGTGTTAAAATGCACCTGAAATACATTTACATAAACACACAAAGACATACTCAGTACAGAAAAGTAAAAAAATCCCACTGTAATAGAAATTTTTAAAGGGTAAATGTTGTGCAGCTCGCCGTTTCCCACACGCACACTTGATGTTTCACTAATTAGTCTTCAGAGTAGCTTCTGATAGTGACCGCTCTCAGAGAATCTCCACTGTAATTGGAGTCCAGATTGGGGCTCGCCCTCTGACTCAGGTCAAGTTCTACACTGTCGTAAAGTAATTGGCCTGTTTTAGTGAAGTTTTTTGTTTAATGTGTGTTTCATTTCTCAATAAGAGGCCGACCGACAACTTCAGGCAAATGGATCATCTGAGAGCAGCGGTTTAGCCCTGGAAGGGTTAAGCAGCTGATAATTGAGTTGTCATGTCATAGCTGCACTTCAATGGCAACTTCACCTCCTCTCTCCGTCACTGTAGCCTGAGGGTCAGAATAGTGTCGTTGCACATACGCTCCCAAACCGCTAAATTACTCAAATCTACCCCATCTCTCCTGCTGTCCTTGCTCCTCGTCGTTTACATATTTCCAACACACGCTGCATCTCCACTTCCTGATTTTACGGCAGTGTTTCTCGTTATAAGTCATTACAAAACTGGCACCAATCATTTACTGCATGGCTTGTACATGTCTCTCCGCACTCATATCGCAATCTCATTCTAGTCCTTTGTTTTCATGCCCCATTTGAGCCGTATGCAATATCTTGTTCCCATTTCATGCTCCCATCTCATATTGTATTATGAAAGATCCACCATAGCTTACATCTAAGTCTCTATGCAGGGTGATAACAAAAGGGGGAGGAAGGGTATTTGAACTGGTAGATGAAAAGGAACAGGGATACTAGGAGGCTGGAGAGCTAGGAAAGACTTGAGATAGTTAGAGAGATAGAGGGCAGGGATGAAAGGGACAGCATGGACACAGATTTAATTCAGAGGAGAGAGCTCTTGACCTTACAACTGCCTCACATCTTCCCTGCTAAACCTTTTACAGCCACACTCTTGGATGTATACTGCACAGACATACACCTGCGAGCACAAAAGCCTGCTGACCTTATTTAGGGCACCTATACTCCTGGAGGAGGCGTCGGTGAAGAGTTTACTGTGCAGAAGCATGACTCTGGCGATGAGGTAAAGGCGCAGGAACATCGGGACGCTCAGCACCATGTCCAGGTCGGCCTCAGCCTGCGACGGCGCGTACGAGAAGGCCAGCCGCGCCCGCCACTGAAACTTAAAGTCCCCGGGCACTGGATGCACCGCAGACACCAGCAGCTCCAGCGCGATCAGCAGAACCCTCTCCATCGTCATGGCGATGCGCCAGTCGTCCGCTCCGTTGTCGATGACAAACAGCTGCGGTGACAGGAAGGACATGAGAGAGAGAGTTAAGAGGAGTTACACTTGTTTCAAAGCAGCGCTGCGCTAAGTTCTCATCACGATCCACTGCTGGCACAGTCCACTCATCAGTACAGCTGACTGATCTGATGATTAAAGGAACCAGAGGCAATTTAGAGTAAATGTCTCTTTTCTGAGATGAAAAACACCATCCATCTAATCAGTTATCCATTCAGAGTCCTTACAGTACTTTGGCTCATTTTCATCTAACCTACAACTCTTGTCTTGCTAAAATTAAACCACAGATGCCAAGTCATCAGAAGCTGATGCTCTTGAGTAAAATAAACCCTAATAACGACAGTCACAATATGTTTTATCTAAAAGAAAACACAACATCAGTATCACTGTCAGGCTCAAGTAAACACTCCTAACAATGTTACTTTAATTGCAGTTTTACCCCTTTGTATGTTGACATTTTGTAGTTTGTAATTGCTGTGGTTACTCTTGATATTGTCGCCAAAGCCTCTGTTATAAGGAAGTGGTAAGAGCAGGTTTCATTACAGTGGCCCTCCTCCAGACTGTGCCGACAGGGGGAACAAGGGGTGGGGGGCGGGGGTTGGAGGTGGGGTTGATGAGAGGGTGAGAAGGCGGTGGAAAAAGATGGATGAAGAGGAGAGGAAATGAAGAGATAAAGATAGGAGCGGGGATCTAACAGGGAAAGGAGGACACTGCAAAGAAAAAAGAAAGTTTCTAGCACTGAGAACTTGTTTCTGGATTTTTCTGGAGATGTATCGGTAAACAAAACACAGAAATCAGGAGAAATTACACAGCAGAGTTGGTGTGTATTGAAAACTAGTTGTAACCTTGTAGTGTAATGTGGCCATGTACGCTTTCATTTTGAAAACCATATCAGCACAGGACCTGAACAAAAAAAAAGTGGAAAGTGGAAGAGAGAGGGAAGCTGAAAACACCGACTATAAAGAAAGGCCGGGGCACAGACAGAGAAATAAGGAACTCCCTGCTGTAGGCTAAAACAGCCAAGTTTACCAGATGCTGTACTGCCTCCAGTAACAGGCAGCAGCACTAACAATTGCTCTTTACCACATGATTCATCTCTAGGGCTTTTAGCCCCACACAAACATTTATTTAGGAAAACATAACAAATACAGTAACGGGTCAAAGTGAGCATGGTAGCCGGCCACTCAGGGTCGTGGCCAAACCGTCACCATCATGATGGAGTGGACCCAACTCCCTCAATCACCTACGGACACACACTGCACATAGTTCATCGTTATCTATATATGTAGCTCAGCAGGATGTATGTTTCCCCTGTGTTGCTGTTGTAACATGTACACATGCAACCAACATGTGTACATACACACACACAGAAACAGTATGTGGCCTGCACACATGCCTGAGTCATTGTGTAAGCTATCAATTGAACCAAGGGTCAAACGCTGGCTGTAGTCTTTAATGATTTCTGTGTGTGTGTGTGTGTGTGTGTACTGTACTTGTGTGTATTTGTGTATGCCTGAGTGAGTTTGAGAGAGTGTGCAGACCCAGCCTCATCATGGTGACTGTTGCCAAGGCGACAACATCAAAGAGCAGCCAAGCTTAATTAGGATCCCCAGCGAGAGAGAGAGAAACAGAGAAAGAGAGAGAGAGAGAGAAAGAGGTGAGGAGAGAGAGAGTCAAAACGGTAGAGAAGCAGCTAGAGACGAGGCAAGACGAAAGAAAAAAGGAGATACGGGAGGAAAGAGGGAGAGGTGTGTGTGACAGCCAGTGAAGAGCTACAGAGAGGAAACACAGGTTGTCGAACACTCATGTTCTCTGCAGAGACGTGTACAGGTTTATGTGTGTGGGAGTGTATATGTGCTCGCAGTTTGTGGACAAAAATCTGTTCTCACTGTCACATTATGGGACATACCTCCTGTTTGAGGACAAAAAGCTGGTTGCCAGAAGGTAAACTATTGAAATTCAGGACTAAAACTAGTTTTTCACTTTAAATGAGAGTTGGGTTCAGAAGTGCAGCATGTATAGTTATGGTAGAGGCTGGGATAAGTCTCCAGGGAACCAATGCAGCTCAGTGCAATGTCCTCCTATACAGTAAGAGGCAAAATACAAATCTGTATGTGTGCGTGTGAGTGTTTGTTGAGTAGGGCGATTAAACTTCATGTATATTCATTCACATTTTCAGGACATCGCTTTTTGTCTGCAAATCGTTCATTCATTTCTCCCTGAGTGTGTGTGTGTGTGTGTGTGTGTGAGATAGAGTCGCTCCATCAGCCCTGCCTCTGTCTCCGTCTACCTCGCAGTTTTTTCCTCCTTCTAACATCCCTCACTCCCCTTCCTTCTCTTTCTCTGAATGACATCTCTCCAAATCAAAACGGAGGTGATCCAGTTTCTTGCCACTGGAGGAAATGAGCGCCTCTCCCTTCCTCTTCCCTCCGCCCTCCCCTCCTGTCCTGTCCTCCCTCGCGCTCCTGCTGTCGGTCTTTTCCTGGCTAAATCGCCATGAGGAAGGGATAAATAATTAAATTCCATTAGGAAAGTAATCTGTCAATGAGAGTGAGTGAGTGCCACTGCCCCTGCATGACCAGGACAGAGGGAGGGAAAGAGGGCGCAGGAGAGGGGGTGTTGGGAAGAGGGAAAGATGGGATTGTCTATGTGTGTGTTTCAATGTGCGTGTGTGTGAGAGAGAAACGCCCCATCAACTGTATAAAGAGGGAAACAGCAAGTAAGGTCAGGGAACATCAAAGCTAAACAAACTCAGACACAAAGAACAAGCCCATAGGGAAACATGAATAAGATCACAGAGAAAAAAAAATAGTGCCCTCTGTTATTTTCTTAATTTTAACAAAACGTGGCATCGCAGGGCAGAGGGCAAGGGACGAGGAAAGTGGAGAGAAAGCAGACAGGACAGAAGGAGGGCAAACTCGGAGGGAAAAAGCAAAACAGCAGGCCAGCAGGAAAGGAGGGATACAAAGAGGGACAGAGTAAAGGAGAGATGTGTGAAAATGACAGTGCCAAAGATAGTTTGAGGTCTCTTCACAGGTGAAGGTGTGAGGTCTGACAGGACACTCTCCACCTTTGCTGCCGCCGCTACAGCCGGAACTCGCTGGAGGAGTTTGTCACCCCTCTATCTTCCCCCCACAGCCATCCATCCATCCATCCATCCATCTATCCATCCAACCGTGCCTCAACCTCTTCCAGTCCCTGGGGCTGTCGTAGCTTTGTAATCGTGTTAAGTCCCTGATTGCAGATGTCTCTCATCACGGAACCAGACGTAGCGCTGGCCAGACTCTGGCAGGGAGCATGCTGGGAGATTTTGTACACAAATGCATGCATACACATGCACATGCATCCAGACGGGCTTGTCAGAAGCACTTGAAAATAAAAAAAAGGTGGATGCAGGGCAGGCAAATCAGCCTCAAGTCAGAGGAGAAAAGACTGCGTCTGGAGTGTCGACGGGCCGACGGCCCCAATCACCAATGGAGAGGGTGACAGAGTGAACACTGAGGAGTGTGCACGCATACTTTTACAACCAAAGTCACACCTATGGGAAATGTCTGGGTCCTACAGTGTGGAAATCCCTGGAACTGGCAGAAAATAACTGGGGCGAGCCAAACACTCACTCTCTCTCTCACACACACACACGCACACAGATATATGTGAATATGCAGAGAGGATAACACACTTTCCTTGACTGGAGCTGCAGCTCTGAGGGAACACCCCTGTGGCTGTTTCCACACAGCCAAGACAGAACAGAAAGAGGAGAGACGGTGTCGTGGAAGTGAAAAGGAAGTGTTGGAAAGTGTGAGAGATGAGGAGAGGTTCACTGTTGTGGTTTGTGCACAAACAGTGTTGCTTAGTTTGCCACGAGAAAGTCTAAAACCAGCGACTGTGAGAGAGTGAACAGAGGATTTCACCAGTTGTGTCTAGAGACAGGGAATTTATTTATCCCTTATTCATTTATTTATCCCTTCCTCGTAGCAAATGACAGATTGTCACTAAGATGTCCAGAGGCCAGTGAGACACAAATGGCAGCTGATAAATTAACATTTCTTGGAAATCAGAGGGTAAAACAGTTCTTTCACATCTACAGTCTGAGGCGGCCGCTGTTGTTTATGTCACTCTCATTTTCTCCTCCATTATATTTCCTGAGGCAGATGTACATTATGCAGAATCTGCAGAACATGTCGTCATGAAATGACCAAGCATTGCACATCTCAGGACTGCAGGCTCACTTTAAAGGAGGGAAGACAACCCTGTGTGGAAGACGAGCGCTCACTTTTTTTTCCTGAAGCCATTTTGCCTGCATTTTAATGGCTAAGAGTGCCAAGCCAGTGTCTTCTTGATCAATGATTGCCTCTAAAATCCTCCAAAAGTAACTGAATAACACAGTTCACTAATGCTTTAAGTGCACAAATGGACTGGAGAAATATCCCTTTCTCACACACTCTCTTAGAATTTCTATTTGATTAATTTCAACAACAATTCAATCTTTGCCTTTCAAGTCTGGATTTCTTGCAAGTTTATCAGCTGAAATGAAATCCTTTGTTTGAGAGTGCTTTGTTTTCCATTGTCAGGTTTGAAAAAGTTTCTCTGTGTGCACGTATGAAGGCAAAAAGAGGCCACTGGTGAGCTGGCAGATTAGTGAGTCATGCAACAGACCAGCACTTCAAATGTGCACATGCATTAACGTCCCTGGATGCTACGTGAAACACATGAAAGATAAAGTGCAAAGCTGCTGAAATAATACGTTATATTCCATTCACCTCTGAAGCTTTGGGCAAACATGTAGCCTGGTTTTGGCCCTATGAATCATTTGTCCTTGTGATTTGCCAAAAGGCCACTTAGAGTGTGATTCATGATAACTACTGTCTTTAGGGTAATTTTTTTTGATTCATCATTGGCTTACCCAATGATATTTCAATCCTCAGTTTCCATTATTCATGACCAATTCCAGTCTGTTGGGTGCAAAGTTAACTCAGACTAATGGCGTGCAGTTGCACAGATTGGGCAGTCAATCCAATCATTACGATTGTCAATTCAAGCAAGAATTATGTTGATGTTGCAAGCGAAGCCCTGATCGCATTGTGCTTTCCATCTCTTTTACTCTTATTCAGTGCTCAGCTCTGACGATCTGACGATGCCGGTGCCTGGGGCATAAAAAAAAAGTTTTTTGCCATAAGATTTCTGTAAAGATGGTAATTGTCTTTGCCTAAGTATTATGCATGCAAGAAATATCTCAAATGGACCCCTAAGGTATGTGTAATGCTAAATGATTTGTCACAGTTCAGCAGAATATGGTATTGTTACCATGGAAGCACTATTCAAGTTAATCCAGTCTTAATTGAGTGCTGCAGGAATGAGTCCCAAAACCTGGTTCAGGTTCCCTCATCCTGAAGTTTATGGTTGTGTCCAAAATCACCCATTCACTCTTTACTCCCTACTCACTCTCCAGGGAAATAAGACAGCATTACAAGTCAAACTCACTACAGTGGAATATAGGGACTTCTGGGAGCTCCAGGGTGCTTTTCCAAACTGTGAAGGCACCAACCTGAATCTACTGCAGGTAATGTGCCGTTAATTAGTACCTACCCAAACCATCACTTTAAAGGTAGAGTCTGTAGGATTTTCCTAAAAAAAAAAAAAAATACAGACTTATACAAAAGAAATCCTGATTAATCATCATCTATGTGTGGTGGTGCGTCTGCAGACCCCTCCGCCTGTATTTTGATGTTTTGGTGTACTAGTTGGGACATTTCTGGGCAGAGAGATGGTGTGTTTTCCCCAGCCAATGACAGAGTGTAGGTAAAGTTGGCCGTATGGCGCTGTGGGCTTGTATAAAAACTACCACCAAGATAGCGACTGGATGCCGTCAGGCCCAACGCTCCAGCACTTAATTTCCTTTTCTTCACTGGTAGGTGTGTTCACCATTTCTCCCAGCTTGACAGCGTCCAGTCTCTTATGTTGGTGGTAGTAACAAATATTCAAACCAGAACGTTGAAAGCCGAAGTGGAGAAGGGTTCAATGTGAACAGCAGTTGAACATGGTGTCAGGGGCAGGGGACATGCACAGTTGAGCCTGAGAGGAGGGGCCCAATTTGAATGTTGTGTTTGCAAACTGCAACATCCATACCTACTGACTCTACCTTTAAGGAGTAATATGAAGAAGCTACAAGATACATACATAAGATAAGAAGATACAGGAAGCTGACATATCATCAAATCCAAGTCCAGGAGTGATATCACTTGTGGCAATGTATTAGCTAGTTTCAACTTCACACAACTTTCTTGAAACTGTAGCAGTTGTCCTTTAATAAAATTATGAACTGAATACAATCCTGTGCAACTCATTGTTGTCTTAAAAAAACAAAACAAAACAAAAAACCTAAAATGTATCACAAAAAGAATGTGTTCTTAAGATTGTTTACTGCACAACTCTGACCTGAGCAGAAGCAGATCGTAAACTTGTAGGAGAAAACTTCTCATAAAAGCTGAAATTATTTATTCCTGACTGCTCTCAGAAAAAACTTTTTCACAGAGCCAGAACAAACAGGCTCTGATGACCACTTGCAGTCCACTCTTGGGCTTTTATGCAAATTGCACAGCAGAACCAGAAATACCTTACATGGCACACCAATAACCACATGAACAAGCACTTGGGAATTAAAGATTTTTGCCAAGACATTATCAGGAGGTCTTATTTCTGCCTTTTACTTTTAGCCTTTTCCTTGCAATATAGTAAATACTGTATGCTTTCGGTTTAACATCTTTAATGTGTCAATTACAAAACAATGGCAAACAAATGAAACCTAATTTGGCTTAATTTTAATATACTAGCATCATTTTTTTTTTTTATAACCGTAAACAACCAGGTCTTATTTGACAGGACATTTTAACCATGAAATCAGGATTTCTTTTCAGCTGACAGTAATCTCCACATGACTACAGGCTATAATACTCTTCATGTGGTACTGAATGGACTGGAGTCCATTCATGTCACAGCAGTGAACAAATCTAAAAATCTTTTGTAACGCTCATAAGCAAAGCATTAAAGACAATGCAATGTTATGTCAGGGATAATGTTTTGCATTTTGTTTAGATTTTGGGGGATTCTTGATTTCATTGGCCTTTTCCACAGCAGACATTTTGTAGGAAAAGCACCAGTGTTACGACTAACATAAACATCGACTCTGTTCTCTTCACGTGGCCCAGTCAGCCATGACAGTGTGAGAGTGAGTCAGCATTAAAAACACAAAGACCCTGAAACTGAAACAGGTAAAATGATCTCAACCATCATTCATTTATTTTACACCTGTGCTCTTTGTTCCGTAATATGACAAAATGTCTTCTGTGAAATGAAAGGGCACAAATGACAGGGAACATCAAACCTGTCACAAACTTAGCAATCAGAGACCATTCAGAAAAAATGTTAGAACATGAGAGATGAAACTCAAACATTTGGGTATTTTAACAGCAAATATCTCACTGTAATAGGATCAGGAGGATTCTGGGAGTCTGCTAATTTGTGCTCCACTGATTTAATCTTAACTGTACAGTAAACTGATGAATATCAAAGCTACGATAACACGTTTCCATTTGAGTTTGCATTCGTTTTGCTTTTCTGGTAGGGATTTTAACTTTTCCAGTTTGCTGGATTAAAAATGAAAGCAACAAACCCAGGGAGTGTCAGAGTGACTCGGCTGACTAAGCACAACACAAAACTGCAATGTTCTCACTTCAAATCAAACATTTCTCATGTCAGCTCCCGGCTCTTTATCCTGTCACTTTTCACTGTAACGCTGGAGTGACATGAGTGCACAAACCTTTGAAACACACGTTTCTATTTACAGACAATAATTATCTAATTACTGTCTGTACTTAACAGGAACTCAAATTATTTTATTTGATGAAAGCGAATAAAAGAGATATTTGTGATCTCTGTGATGATTACTGATGAATTGCACTGTATTGATTTTTTCCCCTTGTTTCACACTGAGAACAACTGGGTTGGGCTGTCCCCTGACAGATTAGTAGAGACAGTGAAGAGAGGAGGAAGAGGAGAGAAACATCCAAAACAGGAGGGCAGAGAGGAAAGAAGTAAGAGAGGACTATAGCAGAGAAACACTGTGTGAAAAGGGGAAAAGATAAAAGGGGAAAAACATAGCGTGAGGGTTTTTAGAAGAGGAGAAATGCAGGCGAGTGGTAAAGTACAACTGGAGAAGGGTGAATAGGTGAGAAGTTGAATGCTGAGTAATAAGGAAGAGAGGATGTGAGACTCAACAACAAAATTGAATTGATGCCCAGTGGAGGAGAAGGGAGACAGATCTAATCTGATAATGACGGAGAAGCAGGAGAAGATGGAAAGACAGAGAGAAAAGGAGAAGCACACTGATGGTGGTAAACAAAAACTACTGCGAGATAAAAGACACAAAGGGAGAGAGAAATGGAGATCAGTGAAAAAGGGAGTGAGGGAGAGGTGGTATAAATGTCAGCTAAACTCGATAACATCGTTCTGATCTGCGACGACTCTGCCTCGCCGACCTTCTGTACAAATGTAGCCTATATACGCGCGTGTGTGTGTACATGTGTGCAATATCCTGTTACATGCTGGGCAAAATGCTCCAGCAGAGTTTGTCATAATCTGAGAATGAGATCTTTATTGAACAATGCCTTTCATTTTGCACAACATTACTTTTCATGTGTGTGTCTGTGTTTGTGTGTCTGTGTGAGTGTGTGGGTGAGACATCCGACAACAAAACCCAGAGACAAACTACTAGCATTATGCTGATTATGTATAAGCAAAAAAGGGTCTGCGCCAGCAGGCAGGTACTGAATAATAGAATTAACATGCATGTATGAAACATGTAGGTGTTGTGTAGCCTACTTCCATGAAAGCAGTTTTGTGTGCATGCACAGAGCTATGTGTAAGAATCAAAGATGCTGCACACTGTCACTGACTGCGCTAAGTGGCGTCTAACCACTACACTCCTGTTTATGTAGATTGTGTCAGTTAGTTACCTATAGAGTTGTTATTTGATGTCATTCTTTGAACAAAATCAGGATAGTTGTTTACTGTTGCTTTTCATCTCCTTGCTATGCTAGGCTACACACGTCCTGATTCCAGCTTCACACAATCAATATTTCATTAACTTTACTGTTTTGGTTCACTCTCACCTCATCAGCATTGTTTTCAGCTGCAGCAGACAGCTGTTTATCGTGATAAAAGGTGCTGGGCACCAAACAGCAGACAGATACAGTTAGCCACTAGCTGGTGAACACAATGAAGTGTAGCAGCTGGTCCATAGTGACACCGTGCACCACAGGTTAATTGCTAAATTATGGAAAGTTATCAATGTTGCTAAAAAAAGAAAAGAAGAGTAGTGTGCTTTTAAGGCCAAAAGAACAAATGTTCACATGATAACACAGGTTTTAATCAAATCCCCAGATTAGCAAACTTATTTGGAAGTGAAAAAGGTTAGAAATTATATAAGTTATTATAAGTTTTCCTGATCACAGAGGACTTATAGCAACACTTGAGTTGTGGTTTGCATTGTCTCAAGGAACTGTTGGTTTTTAAGGCATGTCTGACCATCTGATCACAATGTATAATGTAGCCTACATTTGCAGGGTTGTAACACTCAGTAGAAACAATGATGATGAAAGAAACAATAAAAATGAGACTGATGCTGTAATACACCAGAATTATCCTTTAAAGCGATAAGCTGCTGTAGTGTAAAAATTCATAAAAATTATCACCAGCCTCTCTCACGTTATTATCAAAGGGATTTTGGGTTAAATCCCAAATTCACCTCCCCCACCCTACTGTGATTCCCGCCCATACCTTCACATCACCCTCCCCAAACTCCTAACTTCATTTAATCAAAAGGAATTATTTCTCAAAGAGATTAACAAAAGACCATTTTATCTCTCTCTCCCTCTCGCTCTCTGTCGGCCTTACAGTAGCTACTCTCAATCGCTTCTTCTCCTGTCGGTATTAGTGTGCCTGTCACGTGCGGCAGCCACAGTGTGCGTGGGTGGATGACTCCGTATGGGAATGTGACATCAAACTTGTGAGCAGAAACTAGGGTCCTTTTATCAATGGATGCTTAACCATATATGCAAACACACATGAGGTGCACCTCATGCGAATGCACTCAGTTGTCTCCTTTTTTTCTGTCTCTCTTAATGCACGGTGGTTGCCTATTACGGAGTGATTACCAGTCCATCAGACCCTGCGTATGACAGTGAATAAGCATCAGCCATCTAGTTATTGATCCACAGACGGAGAGTCTGAACCTCAGAGCTGAATGCATCAGAATCCCCATCACAGACCTGCTGGAACTTTAATAGACATTTCCAGCGACATCCAAGCTGTGATGTAATGAAAAAAAGAAAGAAAAAAAAGTCACAGCTTCAACCTAATATGTTGTTAGATGGATGAGTGCGGCTCTGTGGTTTAGCTGTTGGGAGTAATAGCTGGTGTGGGGGCACTCATAGCGACTGATTCCCGCAAGGCTCCCATAAATAGTCAATGTACATCGATTGCAAATGGCTTCCAATGAAAACCCTGGCTAAATGACCACAGTACCATTATATTAGTGAAATGACAAACAGCAAAACAGATATCATGAAGCATGAAAGCATTTCTGATTGATTGTTTCAACCTTACAAGAGTCCGTGGGTCTGTCTGTGTTTGTGTGCCTTGTGTGTGTGTGTGTGTGTGTGTGTGTGTGTGTGTGTGTGTGTGTGTGTGTGTGTGTGTGCGTGCGTGCGTTTGCATGTTTATGTATGTGTACCCTCCGTCTATTGAATGACAGGTCTGCTATTGGCTGAGTGTGTATTTAACATTCAGTGCATATCTGCTTGATGCAAAGCAATGCAGACTCTGTCGTTGGTCCCACTAAGACTCTCATTAATGTCATTAATTGGCAGGAGCTGACACACACCTGGGTCCCCTGGTCTATCTCCAGACCCTGAGGGATGACAGCATAATGTGCACACTGTGGACGGAGCCCAGAGCTCAGAGCTCTGAAGTTCTGCTACTGCTACCTGAGACACTGGTTAGCATTAACAACTGTTTACTTGTCTTTTGCAGAGAAATGCTGACAGTCGGCAAGCAATTGAAAGCAATGCAAAAACTATATTTATCACTTCTTCCACCGAAGTTAGCATGCTAAACCCAGTCTACTATCTGCTATATCCAGGCTGCCCTGAAGAGGTAGGACTGCTCAGAGAGCGCATTATAACCTCTCGTCTTGTAAATACAACAATGGTTGAGACTCTTGCGGCAGGACTAGTGAGCAAACAGCTGTTAATGCTGTTGTTAGCCATGTAGCAAGGGCAAAACCTTCAAATAGCTACTTGTGATCGATACCACTAAATCAGTCAATACAGCTCCTCACTAAATAGTAGCCTACTAAGCTACAGCCACTAGTTAGCTTTTCTTAGCACAACAACTGGAAACAAGGAGACACTACAAACCTGCTTCTGTCTAAAACTTCCTTAAGTCTTGAAAGTCCCTCACATAACTACTGGTAAGACCATAAATTGTTGTTCTCATTTTTATACTTTCGGCTGTTATAGTATCCTATTCATTGATTGATACCCTCAAGTGGCTTTTAACGGATACTGGTAGTTGGATTTGTTGCCTTTGGACAGAGCAAGATGATCTGTTTTCCCCTTCTTCCAGTCTTTAAGACAAGCTAATCGTCTTCCAGCTCTGGCTTCGCTTCAAACACAGGTCTACATTACAGTGGTATTGATCCTCTTCTCTGTATAACTACCCAAGCAAGCAAAATGACACATACCTGACTGTGATTTAATTTGTGTCCACAAGTATATGTCTGCGGGTGAGGATGTGTGTATTTTACCTGAACCTCCCGTGCATGGTAGGCTATGATGAGGCCGAGCAATATGACAGTGGAAAGGCTGATCAGACACTTCAGGGCCAGAGAATACATTGAGCTCTGTGGAGAGAAAATTGATACACACACCATTAGAGTCATTCAGCACAAACATACAATATATTTCAAATTGACTTTGCCTTGGTGATTGGTTTAATATCAACACAGTGATGAAAAACACACAAGGAAGATTATACAATTCTAAAAAGGTATTGATTATCAAGATTAAAAGTCAGGTTTAACCTCCCAGATGTCCCATATGTCACACTATGTCTGATGTCACCCCTCCGCTGAAATGCCATGTAGGACACCATGATGGTACTGCTGCATCAAGAAGAGCTAACATTTACAAAACAGACTTTCAAAGGCTGAACAGAAGTAGAATAGTAGTATGGCGCTCGTCAATATCGCTCTGCAGTGAAGCTTTAAACCTCTGCTTGTCTGGTTTCATAGGGTTTATAATCAATGCACTGGGGAACTTCCGATCAATACAACTCATAGCACTTGAGTGGCTTCTTTAACCCCCTCACCTCACACGCAGAGTACTGCAATACGAAATGGAGTTACCATACACATGTGAACACACTTACACCACCACATATACACAACCACATACATCTGATCCACATTAACTTATACCAGTGGTAGGCTACCCAGCTTTCCCCAATTCACGGCCCATTTGAAAATCTCAAAGATGTTGGTGTTACACATCCAACCCAACTTTTTATTTGAAGGGTAATGATGGAAGATTCAGGACTAAAGTGAAGGCAGGGAAAAGTAGGAAGCTCATTTTGGGGGTTCTCTCGACTCTCTTCCCTTTCAACTCTTACTTCTGCTAACCAGCTTTTCATTTTGAGAGTTTGACAGTTTGGCTGTTACATTTTACTGCAACATTGGACTGAGATAGCAAACAAGAATAGGATGTTGTCCGGCAGTGAGAACAAAAAAGTTCCAATCACTGGCATTTCACTTTGAAAGATGTTTAAAAACATAAAAAACAAACATCATTTATCATTTTTATTCAAATGGGCTACTTTTAGTCAAAATTGTAAAAAACAAAACAAAAACAACAACACTGTACTGTTTTTGTATTTGTTGGGCCTATCTTCGCAGCCCACCAGTGGTTGGTTGGGAACTGATCTACACAAATGCAAATGGAGATCAAAAGTTAAAAAAAAAAAAAAAGTATTTCTCTGGAGGAAAAAAGAAAGAAAGATATCACATATCATGCAGAGTAGCCTACTTGAACTATATCACACCACAGTCAGGATGCAGTACTGTGTGGCTGACAGATGTCCATGAAAATTCAACATTAGGACAACTCACTTGTTGCTCTGGTCAACAGTTTAAATCACCATTTTAAAGTGGCACACAGGGTATGTTAAACTGCAGGTAACCATAGCAACAACATTAATGCCTCACACAGGCAGGTAACTCTTACAGGAGAAACTTGACTAACCATGGGTTGAACTCGTACCACTCCAAAAATACAGGGGAAGAGAATTATGATAAAAAAAGTGTTAATAAGTAACCAATAATCATATTACACAGTCGTCAAGGGCACAGCGTTATGCAATAGGCTATCTTAGTGTCAAACATCAATATCTTTGCAAATGCCTTCCAACTTAAACTTTCTCCTTCGCTACCATGTCTGTGACCCTCAGCCCAAGCTCACTCATTCCTACTGAAGAGGTCAATCAAAAAAAAAAAAAAAGAAAAAAAAAATCACAAATATTTTATCTTGGCAAATGTTACTCACACAAGAGTAAATCTGCTGAGGTCTTTTTTCTCTAATTGATGAGTATGTAGGTTATTTGCAGCTGGATGGAGGTATCGACGCAGTTAAATAATGTGTTTTAAGAGTTTTTGGATGATGATGCCGCCACTCTGTAAAACAGAAGAGTGATATATAGCAGGATTTAGTCAGCCAGCACTAGCTTTACGCTTTTCACTACTTGTGTTGACAAAAACAAAGTATAGTCTCTCACAGTTATCCTTTATATTTTGACAAAAAAGAACAAATAAAAACTATGCAAGTTGCAGGTCAATCTCAGAGATTTAGATTTAGATTATCTATGGACACTAGGCATAAATAAGCAACTAGATTGGTTGGCTTGCCGACTTTTTATCAAACATTGGATTTTGCTGGTGTGGTTCATCTGGTTCGTTCATTGTTTTTTTATTTGATTATTTTTCATTATTAACATTTTTGTAAAACTACTCAAAAGCACCTTGAGGATTCTGTTCACAGATCACGAATCAGCAGTCAAACAAAACATTTAGTTTGACTCATTTTCTAAGCCTAAGAAATACAAGGACTACGTTTTGAATTGAACTGCAGAATATAATACACACACACGCACGCACATTTTTGTGTTTTTCAATTTTAGTATCACCAAGGTCACGTATGAACACAGTAGCCTCAGCATCACAACTTGGACATTTCAACCGTTCAGTAGGTTGCTGTTAGACATTAGACATTTGCCAACACCCTCTTGACCTGAGTGTGCACTGTGAGTTTAGACTATTGTCTATTATAGTACTATGTATTACTCAGCCTTTTTCTCATGACGTTATTAAGCAGAAGCTACATTGCATTTTAGGTTCATGAATATATATTGCAAGTCAGCCTCTTGGAAAATAGAGTGTGTTATTGTGTCTATTTAGGGGTCTCTGTAGATGCTTCATGGCCTTAATGTTATTAATTCAACAGCACACAAACAGTCAGGAGCACACATACGCAGTTGAGTTTGTTAATCCTTACTGGCACCTTCCTCTGTTGAGTATGCCTTTCCACATAATTGTCAAAATCAACAAGGATTCAATATGAGACTGAGGGACATTTATATAACACACACAATTACACACAGGTACAGACAGACTCACACACGGAGCATTAAGTGAGTGTTGTTCATTTGTTGCTCATATCAGTGTGGTTATGGGCCACTGCACAACACTGAGAAAATACTATCTAGCCTGGTCTCTCCACTCATTTCCTCTATCAGCTTGCCCAAAGCTCTCGCTGTTTGGTCTTTATTTGCTCTCTCTTCTTTGCTCTGTCGCTCCTTTACAAACATCTCATTTCGCTGAAGCAAACCAGGTGCAAAACAAGGCAACAATGTTGTGCTAATGAGAGAATTGGCTTGACTTGGTTTTGAGCAGCGAATCTGTTTAAATACACAGTCGCACTTAAAAGCTGAAATGTGATTCGCTTCCGAGTTCCTCTCTCTGTACTCCCTCACCGGCTCTCTCCCTGCGTTTACCTCAAGCCGTCTGTTAGCTGTTCACTGTATTTCCCCCTGTTCTGCCCATTACATTGTCAGGAGCGCTTTGTTTCTGCCTGTTTCCACTTCACTAACTCTACCTTCATAGCGAATGACTCGATTGTCACAGTGATGTGTGTGTGAACATGCTTGCCGTCTGTTCATTTCAGTTTCTTTTCTCCTGAAAACTCCCAATGCTGATTGGCTGGTATTGGTCCATTCATTTCTAGTACGGCTGCAGGTGCTAAATTAATGCACTAGCCTACTATTTAACTTTAAAGAAAGCAACAGTGAGATTTGCTCATGTTTCAGTGACAACAAAACAACATGGCAACCTCCTGACAGCAAATAGAAGAGCTCCTTTGTTTTCTGTATTTAGCTGAAAAATACGAAATAAATTAATCGCTGTACTTCATTAAAGACAAATTATAAAGATTTAGATAGTGACAGATCCTCTTTCAGTCAGTCATGGCATGACTGAGTGCTTTAGTGCTTAGCGTTGGCCGATAGTGGACTTTAAAGGCTGAAAGAATAACAATAGTTTTGGGCAGGAAAAAGCAGACAGCCTGGCAAATAGCCCACGAAAACACATGCATTTCTTCTAAATGAACAATCTTAGATTTCAGAGTCCAAGTTGGAGGACACTGATTTTATAAACTATTATTAATGCAGAAGTTGGCTCTGATAGTGGCCGATGACTGAGCAGACCATCGGTCGAGCAGACCACCCCCTGCGTTATGTGTCTGTTTATATGCATCTCCTTTTGCCCCGCTGTGCATTAAGCGTTTGATTAGTGTGTATTGATCAATGGTTTGGTGGACAGCATGCAGAGATAATGAGCTTTTTGAGCTTCTTTAGTTCAATCAGCAGACACACAGAAACAGAAACACACACACTTAACCAGATAGTATTTAGAAAAGGGATTTTCCCCATTTGCCCCCACCTCACTCTTGCTGACACAAATGTGTGAGCAAATACACATCACTGCGAACACATTACCCTCGTAGTCATAAGTCGTTCACCACATGTTGGTAATGAATATGAATGTGTGTGTGTGCATGTGTGTATGTGTGAGTGTGTTGTAATGTGTTAGCCTTGGGGGTCTCTCCCTGTCAGAGCGATGCCTTCTTGCAATCAGTCTCCAGGGAAACAGGCAGTAGACAGAGGTGCGATGTCACCTTACCAGGATAAACACACACACACTAACACACACAGACACACACACAACTGTACTTTGACACACACCATTACGGCCCTACACACTCAATTAAATCCAGACAAAGGGGGAAGTGAACACACACACACACACACACACACACCGACAGGTGCATCCATGGGTACTAATATGACGGAGCTGAATCCATAGGTGTGTGTATACTCAAAGGAGACAACACATTGTCATTGACGTGAATGTTTACGTTACCCATGGATGATGCAAGTCCTAACACACCCATGTGTACCAACACACTCACATTAGCAGACAGAGGTAGTCCAGCCTTGTTACACTGAATGAAATGAGCATATTTGTACCTGTTAGTGGCAAGACCTGTGGGATCTACCAGCTCTGTGATCTAGAAGATGAAGGGACTGTGGAGTGGAGTGGAGGAAAGGGGAGGAAGGGGAGGTGGAGAAGGAGCGGAGGGGGAGAGCAGTGCAGAAGTGCTGAGATGGCTGATAGCTCCTTTAGAGAGTATGGTGGCAGTTGATGCATTTAATTCCCTGATGATCCTCATGTAGTGTCTGAAAAGCTGCACACAGCCACTGTTAGTGGCCTAGCAGAGAAAGGTCTCCTTGTAAATGTCTGCAAGAAATGTCACAGGCAAGGGGGTGAGGGCAGTGATGGAGAGGCGGCGGTAGGGCTGATGGAATGAGAGAGATGTTGTAAGCCTGCTGAGATGGCAATGACCCCTTTGGGGAAACTGAGACGTATTTAAGATTCACCAGGGGAGGAACATAAACACTCTGTGTAAGTGAGAAGTAAGGAAGTCAGGAAGGAAGGAATGAAGGGAGGAAAGAAAAGGGAGAATGGACGTGGAGACTGCTGCTAATCTGTGAAATCATCTAATGCTGGTGGTGAGAAACTGACTGTAAGTGGGTGCACACAAACACATCATAGCCCGCCCCTCTATCTCTGTAACGCACAACACCCATCTGTATGGTGAGGTGTCAAGTGTGTCCATTGACAGTGTGACAGGTGAGGTTGACAACAGCTGTGCATTCCCTCAGAATAGACATGTTCCATGGCAGGGCTGAAACGTGGCGTGAAGCTGGGCCCTGAGGAGCCAAGTGGGCCTTTGTGAAATGATCTATTGATCTGACAGTGACACGCCACATGCTAAGGTCCCAGGTGTCCCAGGGCCTCAGTTATTCTCAGATAGAGACACATGTCAGACAGGGACCCCTTCTCCTTTAACCTGTTCCTAATAAAATCAATAATAGAAGCTCATAAAAGTGTTTTTAAGAGAAGCTCTCCTCTTTCTGCCATTTAAAGTGTCAAGGTCCTGGGTCAGAGGCAGCGAACTGGTGACAGTATCTAACAGACTTTCAAAACATGTCTCAAGAAAAGTTATGGAATCACTTTTGCTTTGGTGTTGGACGACTTTTGTTTGAAAACTCACAATTGTGCCTGAGAGCAAATTAAATTATTTCACATTCATGAATTATTTCGTCATCCAGAATTCTCTCTGCATAATCTTCCTTGGCTCAATAACTGTGATTTTACGTTTACAGTACAGGGATTTGTGTGAGCGCTGAATAAACTGTACGTAAGAGTACACCCTGCAACAAAAACATGATCTCAGATGTAGCCGTAATCGTGGTATAATACAATTACCAGAATATCTCAGATGTAACTACACAGTGTGCTGACAGGACCTGAAATCTGTCTCTGCACATGATTATACATACGCTTACTCACTATATCCACGGTCACGAATACCAAGTCCTCCTCTGTTAACCTCTCTCTCTTTATCCCTGCTAACACACTCACAAACACACGCACCATCCAACCCACCCTGTTTAGTTCCATTCTTATTCTTCATCTCTATTTTTGGGAGCAACACAGAGCAGCTGGACCTGCTGAGAAAAGTGCAGGAGCGCTTCGTAGACATTCATACATCGGCAATAAACGGTGACATTGAGTTTACAGCTATTGTCAAAGACACATTGTCTTACGAAGCTGTTAACGGGATATTTATACATATGCATACATGCATACTGTATTATTTTCAGTGATGAAAAATGATCTGTAGCTATCACGTTTCCTCATGAGCCCATGCATACCCTACCTTTTAAAGATGACTGTCAATACACAGCACACAATATAGCACCTCTGAAGTCAGCATCCATTTTCAGTGCGCCCATTTGTACAACGTGTGTGTGGGGTGGGGTGGATGGGGGGAGTGGATAGTGCATGTGTGGGTGAGTGATTATCAATAATCAATGGAGAAAAATCATTCAAGGCTTCCCCCCTTAGACTGGTTTAAAGCACTGCGTGAACCTTTCCACTCCTCTCTCTCTCTCTCTGCCGTCCTCCCATCCATCTCCTGTTCCCTTCTCTCTTTCATCCTCATGATCTCTAACCATTTTTCACAACAACCAGCGGGCTTCTTTCCACCTCAATTATCTAAGTGAGGGCTTGAACTGTCTGATGGAACGCCAGTATCCATTGGAATCAAACCAAATCCGCAACCATAAAAAAAAAAGAACAAAATATAACTTGGCGCTTGGCATTTAAAAATGAATTTTGATCAGGCTTTGCTGGAAGCATACCTAACTCTCTGGATTCAACCACTCTTAAATTTTTTTTACAAAGACTTAGACTATGAGGTCCAGAGATATTTTACACACGTCTTCCTCAACTTTGACTTCCTGTTTTTAACAAGATATCTTAATGAATATAGATTAATCAATATAGTAGCTAAGAGCACCAACAAACACAGCGGCTTCCCTGGTCAAATTCACAGCTGCCCATCAATTCTTATTGATAGACAATGCCACCTAATTCAGATGAGGAGTATATTGGTTGTAGCTCCTAAATCAGGCTTTTCATTATCGCCTTTCCTTTTTCTCTCCTTTCCACAGCCTTTCATTTCTCGCCCAGTCGCTTCTCTCTTCCGTTCCGATCACACTCCCCCAGTTTGACGCCCACTGGAAGAGCAGCGGAGTGGAGGGAGAGAGAAAGTGAGGGGAAAAAATGAAAGAAAGGAAAAAGAAAGCAGTATAAAGAGACGGGCGCAGAGTTGAAATAGAAAGGAGACAGACAGAGAAAGAGTCGGCTGTCTCCTTCGGGGAGGAGAATAGGCTGACTAAAAGGAAGAAAAGAGACAAGGAGGGATTGAGAGAGAGAGAGAGAGAGAGAGAGAGAGAGAAATTCAAACCATGAATTTTCATTAATAAAAAGAGACCGACTGCTTCAAAAACAGTGATTTGAGGAAGACAAAGGCAACGGAGAAACGAAGTCAAAGCCCAGCCAGCAAAACAGAACGGGCAGATCCTTCTAGCAACGACAAGAACAGAGAGAGACCAAGTAACAACTGGAGACCACAGTCTCCGAACGGACCGAAGAAGAAACAGAGAGGAGAGAGATAAGAGAGGAGACACACCCAGCTGGCCTATTCCAATAGGCTACCTGTAAATGTGTGCACTCACATGATCCCACATCCTCCTTCACATGATCAGTGATCCATGTATGACAAGCTGCATAAGTGGAAGTAATGTTTCCACCTTATTAGCTAAAGAAAACCAGCCCTCTGTGATGTGTCAGACTGACAGCGAGGATGAAACGGGGTAGGAAGTATCTCGACATCAGGCAGGTGAGTACAACATGCTCCTATAGGCTTCCCGGGACCCTCCGACACACACACACACACACACACACACACACACACACACACATGACCAAAACAAACAGACAATAGCAGCCAGGGGCCGATTCGCCTTATTACACTCCCCATTACACAGACAAATGAGATCCTGGCCTCCTACTGATAATCCCCCCTCCACCCCCCATGTCCTCTGCATCCTTGCATTACATCACCCAGAAGCAGCAACTGTCAAGCCTGGTCACTACAGTACACAACGCTCCAACAACACAGGCATGGTGCTGGTCAGGCTAAGTGGGGTGTTACATTCATGGACCAAGTGATTAACTGGTGAAAGCTGACTCCTATCTTCTGGCTCCTGACCCATCCAAACACTCAAAGTTTGGACACCCTTCTGGCTGGGTTAATATGCATGCTATTTAACGTCCATGGTTTGACTTGCATGCTCTATTTATGACTCTCCCCCACATTATCTGTCAGACTATGGCTACTATCAAAATAGAGGCTAAAGCGACTATATAAATAAATAAATATTTCAAAAGAGCCAATGTTAGACCGGGATTTAAACTGAGCATCAGTGCACGTAGCTACTTTTTGGGACACTTGTAATGTAATAGAGCTACATTACATTAAAGAGGCACTCCATCAAATTAGTATTTCACCTTCACAAAGTTGGAGGCCTTGTCAGAGACACGTGAAAAACATCAAAATCGAAGAAGCAGAGAAAGATAAAGAGATATCCTGACTTTTAGCTCCCAGTACGGGCCAAACACCTGATCCTACATTTCCCATTATGCAACTCGACGGTGTGTTTCATTAGATCCCTCCCTGACTGGTTAATGCACGTGTCGCTGAGAGGCCCCGCCCCCAGGTGGTAACTCAGGCCAAGTAAACCCTGGTGACATCAGTGTGACATTAATCATCTGTTTCCCCAGGCTGAGCAGCTCTAGCTATGGCTAGTGGTTGTTAAATTGATTGTTGAAGCATCACCGGTCCGTCCCCTCACCTTTGTGTACACGCCCCATGACAACTCCGTCTCAATCACCATGACGACGATGCCAAACATTCCGAAGATGAGGGCATAGTCGCTCAGCCTCTTCCTCTTTTCGAACAACGCCCTGCGATGCCCCAGTTTATAGCCAATGTTTTGGTTCTTCCGTTTGGAGGCCTTGGAGGTGCTGCCCCTGGCCCCGGTGCCCACCGACCCGGACCCGGCCCCTCCCTGCCTGCTGCCGCTGCCCCTCCCCGGCTGCGCCCGCCTGCTCTCCACCAGCGCGTGGTTCTGGTGGTAGATGGACATCTGGTTGGACGTGGAGTCGGTGATGTCATACCCTCCGCTGGGGTACGGTGAGTCTTCTTTGGATGAAATCACAATCTCTGGAGGGCTCTGGATCGGGGGTTGATTGGTAGAGGACTGGGCCACCGAATAGGTAGGTGGGGCATCTCGCTGTCGGTCGTGCCCCCCGGCGGCCGTTGCCCCGGCAACAGCTGAAACGCCACCCTCTTTGGTTTCACTGCTGCTGTCTGATTCGATGAGGTTTCTGCGGGAGGCGCTGAGGCGGCTCAGGGGCTTCATGACCCCGCCTGTGTACTTACAGGAGCTCATGGCGATCTCCGTGAAGGGGTTACTGTCCCTACGGTGAACCAGGGGGCTAGCCTGTCTGTGTTTGCAGCCCCTCTCTCTCTCCCTGTCACGCTCTCTGTCCCTTTCCCGGTCCATGGATGGCGAGTGGGAGGAGTAAAAGAGGGCGTTGTAGACCGGGGAGTCCCCGCTCAGGCTGTGCTGTGAGCCCAAGCAGGAAGACAGCGGGGTGCTGGTGGGGTGCAGGGCGTTGGGGATGGGCGGGGGCAGAGGCTGCGCTCCAGACGAGGACAGGGGTAACTTGGGGAGCGATGCTGGAGGTAAGTTGGGCGTGGCAGGGGATGGGGACGGGGTGCTGCCATTTAGGCGGTCGAGGCTCGATCCTCCCATGTGGTTGGAGTGGTTCGATCCTGGCTGATTGCCAGTGGTGGAGGGATGGGATATAATGCCCAGGGGAAAGAGGAAGCGCTGGTCCTCATCCTCGCTCCCTCCTAGCAGAGCCAAGCTTAGAGAGGGGGGAGGCTCCATGGTCACTGCTGTGGCCACGCACCTGTCTGCAGACAAACACACACAAAAAATATAACTGTAAAGAGAGAAACAAGAGAAAAACGATACAGAAAACGTACTCTTTATCATGATACGGTAGCAAGAAAGACAGGACGGACTATACGAGAGAGGAGTGGATGGAAATTGTGCTGGACAATGGTTAGTTAGAACAAATTTAAGCGAAAGACTGAACTCCCAAAGCTGAGGATGTGTGACAAAGAGGGGCAGCAGAGTGAAGAAAAGTGGTCGTAATTGGGGAATATGTTATTCCTTGAGTCACATTTGAGTCAGCTGCCCAGTCAGCCTCTCTTAGCGCTCCTTCTCCCTCTCTCTCTCTGTTTTCCAGTGTCCTCTCCTTCTCTCACATCCCACAGCGCTTCCAGCAAGTCTATGCCATAAAATGTCATCTGTGTTACACTGTTGTTAGCCTGGAGGATGGTGCAAATCCTTTGGCTTTACACCATGGAAATGAGATCAGGCTCAGAGACTAAAGGATAATAATTCCACATGAGTCGATTTTGATAGCAAAGGGGAGTAGTGTCACTAGTTAACCATAAGTTGTCTGCATTTGGTTGCATTTGATTGATCCAAAAACAATAACCTACTTTCAGTATGATATAACCAGACACCTTCACGGCCCCCTCCTCCCTGTCTGTTTTTTCTACCTACCTCCTACCTCTTCTCTCTCAGTCCCTGTCCCCCAGGTTAGTTGTGTTGAATCACTGGCTGGATGAAAACAGACGACCACACTTTTTCTTTTTCATGTTGTCACGGCCATCCCATCATCTTTTCGCCTTCCTTTTTTTTTCTTGCGTTACAGCTCCTCCACAGGTCCCTCGGTTGTCTGTCGAGATTGTGCGTCGCTCCCCACAGATGTTGCCTCCGTCTCCGCTCAATTGATATGATCAGTTTGTTTCCCTCTCTGTCACCAGTGATCTAAGGACGGTGCCCATTTCCACCCCGTCAGTGACAATCGACACGAGATAAAGAGGAATAATCCATGGTGGCTTGGATTAAATCGGTCAACCTGTGGCTGCACGTTAAAAAAAAAAAAAAAAAAAGCACAGCAACATAAACCGACAAAAACAGGAGGGGCGAGAAAATAATGATAATGATGATGGCTAATGATAGTAATAAAAGCATAAAAAACGCAAAGCTCGGACGCCAGGTATCAGTCCTTGGATGAGCAGGGAAGTCTGTGATTTAATATGTGACTCCACCGACTTCCACTCAGTGCACAGCTGACTGACTGTCTCCCCCCCGGTCTGTCTCTCACTCTCTCCTCCAACTTCTCTCCCTCTTCTCTCCGCCTCCCGTTCTGCCGCCCGCTCCCATTGGACAGAGCCAGGAAGGCGAAAAAAAAGCGCTGAAAACAGGTGGCAGGATTTGTAGGATGCAGTCGCCAAACAAATGTCTTATTTGTTGTACCCGGGTTATTTAGGAGGAGACTATAGCTTTGTTAAAGACTATGGTGTGTTTGAATCCGGCACCTGTTACGCCCGCTAAAGGAGGCTAGAACAGAAAAAACACAGGCGCACAGAGATTGATTTTTTTTTTTTTTTTACTTTCGGCTTTTTAAATTTGATTTTTTTTTTTTTCCAAATGTGAGTTAAAATAAAATATGCAATAGGCATGTTTTACTAGCCTATTGCAAAACTACGATATACCACCATAAAACCTATCGGGTAGCCTACAACATGGTGAGAAGAGGTGTGTAAGGAAGTAACCTAAATAGAGGAGGAGCAGCGCTGCTAAGCTTTTCACTCAGACCTCTTGGTTAAACTGACTTTTATTGGTGATAATAACAAACTATATGTTAATATATTTACATTTATGGAGTTACAATATGTGGTCCTGCTGGAACAGTTGAGATAAATCAAGTTATAGCCTAATAGGCTGTGTGAATAATTAATGGAAAACAATGAAAACATACTAGCCTAATAGTCATAATTTCTGGTTTCATTCCTACCAGACTAATCATTTTCTAATTCCAACTCTAGAGTATATATGTATTTATACAATATAATCCTGTATAATTAGACTATTCCACCTGACCTAATCGGTTTAATATCATGGTTTTATGTGTGCTTTATGTGCTCCCTTAATCGGATGAGAGCAGACACCCAATTGTGTGGGGAAGGATTAAAACGTTTCCTTATAACAGGTCAGCCTATCCTGCTATTATGCAACCTGACAGACATCAGTAAAGTAAATCATATCATGTGGAGGATGTTTATAAGTCTTTATGTAACATCGGACATATGCCGAAGCCTCACTCACAGAGTTAATGTGTTAATGTTTGTCTGTGTTTGTTGTGTCTCAGTCTCTAAATGTTCTACGTGTGTCCGTCTAAATTTGACAGCAGATAATTTCATCTGTCCCTGAGGGGAAAATAAACACAGTAATGTGTTGTTTCTGGCTTGGGTGCATTTGCGATGGGTCACTGATGGAGAGTAGTTGGTTCAATGAGCAGTAAATTCTTCAAAAAAGGCCCGGGGAAAGGTCAAAGGTCATGTCTGCATCACAGCAGCTCAAAGCCTTTTAGGTGTGTTTATTTAACCTTACTGAGGAAATATTAGTTCATTGGATTAAGGTTAGATCTGGTGTTTTGGTTAAGATTGATAAGGATGAGTATGAGGATTCAGGAAGGGAGCGCAGAAATGATTATTCCAGTAGTCATTAAACAGACTATTAATTGCAACTATTTTGATACTCAGTTTGTTGTCCGTGTCATTTTTCAAGCAAATATGCCAAGCAGTCTTGTATCTGCTAATAAACTGTGAACATTTGCTATTTTCACAGTTCTATGTGCAAACATGTTTGAGTTTAAGGCAGAATAGCTCATAGTGCTCAAACAGGAGTAAAAGTTGTCATCAACATAATACTTGAAGGCAGCAGTGTGTGCTCTCATTTTATAGAAGTGACTGATTTGTCAAACACACATTCCTTGGGTGAACGTACACCATACACATTTATGGTCAGTTTGCGATCAAGTGTCATAGGGGTTTCCCTCAGCACGAGCCGGCAGGGGCGGACAATGAAACATCTCCAGTGGTTCCTCTCTATCTACTGAGGTCCTGTGTCTGTTGGAGTAAAGCTGATTTTTATTGTGAAACATCGTAACAACAACAGACTCAGAGGGGAGAGAGGAGCTGCTGGAGATGCCTTAATGTCTGTCTGTTTAGCCGCAGGCTGGTGCAGAGGAAAAACCCTGGTTCTATCAAGCTTAGCTCGGCCCAAAAAAATCCAGCTTGACCTGAGTTGAGCCCATACATGGTCTGTGTGAGCCCAACTCGACCCATTTACTGTATTTATCTGTTCAGATGAGATCCCAATGTGAAACATGGAGGAAACACACTGTGCCAGACGGGGGAGGTTGCACAGCTATCAGCCACTATCACAGTCTAAACTCTGCATTAATGATAGTTTATAAAGTGTTGTACAACATTTATGTATAATTGGAATCAGTTGTTCAATCAGTTCAAATAAAATCTAAGATTGTTCATTTAGAACAACATCATCTTTTGTGGGCTATCGGCTTACTAATTGGCTATTGACTTCCTGCACCAAGCTATTGTTATTATTCTATCAGCCTTGAAAAATCCACTATCAGTCGACGCTGACCCAGTAAGTCCCAATTCTCATCAAAGGCACTTGGAGATCAGGTGTTAGCCCACTGCACAGAGGGCTCCAAGAAAAGGTCAAATGAAGAGGATAAGATTATAAGAGTGGACAAATATATCTCCAATCTTATAAAGATCTCGTATCAGACAACTCATTAAGGCTAATGATGTGACATTTCTGAAAATTATGAATTGGCTGTTAGATACAGGTGTGTTCACACTTCACTATTACCCGGAGAGGACCATCTGTCATCGAGACATTACATCACTCATGTCCACGAATATCAAAAGTACATTGATTAAAACGAAAAAAAAAAAAGAATGATACAGAGTGATGATACATGATATAGACATATTTACCGTTCCCTGTCAGTTTGGTGTCAACACAGTTCTCTGATGCGTTGACCTCAGACCAGTGTTCACAACCAGAGCTCACCACACTCTGCACTGTGGTCTGTAAACATTAGCTCCTGGCACTATTAGAAAGCCAAAAGTTTAAATTTATCCACTATGACGAGTCATGAGGAGGAATGGCTGCGGGAGGATAACATCACCCTCTTAATGGAACATGTGGGAAAGCATGAACTATTAAATTAACAAATGTTGTAGGCTATATGAATGTAACAGGACAGAGAAAATTATTTTTCTATACATAAAAAAATCTATTAATGTAAGAGTAAATAGTGCTTTGCTCCAGCAAATACAATTTACTTTAGACGTCACTTGAGTAAAGAAGAAAATTAATCTTTTTAGGACATTTAGTGGCATCACCTTGGACCTTAGAATATTTTGGACTATTTTCTGCCATTTCATGGTGCCTATGATGATGACTAAGATACTCAGCACAAAAATCTGTATGCATTAGTCACAGATTTACATGAACAAATGCATTTGATGACTTAAAAAACATGGATTCAAAGCACAGGTGCATGTTGCAAAAGTTGCTCCCTTTATATTTTTTTCATCTTATCCACTCAAACAAAAAGTGTCACCTCTATTATGTAATACAATAACAATCAAGGCTGAACCTTAATGTTCTGGCAGCAGTTTCTTCACAGTTGCTCTGCCAATAAATACAAGAGGGAGAGAAAACATGATCTCACAAACACAATACAATACAGCAACCCACGGCAAATGGAAAGAAAGGGATGCCAGCAGCCCAGGGCGACATTAGGACTTACAGAAAATAGTAATGGTGGCCGATCACACTGTATATCTTTCACAAAGTCTTAATATTGTTGACAGAGGTTAGGCAGCAGCAGAGAAAGATGGAGAGTTTGGAGCAATGAAAGCAGGGGGGGAGTGACAGAGAGGAGGAATGATTGGCCCCTTTGAATGAAAAGGTTAGTCCACAGCCCTGCCCTGCAGCATACGTCAGATGTATGGTGGGAGAAATATGTGAACGAGAAAGTGAATAATAGAAAACAGGGGGCAATAATAAAGCAGGATGGCAGTTGCTATGGCAACACTGTAGTATACAGATGAGTTCTTGCTCAGCCTGATCTATCTCTCTTCTCTTGTCTCCCCTCTGAGTTTAAAGCCACATAAAACCTTGACTACAGGAAATGATACTGTATAAATCACATAAAACTTTCAAGTGACACAATATGTGGGTGGGTGGGAGAGGAAATATGGGGAGTGATGCGTGCAGGGTGGGGGAAAAAAAGAAAATGTGAAGATTTGGACAAGGAGGCTCATGAGCGAAGGCGAAGAGGGATTGATTAGATTCTGTCTGTAAGGACAAGACCTTCCCACCACATGCACACAATCACAAACACATTTTCAAAATGCAATGATTGCATTTCCAGTACAGTTCTCGCTTTTCACTCAGGATTAGTTTTTCTGCCTGGATTTTCTTGGTGCTGGGAAGTAGAAGTAGTTACCTCCAGACAGAACCAGGTTAGCTGTTTCTTCCTGTTTCCAGCCTTGGTGCTGGCTGGACTATAGCCTACTAACCAGCTGCTGGAGCACCGTATATAATATACCATATAGCCATGAGCAAGACATCAATCAGCTCATAAAACTGTCAGCAAGAAAGCAAATAGAGTTCTTAAAATGTCCCAATTCTGTTCCCATAGTGTCCAGTCTGACCATGAGTGACAGTGAATAAACCAAGTTGTCATTAGCTGCCATAAGAATTTGTGGTAAGTGAGATGGGAACTTCAATACCCCTGAGTGTGTTTTGCATTGAGAGAGCGTTACATAAAAGTCTTGCATCAATTTTTATTCTTTTAATTTGACTGAGACTGTAATGTATTGGCAGCAAAAAGTACTTACTGCAAGTAATAATACTCATAATGCAGAATCACCTCCTTACAAAAGTGTTATGTCATGATACATATTTTATGATTGATTATGTTGATGTATTACTGATACATCAACATAAGCACCATTGTAATGCTGTAGTAAGAAGTGGTGGCAATCTCAACTACTTTATATTCCACTAGCGAGTTTGATGCATCTCAGTTCACTATGTCTTGTAAAGTGATCATAAGTTTTTATGTGTAATATCTTAATCTGCAAAGTGCCTGGTGTCAATGAGTAACTATTTCTGTCAAATGGAGCAAAAAGTAGGCCTTCAGTGTTTCCCTTTGAAATGTAGCAGAGTGGAAGTGTGAAGTGGCATCAAATAGAAATATCCAAGTACAAGTGCCTTCAAATGGCACTTAATGACGGGTAAATTGTGCTGAATAATGTGCTGAACATAATGACCCCACTCTGACTTGAACCGAGAGGTCACTCCATGAGGAAAAGGAAATGGAGAAGCAGATTTTTCACCATATCTGAAACAGCCACCTGTTGATGACCACGCTTATGATAAATGTCAGCGAAGTGATGAGTAAGTGCATTGCACAGCTGTGTGGCTCTTCTTAATAGAGCACTGGGATGGCCCCACTCTATCAGACAAGCTTTAATCGTTGCCCTACACCGGCTCCATTGTATCCTAATGGTTCACATTGCATTAGGAGACTGGAAACTGCGCGGGCTAACCCACAGCCGGCTGCTGTATGCAGATGGATCTCTGCACAGCAAACAGCACTCACTGATCTTGACTGCCTGTGAGAGACTAATCAAATACAGAGTGGGAGACTACAGGGGGTGAAATATATAGGGGGGGAAGGGTGAACAGTGGAGCTTGCAGAAAGCTGTGGGTAATGCGTCCGCTCTCCTATTTAAGTGGCAAGCAAGCAGAGCAGAACAACTCACCCTCAAACAACTGTGCCCTTTTAATGTAAGGACACACACACATACACACACAGCATATGAACACAGCTTTGTTAGACTAACTTTGTCATAAAAAATTAATCAAATAACAACTTAATGCTCATAGCTCCTGTTTTTTTTTTTTACAAAAGGAAAATTAAAGATACAAATTAGCACATGGACCATCATCAGCCCTGACCTGAGAGCTGGTCGGTTAAATGTGCTGCTCACAAGTGTGTGTGCAGCTGTCATGTTACTAACATTTGGAAGTGTTTGAAGAGTTCAGGGGCAAACTACATTTTCACTGTGTCAGCATGGCAGCAAAGTGTATGCTGTGCTGCTGATGTACTGGATGTGTGTGTTTGTGTCAGCTGTCTGCTGACTAAAGAGCGCTTGTCAGCAGACCTGTGACACGGCTGGATATCCCCCCCCCCCCCCCCCCCCCCCTCCCCCCTCCTCCCCCCTCTGGAGCTTAATGGATAACTATAGGCTGGAGATTGGGGCAGCCATTGGGTCACTTCAGTCCACACTTATCCAGCTAAATGAGTGGCCACATTCAGTTTGCAAGACATCTGGTCGCCTTTCCAACCAGACAAGGTGATTAGCATTCAGATTTTACTAGATTAGTTTCTAATGTGGCCCCTCTATCACAGCACTGGGGATGGCGAAATCATATTCTCATTGGCCTCTCCCTGCCCAGATGATGACTCTGGCCATCCATCCTTCAACATAACCTTTCTCTTCATCCAGCAGCACCTCTGGAACAGCCTCTCCCTTGACGTCTAGCCTGATGTCCTGAAGTGTGTGCAAGAGTGGTTTGGTATGTTGTTCAGCTGCTTGCCTGCATGTTGTTGGCCTATAGCTGCCAACAGAGCTTCACATGGTGGATTCCCTGTTGGCATTACCAGTCAGAACTGGGTGATGTTTCTCTCCACCTCCTCAGCTAACAGAGGCCGAAGTAGGGGTTGTTAGGAGCAGCAAACTTGTACAGGAGCTAACCCCAGATTGTACAGTTGGCTTAGGGTTAGGTTGTGGTTAAAATGTTAAGGGTTAGCCCACGCAGCCTCCAGGCTCCTGATGCAATGCTGAACCATTAGGATGCAATGGAGCCGGTGTAGAGCAACAATTAAAGTGTCTCTGATAGAGTCAGGCCATCCATCTGAGTGCTCTATCAAGAAGAGCCAAGCAAAAAGCGTGGTCATCAATAGGCAGCTGATTCAGATATGGTGAAAACATTTCCTTTTCCTCATGGAGTGACCTCCTGGTTCAAATTAGAGTGGTGTCATTACCTATGTTCAGCACATTATTCAGCACATTTTACATGTCATTAAATGCAATTTAAAGGCACTTGTACCTGGATATTTCTATTTGCCACTTTAAACTTCCACTCGGCTACATTTCAAAGGGAAACACAGCAGGTCTGGGTTAAGCTTAGAAATAATGTCATCTCCACTTGTCTATGTACTAATTTTCTTTTTGAACGTAGCTGCATTTTATAGCTATATGTATATTGACAAGTCCTTCTGCTTTCATTATTAGACTAATGAGACTAATGATGGGACTATGTTGATGATTCCATTCATACGCACGGCCACTTCCTGTCACTTCTACATTCACCACCACCATTTTTGTTTTTTCATTCTGAGGTACGGGTTGGTCGTTTTTTTTTTTTTTTTTATCCCTTCACATTAAATCTGACATGACAACAAAGCTCCTTGGCCAAGCTCAAACCTGGGAAACTATGGTTCAGGCTTCAGGTCTCAAATCCCTCCTAATCTCTGATTGGTCATTTGTCTCTCCAACTGACAGGAAAGCCCAACACCACCTAATAAAGCACAACACCAAGTCCATTTGAATCCCTTAACAATGTGAGATGTAGCCTACGTGTGGGCGGGATATCAGGTATCTGTAATGCTACCCTTACCTGCCTCCTGATCCTACTTTTGACCAACAGTAAAAGAAAAGAAAAAAAGCAATTTAAAGAAACAACGCTATGTTATCCTCAGCTGCCAACACCTTCTCTTCAGTTGATAGCGATGAGGTGGTGCTTCGTCATTGTTCTGAGAAACAGCGTCAAATTTAGTCCACTTTAAACGCACAGGTATCAGGGAGTCAAGGTCTCAAACCTTTAGGAATGCTACAGCAAATACGTGTCACCCTTGATTGAAGAGGTAATTGACTAAGTATGTCTGCAAATGTGGGCAGCTGTCCTGACACTAATTTTTAGAGGTGTTAAAGGGGCTCAGGAGCTAAGTACAGTTTCAAAGTGTCAGCATGATAGTAAAGTTTATGCAGGGATGGTGTTTCTGTGAGTGTGTGTGAGTGAGAGATGACTGCAGTCTTCCTGAGTCAGCTGTCTCCTATCTCTCAGCTAAGAGACATTACCCGATTCATGCCAGAGTTTTTGTGAATACTCAACAATGCCGAGTGTAGAATAATGATTACCATATAACATTTAAACAGAGAAACAGGTACTAGTGAGTGAACACCTTAAATATTAAATGTAGGTAGGAAAATCCAAATGGCTGGCATCATAACACAAACAAAGCAAAACACTGAAAATGTGCCAGAAATACGAGTAAAAAACTTTTCCTCAGAGTAGTAAAAATTAAAAGGTGTCAAAAACAAAGCAGCTCTGCAGCACTTGTATTGGTCTCAGAGTTTCTCATCATTAAACCAGCACCTCTCACCTCTCTGAGTCGACTTTGGAAACACAGGTTGACCAAACTAAACGTTCTCCTACTTGTTTTGGAGCTTTGGGCTGTGTAGAGGTTGTCCAAAGGGTCAGAGGTTAACCAAACATCAACTTCATGGAGCTGCAGGATACATCTGTATCGGGTGGATAGCAAGTTTTAAAAATTTCACTAGTTTTTAAAAAAATGTTATTTAGTCTGTAAGTTTGCTTTTTAACTTTTAGCTCAGTTTTTATTTTGAGGAATTGATTAGTTTTAGCTCAGTTTTTAGTTAGTTTTAGACTTAGTTTTTGTTTTTCAGTTATTAGGAGGAAAGCCTTGACTTGTAGAAACCTCTGTATGAGAGCTCCCAAGATGAACTTTCAAATTCGTGGGATTTTTCCCTTTCAGTTGCATCACACAAATGTTCCCATCAGTCCTCATCATGATACATTTACTCTTATTCACCTGGGGGTCGTACTCAAAATAGTCCCATATTGAGCTGTGGCATTTTCTTCCTGCAACTTAAGCCATTTCTATGAAAACCAAAACTAAACTAATTAGTGCCTCAGAGCAAATGCACCAAGGCACTGACCTCTGCAGCTATCATAGCTCCACGAAGCTATCTATTCATGACCCTGATTCTGTCTTCCTCAGCCTGGGGAGCGTCCATCGTTGTGACAACCCCCTCAAATTGCCGTGGCAACCTCTGAGCCTCGGGCCAGAGCCACAGCTGAGACCAATTCTTTAATTAGGGACTCCTCTGATATCTCTGCACTTAATCAACTTCCAACCCCTTTCTCCCATACATTTATATGAAACACCTCCACACACACAGGCAACTTTATGTGATCAAAGTCACACACAGACACACAAAAAGGTTGACAGCTCCTCAATGTCAGTGCTCAGAGAAAGATGATCATGTGTCTGTCTGATTAGCTAACAGAGATCACACCCTTGGCAGCAGCGCCTGTGTTTCTAGTTTTATCTGCAATTCATTTTAGTTAGTTTTGTATTGTTCATTGTAGGTTTTACTAAGTTTTCCTTCCTGTAAAACAGTAGGCTACTTGTACTATTTCTTTATCTTATTTTTTTCTTCTAATTCTTATTTCAGATAGGCTTCTAACTAAATCAATCAAAGATGAAAGCTTTTAATGCCATAGTACAATCCTTCTATTGACCATGTAAATATTCAACACCACTGACTAATTGTATTGTACTTCATACTGGCAGATACATATGGGTTATTTAGGGATAGGGCTTAGGGATAGAGGTAAGGGTTGAGGTGGTTTATGATTTTATAACATGGAAGTAGCTTTGTCAGTTTGCTATGTACTATGCAACATAATCTTTTAATAAGGCCAGTGAATTACAAATGTATTTTTTATGCTATAGCTAGAAGCATGGTACAACGTACAGCATGTGCTAAACTGACAGTACCATGCTACTTGATGCTCTATCCCAACCGTCACACCTTGATCACCATTATAAATTTGTACTGGGCTCCACAGGTGATGATCTTGTGAGTGTGTGTGTGTTTTTTAACTATAGCTTCTAAGCCATTCCTTCTCCCACTCAGCCTTCATGTATTCCCTTCCTCCCCTCTCTCATTTGTTTCCATTGGAGAGCATCGATTGGGTCGTTTAAGCCCTTCGGTCTGGACTAATACTTCACTCTCTGCAGCCCTGCTACCCTCTTCCATTGCTCCCTCCATCGTGCCTTACTTCACTCTCTATAGCATTAGTCCTGCCCTTGTCCCACCATCCATGCATTTGAAGCCAACTTGATGGGTTGAGATACTGATTCAAACAGACCTTGACCACAGCACATGCCTCTGTTTAAAGTATGTGCACATTTTGTTGTCACTATTACACGAGAGACTTAAATTCTATAAATGCAATTACAGCTAGGATCAAATTATTTAGCTCCTAACCATGATTAAGCATAGGGATATTATGCCTTTTTGTTGTTGCTGTTGTGGGGATTCCTCTGCTTGGTGGCACCATCTTCCTATGAAACGCGCAGTTTAGGGAGCATTTACAATAAAACTATTTATGAGGCACTACACTGATTGGCTTACAATATAGCAGCCATCGTCCAGTCCCTCGACAGAAACAAAGTGCTGCTGATCCGGAGACAAGACAGGATCTAACGCTACGCTGAAGTGATACAGAATTAGATACCGAACATCACTATTTGTTCCCAGTGAGACATTGCACCGAGCAACGGCTCTAAATGGCTTGTTCAAATTTTCAAAGTGTTAATGCATCACATTAAGACACAGCTGAAACAGTGTGAAGTATTGTATCAGCGCCATCCAGTATCAGGATTTTTACAACACATAACTAACATCTCTCACAGAATCCACTGAGAAAAGATGAATTTTACTCCCATAATACTCATAATACATAATACTCCTCATTGTGATTTCATTTAGATTTGTAGTTTTACATATTTTGTATATATGTATATATATATATATATATATACACACATTTGTGTTTGTACATATCACTTTTCTTGCTTTTACAACCCTATTATTATTATATTGTTCATTCCTTAAAATATATTCCTTAGTGTGTGTTTATATAATAAATACACTAAAACATCATCTCTAGTAGAGATGTTGATTGACAGTTCCTTACAGTTCTAAAGCTCAGATTGTGTGAGTCTGAGCATGTCTATGTATATTCTTGCACTTCTGTGTTGGGTGGACCAGAGTGAAACTGAAAGCAAAATACCTAAACATAATAAACCTGTAAATAATGTGATATACCGGTAATATCCTGGTCTATAGATATAATACATTTCAACACAGCACAGATCTTGATATGGAAATCTACCCATAAATACCAGGGTAGGGTACCACTGCACAACCAGTGGCTGATTTCATGGAGCTTTTCTCAAAAGGCTGCACACAGCCCCCAGCCCTAAGGTGAGGACATGTTTCCATCTGCTGATCCTTTGGAGCATTGCAATGGGTTCTGCAGCTATTAAGAGCCAGACTCAATCTAAACGCTGCCCCAAGGAAAGGAGCCACTGCTAAGAACATTCACATCATCTGCTCTCTCAAACTTTCAGCCTAGAAAATCTCTTCATAGTCACTGTTCCTGTGTAAGTGCAATCCAAGGATTTATCATGTCAGACTGAACCAAGGGGCCTCTTTTAACAACTCAACAGCTGATTTTGACATAATGAACGTCTATCAGCCCTTAAAAAAATGTCTTATTCTCCATATCATCCTCCAGGTGATATAAGCACTCCCCTGAAGAAAGAATCATGTGATAAATAAATGTGAAATACAGTTTAGCAGTCTACAAAACAACAAACTCCTCTTTCACTCTTCTGAAATGTTGCTACCTATTTTATTTTTTCAAACTTTCCAAATGTTATTGGTAAAAAAAAAGAAAAAAAGGCATAGTCCATTAAAACATCAGAAAAAAAATTATATAAAACAATTGTTGATGATTTACAAAATATATACATGAAACCTATACATATACATCCACACACAGACATATATAAAACACTACCTCAAACAGTGGGGCCCAATGGCCTGAGTTTTAGCACCAATACTAAACATTTTCAGCTTTAAAGCCATTTACTTAAATATACTGTAAATACGTATATAAAGATTTAAAGAAATGTTACACGTACTAAAAACAATGTGTATGTGTAATCCACATCACAATATCTGTGAGAATCCTGCCACCTTTCAAGACATTAAGAAAGACCTCAATTAAAAGTTAAACTTCGGGACGGTGATAAGGAACCTAATCATGCTTCAACCAGGGAGAGGTCCAACTCTGATTTGCAGAGGGAACTCATCACTTCAAGCTTTAAACCAGTAAGCAGACAATTCGGGAGTTTTGTCGCTCTAAGCTTTTCCTCTGGAGTTACCAGAGCAAATCTGACCACTGTGACATCACGAGATATTACAGCACATCTCTCACATAAATCGTACAGAGCGCTCCGACAATGTGGATACTTCAAACTCAGGCTTCTGGGCCCCACCATACATCTGTGTGTCCATGTATTTGTATACACCCAATGTATATACTGCATCATCCTTCTACATGTAACCGAATCAACCAAAACCAACAACATACTCTCCTCAAACAACAAAGCTCAGTCACCAACAACCGGCCGTGCAAGAGAACCTGAAAGTCTGTTTGTGTACTGAGATGTAAAACAACATTATGCAGGCAGGCTGCAGGCAGGATGAGACACTTTCCAGGAATCGCCAGCACGGCCAGTTATTGATGACTTCATTGACAGAAGTGAAGAAAAACAAGGAGCAATAGCGAAAAACACACACGAGCAGTAGGAACAGAACTGTTGTAATTTTTGGAGGCCTTGACATCAGTAATTCCATATAAAAGCACAAAAGCTCAGAGAAATTGGGGGACTGATCCAAAGGTCTGCAGTGACCTATGTTGTGCTAATGGTAACCATGGAAACAGCATATGGATGGAGCGCTAAGGTTTAAATCCTACAGCTGGTCTAACTCAGAAAAGGGGCCTGTTTGAAGTCTTCAGAGTATGTATGGGAGCTAGAGCCTAAAATGTTGCACAGTGAATGTCTGTAACTGATCAGAGAAAAAGTTGCCATTAATGTTCTTCTTATGTACAGTGAAAGCTTTTGCACTGTAAGCTGGGACTGCACTGAAAAAGGACTTGTTTCCAAATTCACTTGACATCTAACTAGAGTGAGTGCAATTAAAAAAAACAAAAAAAAACAGATACTCTACATTAACCTAATTACAATTACAAACACTGCTACAATGCAGGGTGATGTTGGGTTGAACGCCAATTAGCACTTGTCAACTACTGAGGTTCTCATGGCAAAATCAGACAACAAACAGGTCTGAAGAGGCCAAATCATCTCATGCAGTGGTCAAAGAACCTGAAAGTGATTTAACATATTAAAGAGAACAGAGGAGGAAATGATAGCAGCGTATGCCAAACATTATAATTACAAAGACAAACTGAAATTACAGTCCGATACTAACGCATAGTTACAAACAGTATGAAGGATCCTACCAAACACAGTAATTGTCTTGCAAGTTAGCACAGCTCAGCTTTATAGCAGTGTTTGCCATGGCGATTTACTGACTTCAAACTAATTCCTTTTTCATGTAGTGTTTACAATATTTTGTACACCCCCTGAATCTCTCTCTCTGGCTCTGTCTGTCAACTGTGATCCCACTCACCCTCCAGGCTTTGCCCTTGCCATCTCCTTCATTCATTCTGTCCCCTTCCATCACTTCTTCCTCCGCAGCCTTTAATCATGTTCCATCAGAAGATACAGTTCTGGCTGCTGGCTACACATTGTTTGATTGTCCTTTTCTTTCTTCACATCTGCCCCTGGCTTGTGCTTTTCTCCCCCACCCCCCCTCCCCCCACATATTCATATTAGCAACTTAGTAATGTACCCTGCCCTGTTCTATGCCTCCTCTGTCTTGTATTCCATCGCTCCCCCGTTTCTACTGCCGCCGTATCCCACATGGAGGCTTGCTCCATTGTTCCCAGTTCCCTCCCCTGACTCAAAGCTCTTCTCCTCCAGCGGTTTGCCGATCCAGGCGCCGTACCCATGGTTGCTGAGGGCATGGAAGAACTGCTGCTTGGCCAGCTGGAAGGACATGGCCGTCATCTTGGCCTGGGAGTAGGAGGGGTGGGAGAGGAGGTCTGTGCGGCCACACCGTTGGCACAGAGTGCGGAACAGCAAGAACAAGTTGGTCTTGGACACACGGGACATAGCCAGTTTGTTCCTACAGGGAAGACGTTAGTTTAGTCCATAAAAGTGAAAAACGTGATAGATTGTCTGGTCTGATTATACTGTATCTTCACTGCCTGCTGCATACTGTCTTGGGTAATTTAAACAAAATAAGATAAGCTTCGTAGTTACTTGACATTGATTCCCAACAAAACAGAGCATTGATTGCCACATCACATATCTTGGGGTTTAGGACTTGGGAACTGCACGGAGTAAAGTGGATCAAAATAAGCTAAGTCTAAAATACTGTAAGCTTGTAGAACTGCATATTATAAACTGGTCTACTGAAGAAAATATAAATGTCAGCACTGCACAGATCTTGATAAGGAAATCTACCCACAGATTTTGTCTTGCAGTGTAGGAAAACACCACACAACCAGGGACTGATTTCGAAGAGCTTTGAGGCATGAGGACTACTGTAACTTGGATTGTAATATCCATAACTGACTGTGATGTCTTTCCTATAAGTGTCAAAATCTTTAACAAAGCATGTGTTGATATCAGGAGAGACAGGGTTTAGGTTTGTCACACTGTGTACTACATACCCATCTAGTTTGCCTTTGGTCCCATCCAACACCTCTACACTGTGCTGGTCTGGGAAGCTCCAGTTCACACTGGACTCCTTGGTCTTGCCTGTGTGACGTGTGGAGTCGTACACGCTCACTCTGCCCACCTACGGTCCAGCCAGGTGGTGTGGGAGAAGGGAGGGACGGAGAGAGCAGATTTTGTTTAATCAGGCTAATTTGGCCCTTCAGCGTGAGTCAGCATTTCCAAACAGAGCGTGCAAAATTAGTTGTGTAATGCATGTTTCAGTGTGATGGCTGCGTCACACTGTGTCAGTCGAGGATGGCATTTTCAACCAATCTCCCTGGTGTGTTACTGAAAGCGATCAAAAAACTGGGCTAAAGACAAGGAAAAAGTTCAGCTGCGTGTCACTGTGTTTCTGCTAATTGATGGATGAGCCAAATTTAGAGAGGACAGGCAATGAAGAAACTGTTGTGCAGGCATAAAACAGCAGTGTTGGCAGCTAAATTGATGAATTCAGTGAGAACCGCCTCAATATTCCTGATTAATGTCCATACATAACATTGCCAGAAGCCTCTGAGATTACCTCTGGGTGGTTTAGCTTGAAGGGAGCAGGAAGAGTCTTGGCGAAGGCTTCACCGTCTCTGGCCAGCCGGCAGCAAACAGCACGTGTCAGGTGACCGTGGCTGTACAGATAGCCTAACACATCAGAACAAGCGATCATTGTAAAACAGATATTTGAGACGAAGGGCAACTTAAAACTGGGAATTCATCCAACTTCACTGATGTTAACTCTCTTATCTGTCACATTATCTGTTCTCCAACTGTAACAATGCAACGACATGCTGTACCAAGTGTGATGGACTTAAGGTAGATGGGATGCAGGAAATGGGTGAGCAGCGCCCCCTGGAGGCCCAGGACGTTCCAACGCAGGATCTTATCACTGCAGCTCATGGTTCGCAGCCTCTCTCCGTGCTGGATGCCATCCCAGGTGGGCACAATAGCACTCGACTCCACTGGGATGGTGCCTTCACCTGGAGCACAAACAACATACAAAGGTCACAGCTCTTGTTTATGGCAAGATATCGGTTGCTACAATGTTTGTAAAGGAGGTGGTTCATGGCTCACCGTTCTCCACTTTGGTGCGGAGCTTGCCCTGCTTGGCGTTCTCAAACAGAGGCTGATGGCCCTCGACTTCGTCCCCAGACTCGCTGCAGGACTTGTCAAACAGAGCCCCGTCCCCACAGGGTGCCGTGCTATCAATAACATAATCAGAGGAGACATAAGAAAACATAGGAGACGCTAACTAACATTGATCCAAACATGAAATATTGATGCACGTCCCTGATGGACAGGATGAAAATAAAAGATGAAAGATTGAGGGGGGGGCGAACAAGGAGAAAGAAAACATTTGATGCTCCCACCTGATGTAGAGGTGAAAGGTGATGTCAGGTTTGATCTGCAGCTTGCCGCTATCCGCTTGCTCAAATATACTGTCCTCTGCGCCGTCATAATGCTTGAGCAGCTCATTGTACAGGAACCTGAGAGGAACGGAGACAGGATGGAAGACGGACTTATAAATAATGTGCAGCAGACTGTGACCGGAGAAAAGAGCGGGACATGTTTTGAACTGGGGAAGAAACTTTGTTGAAAGAGCAAGATCTGTTTCTACCGAACAAATCCTCTTCTGGAGATGATTTCAGCGTGGCAATCATTAACAGTCTCTCCTTTAAGGCTGAGCTCCTCCCCTTTAACACAGCGATTTCCTGATGGGGAGAAAAAAAAACCACGAAAAAAACAAAACAAGAGACATGTTCAATGTCAAAGAACACAAAAATGCAGCGCCTGTCATTTCTGCAGTGACCTAGTTCTGTTCCAGCTTTATGACAGTGTGTGCCTCTCAGCACAGAAATCCTGAAAAAAAAAAACTGCAACTAAAAATCATGGAAAAGTGCAGTAACAACACATGTTATTCTGTTGCTTCAAAATTCTTTCTATTCCCAGTTTCCACCACTACCATCGTTTCATAGGCTACTAAAAGATAAGGTGTATACCAGTTCCCAGGCTGACAACAGTCCCCAGGCCTTCCCCTCTCCTCATGACGATGGTCGCCAGAATCTTTCGACCCAGAAGGCTGTGCTGGATACGTGTGGTTAAGGCGTTGAAGCGCTGGTGGCTCAACATTGCTATCTGGTCATGCAAAGTGCTGCCGCTCACAGGAAGCTAGGACAAGCAAAACAGAAAGGAAATTCAAATCAATTCAATACTTAATTGTCACTGGCATAATAACACAGTTCTACATGGCAACGAGTTGTTGTTTGTGCATCTTAGTACCTTGGTACTGGCATAAAAGTATTAAAAGTGTAAAAGTTAAATGGGGATTATTATCAATTTTGCAAATATTTGTTTTTGTTAGTGCAAGCCAGTGCAAGCCAATGCCAACAACAATATAGCAGACAGTGACGATTTATTTACTATGATTTATCTGCCGAGTTATAATTTTTTCTTCTCTTGGTTATGTTTCCAATTGGGTTTAGGGGTGTAACGGTATTTGTATTCGTCCCGTGCCGTCGTGGTACGGGGGTCACGATTTGGTGCACACAGTCACACGATGAATACGTCTGAGTGAATATTAGAAAAAAATCTAAAATCAAAGATGTTATCGCATATAAGACGACGGCATCACCGTGATACGTCAATCACTGGTGCAAGGAAAAAGACAAGTTGTGTGCAACAACTTATCCCGCTGCTTTTAACTTGACATGAACACAGACAGGACCAGAAACATCACCAAAGCAACAGGCATCTGACCTAAATTAACTGTGTAAACCAACATTGATGTTAGTTTCTTGTTTTTTCTTTTAAGATATATATATATATATATATATATATATATATATATATATATATAAATAAAATAGTTGCCAGTTGTCAAGCGCAAGTTTTTTTCCTCTAATTAATGAATGGTATTATAACACTCCTTTTGCACTTGTTTCATTTTCTATTCTATTTTTTTTTTTTTACTTTTATAACAGAAGATTTTAGTTTTACATTCATTAGTGTCTGTTGTACCAAACCCGTACCGAACCGAGGTACATACCGAACCGTGACTTGTGTGTGTTACACCCCTAATTGGGTTATAGATTATGTAAGTGTCATTCAAACATTTCCACTGCCTTGGGGAGCACCCATCTCCTTTTAAATTGGACATCCAATGAACCAAAGAAAAAATCTTAAAAAACAAGAAAATTTATGTGCACTTGTTGGTGTAAAAGTCTCTACTGCATTTTTCTGTCTTTTATGGTCACGTCTCTCTTCTGCTCTTTCTTCCCTCTCCACACAGAGTGGACCAGAGGAGGGGCAGCTTGACAACTTGTTATGTTAAGTGCAATAAAAGCTTTCCAACAAGAGTTGGATGGAGAATGCCCAAATGTCTGAAAGTCAGGCCAAACTATCAGCGATTTTTTTTTAATGACCGAAATCTGGCAACAGTGGTGAGGGTGCCAACTCATTTGCAGGGATGTTTTATTAAATGCTGTGATCAGTCGAATACATGCCAACGTTACGTTCAAGTAAGTCAATTTTTCTGCTTAATTAATTCAACTAAGCAAAGTTTCTTGATATGCTGAGCCATATGATATGGCTTGTGCCCATGTTGAGCCTGATTGCATATTAGAAAATGTGAAATCAATAAAAAGTCAGCTCACCTCAGCTGGGATCAGCTCCCCAGTGCGGGCTGCTCTCTCTGCTTCTCCAATCAGGACCCGTAATGCAGCATCTGCCGCCTCCTGTTTTCCCTGCTTCTTGTTGGATGCACAGACTGGAGGGAACCAACGTCCGCCCAGCTTAGCCTGGTAGGTGAACCTGACAAGCAGGAGAAAGGTAATCACACAGGGTTGTCCAAACTCCTTTTAGATCCTCAGTACGCTAACGGCTTTAGAACCACAGAGCTCCAGAGAAACAATTCATTCTTCCCTTAAGTACACGAGGAACATATTTCAGAGCTCAGGACAAACTTAACAGTAGATTTTTTCTTGTGTGTACATGTTTAACATGTGTGTGTGTCTTCATGCAGCTCACACATACTTTGGCTCATGCGGTGGCCCAGACTGGCCCACCAGGCGGATCTCAGCAGCAAAGCCCCGGGCTCTGGCGTACTCCAGAAGACCTGACACTGCATTGTTGTTCAGATGGTTGATGAGGTCCCCGACACCTGCCTCGTGTGCTGCTCGCAACTCATCTGCAGTAAGAGGGGGCAAAGAGGGGCATGTAGTCCCAGTACCACCGCCATCACTATCACTGGAGGAGCCGAGGGGCAACTGGGGCTGCAAAAAAAAAGAAAAAAGAAAGCAGTGGTAGGGAGGAGAAAGGAGAGGTGTGAGCAAAGAAAGCAGAACAACTTGAACAAAGTGACAAGATCGATTCTTTCTGCCAGAGTGATCGCTGTTCCTCTTAAGTCATTCCACTCCTTTTGGCAATAAGCAAAATTAACAAATGCAGTCATTCTCTGCTTTTCAGTCCACACCTTGTTGAGCTGTAATCTCCCATCAGACATCAATTCTTTGACGGCCTCCTCTGCTGCCAGCTGGCGGGCTGCCTTCTTGCTCGGCGCCGAGGCCTCGGCAAACAAGTTCTCTCCCACCTTCACCCTGTACATGAACCTGGACAGAGAAGGTGAAAAGGACGGAAAGAGAGAGAGTGAGGGACTTATTTTGGTGTGTAACTGACATCGCAGTTTAATCATGACTTATCACATTCAGATCAATCATCAGATGCACCAGGTTCATAGTGACTCAAGAACCTGTGTTGTACTAGTCATAAAAACAGAAGTGCTACAGAAATCTATGGGTATCTGGGTATCTCCCAGACCAACCAGCTGCCTAAAGGGATGAATTATAAACAGAAAGATAGATGGTTCTTTGTCTCTTTCTCAGCTGACTACAGTAGTAAGGATAGACTGAACAGAAATAGCTGATCAACCAGGAAATGCATGACAACAGAGGAACTCGGTCTAAAAACATGCAGTGTGGGGGAGAGCAACATCCAAAAGGACAGATTCAGAGGGACGTGGAGGCGTCAGTACCGTGGGTCATGTGGTGGGCCTGCCTGCCCAGTGATGATGAATTCGATGGGGTTCCCACTGCGCTGGCTGTACTCCATCAGGACAGAAACTGGATTTTTGCCACCAGGCAGAGAGCGTGACAGTGGCTGGCGAGGTCCCTCCACCATCCCCATCTCTTCCACACCCCCAGAACCAAAAATTCCCCCCATGCTCTCAGCTGCCCCCTGGTAGATTAAAAAAAGAAAAATCATAACTTGCTCTTTTTGTTGTATTTAAAAGCATGATATTTTTTTTACTGAGGCTGTGCAAATAATCACATAACTGTTAGAACTGCAATCTCTTCTTTTGATGGAGTGATAACGTAAAGTAGTGTACCACATTTTAACAGAATTTTAAATGTCAGTTATCAGTTATCATTCAAAGAAACTTACACTTGTGTCTAGGGGAAGATCGATGGCTTGGTCCGTATTGGCCGTACACTCCTCGTCTCCTGTGCTGGCTCCTCCCTGCATCTCTCCGATGAGGATGCGTAGTGCGGCCGCAGCGGCATCCTTTTTCGCAACCTTCTTACTGGAAGCTTCTGCAACAGGAAACAGTTTCCCGTTGAGCATCACCTGCATACGGAATCTGACAAAGGGAGAGAAAATATACAGATGAGACAAATCAGCTGAGTGGCTCCAATTGAAGATGTCATCAGGGTCTTCACAGAGCCTAACAAATGTGCTGAAAAACAATAACGTCTGTATCACACGATAAGATAACAAACAAAACTTCAAAGACCAAGTTTTTAAATACAATCTGTTAAATAGTTCCCAGATCACAGGTCACTGTGGAAACTAATTCCACAGCGTGTTGACAAGTTGCTACTTCTGAATCAAATCCAGTAGAAACGCTGACTGGTAGTGAGGACTAAAGCAGATCTGCCCTGATCTGGTAGTTCCAGATAAACAAACTTTTTTGCGACCAGCTGATGCATTGTAATTCTTTACTTTATATCATACTCTTGAACTGGTGTATTATTTTGAGTTGGGACCTCTTGTAGGTGCGAAAATACGCTGATTAATCGTCCCTCACTGCCAACAGTGTGTCTTGGTGCAGCGCGATGTACCAGTGTTTCTCAGTGGGGGAGAGCAGAGACCTTCCTACTGCATCTATACTGAATGGGCATTTGTAGCTGATACAACCCAGGGCTTGACGCTAAGCTTTTTTCCAAGTAGCACTGTGCTACCATGCTGAAAAATTTAGTAGCACACAACATTTTTTAGTAGCACAATAAAAATTTTGCAGTTTTGGTGAAAATATCATTTTCAAACAAATAAAGTAGATTTAGCCTATAATCCTAACCCTGTAGACTAATTTTTAATGTTTTAACTGGCTCTTTGCCTTAACAAAAATCAGGAAAGACAAACAATGCAAATATGTGTGAGAAAATAGAATATTTATTACAACCAATATTAGTTTTTAGTTTTGCGCTGTATGTGTGTGCATGTGGCCCAGGGGTGGGGGTATTGATGAGCAGTGAACCTATATTTCCCTCAGTATAAAAAGCTGAACATTACATACAGGGCTCTACACTAAGATTTTTTAGGAGCACAATGAAAAATGTTGTAGCAGGCTGTTTAAGCCTTAAATAATGCTGAGGGTCCAACATGACCCATTTTTACATTTGAGAACAGTAAAAACACCAAACATTTTTCCTCAACAACCTGTCACACAAGCAGCTCCATGCTGCCCCTGTGTGATGTTCAGGGACAGGTCAGACAGGGAGCTTTGAGGTTGAAGTTTATATGAATGTTGCACTGTGAGACTGTGACCACATGTCAGCTGTTCTCACCGCGACAAGCGTTTTTTTTTTTTTTTGATAGCTCCGCGGTAGCCTCGGAGGCCACGTACCACCTAAGGGCTTCCTTCACCTGGGGCAGAGCTCCGTGTGAAACAGTAGGAGAGACACAGCCCGAGACCGTGTACCGGAGGAAGAAGCAGGTCGAACGTGCACGGAAAAAAAGCGCGTTGCACCGAATGTGCGCTGCTACGGTGTCGCCTTGGCGTGCATGACGCGCGTCTACCTTGAAAGTAATGTGCGGAAAAGACGTTACATCTGAATGGCCCCGATGTACACAAGCTTTAAAATCACAAGCGGCCAAAATCACCAAACAGGCAGGGGGGGGGGGGTACTGCTCACGTTAAACAGCATGCAAAGCGGTGCATGCAGTTTCTGTCCGAGTCGCACTGATGCGACTGAATGCAATTTTTTATTCGCACGGGATATTATCAACACGCAAATGCGAGCAAAACTGTCGCACTGTCGAGCCCTGCAACCCCACTTCAAAAAAGCTGAACTATCTCTTTGACTGTTTTAACGAAATTGACAAAAACACTTAATTCAGTGTAGATCGGTCCAAATCTAATGCAAGGTAGTAAGGTCAATACTTACCCCCTGTTAAATTTAATAGTGCAGCATAGAAATGCAGGTAATTATCATTTACACTTCGGATCAGTTAAAAACTTACACTAACAGAGTAGATCATGTCACTAACCGTGGGTCATGGGAGGGTCCTGACTGGTCAAGCAGCTGGAACTCGCAGTTGTGGCCCAGATACTGGGCATACTCCATGAGGCCGCTGACCGGGTTCTTCAGCCTCACCTCCTGCAATTTGGCCCACAGGTTCTGAGGAGGTGGAGCGGCCAGCGACACGGCAACAGTTCCCATGTCGTTGGACTGCTCTGCTGCCATTTTTTCAGCATCCGTCTCTCTGCGAATGGCATTGAGGAATTCAGGGATTTCGTCGGACGCCCACTGTTGTTCGTTGGTCTCTTTGTCTTGACTTGAGGTAAAGGAGAGCGGCTTGAGGGAGGACTGGGACTGAGGAGGGAAAAGCAAAGAGGTGAAAGGCTTAATAAGATCCGACTAAACTTCTGCGGATGGTTATCTTAATTGAAAAATGAAGGAAAGGACTGAACTACCTACAACTAAATAAACACAAAAATACAAAACAACACCCAGCACTTCAGCCTACCGCTTCACTGTGACTTTGCTCTGGCATCCATCCCTCTGGATGTGATATTGGCTCCAGGCCCGGCATTGGTGGTAGTGGGGGTGACGGCAGGAAGACGGACCCTCCTCCCTTCTCCTCAATGCGGGGTTCCTCCTCCATGGCCCCTCCCTCAGCTGGGGTGCTCTGTGCAGCCTTGAGGCTTCTCTCCATCCTCTCCCTGCGGTGGGTGGAGAGCTCCCAGGTGAGTGGGTTGCTATCCGTGTTTCTAATGACATCACCTTGCTTCTCCAGTGCATAAAGGGTGGGATTTACATACTTGGCACCCCTAAGCCCTAGATTTTTGGCTATGACAATAGCAGATGCCGTCCCTGAATCTAGGAGGTACCGCAGAACTAGCTCCTTCTGGTCTGCCATCATGGGAAGCAAAAGTTCCTGATCAGGGGAGCTGGTGGTGCCGGGGTGTTCTTTCTCGTCGTGCTGACCTTGTGCTGGTGACTGGGAAGCTTCAGAGTCAGATGACTCTGAAGAAGAGCTGTAAGAAGAACTGGATTCTGTGTCAGAGTCCTCTTCTTTGGCCTGTCCCCTGTTTCTTGCTGTTTCTGTTTTTAGCTCAACCTTGGCTTCCGGTTGTGGAGAGTGTCCTGGGCTGACACACGGATGAGATGGTGGACTCTGTACTTCTGAGTTTTGATCTTCCTTAAATCCGAGAGGTTCTCGGTGAACAGTCCACTCTGGAGGGTGGAGTCCTTCCTTGGAGGCTTTCTGTGAGCGCTCCAAAGAATAGAGGGCCTTATTCACGATCTTTTTGGGCAGACGCAACTTTTTGGCTAACAACTTTGCTGAGACACTCTCACTGGGCCCCAATGTTGCCAAAGCTCTATGTACCTGGTGCTGGATATCAGGGGTGAGAGTGATGTTAGTTTTACCGAAGCTTGAAACGTTCAAGCTGCTTGAAGCAGAATGTCTGTCAAACCTTTCTCCTCTGTTGGTCCTGTCTCGATGTAGAGACAATCTCTGATAACTGTCACAGAGAGAGTCTGTTTGGAGGCACCATTGTCTATTATTGTACTGGTATTGGTTGTAGTTTTTACTTTGTAAATGGTTGGGATTCGGGTGTTGGGGGCCTTGGGCGCCTCGTGGAGGTCCTACAGAAGGTGGGCATGCAAAACTCTGGTCATGGCTGTATCCACCTCTGCCCCTGGGGCTGGTATTGGAGTTTGGATATCTACTGTGTCCTGACTGGGGGTGATATGAGGCGACGGGTGGCCTGCCGGGTACCACTCCCCCTCCCCCTCCTCGTGGGCTGGCTCTGAAGTGTGGCGCCTCAGAGCTGTGTCCTCTCAGGAACTCTGCCTGTTGGTACTGAAATGAATTGGGAACAGGACTGGGACTATACTGCTGATTATGTGAACTGTTATGGCCCACTGGTTTAGGGGCTTCCTTAATGTGGCCTGGTATGGGTGGAGCAGAGGGGATGAGCGACGGGACTGGGGGTTGAATGGACACTACAGGAGGGGCGGGACCGTTGTAGTAACCTGAATATGGGGTCTGCTGTCTGCCAACTCTGGGGTAGGGTAAGGCTGGCCCAGATCTGTTAAAATTCTCCTTGGCCTGCGGGTGGAGCGGTGGATGTCTGTGGTAGTGTTCCTTGTAAGGCCCTCCTCTACCTCTGCTCATAGCGCAGGGGGTGAGCGTGAAGGGGGCCCGTGCCGCTGGCCGTGCAGCTTCTGTATGGGTGTATGTCGTTTAATACAGACGGTGGAGCCTGATGGTAGGTCAAGGCAGGAAAGTCGCACACTGAGAGCCCCTGAAATCAAAACAAAGAACAATGTCAGGAGGAGATAATTAATGAACACAAATAAATAACAAGATAAGATAACTGAACAGTGACAAAAAGAAATGGGAAAGAGAAACTGTCATCATAGCCAGTTACACAAGTTCATGCCCTACTGGCAGGCCTCCAAACTGCTCAGACGTCCTTGGATTAGTCATTGCATCTATACCTGTTCCAAGGAGAGTGTTTTAATGTGACCCCACACATCTTCCTGAGGAGCAGTATACAGAAAGGAGATTCATAGATATCAGGTAAATATAAAAAATGATATGCAAATGACAACCAACAACACTGTCAACATTGCTATCTATATCCTCAGATTATGCCTCAACCAGTCTACAAGGAGACTGCAGGGTGACATACTGTCTCTCCCAGTCACACTGAAACTTAATCCCAGGGTAAAAGGATGGTGATTAATAATTCAGAACTTCTTGTGACTATTCTGTTTTATTTCTGGCCTTACAAATTATTGCTAGATCTGGATCCATAACAGGAGGGAAAGTGAGACAGGGATGCAGACAAAAAGGACAGTTTCAAGGACATAAGAACATGAAGGGCTACCTCTTAGTGCTGTGCTGTGGGTAGAGCACCGTGGCAGTTGCTAACCAACAGCCCTGACTACAACGATAAGTCTTTGTACACATACAGCTATGACCGAAAAATATTAATGGAGTAGAAATGTAGATCCCGTGAAACAGCATAGTTCAGAATTCCAATATCCTTCAATGGTACAACAAACATCGATTCAGCCTCACTCAAGTATCATATCTGACAACACTCTGTCTATATCACCGAGACTGACAACATCCAATACTGAGTCGGGTTTCATCCCCTCTGGCCCAGTCAGCATCACTGGTCTGTCACATAGAGCTGAACAGGCCCAACACCGCCACATTAATAGAGAACACCATAGTGTTGGTTCATCACAGTAATAGGGGCCGACAGGGCCGGCAGCCCAGGGGCCGAACGGGGCTGGAGCTGACTCATCTTGACCGTGATGCAAAGCAACAGTTGACAGCCAAAGTAACAACTGTGTTTTTCAGCATCTACTGTCATTATGCTCCTCTCTGTTCAGAGCCCGGGCAAGACAAAACCACGAGACAACTGATGAATCAACTCTTGTATGCTTTATGCTGTCATGTCAAGACACAGCTAAACACCACCTGTTTGATGTTCAAAGTGACCCTTCATCATCACTGGAACACACATACACACTGCTTATCCGGTTCCCGTATTTACACCTGTAAACAACATACCACACACAGGTAGCACAAGGCCCTGTGGGCTCACACGGTACTCTGGATCTCACCTACAGTAGTTGCAGCGGTGGAAAAATAAAAAGTCAGACTTGTTAACGCAGCTGCTCCTGCAGCTTAAAAATGATCAGATGACTTGAAACAAAACTCACGAAAAATAAATGCAATGTTAACATTTAAACGGCGATTAATACAGAAAACGCGGGCGGTACATTAGAAATCGCTTGAAGCTGAATCTGTGTCCGAGGCGCTGGGTCTTCCGGTTTGGATGAGCGAGGTCCTGTCGGCAACTTCTACGATATGAAGACCACAGATGCCCTTCGCTTATAAATGCTCGTATACCGTGCCATAAAAAGTGCGTTGCTACTCTATTACAACACAGTGCGAAATCCACAGTGTGAAATCCACAGGCTTGTACAAGGAAAGAGAAACTGCGGCCTACAAAGACGAAGTAAGTTTCGATTTCATTTCTGGAAAAAAAGAGATAGGTTTCCATAGTGAGTCACGTGACCGCCAGAGAGCAGACAGGCGGACACAGAGAGATACAGGTGGCCAGATGTGTCGAGACAAAGCATTAAAACAGTAAAACAGTAAAACGGTAGGCTACATCTCTCCACGGCCGTAGACTGACTCCTGCGTCTGTGGCCCAACTCAAACAATCATGTATCATTGTTACTGTGGAGCTACAAGGACATCCTCCCTTGAACGCGGGCTGTACACGGCACGCTGTAGCAGAGGAGACAACACGTGCTAAGATCAGGTTCTCCTATTAGAAATCAAACGAGGTGGGGGGTGGAGACTTATAGTAATGTAATACATTTCGGAGGATACAAATATTAGAGCAAAAGTCGAGGTCTAATAACAGCATTGTGGTGCGATGGGGGGCGGGGGTACTACACGCTGAAGGACACTATCCAACACAAGAGTTACTGATTTCACCAAGTTTCGGTAACTGGACAAAATAAACATAGCATTATAAGCTTGGTCAAGAGTGGATTCAGTTGTGTGTTATTAGTAAATAAAGGTCTATTTAGTGAAAATAGCCAGTGACGTGTTTACAAGCAAGTTAAAAAAAAAATAAAAATAAAAAAATAAACCCGAGCAGCACAGTTAAAATTCACCCCCTGTATGACAAAGGCCTGTTTCACGTTTATGCATCACCCGGTCAACACAATCACCTGCTAAAAGCTAACGAAGTAAAAAATCATACACATTCACACAAACACTCCAATATAAAACAAGGTGACACATTTACGCTATATATAGCTATCAGTCGGGGTTTATGGCAGGCCAGACGAGATTGATGCACTCTGTATGTAATTTCAGTAAGGGGAGGATTATTTAAGCGGGGTTTAATCACCAGCAGCAGCGGGACCGAGGATGAACCGCCGAGGTCCTCGTCGCTAACAAGCAGTCGGCACTTCTCTTCTCATCTTTCAAGAGACACAAATCGTCTGTTCCGCCATCATTGGGGAAAGATTCGACCGGTTTAAATGTTTAAACCCCACTGAGGCACATGTAGTCAGGCCTTGTCCTGGGGGTGAAGGATGAAAATGCCGCCGAGCACCGTCCCTCCTCCAGCTAACGTTAGCCTGCCTGCTAGCTGCTAGCTCCGCACTGGCACTGCACCATTTCCAAACTACCGCCCGCAGCACAGTCGCTTCACTGTCTGCTAACGCAAATACACACACACACGGTGCTCTTCGCCCGAACCACAGTAGACTATTTAAAGCCCATTTGCAGCTTTAGTTAGTTAGTTACCTTGACTCGCAGTGTTTCGGCTTCGCGAGCTCTCGCCGTTGTGAAATATTTTCAATGCGGTGATTGAAAAACAATCAAAGAGCCGTTGCCAGTCGTGACGTAGAATGCTGGCGACGGACTCAGCTACACGTCGCATCGGCCAGCGTCATCAACATCCTCTCTTTTTTTTTTAAATTCAAAACTTTAATGAACAATCGTTTTAGCTACAGTGATAAAACAACAACTTGCTATGCAAATCAAATACCATCGTGGTGATGCTGAAACATCAGATGAGAAAATCATATATTATAATTTTAATAACAATCATGGTGAAGAGGTGAATAAGTCCTCCTCCTCCTCCTCCTCCTCGTCCTCCTCCTCATCTTATTTTTCTTCTTCTTCTTGGTTTTTCGCAGACACAGTGGTGCCATGAAGCCACATTGCCTCCTCAAACAGGTAGGGATTATACTGCAGTTCAGATTGATTCACTCTCAGGTGTAGGCCTCATCCTGAGGCATGATGAGTTCAACGACTGCTTTCACAACTGTTGAATGACTCAGCAGACTCTTTTTAAGTGTTAGCATCTTTGGGCCCATGGTGTGATATTGCAGCACAGGCTTGTAGCTGTTCTCTTTTCCTGAGTAGGTGTTTCACAGTTTGTGTTCTGCCATTTCCACTGCAAGTCCATCTTTATGTTTGCCCATCTTTGCCAAGTCCCATGCCTGCCCACGGTGTTCCAGTCTCCATCTAGAGAACACGGCTCACATCTCTTTCTTCAGTGCCCCTTATGTCATATCAACTGCCTCACTCCTTTCCACCTCCACATAGGCTGCAAGTGGCACCCAAAGAAATCCCACTGAACTGTTGTCTGTCATATAACATTATCAGCAGCTCCACTCCACCACAAGGTTACTAGGTTGCATTTGGAAATGTGGGATTAAAAGGCCATTAATTCTGTTCTAAACACACAGTGAGTCATTTTTATTTTGTAATTTAAAAATCTGTTGTGTAAAAGGTAAATCCTCTTAGGTTCCATTAGTACACTTTAAATTTGGAGATAATGGTCTTAACTGTTTTGCAGTCTTTCCTTTACTATGTTACCATTAGTAGCACGACATGGAACTAACTACTACTAATAGCCTACTACTAACTATTATTTCTGGAGTGGTAAAAATCCATGTTCAAGCAACTTGCCATGAATGATAAAGGGTACCTCCCCCTCCCATACACAGACTCCATCTCTTTACTCATCTTGAGTGACTACTTCAATTTTGCTGTGCCACATTCTTATACATTTTCCCAAACTAATTTTACTGGATTTTCCCAAAGGTCTCCCCTAATGTACTGCATTTCCATTTTGTTTTGCCCAATTCCCTGTGGCGTTTCTCCCATTTCTTCAAGTAAAGCTGGAATCAGGGAGGTATGAAAACATATCATCAGCGCTGTTGCTTGCACTGTCTCTTGAGACCTGATTTCGCTGCTGTTCCATTACATTAACACTTATGGTGTAGCCCTTATCTCTATCATTGCTTTGTAAATCATTAATTGTGTATGCTGGTGAGCACCCTATATAGGCTACAGTACTTTCCTGTCTGAGAGTAACCCACATTATGTTTATTGCCTTTTCACGCACAGTGATGACTGTATTTTATATATCTTAGTTACATGTCCAAACACAAGTAAATTCTGACATTCACTTCTCGTATTACCATACATCATAGCCTACTTTTTTCTTGTTATCTTCAATCCTAGTTCTGCCTCCACAATCAGCTATAATATTTAGTGCTTCCTGCATTTTCTCAGATAGGCCTATATGTTTTTATCATAAGGAATATAAGGAAAACATTGGGCCTCATTCACGAATCGTTCTTAAGAACAAATTTGTTCTTAAGTCCTACTTACGAAGTTTTTACGAAGATTGTGGCATTCATGAATGTTTTCTTATCCAGAATTTGTTCTTGACTAAGAACAAAATCTACGAACAGTCAGGAGTATACTTACGCACTTTTAGATGCTGAGACTTCTGCAAAAATAACCGATTATAGCGTTTTCTTTTGTTCTGCAGTTGTATGATATTATATGATTTGAATAAGAATTATTTTCTTATCTTTTATGATGTTTTTAATAATCATATATTAATAATAATAATTGACAAATCATTGCAGTTTCTTAAAAAAACATTATAGACACATATCAGTTTTTTTTTTTTTTTTTTTGGGGGGGGGGGGGGGGGGGGCTGTTTTTTTTTTAAATATGTGATAATATGATGATATTTATGATGGCACACGTGAGAGTGTGGTCTCTCTGATAACAACCCGAAGAGCTGCATCCACTGCTGACGCTACTAAATATAGCCTAAATATTAATACAAAAATATAAACTAAATATAAGCCTTTTGTTTGTTTCTTTGTTTCATTCCTGCCGCAGTAGCGCCACTTCACTACTTAAGTTCTTTTTACGTTTGGAGTCTGGTGCTCCCTCAAGAGATTTTCATTTGAGCATTTCAACTTTCTTTCTCACTTCACCTTCTCTGCTCAGTGCCTGTGGGTTCTGTGTGCACACGGCCCTGCAGTCTCATGCCCTTTTACGGGCATTGATGGGGCTGTTACCTATGCTAATCATATGTTAATTAGACTCACCTGGCACACGCCCTCAACTTACGAGGAGATGGCATTCATCAATATAGGAACACAGCTGCGAACAATTCTGAGGCTTACGAACGCGTTGATGAATCTGACGTAGGGTTTTCTTAAGGAACTTCTTAAGAACAACTTAAGAAATAATTTAAGAAGGTTCTTAAGAAGATATTGGTGAATGAGGCCCATTGTCTTGAGAGAGCTCATTTATCATGATGTGAAATAGTATCAGACTAATTACACTGTGCCAATGCCAATGCACGTGCCATTAGATAAAGCTTCACCCTGTTCTTATAAGTCCTCTTGTATTCCTATTTTATATGCTTTAAATTGGGCCTGTCCTTTCCTAGTTTTCAGTTTTCAGTACCAAAAGACATCGCCTCTTTGTATATTACACATTCTTTATCTCAGAGTGGAGGGGAAGAACGCAGTGTCCCTCCCTTTGCAAAACCCACTTTCTGTTCCCATAAACCATCCCTCCTCCACCTTATAGACCAATCTATCCCTGCTCATTCTTTCCATTATTTTACACGACAGTGCTGTAAATGCAATAGATCTACAGTATATGACCCCGCTCGCCTGCACGGTATCTTCCCCCAGTTGTAAAATTGTAAACTTGCCTCCACTATGTGGGAACAGTTCCTTCTTTCCATATATTATTTATCGGAGTCAGTATTTCATGTAACACTGCACCATCTAATCTTTTAAAGACCCCACAGTTTATGCTATCCATTGCAGGAGCTGCCCTTCCTTTTTGGCTCTGTGCAGTTCTTTCAATGAAAAACACCTCATTGTCTCATTCTTTTGTCTTTTACTTCTACAATGTCTATGCTGCTTTGAACAGTCATCACACAGTTCTCTTTATCTTCTTCTTCTTCTCTCTCTCTCTCTCTCTCTCTCTCTCTCTCTCTCTCTCTCTCTCTTTCACTCGTGGCTCCCACACCCTTCTTCTTTAATGCTGGCGTTCTCGTTTGTCTGAAAACATGACTTTTGGTGAACTGCTGACCATATTTCTCCAACAGATGTCTCCCCACCCAGACTTCCACAGTATCTTTTCCTCCTTTCTTCTTTTACAGACTTAATCGCTTTCCTAACCTTAGTTCTCAGACTTTTATATTCTATTACTTGACTCTCTGTAGTGTGTCAGTGCTCTGTTGGCACAGTTCCTACCTCTGACTGCTCTGTCACATGCTCTTATCACCAATGGGCCACTTATTTTCTGTTTAGGGTTTTTCTTCATGCATTCATTAGCACTATGCATCAGAATTTCTTCCAGTTTGCCTTACTGTAAGAGTTTTGGTGTTTATTCTCTCACTACCTCAGATTTACTGCAGCCACATCAGCAAGGTAAATAGTTTATATTTGTTGCTGTGTCCTTCACATGCAGTATAATGAATACACATTTAACTATCCAAAGGGGCCGACACTGTACTACACTGTACTAACTTTACTAAATTTATTTATAACAGTAAAATACTGCTCACATATAAATTCATGAGTAATAAAAAATATGATATATAATGGTCTAACAGTCACAGATGCCATTTTCAGCATACTTTTACTTATGACTTACACTACATTTTCCTGATTATACTTGAATAGGTTTTCAAAGTTTGATCGTGTGTGATATGAGCAAAATGGCTCACTGAAGCAGGGTTTTCACCTCTTACTTAAATTCAAATGTATGGAATAAATGAAATACAATGATATGTATCACTGTCTGAGCTGAAACAACCCACTCTATCATCCAGGCTCATTATATTATGCAGCATTTAGGGGACTAAAGAACTGGTGTGTAGTGCATATGAGCTTTTAGGAGACCAAAGATTGTCTGACAAGTGACGTTTTGCACTTTGCCAACATGTCCTGTGGGTGTCAGCATTACTCTGTGAATGTACTGGTGAATGTGCGGCGATAACTTCAACTGAATTACTGGTGTATTTATAAGGAAAATGTTTATTTTCATCCTTCTATCTACTATTTAAACTCTGGGACTGCTACTGTATAATACCCTTGGCTGTTATTCATAGGCATATCTCTCAAAGGCAAAGCCACTCTTAAGGTCTCTAAAATCATTAAAAAAAAGAGAGGCAAGTGTAGGTCCATGGTGAAATGACAGAAGATGACTGACATGTGATGACAGATAAGTGCATATCAAAAAGGCAGCGGTGAGCAGAGGAGCATGATGGCTCTTTGAGGCTGATTGACCTGAGCACACAGCATCTTCCTCTTCAGACGAATGTTCCTTTCACTGCGTTTCTCACCCACTCCGTCTCTGCTGCTCACTCTTACTCTCCTCCCTTCCCTCCTCTGCCACTGCCAGTGTCACACTCCCTCCACTTATATTCCACAACCCCTCTTCTCTCACCTTCCTTCATCTCCCCCCTCTCTCTCTCTTGCTCTCTTGCTCTCGCTCTCACTCTTTCTCTGTTCAGTTCAGATGAAATGCAGCATGTGGCAGACTGTGGCTCTTTGGCTGCTGATACTTGCGACTCTGCTCCGAGGTGAGTGACTTCCATTGGCGCTTTTAAGTGAAACTGTGCTCGAACAAGTGTGTGTTTTCTGCATGTGCAGTGTACTGTATACTACATGTGGTCCTCCACGTCTGTGCCACGGAGCGGTTTGCTCTGTGTAACTATGCACAGCAGCTCACACACACAGACTGACTGTTGTCGCGCAGCCAGATAGAAAAAAAATAGATTTCTTTTTTTGATGAGTAAGCAACAGTATGAAATGTAATCATCTTTACTGCAGATGATATTAGAGAGCTGAGCTGTGCTTTTATTTTATTTATTTTTTATTTTTTTTACATAAGACAGTAAATATAGATAGATAGATAGATAGATAGATAGATAGATAGATAGATAGATAGATAGATAGATAGAGATGCACTGAAAGAAAGTGAGGGGTGATTATGAGGCTGTTAGAGGTTAATTTACTATGCCTGGACATTATGGGCACCAGGGACTATTCATTTGAATTATAGGCCTACCATCTGTGGAGTTATATTGATATTAATTATGGTCTAGTAAGTGAATATAGATTTGACACTACACAGCGGGTGCATTAATCTTAGACCGCATTTACTGGAGCCCTCTTGGTTCACTGTGCGCAGTTTGAAAAGTTGTAGGTATTGTTTGCCCCCCCCCCCAAACCCCACCCCCATGGTGATCACATCGTGGAGAATGAATCAAGAGTGAATCGAAGCCTTTGGTGGAGTTACAGGGCAAAGAGAGAAAGATCCTTGCTTTCATCGTCGTGAGTGCTGTGTCTGTCTGTCTGGGGTGTTTCAGTGTTTAATAGCCTCTCTATTTCCTGCATAGAATAAAAGTGACATTTTTTACAGCGGTGAAAGGGGTCTGACTGTCTGCTGGTGATCAATCAGAGACCTAATTGATTAGGGGGAGGGATTTCTTTTTTCTCTTTTTGCCTCTCGCTCTTTTTTTCTTCCTGCCCCCTGTCCTCTCCTTCTCTCACAAATGTTCATTTAGTCAACTCTACTATATATATCTGTGCTCCTTCAAGAGCAACTACATCTTTAAAACATAGCCTCCAATTATACCTCTACAAACCCACCCTTTGATTAAGCTCCACTGCAAAGTCTCTACTCATTCCCTATTAAAGTGTGTTTGTTCTTCTCTTTGATTCACCTTGACTATACTTAATACACCACTTCAGTGCTTTCTCATGGTCTCTCCTGACTCTGTCACTCTTTTTTCTTTTGCTCTTCTTTCCACCCTCTCTCTCACCCTCCGTTAAATCCTGCTCAGTATCAGTGCAGGGTCCTCACCAGCGCTTTCTGCTCAGGGAGCTGCTGAAGGACTACAACCCCATGGAAAGACCGGTGGCCAACGACTCCCAGACTCTCACTGTTCAGTTCTCCTTTACTCTGATGCAGGTCATGGATGTGGTATGGCATATATTTATGCAGTGTTACAGTCACACAATGCATACAGGCATACTATTGGGTGTATACTAGGTCTATTAATACACACGCAGAGGAAGGATTCTATTTTTTCCCCAAGTCTAAACAATGTTCATAAATCCACCTCTGCATTTAAAGAGTCATTAGTTGCTGTTCCTCCTCCATACTGGTTGTTCTAATGTAAAAAATGCACTCAGAAGTTTAGCTGAACCCATTATGAGCTCTTGTCAGTGTGAATTAGTCACATCACATATCTTATAGCCTAAGGTTAATTTAGCAACATAGTTTAACACAGAATAAGACTGTCCTCATCGCTTACATTTGAGTTCTATTAGACAGGGATCTCTGTGGGATTTCCAGTAAGGATGGGAGTGTGTGATTATTGTGGGCCTGAGTATATTGTTTTAACTGTGTGAGCTTATCCTTAAATAATTAAATCACCCTTTTTGCTAATTTGCTTTGTCTCATATCATGCAAGGATGAAAAGAATCAGATCCTCACCACTAATGCCTGGCTGCAGATGGTGAGTAAAATGAAAAACATTAATAATGTGATATTGATCTGTGTAGTAAAGTGAAAATTCTGCAAGCAAGCTGTTATCACAGATGCCAACTGGGTTCAGGCCATTAGGGAGATATTTGAAGACTTCAATGCAGATTTGTTCATTTTAAGGCCGCTTGACCAAGCTTCTTCTTGTGCAAAGTCAACTCATTCAGTCCCTTTATCCTGATACCCTGGGTTTACATGAGGGAACGGGAAGACACCTCTTCCAGGGCAGACAGAATAACAATAATACAGTAATAATAATAATAACTTGTGTGTCTTATCTATCTCTGTCTGTCTGTATTTCTCTGTTCAAAACCGGTGTTATGTTTGTGTCTCTAAGCACTGGTACGACCACTACCTCCAGTGGAACCAATCAGAGTATCCTGGAGTGAAGAACCTGCGTTTCACTCCCGACCAGGTCTGGACACCTGATATATTGCTTTATAACAGGTATGTGACATGTCATCACACACACACACACACACACACAGTGGCATCTGCTGAGCTTTAACCTGCCTCATCACTTGTGCTGCAATCCTCTAGCGCTCATGATAAGTTCGACGCCACCTTTAAGACCAATGTGCTGGTGAACTCCAGTGGCTTCTGTGAGTATCTGCCTCCAGGTGAGTTTTTTTTATTGAGCAGCATTTGTCCTCAAGTCTAAACAATGCATTCAGTCACTCTGCATTCACACATACAGTAGGCTACATTACTCATGCTGCAGCAAATTCTTTCCAAGAATTTTTCCTGCAATCAAATATTTTCCTCTTCATTTACTTCCAACTGACTGCACCAGACAACATTTTTTAATCAACTTTTTCTCCCCCATTACATCTTGGGATAATTTCACTGTAATTAAATATTACTTTTCTTTCACTGCGAGCCATTACCCTCCTGTTTTCTTCCCCTGCTTTTCAAGGAATATTTATCAGCACATGTAATGTGGATGTGAGGTGGTTTCCGTTTGACATCCAGCGCTGTGAGCTGAAGTTTGGCTCCTGGACATTTGACGGCTGGCTGCTGGACCTCCAGATGAAAGAAGCCGACGTATCGGGGTACATGCGCAACGGAGAATGGGACCTACTGGGTGAGGCAAACTGTCGGGCCCCTGCATGACAAACTGTGTTGCTTAGTAACTGTGCTTACATTACTGTCACAGAGTACGGTAACTGTTAAGACATAGAGATTAATTAGATTTATATTTAGATGTGTAGTTAGATTTAAGCAGGAGAAGTTGGACTGTGCTTCATGAACATCTTGTTGAGTGGAAATGCAGTCGCAATACACTTTTTAGCTTTGATGTTTTTATGTGCTTCCAGGCACTTACACTATATACTAACATAATTCCTGCAGAAACCATAATTTTAATAAGTCAGATTTCTGCACTCTTGTCTAAGCTCTTTAAGTCCTATTCCCTTTTTACTGAAAAATATTCAGCAGTTCTAACAAAACACACTTCATTAGTCATCTTGAGTTCCTAACATTCATTGTTTTCTCACTTTCTCAGCCCTCGGTGGTGTTTTCTGAATTACAATGCCTTCTCAGCTGTGTCTGAGTCTGTCTCTCTCTTCTCAGAGGTCCCCGGAGGTCGTCATGAGGTTTTCTATGACTGCTGTGCAGAGCCCTACCCCGACGTCACCTTTGTGGTGACATTACGGAGGAGGACCCTGTTTTATGCTCTCAACCTCCTCATCCCGTGTGTGCTGCTCTCCTCCATGACCCTAGTGGTCTTCCTGCTCCCTGCCAACTCTGGGGAGAAGATCAGCCTCGGTGAGGAGCAACAAGAGGAGCACGGAAGAGAACATGCCAAAACAAGATGCATCTCCTATGAGACAAAAATCTATTTCTAGCTGCAAATACTTTACAATTTTCTTTGGAAGTCACCGACATACTTCACTTCAGTCTTGCCATTTCACTCTTCGCTCATAGCTTTCAGTCAGTTACACTGAGCATTTGTGTGGTGTCAGGAGGGCTGAGATGGAGGGAAGCAGAGAAAAAGATAAAGAAAGAAATGGTAGGAGGGAAGATGAGAGAGAAAAATCAAATGAGTTTCCTTAGGAGTGTCAGAAAGACAGATGAGTGTGGTGAGAAGTCAAGTGCAGCATACAAAACATACTGTTCCACTAAGTGTACACGTGTACTTGGTCTCTTAAGAAGCTTCTTTTCTTTTTTCTTTGCTTCCCATGGCTCCCCGGTGTCTTGGTCTGCCTGCAGGCATCACGGTTCTGCTCTCTCTCACTGTCTTCATGCTGATGGTTGCAGAGATTATGCCCGCCACTTCAGATTCTGTGCCACTGATAGGTCAGTCTATTCCTTTCTCTGAGGACACGTGTGTGCGTCTGTGGGTTTCAGTGGGTTTTAGAGGCACTGACATACAGAGCATACAGATTTACCTGCGCCCCTCTGAGCAAAATATGTCCTGTCACAGGTCAGTACTTCGCCAGCACCATGGTGATTGTTGGGATGTCAGTAGTAGCCACAGTGATCGTTCTCCAGTTCCATCACCACAACCCAGACAGTGGGCACATGCCGCGTTGGGTGAGTTACAATGCTGAGCTGATTTATTAGTTACTTGTGGAGCAATGATCTGGACAGTGAAAAACAAAATACTATAGTACGTATCTTTAAAACATGAACAATTAATAAACAATAAGCTTACAGTGGTTAAAAGCAATGGAATAAAATCACAAAATAGCAAGAGTTAGAATCAAATATTGACAGCAGCAGATTCAATGTAAGGGTGTAAGGGCAGAGGGTGTTGTCATGCTAGTGAACAAACTGTTTCTAAAAATGGGCTATACCAATAAATTTGTCTTGTCTTGTCTTGTCCCAAGTCTGAGAGCTGGACCACCCCTGGTCTGTAGCTCAGGATCTTACATGATAATTAGTCTCGGTAGTATATAGCTAGACTTCAGGTCATACAGTGTTTAAAATTTAAAGGTTAAAATCAATAATAAAAGGAACAGGCAGTGCAGAGAAACACTGATGTAGCATGGCGTCATTGATTAGTTTTAGTGTGAGAATTTATTTTGTTTTCAAAACCAAGTATTGGTATTGGTATATATTAATTGCTGATTAAAACAAAACAAAACAAAACAATAAAAGACAAGATGGTGATTAAATGAAGATTCAAAGCTGAAATGTTAAGGTGTGCTCTGAGACTCTCCCATCAGTAAATGTCTCCTTGTCTGCCAGGTGCACTTGGTTCTGCTGCAGTGGGTTCCTTGGTTCCTGCGGATGAAGCGTCCAGGCGAGGGGGCGGAGCCAACGTTTTCCAACAGCCAAGCAGATTCTCAGAGCAAGACCCTGTCCTCTCCGACCACTACCACCACCACCACCACCACGATCCCCACCCCAGTGCCCTCTGCCCTCCCACAGGGCCTTAACTCCCTGCAGGCCAGCCTGGCCCAGCTCAACCACCCTCTGACACACCCACTGCCCCACCGGCCCAGCTCCCAGGCTGTCATCCTCCCCAACCCCTCCCATAACCACAGAGACCCCAGCCCCAATCCTCACTCCCAGCCTAATGGACATCTGCCGTACATGGGCTTCCAGACCTTCCAGACCACTGCAGAACTGGAACCAGTTCAGAGGAGCAGAACTACCAGTCATGGGAGGTTTAACAGTGGAGCAGGTGGAGGAGAAGGAGAGGGTGTGGCAGCAGGAGGAGGAGGAGGAGGAGGAGGAGGGCCGGTTGGAGATACACCAATCCATCACCACCTCCCATCTTCCAAGTTTGGGAACCCTCCGCTGGAACCTCCGCTGTCTCCAGACCCTGACCCATCAACCACATCCTCCGGACCCTCTGGTTTAGACGCTGGTTCTGGAGCAGGGAGATCGGCTGCCCTGCACACCCACAGCAGCGTGAGTCGGTCTGTGGCCGTGGACAACCAGCTGCAGGCTCTTCTGGTGGAGGTGCAGTTCCTAGTTGAGCGTGTTCGCGAGCAGGACCGGCAGCTGAGTTTGGCAGAGCAGTGGCAGTTTGCTGCAGCCGTCATTGACCGGCTGTGCCTGGTGGGATTCAGCGTTTTCAACATCATCTGTACCATCGCAATTCTCATGGCTGCACCCAACTTTGGAGAAGCACTGTCAAAAGACTTCCTCTGAGAGGCCAAAAACAGAGCGTCTCAGAGTGACGTTAAATTGTGACACAGATGAGGATTTGTTGGAAGCACAATTGCTGTTATTGACACTGGGATATGGAACAGCAAATATTTCCTGGAGTGGAGAATGATATAGAAACATTACAGTTTAATTTCTTCCCTTCTAATAGATTACACCTGATCATACTCACATTCTTTTTGGAGTGGTTTCTATTGATATTAGGATGGTGGTTTGTGGACTGGCAAAGTCATCAACTAAAACCTCTATGAAATAATAAATACGTTTTGTGAATAAGGATCCTAAGACTTTGTACTACAGAGAGAAGAAGCTGCAACATGAAGTTGTGTGATAGAAAAACAAAACACTGATGTGCTGCATGTCAAATGGCAGAGCTTTTACCCACTTTTATTAAAACTGAGCAAGTTTCCTGTTGGGTGAGATTGCATTGATTGTCAGTGGAGACGCTGAGGGGGAGATGTCTGATGGCAGCACAGAGCAATTTTCCCTGCTGTCTTGTGATATGCATTTTCTCAAATATAAATGATACTGCAGTATACATATTTTGCCAACTACTGGGATGCAGGAGTTTCAATTTAAGTGTTTTTTATGTAATTTGAATGACTGTAATCAACATTTTGAGACACGGATATCCAGGTCCTGAAATTAAAAATGGTAAAAAAATTATTTTCATAAAGCTTGAAAATCATCCGTGTAATGGGATGAGGATATTGGAGATTCATTTCTGCATCACCCTCCACAATTGCGAAAATGCGCTAATATCCAGTAGCCAGCATACTGCCATTGAGAACTGTGCCATGTATTGCTTTCTATATGTACAACTATAACTGTGCAATGGTGAGATCTGAAGTGAAAAGAGTGGACAGCTCACATTTCCGTGTTAGTGATTATCCAAACAAAGCAAAATGCAGTTATAAGAAATATTTCAGTTCTCCCATTTTTATTCAGGTGAAACCGTTTTGTTTTCCTGTGCAGGCAGTGATGAGATTCAGACTCATAGATCATGTCAGCTTTTCTAGGAATCCTTTTTTCGCCAGGCATTTTTATCTGAATGCACACCTTTCTCCCCCCCCCCCCCCCCCAACATAGACACACACACACACACACACACACACACACACACACATTCTTATGCAGAAAAATATTATCTATATGACCCCAGTGTTAAATGTAAATCAAGGCAAACACTTTGCAGAAGTGTTGGACACTTGAATGCCGATAAGTTGTGACAGACCGAGCTCTAAACATTGTGGAATAAATAGTCTCGTCTTTTCTACTCTCTGGACGTGCATCAGATTTCCTTTTCTCTGGCCTTCCCCCTGCAATCAAAGTTTCTGAAAGGACATAGGAACATTGGGCAGGGGGAGGGAAGGGAAGGGGAGGAAAACGAGCCAGAGAGAGAAAGGGAAAGATGGAGGTAATGAAGCACGGCAATAAAGAGGAAAGGAAAAAAAAAGAAGACAGAGGGATGGAGGGGGGGCTTTGCAGAGGCGCAGAGCTGGAGAGGATGCAGAATGAAAGTGATGTGGGCAGAACAAGGTGCATGGTTGAGAGAAACAGAGGAGGGGGCAAAATGTGCTGAGAAAGCCAATTGGGACCAATAAAGTTTTTAACTGATTGCTCATTAATGAGAGAGGGAGAGGAGGAGAGGGAGGAGAGGGAGGAGGGAGAGGACTGAATCCCCGCCTCCTCCTCTCCTGGGATGCTGCTGCCTTTAAACTGTACTTAGAGCAGCATTTAGGGGTGACTGGGCAGATATTCTGAACTGGCAGAGGGTGTCTTTATCAAATTTGTGCTTTTAATCTTGGCAAACAGTCCCATGTAACATGATTGACTATGAAATAATGCAAACACCTTATAATGATTGAATCCTGCTAATTGGTGTATTGGCACAGCTGCTCTCCAAACCCTCAGCCCTGAGGATATTCATTTGGCTTTAAACAGCTTCATCGTTAAGTACAGAATGTGCCAGTATGGAAGTACCGGAGCAATTCACCATTACATTTCAATGTTATAGTGAGCTCACTTTTGTGTGTATTCCTCGAGGAGGCTGCTGAGAGATGCAATACAGCTCAGGTAATAAATCTGAGATACTCTCCTCCTCCTCCTCCTCCTCCTCCTCCTCCTCCTCCTCCTCCTCCTCCTCCTCCTCCTCCTCCTCCTCCTCCTCCTCCTCCTCCTTCTCCAGAAACTCAGTGGTCCACCTGCTCCGTGTCGACAGCTCAGCCAGAGCTGTTTGTTCAGGGGAAAAAGCAAACCCACCCAAGCAAACGGAGCAGGAGAGCAAGGTGAACAAGGAAACGTGTCTTTGGCATCAAGGGGCCAGCGCCATGTGTGGCTGCAGTTGTCGCACAAATATGCACACACACACACACACACACACACACACACACACACAAACACTCACAAATACGTCCACATACACATAGAGCAGCGTGAACACAGACCCGCTCACACATCAAGCTAAATACAGAACCTGCTGCAGACCTAATGCACTGACCACACACACTCCTGAAGTTCCCTGACACTCTCTCTCTCTCTCTCACACATCCCACCGTTCACTGACACCACTGCTGTCTGTGCAGCGCTGCCAGCTCTGTATTGTGTTTGCTCATGCGGAAGAAAAACAAGAGAGGGTGAGAATATAAAAGAGGGGAGTAATAATACCTGAGCCAGTGTGGTGTTGTGTGTTAATAGAGTTTCATTTAAAAATGTCAAAGAACTACTGAAATGAAAAGAAATACCTGACTACATAATAATACAACAATTATGTGCTTTATCTGGTGGCTCAGCCTTTCACACTTTAACAGTGAGAAGAAGGAATAGGGACGTCCCACAGGTTGCCAGTGTTTTTGCAATGTTGGAGGAAACAGTAGAAAATCCACCGGTACAAGTAGACATCCTGCAGCGTGAACAAACTAAACTGAGACTGTCCCATCTTCACATTTCACACATCTCATATTTCACCAATTTTAGTTTCAATTCAACATCAAAGTCTTTTTTTGTTTGTTTGATTTGGGGACATTACTTTTCCTTGACTTATATTCGTAGCTTCACTGCAACTTCTCCCATTGAAGTTTTTAGCGAGACACTGGTCATTTTCAAATCGTCTCCAGAGAGAAGTCTTGGCTATTCAAAATTCAGATGTCCCAACATTATATCCCACACCACCAACATTCAATACCTATTAATTACCGGGTGCACACAATCAATGCAAGTCAATATAAAACGGCCATTTCACTGCCTGTTGGGTAATTGTCTCCCAGATCTCATTAAAAGACACAGGAGCTGGGGAGAGAAGAGAAAGGTAATGAGGAGAGGAAGACGGAAAACGGACACGAAGGGGGAGCAGATGAGCAAGTGTGAAATAATCTTTTAGAGGATAAATCACACTCTACTCACTGGTGGTGGTGGGGGTTACTGTACTGTACTGTCACGATTTGAGGCAATCAGCTCCCACATACTGCTGCTGCTTCAGGTTTCAACATACAACATCAAGTCTGGAACAAAAAAACCCCCAAACTTTGCATCAATAAATCAGTTTATTTAAAAGAATATGTTACAATTTATTACAGTAAGCGACGTAACCAAACACTTTTTTTTTTGTACATTTCAACATGTCAAAAGAACCTGCAGGGTTTTCAATCTCTCTTCTCTTTTCCGTGTCTCCTTGAAAGCCAAACTATATCAAGGTGAAAAAAATCAACGACAGAGATGCAGAATTTAACATTGTATCTTACTGATATAAATAATGCAACTGACTCTGGACTGGCGAGAGAATGAGAGAGAGGTGAGCCAAAGAGAGCACGCGCCTGTATGGTGGGTGGATCAGACGATGCACACAGTCAGACAATCGACTGCTTCAGACATGCTTCACTGAACAGACAGGAGTCCTGGGAAATGTGTCCGGCCTTTAGGATCACGCACTCAGTTGCTCAATTCGAGCCTTAACACATTCAATTAGACCTCTTTTACACATCTACCAAGGTCTGCTGAAGCTCATTAATCACCCTACTTGGCTTTTTAGAACAACACCATCATCACAAGCAGCAGCTCTTAGTGAGAGCCACTGATGCTGATCTATGACTCTTTTCTTGCAAGTAACAAAAATACTGTTAATATTCTCATTACCGATTTAGGGCCATGCGGTAATTGAATATAATTACTTGTTGACATTTAATGGCTTCATATCATAATCACATAACCATCATTAGGTTATCATTTTGCAACTGTGGCTCAACTTAATGAATCAGAGCAAGCTTAAGTTAAAAAGTCATTAGAAAATTAGTTGGTGTAGTTTTTCTTTTGCAAATTTGAAGTTTGGTCTCACCCAGTGCATGGCAGTAGAAGAAATGTCTTTGCTTTTACCATTAATTTGATAATTTTGCATGTGCTTCTGCATAAATCAACTGTGTAGTGTTATACAGTTTTCTCATTTTGGGGAAAAAAAATCCTTAACCCCTTACTAACATGATAATGATGTGCACAACATTGCCCAGCCCTAATAGGAGGGCTCATCTCATAAAAGCTTGTAGCAAGTGAACTAGTAATATCTGCAGGATGAGGTAAGAATTACAGTGTGTCAGGTTATAGATGTAATTAATGACCATAATAAGTCAGTATTGCAATATCAGAATTTCAATATTATATTAATCTAGGAATCTGGGTTCATTTAAAGCGTTTATTATATTACACTGTAGTTATGTGATCAGTTGCTACAAAGCCTTTAGTCAATGAGTGTGGTCTTCTTATTCATCTTGTTGACAGAGGGTGCAAGTGGCTCTTTTTTTTTTTTCTTCTTCTCAGAAATCATCATCATCCCACTAAACCTGAATCTGGAGTGCATGACAGTACAGGAGCACACCAGCTGCAGAGATAAATAGCACTGTGAGAAAAGTCTGTTTGAATTACAGGCCTGGTATAAATCCTGTGAGAACTCTCAGGAACAAAATAATCACTGGCAGCCAGAGAGCAGGAAGGAAGAGGAGGACCCCTACTGTTCTGCCTAGGTAATACACACAGTGTACTATGCCGTCACCTGACTGGTCAGTGCTCCACATCACTGCTGCTCTCTAAACGGCTGCATATATAATATATATGTATATGTGTGTGTGTGTTTGTGTATATAACTATTACACATACATAAAAGTTTAATGCCTGGGTCCACATTCGCCATTTGATGATGCAGTGTGTTATTAAAATTGTCGCCAGTCAAACATAAACGTAAACTAAATAAGACCTGGCTTCTTCCAGCATTATGCCCACTACCTGCTTCTTAGGTTACATTTCCCACATCTGGAGGTTGTTAATACTGTTGGATAAAGTGCAACATTAGTCTAAAGTTTAACATGTTCTTGCTCACGTGTTCAACCATCACAGCTGTCTGCTATGTGTACCCAGGTCTCTAAAGAAAGTCCTTACAAAATGTCTGTTTCTCTCTACATTCTCTCATCTGCCACATTACAATGATAATATTTTTCTTTTATAAATGTAGATTTAGCGCCAAACAGATGGAAATTGATCTATGTTCAGCTATGACTTACATTCTGAGGGCTTTACTCCGTTTGGCCCCTTGCATTCAAGGCCCCTCCCTTCCTGCACACATTGTTAAAGACACTGCTATTCTAACACATCAATTGAGAAGTGCAGTGTCTCCCTGTGGTCAACCTTTAGTATTGCTGTTCAGAGCTATCTGTGTTCCCCTGTGAAAGCACTAGCAGCTTTCACATTCCCTTGTTAGTCCACCATGGATTCCTTATGCGCTTCTGCTTTCTTGTCCAAGTGGGACCACTTTTAGAGGAGGCCCAAAGCCTCCTTGTTTGCATGTCACATTCCACGTCGAGTCCCTGCCAATGAGAGAAAATTGGCCTGCTTGAATCTGTGACTTCAAGTCTGTAGATGCCTCATTTCTTTTTGACAGTGCTCTGCTTAATGCATGATTATGGTGTGCTAGATTCAAGAGTTCCTGGTTCGTGTGTGTATAAGCTTTTTATGCTTCAGTTTTTTCAATTTGATTTTCTTTCATTTGCAGATGTTTGTTGGTTTGCATGTATCAGGTTGTAGTTGACGGAGTGTAAATGATGACCGTGTAGTTAATAGCTGAACGTTGCTGGGTGTAGGGCTGAATGAGGGCCAAAACTGAGCAGGGTTGATGATGATGGTGCGTAGTTAAGAGGTAACGATCTCCCTTCCTAGGTGCCTCCATCCCTTCTGTGCCTCAGCAGCTGGAAAATATTCTGCAACAGGAAAAAGCAATCAGGAGAACAGAAACCAAGACACAAACTCAGAGTCAGAAAACAGAGCAAGTGACCCAGTCTATTGCTGGGTCACAGACTGGACAGAGGCAGGCAAAGCCTTACCTTGCCACACATACCATCTTTACTGCAGTTCTTATTGTCCTTGTCTGTGGCCTCGTCTTCCACCTGCACACACACACGGCAGCAATGAGTAAAGGCCACAAGTAAATGGCTTTGAATAGAGAAGGTTGGTGAGTAAGAAAGTAGACTGTCCTCACCTCCTTCCTCCACTTCAGCTCACAGAAGACTCTCTCGAAGCACTCGTGCATGTAGTTAAACTGAACAACAGAAACGTGAATTTAGATTTATACAAGCAAGGAACATTTTGGAAAATGTGTTTGTCTCCTTTCTGACAAATACAAACATGAGACGATCAATACTGCTCTTGTGTCAGTGTAAATAGGTGTTATGTGCAGGACTACTTCTTGGCTGGGTCCATTAACTTCCTAGAGTCTCTCTTCACAGAGTGACTCGGCCATTTTTATTAATTTAAAGTGAAATTAAGCAGGTTCTGGTGGAATGCGTTGGGGATTTTGATACTGTGTATCCATGCTCCTAACCCAAAAGCTATTCTGCACACATTGTAGGCAGAAGGACTGGCAGTCAACTGGTTATGTAATTTATTGTAAAACAAAACTAAACACACAACTGTTTCAACAGGGAGATTACCTCAACTAAAAATACATTTCCGTTTTTGTTTCCCCCATGGGTTTCTTTAGTTTTAGTTTATGACTAAATGAGCTCAATCTTCACTAGAATGCTTATACTACATGTGTTTGTGTGACACTCACATAAGGTGTAAATATCTTGACCCAGCGCGGTTTCTTCTCTCCCCGCGCATATTCAAAACAGAAGGCCATGCCCTCTTCATCCGTGTCCCACCTCTGCATCTCCCCCCAGTCAAATGCGATCACTTGGTTCTGCAACGACAACACTGAAGCTTGATCACACTGCCTTCATAACATGCACACAAAAAAATCAAACACACTGACAAAGAGTCGGCCTTGCCTCCAGCGTCCCTTCCTCGGTGCAGGCGTGCAGCTTGAAGTGGTGAATGCTGATGGCTGTGATGACGTGGCCTTTACGTCGGGAGTCGCACGAACAGTGGGGGAATATAATCTCGTTGTAGCCCTCGCAGCTCCTCAATAAACTCAGATACTGAGAGAGAAAGAGGCAGAGGAGACATAATCTAAGACAGCGTTTGTTTACTGACTTTATATTACAAGATGTAGTTCTGCAGTCGCCTTAGTAATCCTCTGCAGCCTAAATATTGTGCGAGTATTCATCTTCTGGGTTTAATCTCTCCAAAGTTAGGCTAATTTATTTTATGTTTTCAGACAGAAAATAACTCTCTTCTCTATGCAGTTTCCCAGCAATAATGACGGTGTGTGGCAGTCCAGTCAAACTTGCGTGCTAAGTGACTATCTCCACCCCCACAAAGCACCGCACCTTAACCATCATGTTATATCACTCACAGTGAAGGGAGACTGAACAGGTATGTGAGGAAGGATGACATAAGATGCTGAACTGTGTTGTGTAAGATATTTGGGAACGTAGCCATGTGAGAGACTGACCATGGACATCTTCTTCTGCTCTGCCAGCTTTTGCAGCTGGTACGACTTCTGCTCAGCTTTGATGAAGCCTTTCTTTACATCATCCACAGCCTGCAAAGACAGAAACAGAAACAGGGTACACTGTTAAAAAAACAAAACAAAACAAAAAAAACCACACACACAGCAGTGACAGTTTCGTGCCAAAAGGCTGCGCCAAAGGTGCGCTGAAAGCTTGCCAGCTCCAACCTGGTCTACTTTCGGTGCAAGGCGGAGCGCAGCCCGTGCAGTGGTAGTTTGGCTGACGGGCGCACAGTGCACACATGTACCAAAACCTCACAGGCAGGTTTCCAAAATGTCAGGCACATTTCAGTGTAATAAACAACCACTATTCAATATAGAATTGCAATGCGCCTCGCCTGCAGCGCATTTAAAGGTGAGGAGAGGAGCTCATTTGATCGATGAAGATGTGACTCGGCTGTGTTAAACCCACTCATGCCTTCTCCCCTTCTTCTTTCCCACTTGCACCTGTAGGAGGGACGGAGGTGGGAACGAGGAATACTTGCGCCGGGGTGCGTGGCACACGAAACTTGCAAAATGCGCAATGTGCATGGACACACCTAGTTGGCGCGGCGCACCTGCGCTGTACCTTGCTTGCGCCTGGTCTACGAAACTAGAACCATATTCACCATAAAGTAAGGCCGACACATGCTCATACCTGGTGAAAGAAGTAGTTGACAGCAAGCTGGTTGTCATTGAGCAGAATTTCTTCTTCTGTCGTGAAGAGCCACTTGCGCAGGGTGAGGCAGGTTCCTGGGATGGCTGAGGTATAGTTCTGTACATACAGTTTGTGGGGGAACTCGTTGGGAGCAAGCTTACGCACTGAAGAGGAAAGGGAGAGAAAAAGAGAGGGAGCAAGAAAATTAGATATGCATGTCAAATATTTAAAATCATTCTCTATAAAAAAAAATACAAATGCAACATTTTTTAAAAATGTTTTCAATGTTTCAGACAATGGGCTCTAATTTTGAAGACCGCCAAACGGCCAAACTTTTTCCAGGAGGAAATTGATGTTTTGGTCCGGGAGGTTCAACCTCACGATGGGCAAATATATGGTAACGCAAACAGATCTCCACGGGCTGATGAAGCAGAAGTAGTCTGGGAGGAGGTTACTAATATCGTCAATCAGGTTTTGCCCTGATACACGGAGAACTGTTACCCAGTGAAAAAAACACACCCCATTTCCACTAATAAAGACACTCACATTTAGTAACCTATATTTAAACCCTGTGTAACAAAGGTGAGTAGTGTGCACTGCACAGATCACAACAGATCACAAACAAATACCATGCGTAACAGGAATGAAATCAGAAGCATCTCTGCATAAAGGTCGCATCGCCGAGTGTATATATATATACTCACTATCTGATGCCTAGGCTGTTTGTGGTTAGCTGATGTTTGTTTTTAGTTTTTAGTTAGTTTGTTAGTGCCCAGTCGGTGCCCAGCCATGTCTCCTCAGCAACAGCTAGTGTATGTGTGTGGGTGTATGTGTATGTGTGTGTATGTCTGTGCGTATGGCTATGTATGTGCCTGAGTGTGTATGTATTTGTGTATCTCTGTGTGTATATTTGTGGGGATGGGAGGTTTGGGTTTTCATGGTTTTTCTTTGTGTTCATGGTTTTTTGTTTTTATTCTCTGTGAGGCACTTTGTGCTACTCAGTCGTATGAAAAGTGCCATATAAATAAAGTTGATTTGATTTGATTTGATTTGCATCACAGTTTCAGCTCTGTTAATCCAGTCAGGTTGAGTTTCCATTACGTGTGTCAAACGCCTTTGATCTGACATCAGATGTGATGGGACAATTGACATAAATACAAATGTATGTGCTGATTCAGATAGTTACATTGAATAGTGGTTGTTGTGATTATTTATTGCATTTAAATGTGCCTGACATTCTAGAAAACTGCCTGTGAGGTTTTGGTCACGTGTGCGCACTGTGTGCTGGTCAGCCAAACTACCACTAAGACCGGCTGCGGTCTGCCTTGCGCCGAGAGTAGACCAGGTTGGAGTTGGCGAACCTTCAATGCACCATCGGCGCAGCCTTTTGACACGAAACTGTCACTGCGTCAAGCTGAATCTGTCGACACCTCCCCCTACTGCGCCGCCACACCCATCTCAGCGCACCTCGGTCTGCCAAATTGGCTGCGCGCGGCGTTGCACCGAAAACAAAATTAGCACTGCGCAGGCTGCACCACCTTGCGCCTGGTACGAAATTAGAGCCCAATGTTTTATCTGCATGTTCAAAGTGTGCTACTAAAATATCAGTGATATAACATTAATTATAAGGAAACACATCTTTTAAAGTGAACTCTGAGACAGGAAGGTAACCAGTGGGAAAAGACGAGAAGACGAGTGATTCGCCTTCCATTTTTTCTACTGAGAAGAATCCCATGGCTGTCCTCCACATCACATAAAACATGCTTAACTTGAGTTGTTCTTTGCCTGAAAGAACTAACTTTGACCTCCTGCGACCTTTGTGCAAAATATCATCTACTTCTGTTTTATCGGCTGCTGTAGGACTGCTTCTGTCCTTGCAGTAACAAACACAGCTCAGAGTTCATGGAGTTGCTACATGGGTTGATAATAACTTTTGTATAGCTGCATTCAGTTGCCCTCTTTAATAGAAAAACTGACACAACCTTGCACCACACTGCCCTTGAGGAATGTTGGACAAGTTGATAAATAAAAAGAACATAGATTTGCAAAAGGAACTTTACTTGAAGTTTTCATTTTAGACTATTGTGAAAAGGACGGCTTGCACTCTTGACTCATGACACTCGAGCAAAAAAACAAACAAACATGCAATTACAACAAATAATACTCTCTGCTGCTCACTCATCAGTCAACATTTGCCACAACTGAAGCCCAAATATGTGTTGTGTTTCTGGCAAACATGGAAGACATTTTTAGTGTGGAAAAAAGCACGAGCAATCACACAAACTCATGCTTCAGTTTTATGTTCTACTGACCGAAGGTGTGGTTGATGACTTCAAACAGAGCAAAGTAGCTGGCTGTTACACTGTCCGTCCCTAGTTTCATAACCACAGCCTGGAAGACACAGGGGGAGAGAGGGTGAAAATGGGAAACAGGGTAAAGCACATGCAAGATGACTGTATGTCACATTTCCAATGGCGAATAGTTATACAGCCCTGCGTTTGTGTTTACCTGGTAAACCTGGTCTGTAGTGGAGTTTTTGCGAACTCTGACAGTGAGCGTGGTTTTATCCGGCATTGCTATTCTCAACTCCACATCCGACACGCCATTATAATTCTAGGTCATGAGAGGGAGAGACAATCTGTAGTGAGTCACAGACAGAGGGCTGCAAAAACAGACACAAATAGGTTTTTAAATCTTACCTCATCTGATTCAGACAGGAACTCCTGCATGATGTCACTTTCTCCAATTACCCGTACAGAGCACACTGGAGAACATATAATATCATTCAGAGATGAAGAAGATTACTTCACTTTAATTACCCTACTCTTCAAGGTTTTTCCCCTCACCTTTCTCTAAGTATTCTTCCAGGCCTCTGCGTCGTGCATCCAGCTGCTGCTCCGAGAGGGAAAATGGCCACTTCCCCGGCAGCTTGGGGAATGTAAAGTTGACAAACTCCCGTTTAAGATTTTGGTGTAGGATCACAAACTCCCGGTAGCGCTTGGAGCACAGCTGCCTGCCTGCCATGTACACATTATATACCTGGAATGAGAGAATGGGGCAGTTAAGGCAGAGAAAGACAGCGATGGACATGAATTCAAAGCAAGGACAGACAGTTAAGTTAAATTGGTTTTCAAACAAAAATATTTTACTATCACAGCAATTATTACTCGCTATGTTGACGTGATTTTTCTTTTTTTCCTCCTGTTCTTTTTTATGCAACACCTATCCACTGACCGGTCCTCTGATTTCAGCTTTCACTTCATCGGATTATTGTCTCAAATCCATGCCCTCCCCCTCCCCCCAATTAGTCATCTATCCAAAAGTTCACCCACCACAAACTTTTCCTGGTTGAGCTCGGTGTGTTTGTAGCTGGGCACAGAAATGGGGACGGCCTGTTTGTCAGAGTAGTCGTAGCAGGACTGAGCGGAGCCGTCATCCCCGGGATCCAAACAGTCGGCCTCCTGCGGCGGAACGGGCAGCACAGCCAGCACCAGCTCTCTCTCCCCGGCCCGGATCAGGTCGACCACCTGCTTATGGGTCGCTCCCTCTACATTCACTCCATTTCTGTCAAATGGACAAAGAGATGAGCACAATTGATTATATACTGACATTACTCTTTCTATATTTGAATAGAATACCTAATTCTAAATAAGGGTAGTACTTTCATTGTTCGTATTTATGGCACACTTGAGGCTGTAGCTGGTATTGGACTGATTTAAAGCAACACTTTGTGGGATTTGTGGTAGTTACTGGTATTCTGGTTGAGAAGAGCAACTGTCTGCTACTGTGTATTTCCCAGAGAAGCACAGATGTGAATTTGTTGCCGGTGCCATTGCCATCATTACCGGAGCTCACCATGGTGTTCCCACCCGCGCAGGGAAGTTACAGCAGTTTCAGTTGACGCGACCCGGCTCAGGCTGCAGTGACTGCACCATTCATCCTATTAACCATTTTTCTAACACTTCAATGAGTTTAGAAACATTATTTTAGAATGTCATGGATTTCTACAGTGTAACAAACAGCTTGCAAATATTAACGTGAATACAAAGCTGGACAAACCGTTCTTAAGAACAAAGAAAACAGCTGTGCCTCAAATGTTATTTGAACAAATTAAATACAACCCAGGCAATACATTGGGGGAAACAATTAACAAAATTTGAGTGGAATAAAGATAGACCCTTGTGTTAAAATGTGCTGGCTTCTTATATTAGTATATGCACTAAAATGATGCAAACATATATTTTCGACTTTTCAAACAGACAAGACACAGTTTTCAAGTCTATCTAATTGGTCAGCTAAGCCATGTTCATGTTGCCAAATACCACAAACTACCATCATTGTTTGATAGCTTATTAGGGATATAATGGTAGATGAAGGGTTTGTGTATCGTTATCCTAATCATATGATCCTAGAGTATTCACATTTTGTGTAAGAACATGCCGACAGTCAGCTATGAGCTCAACAAATGTTTTCCTGTCTCTCTCTCATGATTCCACTGAGGTGGACAATGTACAATGGATCCTATTGGCAATGACTACTAGTGGGAAACCAGTAAGGGGTCACATCCTTGAGCAGTGAACTACAATTACTGCCTTGCGGTTGTATGCCTCTGCCATAACTCACAATTTTCCCTTTCTAAGAAATGGCCAGAGTTTTTGCAGAACATTAGAAGTCACAGTAAAGTTGATACATACACTTCCTATGAAAGCACTTAAACTGTATCATAATAAAGATAAAGTAGTGAGTTATGGCAAAACGTGTTTTGTGCGGCCATGTTTGACCTTTGACCATCATATCTAAATCAGTTCATTTCTGAGCTCAACTGAATGAAGAAATTCCCTGAAGACATCATTGTGTTCATGAGAATACAACACACAGACGGAGAACACTAGCGCCAGCTATTAAGGAGGCAGTGGGTAGCAAGTGGATTTAGTGACAAAGTCCTGCTCACTGATTTGGAGTCAAATGAGTCAAAATCATTGTTGCAGAATCAGAGATGATCAAAGACTTTTTAGATTCTTCTTCCTTGTCCTGCCAAAACAAGTTGGGTAAATTGCAAACAATGCAACTAAGCTAGTGTTATGTAGCCTCAGGTTGTTAGCCTCGAGCAGAGATGAAGAGCAAGTTACAGATGTCTGGTAAACTCAGTAACTCCACGCTGCCAGATAACATTAACATTTTTAGACTTGTGCAACTTGTGGTCTTTAGCCACAACAGATGCTGAGACTTGACACAGCTCCCTCTGGTGACGATCAAGGCTTTACACAATGTACACAGTAGCACTTCCTAAAACATGTACAGTAAACAGACTTTGATTTTGTACAATCAGTAGGCCTACTGTATAATTTATATGTATCTCTCATAAATGTGGCCAAGCTCTCCTGGTGTATGGACGAATAGACAAGTTGCTGTTCCAGGCATAAAATCCAACAGTGCGCGGGAACACAGACAATTTGGGACAGGAAGTGACTGACAGCTGATCTGTTATGTCAGTCATTACGTGACAGCACAGCTTACATTGGCAGGGTAACAGAAGGCTAAAGCTCAGTGGACACAAGCTCTCTAATAACACAAAGACAAGAAACATCTACAAATGAGCTATACAATCAGACAAATGGATGTCCTCTGAACTGGACCCCAAATTACAAATCTGGAACTGTTGTTGATCAGGAAAGATAATGATATAGATATAAATATGCAAAGGAGAATAGGGGAGGAGTGAGGCAATAATAAAGCCATCTTGCAGGTGTAGTAGAAAAAACAGCAAGCGTCACCCTTAGCAAAAAACACAGACTAAGCACTTTGGCTGCTCTCTCATTCCAGCAGCTTTATGACTATATTATTATCACATGATGTAGTGGCCTTTGCTCTTGCACTATCAGCACTACCGAGCATGATAAACTGTTTTAAAGGGACATTTTCCTATGTGTCTCAGAGTCATTTCCCCCCCCCGTCTTTACAATTCAAGGTAATAATTAATTTATTTCCTCATATCACTGATGAGGAGTTAAGTGTTTTCCATACTCTTAACATGCACACATAGTTTCATGTGCATAGGAAAAGATGAACACATACACAAGCAGTTAATTGAAAGGGTAAATAAGGAGAGGAGTGTTGTTCTGACTGTCTATCATTGCACATTATACGTATATTAGTATTATGTATTTGATGCCTCTATAATGAAGCAGGAAACTGAATGGATTATTCTGCATCAAAGTCTGGGAAGCTGGCGTTGTTTGTAAATGTGCAAAGAAGTATTGATTGCATTGACAATAGCAGAGGCTGTGTACCACTGCAGCCGATATGCAGGCACTCCACTGTGTGTATACTTAGTTATTGTGTACATGCTGTGCTTTGACAAGAAAGCAGAAAGGCTTCACACAAACCATCAGATGAATAAAAACAATGAATCTGTAACAATCCAGCTTCATTTGGGCATGTCTTTTTTATTGTATGCAAAACCTGGGAGAGCAGATGAGGCAGTCCCAAATGAGGAGAGTAAAGCATTACCAGGAGTGCACACTGAGGCTGCATTAATTATGGACGATGTTGACCAAAGTAGCTAATAGAGGGAAGAATTATGCTTTCCTATGTATATAGTATACAAAGCAAGCACCTACATACATCCACATGCTTGCACACAAGCATACAGAAATAATGGGGTCAACAAACTGCCAGGTTACTGCAGACCATCCATTAACAAAGCAGTGTGCAAAAGCCAGCCAATGAGACAGTGAATTTTTAGAGAGCGAAGCCAATCAGAATTGAACTGAAGGCATCCCTCCCTTTCTGCATCACCTTATTCCACACACACACAGTCAGACATCCTACTGAAGCGCCAGTACTGGTGCTGATGCTGTATGCTGCACGTTGCTCTCCATAGCAACAGAGCCCAACATCAGCAAACCATCTGCATGCATACTAAGGTGCCAGTGAGGACAACCATCCTACATGCACCTCCCCTCCACACACACACACACACACACACACACACACACACACACACACACACACACACACACACACACACACACACACACACACACACACACACACACAAAATGTCATTGCAAACTGATAAGTAACATCAACAACACATGTGATGAATTTACCAAACTCAGTGCAATGACTCGTTATAACCTTTGTAAGGCACAGCAAGCCATCCTCGACGTGATGTGATGCAGGAATACTTGACACTGCATCTGGTCAGGATGATATGGATGTGTACAAGGGATGCCTTGAGGATGTTTGGCATGCTGGTCGAGAGGAATAGGTTTCAATGTGACAGGAATCCCTAATGATGCCTGGATCTGTCCTCTGTGACACACACAGACAGACAGTCCTTTCATGAGGACGAGCGGCTGCTCTGCCCTGCAGGAGGACCAGGGTGATGGTGGTGCCTACACACCCCGGATCCTGGTGGCCGACCCCGGCCCAAGCAGCCAGACAGACAGGGGGTGATGCTCACATGTCCTGCTTGCAACGGTTCGCTATGACAACAACCATTCCCCCCAAATGAACCACTCATTTGTAGCTTGCTGTGCTTTTTAGTCAAGCTAAGACGGTAGCAGCTACTTACACCTCCAGAATCCGGTCCCCCTTGGAGATGCCGGCTCGGTCGGCGGCTCCTCCCGGTAGGACGGCGCTCACGTGCTGCAGCGGAGCGTACAGTTCCCCGTTAATGCTCCGAAGTTGCCCTCCTTCGCTAACTTGTCCCCGGACATTGAAACCATAGCCCGAGTCAGACTTCACTATCCGAACAAGCCGTGGGCCTGAAGTAACGGTGGTTGCCGTCTGGCAGCTGCCGCCGGTGCCCGGTGTAACGTTACCGCTCCCGCTACCGGAGCCGTTACGAGAGGAAGGGTGAGGCAACGGAGGGACCGCTGAGCAGGTTCCTTGTCCCTCGACGTCCGCCATTTCTCTACACTATCTGTATCATCCACCCCAAGTCAGCTATCATTAAAGATTCCTCCAAACATTAGCTGGTGGTGGTGGTAGCAGGCTAATCGGCTTGGCTAGCCCCGCCGCGACCGATGTGCGCCGGAAAAAGCCGAAAGAGTCCGATGACGTGCGGGACCGCCCCGGGACGCATTCCGTGTGGATCACTCCAGACCTTCTAGAGAGCGGACAGGTCCGGGGAGCTGCAGCTCCGAGATGGTTTCCTGGAAAGGGCTACACAACTGAATGAAGTGGAGCTCCCGTGGGGTCAGTGGGAATCAAAGAGGGGAGAGGAGTTATTCTGCTATTTATTTACAAATCGGACCTGTAGGCTATTTCTGTGGACACTGATTGCAAAAGTGTCCCTGGCCAAGACAGACCAGAGCACAAACTGCATGTGCTTATACATTTCAACATAGGCTACTACACTACCATTCAAACATGGCTTAGTCTTTCTTTAAAATGAACCAAACAAGTTGAGAGTCGGCTACTGTTGTTCTAAAACCACATTTGACTGTGGATCTCCAAACCTGTGGATCAGGAATCTTAGGGGCCACTGGGGACAAGACAGAAAAATAGGGATAGGCCTTTATAGGCATCTTTTCTTTCATTCAGACATTTTTAAAGAGGCCTATGAAAACAAAAAAATAATTTCAACCATAAGATCATTCAAATAAAATAGGTGGAGAAGAAAAGAAAAAAATCACACTGAGACCAAAACTGAGACTATAACCTGTCAGGCTAGTTGTTTTCTACAATTCAACAAATTCAACAACACATCAGTGTTCAAAGTCTAAATACAGAGGACAAAAACAGAAAGATTAAGATGAGAAATAATTGCTGACAATGTTCATGAGCATATGCCTGAAGTTAACTTGAGAATAGTTTTCTGGAGACACAACTGTTTGTGAGTTTTAGAGACTTATTTTATGCTTCATTTAGCCTACATCTTACTCAGAGTTTTAAGGATCACACAGAGAAGCCTTTTGTTTTTATTCCTTCGATTTATTTGTCACATGACATTCACAGTCAGTGATTAACACGTAACATTTCAATTCTCTGAAGTTCACTGTAGGCTATGTATACAACGAGGCCAAAGTATTTATTCAGGAGGACATTCATGACAGAGAACAGTGAGGGCTGTCACGAAAGTGACAAACTCTTTGAAATCAACAACACTATCCTTGTCGGCATCCAGTATGCTGAACAAACTCTCCACTTCAGCGTCGTTGCTGTCCTAAAGAAAGAAAGACAGGGAATTGTTAGAAAATACTACTACTTTCGACTTATTGTAAAGACAGATTCACAGCTCTGTGTAACAGTGGCACTAGGTCTTTTTGTCTTACTGCTCCAGGAATCTCCTCACGAAGCAATGCAATCAGTTCCGTCTTGGTCAAAGTATCACTGTTTCCCTCTTTTCCGGCGTGTTTGTGGAAAGTAGACAAGAGTATTGCCATTGCATGTGGGATCCCTGCCATGTTGGCTGGAATGAGAAAATAACATTCATAGTGTTGATTCATTTATGAATTCATTTTACAAAGATGTAGGCTAGTAATGTGGTCCCATGCTCATGCATTATCGTCCAATCCACCCAAATTGTTTATTTCTTCTAATTTGTAGGCCTAGTTCTTTCCAGTTTCCACCGTACAGTACATCTGAGATTCTTGCAATTTACCAGTATATCTTTTGAAAGGAAACCTTGGCCTTTATCTTTTAACTCTAACCTGTTTCTCTAGTGTAATTTATTAATCACAATTACTTGTTATTTTAATATATTATATATATATATATATATATATATATATATATATATATATATATATATATATATATATATATATATATATATATATATATATTTAATATATATATATATAATATAGACTAGTATCATCCTTCAGAGACCCAGCGGTAAACATTATACACAAACTAAATTCTCGAGCTTTTTCACACATCGCTGCATAATAATTATGTTAAATGCAATGAATTTCAAAAAAAGTTTTAAAATATATTGTCACTTACGGATGCTGTGTGAAGACTTGTGTAGATCAAGAGCGTGGAAGAGACGAATGTGAGAGTAGAGCACAGATGTAACCCCTTTTTAAACAGTGCTCAACAGCCCTCCAGTAACACTTACACATGTCCAAATGTCATTTCAGGAATGAACTCTTTCTAGTCTGTCCTGCCATTGTACATTCCATTGAAATTAGAGTGGTGAACCACATGACAGTCTTTTAAGGGGAAGATGATGTCCTCCAGAAACATGGATAATCATGGGGTTCAGCTCTAAAATCTCTGAATGGGTCAGTGGCTCGTGTTGATTAGAATATACTAATAAGAGATATATAACTAAATGAATGCATTTCTAAAATTCTCCATTGTGTTTGTAAAGTGGCTGGAGAAAACACTAGAAACAGCTCATAGATTTTAAATTAAGACTATAGCTTTATACATGGCTCTTTCTTTCAAATGAATCAAACAATTTGAGGGTCGGTTGCTTTCATTTTACAGGTTTATTAGCAAAGTGGAGCAGTGGTTACAAACCTGTGGATCAGGAAACTCAGAGGTCACTGGGGATGAGACATAAAATTAAAATTAAAATCTGATAGGATATGTTTTCTCTCATTTAGACATTTCTTCAAGATCATTAAAATGAAAAACTACAAGACGGGGGGAAAAAATGACATCACATGTCAAAACTGAGAATATAAACCTAGGTCAAGAGTAGAGAGCTTTTTCATTTTAATTCACTGACTTTACACATCAGTGTTAGGGGTTGGGGGGCAGGATCAGAGGGATTAGAAGATGAGGTCAATTCATTATTTTTTTTTAAATGTTTATGAGCATACATGTGCATAAAGTTAACTTGAGAATACTTTTGTGGAGACACAACTGCTTATGAGATTTAGAGACGTATTTTAGGCTTAATTTAAGACACGGTAGTTTTAAAGTCTTACTCAGTGTTTTAAGGAATCACACAGAGACATGAAGCCATTTGCTTTTTAATCTGTGTTATCCCCTGCAATGAGGCCAATTAATTTTTTATGTATGTATGACAGAGAACAGTGAGGGCTGTCACGAAAGTGACAAACTCTTGAAATCAACAACATCATCCTTGTCGGCATCAAGCATGCTGGAGAAACTGTCCACTTGAGCTTTGTTGCTGTCCTAAAGCAGCTCTCCAGGCCTTTTTCTGCAATTTTTCAAATGTTTCTTTCTATCTCCCCTCCAGTAACACTTACAAAATGTCACTGCAGGAATGAACTCTTTCTTGTCTTTCCTGTCCCATTCGCATGCCATTTCCAATTAAATTAGTGTGGAAAAACTAGCCTACATGTCATTCTTGTGTTTCGTGAAAAATATGAAAACTTGAAAATTTCAGGGAAACATCCTACTGAATACGCCAAAGCACATTTAATTTGTGTTTGAGTTCTCGCAAGAACAAATAAATAAAAAATGAGCGTCTTCCATACTGTTGTACTGCACGCCTTTGCATTATACCATTGTTTTAGTTCTGTTATGGTTACTCCAGTCATGGTTCTATTTTTTTATTTGATTTAATTATCATGTGGTAGCACATAGTAGGCATTATAGTCTCATTTAAGTCATTTTCCAGAACAATAAATAACCATATGGAAATCAGGGCTTTCAGACCTAAAATCTTTGAATGAAGAGTTAGTTACATTTTCCATTGTTTTTGTAGGGCAGAGCAAACACTTAAATACAATGTACCCCACTGCAATGGCACTGGAGGCCACAGCCCTAATAATAAAGTATTTGTATGTAATGTAATGTAATGAAAACTTCTATAAACCTCAATATAATTATGAAGTTTGTAGAGGTAGAATTTATGGCCAAGCTGTTGTAGTCATTGGGTTCCACATGTCTGACCAAACACTATATAGTAGGTGGATGGGAAGTAGCAGGGGTCATTAATGCTTACAGTACCTAACAGGTTATTTCATGGTAGCTGTTTTGTCCCACAGCTTGGCTGCGAAAAGACAGCTGTAGGAGGATGTGGTAGATACTATACACCCCCCTCATTTAATAGATAGATTGATTCCTGGCAAACATTTGCATTGGAGAGAAAAATCTACAACACAACACACAAGGTGGTAGTGGAGAGACTACAGGTGCAGACACATGTCTATTGGACCTGTAGTGTATTGGAGAGAAAAATCTAAACACAAGGTGGTAGTGGAGAGACAGGTGCAGACACATGTCTCATTTTAGCCATTCTTAGTGTCAGAAGCCAAACAGAGAGAGGTTTTCTGACCCACTAGCAAAAAAAGGGGAATGCAATCGCAAGAGCCTGCAAATGTGGTTGTGAGTGTGAATATCCTGAAAAGTCTATTTTTTGACACAGTGTTGTTAGTATGAGCAGTAGCCTACCACAAGCATTTTAGTTAAATACATTTTTCATATTCAGTTACTGTGTTGATCCTAAGTTATTCAGTCTCCTATTCATCTGATGAATCCAAATCTTTAACATAATCAATGAAGGCCTCCATATACCCCCCAAAAACATGTTGTTTACCCTTTAAATGAAGTTATCCTTTATATTTATATAACAATGCAATAGTCTTTTTTGTGTGTATATATACTTATGCATTAATCTAATACCACATCTTTTTCATGTGTTCTACAATTGAGGTTTTACTATGAGGTGAATGCAGATCATACAATTCCATTTTAGTCCAGTGGGGGGAGTCATTTGTTGAAAAATAAAATGAATAGAGCTCAGCTGCACACCTCAATGGTACCACAGATATTGGCACCCTCGGTCAAAAGGCAGGAACAATGTTGATCCATACATACCCCGCAAATGTGTTTTTTTTTCTTTTCTTTTTCAATTTTAGATAATAAATCTGGAGCAGCAGCAGAGGAGTGTTTTGAAATTGTTTTGTTACTTTTCTGACATGATTTTGTTGATCATTTTTAGAATATCAATTTTTCCAAAGGTAATACCATCCATCTTTCATAGGACTCAACCATTCCTGTCATTAAAGGTTTATAGTACACAGTGACCACATTTTCTAGTCTTGGTGTAACATAAACTCTCCAACATTTAAACTTTTCTACAACATTAAATTGGGCAACCACAGGGGTGGGACTCCTCAGTAGTGAAATAGATGACTTGGTATTGTTCACTTTATGGTCTTTTGGAGTAAAAGGAGGCACTCCTTAAGACCTTCTACGACACTGTGGTGGCATCCGCCATCTTGGGGGAGACTGGACAAACTGGTCAAGAAGGCCAGATCAATCTTGGGATGTCAACTCAACCTGCAGGAAGTTGGAGAGGACATAATGATTGCCAAGCTGTCATCTGTGATGGAGAATGACTCCCACCCTATGAGGGAAATACTGATCGCACGGGAAAGCTCCCTACTGCTTGTTATACTGCTTCACCCAAAATGTGTGTTGGAGCAATTTCGTAGGTCCTTCCTTCCTGCAGCTGTCAGACTGTTGAATCAGCACTGGTCCCAGTCCACAACATAGAAGAAGGAAGAGCGCGCACACTCAAAAGAAGAAAAAAAAAAGTCTGGAGGTGCTCGGCTAACAAACAATTTAAAAAGAACAAGAAGCCAGCAACACTCGGTTTTTTGTGCTTCTGGGTTTTCTTGGTACTCTTTGGAAATTCCAGGTGTGGTTTTGCTCCCATAAGTTTAAACTTGGCATGAAAGTGCAAGTTGTCAAAAAACATCCCCAATGCACACTGTCAGATTGGTGATTTTTTAAATTTTTTTTATAAAATGCCACTTGCTATTTAAAATAAAGGCATTGTTACATAAATCACCAATCCTACAGTATGCCCTCGGATGTTTTTTTGAAACTTGCACTTATGTGCCAACTTTTGACTGTAGATTGGGGCTTGTGGAGGGAAGTTGCTGTGAGAATGAGAGATGCGTACTGTAGGTGTATCAAGATGGGGCAGGTTATACAGTATAACTGGTATGTTAACCTTTTGAGTGAGCTGCATGGGCAAGTTTAAATGTCATGTTAGTATTACGTTTGTAAGAGCAAGTGCCAACCTGGAACATAAAGAGGTATTCTGAGGCCAACCTGTATAGAAAAAAGAAAATTATCACGAAAGAAATGGGATTGAGTAATGCATGCAGGTCCTTTCTTTGGTGGGAAAGGACCTGCAGGCTTTGTTGATCTCAACACTTTGAAAAACCACTATCTGCTGATTTCATCCTCATGCCTGGCAGGAAGTAATTAACATCCACAAACTGGCACTGAGGTTTTGTACAACTTAAAGCTCCTAAAACACTCAGACACAACAGCTGCGGACACAGCAGAGTACTGGCAGCTGAGGTTACGAGTGCAACTTTGTTGGAGGTGGACTTGGAGTTTTTGAATATTATGCAAGGAGGACATTACTACCTGTCCTGCACACATGAAAGCAAGGTTATAATAGTATCACGAGACATAAGCAAAGAATAACTCAAACCGACAAAACCATGTGTTTGAAACCAGAGATAGTTAAAACACAAAAGGGAGAGGAGAGAGAGGAGAGTCATTGTGCTGTTCTCCGAGAGTTTCATATTTGCTGGTGCCATTTGATAACTCTCTGTAACCTAAAAAGCCTCATTCAAAAACAAATTAACTCACCTGTATTACTGGAGCTGCTCATTGCATAGGCCTCTTTTTTTAATGAAACCCACATCAATCTGTTGCACCCATACATGAATGTGCGTATGAGGATACAGATATATATATAGATGAACGATTTAATCTACATTTTATAATCTTGCTTTTCTGAACATTTACTGTAGGAGCAGTGAAGAGCAAAATGGCTAACAACAAGAAAAACAATCAAAGGACTCTAGTCTTTCTTTTAATCTTTCATTCTGTCTTGATTTATAAACAGTTGAAATCAGTGTTTCTACTACCCTCTATGGCATCCTCTGCTTGTCTTATGTGACATTTGAACAACAAGAGAGGATAGCATTACTGATAATTTGGAAGTTTTCCAGGAGAGACAAAAGAAAAGGGGGGGGGGGGGCAGGCAGGCTGGGAGAGAAGGTGTGTCAAATCTCATATAAAGGTTTGTGTGTGAGTGTGCTCTTCTCTCACTCCGTCTCTTCCACACTCTTCCACACTCCAGCTCAAGTCTTCATACAACTTTGGTAAGTGAAAATGTGCTTTTACATTATTACGTTATTATTACATTATTATAAATTTTAGACAATCCATTTGGGGGCGACGACTTGACTTCTGTTCAACCACCTCTAGTCTTTAGACACAGTGCTCCATGACGGTGGATCCATATCCATGTTAACACATTATTACACTCATGTTGAATGACTAATTAACAAAAAAATAACTCAGCAATATTTTCTCCTACCAGCAGCCATGTCAGGACTTAAACCGATCATGGACAAATTGAAGACCATTTTCCAGAAATACGCTGGAGAAGAAGGCTCAAAAGACACTTTGTCCAAGAAAGAGCTTCGTGCAGTGCTCTCGAAAGAGATTCTTGGGGAAGTAAGTAGAAAATGAGTTTTATTGTAACATGGAACTGTGAATGTGTCTTTGCCATGTCTCTGAAGTTTTATGATTTCCTTACAACTGCCCATCTGTCTTCCCTTATAGAAAGTATCAAAGCTTGAGGCACAAATCTACCTGGAGATGCTGGATAATGACGGGGATGGCACTCTTGATTTCAAGGAGTTTATGATGTTTGTGGCAGGCTACATGGTAACCCTCAATGAGTGACCAATAAAATACTTTGGACTCTTTGCCTAATACTGTTTTTGCCTCATTTGATTTCGACTCAATAAAAGGTCTGAGTGCTCACCTTTCACCAGTATTGCAGTCACATATATAAAATATACTTATGAGAAACAAACATGCTCCCACTATTGATGTTATTACATAGATTTTGCAGTTTGGGGGTTGGGGGGGTAAGGTAGAAGATGAAGATGGTCTCCAACAGGAACCCTGGCCACATTCATGCAACAATGACTGATCATTTGGACCTCAACAAGCAATTAAAGAATCATATCTTACGTCTTTAAAATTTCGTTTTAGAACAATAATTACATGAAGTAAGGAAAAAAAACAGGGATTGCCACACTGAGCAGAAGAAAAATCTTGGTTAAAAAGCCTTTATTCAAACATGGCTACTCAATCAATACTGGTTGGTTTCAAATTAGAAGGTCTTCATCATAACAAAAGATGTGGACTAACTTAAAAAACAAACAAATAATAAACTTGCAAGGGGGTGTCATCAATCTTAATTAAAGAAACCAGTTGGCCATGTGAGTCCTCCACCCTCCAAGTGTTTGAAGAAACATTCTATAATCCGTCACAAAAGTGACCATAAAAAATATTTCCAGTTGAAAGGCCCTAAAGGTGTAAAGTAAAGAGTAAATGTAGAGTGTAGAGTAAATGGAGTATCAACATATTTACAAAAAATACTGAAGCAAGAAACCCTCCTGATATGTGCAGGTACACGCACTCAACTGTGTTTAGTGTGGTCACAAAATGAGTACAATTGTCGATTCACGCGCATCCCTTGGCTGCACACACAGAAAGGACCGCCCCTTTATGCCGTTCTCTCTCCTCATTGGATAAAGGTTGTAGGATACAAGGAAAGTTTTCTCCTCGGCTAACAGCAGAGCAGAGTGACTGACAGACCCGTGTTTCAGACCAAACACTCTATATAAGTGATTGCTGCCGGAAGATATAACTATTTAAGACGTATATTAACACAAACATTCCGCTTACTTCTGCTTTAACCTATTTCTCAAAGTGAAATATTGTCCCCAGTGACTGTGATATGGACTATAAGGGTGAGACTGGCCAACTGCCAGCCAGGCTGTTGAATAAAAGTCAGGCAAAAAGGATTATGAAAGAAACAATGTTATAAAGGTGACATGATAACTTCCCTCTCACCACTACCTCACTTCCACCCACTGTTTGTGAAGAGGCAAATTCCTCTACCCACCTGAGCAGCCATGGGCAAACTCTTTCAGAAAGGGCCGTATGGCTGTGGGTTTTTGTTCTAGCCAAGCAGTACAGCACAATAGACTTGATCCATTTCATTAGCTGAATTCAGTCTTCAGGCAGCTGATTAGTCAAACTGTGGGTTCTTGACTGGTTGGAACAAAAACCTGCAGCCAGACAGCCGTTTGTGAAAGAGTTTGTCCATGCCTGCACCAGAGGGTCCAGACAGATGAGCCAAGGACCAAGTTGCAGGTGGTCAAAAATAAAATCTAAACATTTAAACAATCTACAGGTTTCAAGGTGCCATATCTCAATCAGGTCCATGAAGTGGTGGTGGTGGAAATATTTTAAAAGCATACATCAAATTAGTTAAAAGGTACATTTTGTAGTCATATTGGTCTTTTGAAATTACATTTGAGCCTGAACAAAAGTAGACTGAGGTTATGCAGTTTACCTCTATTGTGAGTGACCCCTACGTTTAACGAACAAAGTCAATATTGCACTAAAAATGTACATTTACAATGGTAAAATGAAAAGTACACTGAAGCAATATTGCACTAAAATGCAAATCCAACAACAAAGTTACAATATGCATGTCTTAAATGTTGCACAAAAGTGACAATGGTAATGTTGATAGGCGTCTTTTTGTTTTTGCTTTCAGTTGTTCTACATGTTTTATATATGTAAAATAGTCACACTAACATGTGATAAAGCACACAAGCATCTGTTATGTATGCTGGTACTGGTAACAGTAAAAAAAAAAAAGTTCTGTATTCCATAGCTATGATGGATACGTAAAATTAGTATACCTATTATCCCACCGGTCACAATTGTGGCCAACTATAAAACAATTGGTAGGCTATTACTTTTTCCCAAGTGTTGAACTTTTGAACAAATGATCAAAATAATTTTCTTTACATTAGGCCTACACCTATTTTCTACAGCAAGCTAACTTGAGGCTGCAGAATAACATCATATTCCAACATGATCCCACAATTTAACATGCAGTGTGTTTGAACATATCGCTCACAGTTTTTTTGTTGTTGTTTAGATACTGTATGACCATTTTCACATTGCTTTTCTCTTTGTAAACCATGAGAGGGCGGTGAAATCATAGTCAACCTGTCAACAACATTGTTGCACTACGCTCATTTACAGTAAACTAAGTTCATACACACAATAAAATTGAGCATTTGCACTGTGGAGTCGGATAACATCAACAGTGGGTGCATGTAATCAATGTTTGCTTCTCATAATGAGAAGTATATTTTAGATGTGACTATAATACTGGTGAAAGGTGGAGCAGAGTTTTTATTTAATCAAAATCAAAGACAAAGGCAAAAACGTTATGAGGCAAAGTATTTTATTCCATCATGCCATCAAGAACATGTAGCCTGCCACAAAACCGACAAACTCCTTGAAATCAAGAGCGCCATCCCCATCTTCATCCAGATCTTTGAGCATTTCCTCTGTGCTTATATTTGCAATCTAAGGAAAGACAGATGGGCAGTTGTAAGGAAATAGTGAAGCTTCAGAGACATGGAAAAGACACAATCACAGCTCATGTAACAATGGTACAACATATTTTGAACTTACCACCCCAAGATCCTCCTTAGCAAGCAGTGCACGGAGCTCTTTCTTGGACAAAGTGTCTTTTGAGCCTTCTTTTCCAGAGAATTTGTGGAAAAGTGTCATGAGGTCCTTCATGACTTCTTCAAGCCCTGCCATCGCTGCTGGAAAGAGAGAATACAGTTGATGGTTTATCTCTGTGCTGATTTATTTTTTGTTCATTATTCATGAGTGTGGCAATGTGGTAACATTCATATATGGATTTGAATCTACTACTATGGGGCACTGAATCTAAAGACTAGAGGTGGTTGAACAGAAGTGAAGTCAGGAATGTCCTCATTCAATAGTTTTATGCTCCTGTTAGTTTCCCCCCCGACAGTATGCCCACAGATCTTTTTAGACAACTTTTAAATTCTTTTACATGGCGTTTAGTGGAGACCTAGGCTAACTCCATGTAGTTTACGACCTCTACATGCACCATAATAATCACAATAAAATTTAACTTTTTTAATAATATTTGCACATTCAAAAGTTGACATCCCACAAAATGATGTTATCCCGTTTAAATCTGGCAAACATACTGTACAAACCACACCTAAGCCTATTCATTCATTCCAAATGTGACATATTCGATTTTAACTATTTTGATATTTCAAATAAAAATGATTTGTCTAAAAATAATGATAATATATTTTATAAAGAGAGACACTTTTTCACTTACCAAAGTTGTATGTAGACTTGACCTGGAGCTTAAGAGTGTGGAAGAGACAGAGTGAGAGAAGAGCACACACACACACAAACCTTTATATGAGAGTTTGACACACCTTCGCTTCAAGCCTCCACCCCCACTCCCCCCCCCACCACAGTTTTTCTTTGTCTCTCCTGGAAAACTTCCAAATTGTCAGTAATGCTACTCTCTCTTGTTGTTTAACACTAGAACCGCCAACTGCCGTTCATTGGACGACTTTGATTTTCATTTGTGCATAACTTTATTTAAAAAAGACATTGAAGTCCACCAGTCTGTGACTTTTCCTAAAATGATGTTGGGCAGCACCCCGTTTTGTTAAATACAATTAATATTACTCACACAAAAAAATATCGATCATGTTTTCTCATTTTTACCTATAACCGCCACGTTCGTTCATTGGACGACCAGAGAATTCACCGATTTGCGCCGACATTATTGGGCTTATGCGCTCTCTCTCTCGCTCTCTCTCCCTCTCTCTCTCTCCGTGTGTGTGTGTGTGTGTGTGTGTGTGTGTGTGTGTGTGCGTGCGTGCGTGCGTGCGTGCGTGTGTGTGTACGTGTGTCTCTGTGTGTACACGTGCGCAGGCTGCGCAGATGCACACTCACGTCCACACTTCACACACGCACAGTGCAGAAATTATTTTCCAGACTGGACAGACTAGTTGTAGAAGAGGTGTAGCCTACATTCAGGGGGGAAATATCAATATGATATCAAAAGAAAACGAAATTCGTTTTATAAAGCCTGTATTTAGGAGCAAACTAGTGTAAAAACAGAGTCGCTGTGCTCTTCATGTAAAGCGCCGACGTGAGCGCACGCGGGGGGGGGGGGATCCTGCGTCGGTATGATGGGCAGCTCCACCTGACATATCAAACAAAGATCACTAAGGACTATGGATGTTGCCGTAAAAGAGGGGGGAAAAAAAGAAAAAAAGTCGTTTATACGGTGGAAACCCGGCTTTACAGGCGGGGGCGGGGGTTCCTACGGTATGCCCCCCCCCCCTGCCTCGCGGAGGCTGCGGGGTGCAGCCTACTTCATGGCCCAGAGTAGCTGTTAAAAGACTACGACAAATGTAACACCTATACAGCACTAATTAACGCTTTATTACAGTTCGTCCAATGAACGACTCATGGAGGTTATAGGTATATAGTGTGCAACGGCGGTGCTAGTGTTAAATGTCACATAATGGACAAGGCTAGGCAAGGCAAGGCAATTTTATTTGTATAGCCCATTTTTACCAACAGTTTGTTTCAAAGGGCTTCACATAGCATCATTACAACACCCTCTGCCATTAGACCCTCACATCGACTGCGGAAAAACCTCCCAAGAAAACCCTTAACGGGAAAAATTTGGAGAAACCTCAGGGTGAGCAACAGAGGAGGGATCCCTCACCCAGGACCAGTAGACGTGCAAATGTTGTATACAGACAAGAAAACACTTTACAACATGGAATATGGGAAAACATGGAAATGGAATATGTCAGTAATAATATAACGTTTAGAGTTGATGATGGCAGTTTCTGGTGGGCAGGCTGGGCCACATACAGGAACGGCAGGGAGAGCAGGCCAGCTTAATGGGAGTACTGGTTGGCAGGCTGGTTCATGAGCAGGGAGTGCAGCCAGTTTAACAGCAGCGGAAAGGAGTTGATGCAGGCGGCGGTTGGTGCAGAGGGATGGAGCTCTGGAGAGATCTGTGGAAACACAGAGAGAGTGCGAGACACCAAGGCCAAACTACAAAGTGCAAAAAACTTTGCAGCAGTGGTCAGGGGCAGGCAATTTTGGACAAATTTAGGCAATTCTGAGTAACAAGAGACAAAATAGGAAGACAACAAGAACATTGGCAATACAATGTCCATTCTGCCTCAGTCAAGATTTGAACGCAGAACCTCTGACACCAAGAATCATCCACTACACATTGAGCTATTTGGCTAAAAGTGAGATCTGGTGTGTGGCTTGACAAATGGAGTCACCAGACAGACAGCCGCTGTGAAGGCAGATTTCCAAAAATGTCAAAAATTCTGTTATGAACACAAAAATCTGATAATTACATCTTGACAGCATGGAAATGGTGGTGATTTGTTTTTAATGATAAATGTTTTGCTTCATAAGAGAAAATCTGATGTTTAAAAATGCCCATCTTACCTTGACTGCAGTTGTTCCCATGAGAGCAGAATTCAATTCAGTTTTTGAGATAAAATTCTAATATTTGCCAAACTTCATCAACCATGACTCCAAAATATTGTCAATCTTTTTCAGGAAGATTGAAAATGTTTTAGCAAGAATTGGCTGTGTGATGTTCAATGTGTTTTTCGATGTGTGTTGTTTCAAATTAATTGGGCCCTCCAATTAATTGGTTTCATAATTTATTTCAAATATATTGATAACATCAACTGAGAGAATGAACTTTGTGTCACAGTCCTCCCAACATATTGGACATTATGGGGGCCGCCTCTTGGAGGCGCAAAATGGTTTAGTCCACCCATACCAGCACTGGTGTTTGTTCAGGACACTTTGCTTATGGAAAAGGAGGTGGCTGTTGTATAGTGTGTGAGTTCCACTGTCCAGTGGTTGCTTGTGTATGTGTGTGTAAAAACACTATTTTTTTATAGCAGAGGATTTCATAGAGGGAGTAGCTACGTTAAAACATTGATTTCAACTGTTTTAAATCAAGACAGAATGAAAGATTAAAAGAAGGACTACAATCTGTTGATTGTTTTTCTTGTTGTCAGCCATTTTGCTCTTCGCTGCTCTTAAATGTTCAGAAAAGCAAGATCTTGAAATGCAGATGAAATTGTTCACCTCCCCCTAAATATCTGTATCTTTTTACATGTACGTTCATGTATGGGCAACGGATTAATGTGGGTTTCATAAAAGAAGTACAGCAACAAGTCATACAGGTTTCATTCAGAGTTCATCTGTTTTTGAATTAGGCTTCTTTAGGTTACAGAGTTACTAAATGGCACCTGGAAATATGAAACTCTCAGAGAACAGCACAATGACTCTCCTCTCTCTTTTGTTTTTTTAACTATCTGGTTTCAAACACATGGTTTTGTCAGTTTGAGTTATTTTTTGCTTATGTCTCATGATACTAACCTTGCATTCACGTGTGCAGGTACAGTAATGTTCTCCTTGCATATTCAAAAAGTCCACCTCCAACAAAGTAGCAGTCATAACCTCAGCTGCCAGCACTCTGCTGTGTCTGCACTGCAGCTGTTGGTGGATATAAATGCAAATGCATTTGTAAGTATTTTCCCATGGAGGACATAGTGACAGAATTGTGTACAAACCTGGGGCCACAATACCACCAGCTTGATCAAAAAGGCTCAGAAGAGCTTCTACTTTCTTAGGAGGCTGACAAAGAACCTCCTCTCAGGATGTGCTGATCAACTTCTACTGCAGCACTGTGGAAAGCATTCTCTCCTACAGCTGCACGATCTGGCACAGCAGCTGCACTTCTGCAGAGGGGAAAAGCCTGCAGAAAATAGTGGATTATTGGCTCTCCACCTATGTAGTTCATGTCTTAATATGTTGATATCTAATTATTTATTGGCTCATTGGTGCACCTTATGTTTTTTAACTTTTCCTAAAATGTTTTGCTGCTACAGGAGAGACTGCCAAACAAAATGTTGTTGTTTATGCTTCTGCAATGACAATAAACTTAAACAAGCCTTCTGTTCATTTGTGTCACATCAAATGTATCTATGATGATTTATCAATTCTGCAAGTGCATTCATCTTGATCAATATTCGAAAACTCACAAGGAAATGCATTTAATTGTGTTGTCCTGTTTCCATATGCTCTTTGCTCTTGGTGGGAACTGTTGGGCCATTGTACATGCTGTTATGAAAAGAAGGTCTATTTTGTCTCAAGTGCCTTGAGGTAACTCCTGATGTGAATTGGCACAAAACTGATTTATCCTGACTTGACTTGACTTTGAGGCTCAAAGGGATTTCATGTCAGATTCACTTTATTGCCCTTCCTGCCAGGCATGAGGATGAAATCAGCAGATAGACAGCATTTTAACCCCATCCACCCATGAGCTTTGGACTTTTTCAAAGTGTTGAGACCAACAAAGCCTACAGGTCCTTTCCCACCGAAGAAATATAGTAACATTACTCAATCCCATTTCTTTCGTGCTAATTTTCTTTTTTCTATACAGGTTGGCCTCAGAATACCTCTTTATGTTCCAGGTTGGCACTTGCTCTTACAAACGTAATACTAAGATGACAATTAAACCTGTCCATGCAGCTCACTCAAAAGGTTAGCATACCAATATTATTACATAACCTGTCCCATCTTGATACACCAACACATCTCTTACTCTCACAGCAACGTACCTCCACAAGCCCTGTTTAGGTTTATTCGAAATCTCACAAGGAGATTTTGTTGTGGTGATGTTGTTTCCATGTTGTTGTTTTTTTACTTTTCTTAGAGATAAATGTATGTTTCTGATTGAAGCATTTTGTAATTTTGATGCCATGTATTCATGGAAAAATGTATTCATCTGGGGATAAAAGTATTAGTGATGCGATGACGCTACATCTGTTTTCATTCCCTTCTTTGTTCCTGATCCTTTTTGACATTTTTGTTCTGTTTAGTTTGGCTATGAAGTAGTTTGCATCTGTCATCAAATGAATAGCAACAGATATTTTGATTAGGCAGACCTTACAGGACATTCACACTCAAGCCATGACATTTGGTGGTGTGTTCATTTTTTTCTGCTATGGTGTGATAAGGTCGCCGCTCTGGTGGTTGACTTCTGACACAAAGAGCTGAATAAAACTTTGAGAACTTTGAAACTTTTTTCAACCACAACATACATGTGCATTTCAAGAAAGATTTTGGATATAGTCTTATCAATACTTAGAGGAGAGGATCAGCATAATTTTTCAGTTGAGACAACTCCACAGCCCTTTCCAGCAGAACAAAGACAGTTAGAGTTAATTTATGCTTACGCTGCTTTTGGTATAATCTTGCGAGCCAGTAATTTGGGTCCCTTATAGCACTTATTAACTTAATTGTACATAATGACTTTACATAGAATATACAGTATTAAACGTTTTATTGAGCCCAAATGTGCAACTGTGAACCACCTTCTGTGCCTGTTGCATGATTCCCCTATTATTTTATTGACATTTTTGGTTTAGCTTGTTTTCATTTGGCCTCTCTCTCTCTCTCTCTCCCCTGAGTCTGTTACTGCTCGAGGTTTATGCCTCTTAAAAGGAAGCTTTTACTGTAGTAGACCTTCACTTTCTAACAGTATATTGATGATTTTTGAAGTGTTGAGATCAAGAAAGTCTAACATGGTAATTTTCTTTTTTCTATTTATTAAGGTCATTCCGTTTTATTTAACCTTTCTCTTGTGTCCGGGTCACCACTGACCCGTTTTTAGGTTTTTAATGCATAAAAGTACCACATAAATTTGTTTAGAAGAATCAAGGCTTTTTGACTTTGTCAGGAACCTCTATTTAAACAAAATAAAACAAACAAAAATTCATCATGTCTGCAAATCAAAAGAAATTGGTAAATAACTTCTTGTCCTCCCTTTTATAACCTTGAGTCGAAAACAAATGATGAAGTTCTCAGGCCTTAATTTGTCTCCGGTATTTAAGCTGATGTGAAGGACCGTAGTTGCTCTCCTTCTTCCTTTGTATGTATATCATGTTAGTTCAGCTTTGAAATTTAGATGTGGCATAAACGATGTAGGGTTGACACAAAATAGAATTTGTTTTACAGTTTGCACACACAGACTCGTTTCCATGACATGACAAAACAGACATAACTCAAAAATTATAAGATGGTATAGCCTACAAACTGTCTTCATCTTCTCATGGTCTAAATTTCACTAATCATGAGCATTCTTTGCATGACCAACTTTTTTATTTCAGTGTTGAGACTGCACTTACAGTAGGTAGCACTATATTGTATTAAAATATAATCTAAACTCTTGATTTGTTTGTGTCTTCTCCCTTTGTTTCTTGGATCCACTATGAATCTGTTTATGCACCCGCAGAACAACCCTACTGGACTTTCACAAAAATGTGCTTATTAATGTGTCTCTGGAATATGTTTTAATTCATAGAAACTCACTGAAGATGCATAAGAGAACACTACTTGCTCACATGGCCAGTGGTATGCTGGCAGATGGTTACCTCTACTGAAGTAAGTTGCTACTTTGGTACACTAGCGCCACCCAGCATTCGTTAGAGGGAAATGCAGTTGTGCAGTTGCTGAAAACACAGAGCAGCACTGAATCACTGTTACAAGACAGTGTGTGACTATTCAAAGCTTCTGGACACAGGTTAAGGATTTATCGTTAATATACTAGATTGTGTAAGACGATCATTTAGATGTAAAACATATTGATTTAATTTATCATGACTATAAGCATGAAAAATAAATATCCAGAAATTAAATTAGAAACAAACGAACATGCAGTCAATTAACACTTTGTTATCAGCCAGGTAGACTGTTTCAAAAAGACAACATGCACATGCTTTATGACCACAAACAGGACAGGTTGGACAAGTCCCACAAAGACAGTCCTTAAAGTCTAAATCCTGTTGTTATTCTATTCTGCTGTTGGCCTTTATGCTCTTATGTAGGATTAACATTAAAATGACATGTCCTGTCCTGACTATACCTGTTTGTTTTTGCAAACACTGTAATTTGTATATAAGCTCTACAGTGCTGCTGTATATTTCACTAAACAAACTACTGTAATTACAGACGCCATTCAGACAGGTTGTAGGAAGGCAAAGGCCACCAGTGTAACTATACATTATGTGTCTATAGGGGCTGGAATGACTTAACACGCAGGGCTGAGCGAATGAAAATCCAGTTTAACCTTCGTCTTGTGTTAGCTTTCTACTGCCATCTATGGTGTCCGGGTCAGTTTTGACCCGTGTTTTAAGTCAGCTGTAAAATATACATCTGTCATCAAATGAATAGCAACATATATTTTGATTAGGCAGACCTTACAGGACATTCACACTCAAGCCATGACATTTGGTGGTGTGTTCATTTTTTTCTGCTATGGTGTGATAAGGTAGCCGCTCTGGTGGTTGACTTCTGACACAAAGAGCTGAATAAAACTTTGAGAACTTTGAAACTTTTTTCAACCACAACATACATGTGCATTTCAAGAAAGATTTTTAGATATAGTCTTATCAATACTTAGAGGAGAGGATCAGCATAATTTTTCAGTTGAGACAACTCCACAGCCCTTTCCAGCAGAACAAAGACAGTTAGAGTTAATTTATGCTTACGCTGCTTTTGGTATAATCTTGCGAGCCAGTAATTTGGGTCCCTTATAGCACTTATTAACTTAATTGTACATAATGACTTTACATAGAATATACAGTATTAAACGTTTTATTGAGCCCAAATGTGCAACTGTGAACCACCTTCTGTGCCTGTTGCATGATTCCCCTATTATTTTATTGACATTTTTGGTTTAGCTTGTTTTCATTTGGCCTCTCTCTCTCTCTCTCTCTCTCTCTCTCTCTCTCTCTCTCTCTCTCTCTCTCTCTCTCTCTCTCTCTCCCCTGAGTCTGTTACTGCTCGAGGTTTCTGCCTCTTAAAAGGAAGCTTTTACTGTAGTAGACCTTCACTTTCTAACAGTATATTGATGATTTTTGAAGTGTTGAGATCAAGAAAGTCTGAAGGTGCTTTAACATGGTAATTTTCTTTTTTCTATTTATTAAGGTAATTCCGTTTTATTTAACCTTTCTCTTGTGTCCGGGTCACCACTGACCCGTTTTTAGGTTTTTAATGCATAAAAGTACCACATAAATTTGTTTAGAAGAATCAAGGCTTTTTGACTTTGTTAGGAACCTCTATTTAAACAAAATAAAACAAACAAAAATTCATCATGTCTGCAAATCAAAAGAAATTGGTAAATAACTTCTTGTCCTCCCTTTTATAACCTTGAGTCGAAAACAAATGATGAAGTTCTCAGGCCTTAATCTGTCTCCGGTATTTAAGCTGATGTGAAGGACCGTAGTTGCTCTCCTTCTTCCTTTGTACTGTATGTATATGACACAAATATGACGCCATATATGTATATCATGTTAGTTCAGCTTTGAAATTTAGATGTGGCATAAACGATGTAGGGTTGACACAAAATAGAATTTGTTTTACAGTTTGCACACACAGACTCGTTTCCATGACATGACAAAACAGACATAACTCAAAAATTATAAGATGGTATAGCCTACAAACTGTCTTCATCTTCTCATGGCCTAAATTTCACTAATCATGAGCATTCTTTGCATGACCAACTTTTTTATTTCAGTGTTGAGACTGCACTTAGGTAGCACTATATTGTATAAAAATATAATCTAAACACACTCTTGATTTGTTTGTGTCTTCTCCCTTTGTTTCTTGGATCCACTATGAATCTGTTTATGCACCTGCAGAATAACCCTGGACTTTCACAAAAATGTGCTTATTGATGTGTCTCTGGAATATGTTTTAATTCATAGAAACTCACTGAAGATGCATAAGAGAACACTACTTGCTCACATGGCTAGTGGTATGCTGGCAGATGGTTACCTCTACTGAAGTAGGTTGCTACTTTGGTACACTAGCTCCACCCAGCATTCGTTAGAGGGAAATGCAGTTGTGCAGTTGCTTCTGCTTGCGGTCAACATGGCAACTATATCAAAGCAATGAGTAAAATTCAGGAAGCAATGAGGTCACAAACTGAAAACACAGAGCAGCACTGAATCACTGTTACAAGACAGTGTGTGACTATTCAAAGCTTCTGGACACAGGTTAAGGATTTATCGATTGTGTAAGACGATCATATAGATGTAAAACATATTGATTTAATTTATCATGACTATAAGCATGAAAAATAAATATCCAGAAATTAAATTAGAAACAAACGAACATGCAGTCAATTAACACTTTGTTATCAGCCAGGTAGACTGTTTCAAAAAGACAACATGCACATGCTTTATGACCACAAACAGGACAGGTTGGACAAGTCCCACAAAGACAGTCCTTAAAGTCTAAATCCTGTTGTTATTCTATTCTGCTGTTGGCCTTTATGCTCTTATAGGATTAACATTAAAATTACATGTCCTGTCCTGACTATACCTGTTTGTTTTTGCAAACACTGTAATTTGTATATAAGCTCTATAGTGCTGCTGTATATTTCACTAAACAAACTACCACTACGGTAACACTTTATTTTAAGGGGTCCTTGTTCCTGTGTAGTTACCTAATTAATTACAGTGTAATTACCTATGTAACTGCATGTAATAGCATGTACTTACATTGTAAATACATAGTGTATTTTGGTGTACTTACAGGTCCTTGTTACACTTGTAATAAGAAATGCTTGTTACAATACCTGGTCAAAGTGGCCTCTCTCTTTGGGGAAGGGGTACACCTGCCAGAAAAATGGGTGAAACCACAACCCATGTTGCCTGGGAAAACTTTTCCATCAATCTTCCTCCTGCCTCTTGAGTCTTTGAACATTTATGCTGTTTCACAACTTAGTCTATGTAACAGTACACCGTTGTTACTCTTTGATACAGTGTAATAAGCACATTAAAGTGTACCTGGGATACCTCAGTCCTTAAACATTAACTGCAATAACCAGTGTCTTTGATAGTGTACCACGTGTGCTGTTACACAACGTAGTATATGTAACAGTTGTGTTAGTACACCGTTGTTACTCTTTGATACAGTGTAATAAGCACATTAAAATAAAGTGTACCTGGGATATCTCAGTCCTTAAACATTAACTGCAATAACCAGTGTCTTCAGTCTTGTACCACTTGTGCTGTTTCACAACTTAGTCTATGTAACAGTTGTGTTAATACACCTTTGTTACTCTTTGATACAGTGTAATAAGCACATTAAAGTGTACCTGCTGGGATACCTCAGTCCTTAAACATTAACTGCAATAACCAGTGTCTTTGATAGTGTACCACGTGTGCTGTTACACAACTTAGTATATGTAACAGTTGTGTTAGTACACACTTGTTACTCTTTGATACAGTGTAATAAGCACATTAAAGTGTACCTGCTGGGATACCTCAGTCCTTATAAATTAACTGCGATAATCAGTGTCTTCGATCTTGTACCACGTGTGCTGTTACACAACTTAGTATATGTAACAGTTGTGTTAGTACACACTTGTTACTCTTTGATACAGTGTAATAAGCACATTAAAGTGTACCTGCTAGGATACCTCAGTTCTTACACATTAACTGCAATAACCAGTGTCCTCGATAATGTACCAAGTGTGCTGTTACACAACTTAGTATATGTAACAGTTGTGTTAGTACACACTTGTTACTCTTTGATACAGTGGAATAAGCACATTACAATAAAGTGTACCTGCTACATACTTACATGTAACATCATGCAGAAACTTGGTACTCAAGTATTTTTACATAAACCAATAACTAGAATAGCATTTTTTTCAGAAAATGAGACAATGCTGGATAACTCAATTCATATGGAACTGAAAACATCATCAGCAATCTGTATGCATAAACCACACACTCAAAAAAATGCATTTCAGTGTTCCTTTATCGTCCTTTATTTTTATTATCCCCAAAAAACCACAAGGCTTGATTTTTTCCTTTCCAATGGAGTCCTCTATTCTACTCCTCCGTAAAACTGAAATGATCACAGAAACACAATTTACTTACAGTACTTACAGTAGCATTGCATGAATAGGTACACTTCAGTTAGCATCCAGATTAACAAAATGAAAAGAGTTAGCATAGACTGAAAGCTAGCAAGGTATATTTACCGAAAACATAACTAATTATGTCTTAATTACAAAAATACACAATCATGTAACACTATTGACATATTCTACTCACAGATAGACATTCCCCAAGGCAAAAGCATCCATCAATATTATTTAGCAGTCTGTTTAGCCGTCTGTGCTCACTTTTACACCGGAGCATGCAAGTGAGCATGTAACAGAAAAAACACAACATAGCTGGACTTGACGAGCCGAGCGCTCACTTCGACGCGGTTTCTCTGAACCAAAGAGAAGACCACTCACTCGGACATGGTTTCTTTGAACAAAAGCACACACTTTTTTAACCCTCAAAGACAGTACAAAGACACTGGTTATTGCAGTTAATTTATTAGAGTTGAGGTATCCCGACCCAGGTACACTTTATTTTAGTGTGCTTATTTCACTGTATCAAAGAGTAACTAGTGTGTAGCCTACTAACACAACTGTTACATATACTAAGTTGTGTAACAGCACATGTGGTACACTATCGAAGACACTGGTTATTGCAGTTAATGTGTAAGGACTGAGGTATCCCAGCAGGTACACTTTAATGTGCTTATTACACTGTATCAAAGAGTAACAACGGTGTACTAACACAACTGTTACATAGACTAAGTTGTGAAACAGCATAAATGTTCCAAGACTCAAGAGGCAGGAGGAAGATTGATGGAAAAGTTTTCCCAGGCAACATGGGTTGTGGTTTCACCCATTTTTCTGGCAGGTGTACCCCTTCCCCAAAGAGAGTGGCCACTTTGACCAGGTATTGTAACAAGCATTTCTTATTACAAGTGTAACAAGGACCTGTAAGTACACCAAAATACACTATGTATTTACAATGTAAGTACATGCTATTACATGCAGTTACATAGGTAATTACACTGTAATTAATTAGGTAACTACACAGGAACAAGGACCCCTTAAAATAAAGTGTTACCCAAACGACTGTAATTACAGACACCATTCAGACAGGTTGTAGGAAGGCAAAGGCCACCAGTGTAACTATACATTATGTGTCTATAGGGGCTGGAATGACTTAACACGCAGGGCTGAGCGAATGAAAATCCAGTTTAACCTTCGTCTTGTGTTAGCTTTCTACTGCCATCTATGGTGTCCGGGTCAGTTTTGACCCGTGTTTTAAGTCAGCTGTACTAAAAAAAAATGTTTTCATCCAATTTGTTTTTCTTCTCTTGGTTACATTGTTAGGCTTTCTATCCATGAAAATATTGGTATTAATATCTTTGGTGTGGGCCCCTGGGCCTTTTTTTGTCAGTATACCCCCCTTGGCTTCAATTGAACCTTCCTCTTGTCAGCTTTCTGCTACCATCTATGGTGTTCGGGTCAGTTTTGACCCGAGTCTTAAATCAGCTGTAAAACACACTAAAACAATTATTCATCATCCCATTTGTTTCTCATCTCTTGGTTACGTTGTTAGGCTTCCTTATCCATGAAAAGGTTGGTGTTGCACTTATGATTTCAGTTTGAACTCTCATTATTGTTCTTATCGTTATAATCGGGTCAAAATTGACCCTACACCACAAATGTCATAATTTTTCTTTGTTTTATTTTGTTTAAATTGTGATTCCTGACAAAGTCAAAAAGCCTTGATGCTATAAACAAATTCATGTGGTACTTGTACGCACCTGAAAACGGGTCACTGGTGACCCGAACACCAGGAAGGTTAAAGGATAGAACATTTTATATAAAACGATATTAACACTTTCATGTAAATAGAAAAGTTCCACAGATATTGGTCCTGTTGTTCACCTTTCATTTTCAGATGATTTACTATTAATAAATTGAGAGACAGAAGAATACAGATGGACACAAAGTTGTAGTATCTTTAGTGGTGTGGATAAAAAGGTACTGGTCAAAGTTTTAATCTACGGGGAACTTCAGTAAGTAAGACTAGGAAGTTGCAGACGAAACATTTCCTTTCATGAAGCACTAACTGTGACACGGCCACGGGAGACCAAAGTGAGTAATGTAGTTAAATGTTTGATGAGTGAGTGCTTATTTCCTTCCGAAACAATGACACCAGACACTTAGCAATGAAGCAGTGATTGAACATAAACGCAAAAGCAAAGGAGGCCATCAACAAATTAAATACTCTTGAATTTATTTATTCTCAGTTGCTACTGAAAGGAAACTTCTTTGAAAACCATCTTATAAGAGACAAAAACAGGACTACCAGCATGTGCATGTACGTTTCAGACACAAGATCAATCCATTTTTAGCTTTATGTGCAAATGGCTTGGTACCAACAGCATCTGTCGTGTGATATATTATCTATGTTGTGTACATGACATATGTGTAAAACTTTTTATACATCATGGTGCTACAAGCAGCTTGAAGTAAATATTTAGTCTTCTTGTTCCTCTTCTTTTTCTTTGCCCTTGCCTCTCTTGCCTCCCTTGCCTGTCTTCTTCTGGTAGTAGCATTTGGCCAGGACAGACACACACCGACAAAACTCTCGGAAGTTGACCTCACCATCATGGTTTTTATCGAGCATCTCCATGGCTTCCTCAATGTCAACTGCGTTGATTTTATCCTGGAAGATACATTCATACAGCAAAGTAATGATTATGACATGTACATGAAAAAAGGTGTGTAAGAAGTGGGGCAACATTTTTCACTAATGGGCCAGTGCATGTCATGTAACCTGGGTGTGTTGCATTGTTTACCTTCAACTCAGGGCTTTCTATCTCTTGTTCCAACATTTTCTTCAGCTCCAACTTGTTCAGCTGTTTTTTCTTGCCTTCATCATCAGCATACTCCAGAAATATATCTACAATGTTTGTAATTACCTGCTCCAGACGGGCCATAGCTGAAGCTGAAAACAAAGACATTTATTGATTGAGACACAGGTTTAAATTTTAAGTTCAAATTTAATTAAGGTGAAAGATAACACCTCTATACAGAAAACACACCTCTCTATAAGAGACATGACATGAATCAGAGACATATACAAAGACAAATGTATCATGGGATGCATCAAAATCAAAGGTACAGAGCTCTGCACTAGCACAAGAATAAAGGTTTTGTAAATGCCATGAAGCACTCTTAAGTTTGACCTATTAAAAAATATTGTCAATTTATAGACTGTCACACACCTCACCCTCGCTATCTGGATTAAAAGTTGCTATCTTCTCTCCTGCCACAGAACTGCCCCATCCCACATCCCCCTTTCCATCACAACTCACCTCAGAGTTCACGTTACCCAGAACAGAAGTGAAGAGAGGTCTGTGTCAGCAGCTCAGCTTAGATGAGACTGTTGTCAGACGGACGGGAAAGCCTCCTCTTAAAGGCTAAGCACCCGCTGCCTGACACACACAAACACACACAAACACACTCACCCACAGTGATTCATGCCTGGGTAATGCACTCCACTCCACCCACCCACTGTCTGTCTTAAAGTTGTACAATACATCACTGTAAAAATAGTTTTGTTTATAATGGTTGTCGGTTTGTTAACAACTTGCATGCAGGTTTGTTTGGGTGTGTGTATTGGTATGCGTATATGTGCCTACCTTTGTGCGCTTAGCTGCATGAACTATTCGGTTGCAGATGAAGTAAGGTGGGGCTAATTTTTTTTTTTCATTGAGAAGCTGCTCGGTTTTGGCCTTCCGGAGAAAATATGCCAGAGCAAATGGAAAGTTACAGTCACAGCCATGAGAGAGACAGAGAGAGTGTGTGTGTCTGCTCCGTCCTGTTTGTACTAAAGTTTTGCTAATGTTCCATATAAATAGGGCTACCAGTAATTTCCTATTTTACGAGGTTTTCGAAGTTCTGCGAACCTAGTTAGTGATGGAGACTTTATCAAAACAATACATTGTGTTTCTAACTGCAATGACATTATTACTACTTAGTTTAACTCTGGTGTTAAGGTGGTTTAGAAACCCAGAGATGTTTTATTGCATGTATTGTATTATGTACTATTGGAATAATGTTACACACACTTTTGAATTGATGTTTGTAACTTTTTATTTTATTAATGAATGACTTCTGAATAGCTTTGCTGTTATCGAGCTTCATGATGGGAACAAACAGTTTAACTTAAGTCTGTCTACTATAATTCAGCTGAAATGAATAAAATCAGCAGCGGTTAAAGGTATGCTGGATATGAAGTGAGTTGCTTGAACATGTCTGATTCTAGCCCAGGCCATTCCCATTCATCCTGCTCAGCTATTATGTAACTTGGCCTCCATTTTCCATTTCTCTGTTCCAGGGCAGCAGAGAGGTATAGCTCTTTTCCTCCTCTCTTCCCCTCTCTTGTCCCCTGCCAAGTCCTGTTAATAAGTCAGTTCTCTTTTTACTTAGACCATATTACTTTCACTTATTGAATACTATCAGATTCTCCTCGCAGGGGAGAGAAAGAAAATAGAGACGGAGGATCATGTGGTGTTAATGACAAAAAAGTTCATCTTTCCACACTCTGCTAGTTGGGGTATGAGTTACACTTTCACCACTGGAGAGGTTCCTATCTCTGCAGTGATACGCCTGCACCATGGACATGCACGCTGCATTGGGAAAGGTTGAAATAGCTTTAAACTCCCCCCTCAATATTTATTAACCATCTGGTTTAACAGTTCCAAGGATCAATTTTTAGAGATAAACATATGAAGATGTAAAAAAGGTAGGAAGTCATCACCTGTCTGAGTTAAAAAACAACAGCAAACAAAAGTAGTGAAACAAGTTCTTACCATAAAGGCACCATGAGTCACAGAGCAACGACTGACAACAAGGACTGGGTGGTACAGGTATTTCTACACAAAGCTATAGGAAACAACGTACGTTTTTCCAAATATTGTTGTAGGGTGCAATGTATAATTTGTCTTTTGTCTCTTTTGTATTTCAAGGTAGCGTGAGAAAAGAGCAACCCATACAATATACGGTACATTGCCCACATAGTTTGTGGGCAGCCACAGGCTATGGCAGCTGTGGCTCAAGAGGTAGAGCGGCTCCTGCAGTCTACATGTCACTGAACCTATAATTGCCCCAATGTATAATCAGTGTAATGTGTGTGTGAATGGTTACTTAGAGCTACGTTATAGGTAGGTACAGGAGTATGAATGTGTGTTAATGGGTGGATAGTAAAGCGCTTTTGGTGGCTTTATAGAGATTAGAAAAATGTTAAATAAATGCAAGTCCATTTAATTAAAATTCAGTACACTCAAATAAAATAAAACTCAAGCTTTACTTAAAATGTTTTGTCAAGAGGTTTCACATAAGGGTGGAAAATACAATTTATCTAAATAAAATATGGACATAAGCTAAAAAAAATAATACAACTGACTCAATAAACTTGGAAAAATGAATTTGAATTAAGAATGATAATGGGGTTTTTTTATTCACACAACCAACCAACCAACCAACAAGTGTAAAATACTCACGAAGAAAGGGCACAGCTTAAGATGGGACTGCTTGCCCTGTTCAACAGCAATCAGCATTTGAAATAGCAAAGAAACAGTTTTTGTGTTTCACCCTGCAATATTAACTGTGAATAGTGTGTTTCCACAGTCAGTGATGGGAGTGAGAGAGAAACTGGGAGAACTACCAGACTGTGTAGATGGAGTTTTCTGGACATCTAGTGGTGAATTAGAGACAATACACAACCTCCTGCTTAAAGGGCCAATTCGCCAATTTGATAACATCATGGGATGACCTGTTAACCAAGCAATGACCGCCCTAAACTGTCACTGTTATTTGGTGAAGAGAATGATCAGAAATGAGTAGGCTATCTTGTGGTAAATGTTATTTGCTGGAGAGAATCAATGATCCAGTCAGTTGGACTTGGAAAGTCCAGGTTTTTTTTTTGTCTGTTTGAGACTACTGAATCAGGCTACCTAATCATTTCAAATTATACCCTATAGTTTAAATTAATTATCTTTATTTACAAGGGTCAGCTTATTTTTTTAACTACAATCCTTTAGCAAGATGCCAAATCAAATAACATTTTATTTGTATGGTACTTTTCACACATAAATGCAACACAAAGTGCCTCACAGAGGCTAAAAACAACAAAGACGAAAACCTAACCCTCCCACACAAATACAAATAATTGCGATTAATGATTTAACTGTCTTTTTCTGATCATTTTATGCCACTATTATAGTGCCTAAATATAGATTAGTAATACATATATTTATGAAGAAGAAGAAGAGCCATTTATTGGCATTAAACATTGGAATCCCTGATGCTAATACAGTAGCAAAATGTGGTCATTGAATATTAGAAATTAAAGCAGAAGTAAGTGGTCCGGTCGTTTTCGCTAATGCTGCGTTCCAGGCAGGCTTTTGAAATCGTAAATTACAGCTTCAAGTCACAACTTACGACTTTGTAGCGTTCCAGGCAACCCACTCGTGTTTTTCCGACCTGTTTTACCGGTGAAAGTCACTATAACGGCCACTCGTAACTTCCGACCGGTGAACTCGTACCAGATCGAACTGGTACGACTTCACGGTCGGAAAAATACGAGTTTCCTTGAACGCACCATAACAGTCCTCGTCCCTACGTCGCCACATTCACGGCGTCCCTTGGCTGCACACACAGCCCTGCATGCCGTTCTCTCTCCTCATTGGATAAAAACTGTAGGATACAATAAATGTTTTCTCTTCGGCTCAGAGCAGAGCAGAGGGACTGAGAGACCCGTGTTTCAGTCCAAACACTCTATGTAAGTGATTGCTGTCGGAAGATATAACTATTTAAGACTTATATTAACACAAATATATCACTTACTTCTGCTTTAAGCTCCTCAAGATTAACGGTTTGTGGCGCTCCACTAATGTGTCATTAAACTGTAGCAGAAGAAAGAGGACCATTCAAACCTCAAATGGTGGAAAAGGATGAGGAAATAGTGATGGAAATAGGACGTTTCTGCTAGTTTCATACAGCTGTTTTTATGTAGATGAATGGAAAATATTTTAACGATGTAGGCCTAACACTACTGAGGTGATGCATCCACTGTTTATCCATACAAAACAGTAGAACAATAGCAATGCAGAGCACAGAAATGATCAAAATGATGTTATTTAAATGACTGACTTGGTGTTATTTAACACGAGTGTGAGTTGATGTAGCAGTGTCCTCAACGCTGACTGACAGCCCTTAGTGGCTTGTCAGGTAGGAAATATTCAGACTGTATCAGGTTCATGGCTGTAGCTGAGTCAGTCAACAAGATAAAAGCACTAACACTAATGGTGTTGTTACTTAATATGTGGCAAACAGTGAATGCATTGCGGCTTCACGCAGATGGCTTATGGTTGAAAAGCGTTAGTTGCTTTCCCCATATTAAATTATGTGATGACTACTCAAATGTGAGCACCAGCAATGTTTTCTTAGCACTGGGAATTTAACTTTGTTGCCCTGGCCTGACTTGAGATGGATGAACCATGCCTGGCCTCAACACGCTTGACTCACAATCCCAGTCCAAGGTTTTGAATTATTTGTTGTCAGCAGATGTTACTATCTGTTGGGACCACCTGTACCTTGTGCATGATTTACAGCAACAACCTGAGGGACAATATCAACACCCATAGGCCTACTGTAGATCTATAACAACAACAAAATACATGATTATAAATATTGTTTCCTGGACCAGCAGCCACGTTTTCAACATACACGTGTACATAAACAATGTGTGGCTGAATGGCCACAGCCCACAAATATACCTCTATCACACACACACACACACACACACACACACACACACACACACACACACACACACACACACACACACACACACACACACACACACACTGCTCTGTAAGGTCATCAATAACTGTGGCAAAACTATGAGTGTGTGAGTTTCTCAATTTGTAATTAAAACAGGATTTGTGTTGTGAGAAGTGTGCAGTTGCTTGAGCAAGTACTTTTACCAATATGTTTGTGTGACTACAACAACAAATTCCACTGCCACAATTGCCTTTTCACATCAGAGAAAAAACTCATAAAAGTAGACCAATGTATGTTACCTGGCTGCCCCACACCGGATTTCCACCATGTGGTATTATATCAGTGACTGCAGTCTAATGTCATCCAAAACCAACCAGTGCCAACCACTTCATCATCATCATCATCATCATCATCATCATCATCAAACATCTTTGAGGTAGGAATATAACCACAGGAAGAAGAGCAGTCCAAGGCAGGAACAATAATGAGAAAGAGCCTACCTCATGGGAGGGTCTTCTTTACTTCTGGGCTTTCTCTGCATGATTGTTATCAGCTCATTTCTAATTTACCTACGGTGACAAATTGAGGGTCTGTCTCTCTGCAACACTGGGGTCCCACTCAACCACCTCAGTAGGACACAATGGTGGGGCAGTGGAGCAGTACCTGAAGCAGGGCTGTTGCTCTGTCTGTTTCAGGTTAAAGCTAACTAACAGCTTTCCCCATCTCCAGCTTTCTTCTTTTATTTTCTTCTTTCTTAGCTTCTTCCTCTCCGGGCTAGTGCTAATGCTAACATGTAACGTTACCGACTTTTGAAAAAAAAAAAAAAAAAAAAAAGTTGATAAAGGTTGTATATTTGTCTGAATTTCCGTTTATCTGGATTTTTTTTTCGCGCCCTCCTTTTGGCTGCTCTAAACCTCTAAACCACTCGTGTTTTTTTTTCATGAAGCATCATCTTTCCTCCATAGCTCTCTGCGGCCTCTACCTGACCTGTGACCTCTGACCTCATCGTCATGATTCCGCCAGTCAGCAGGAAATCAAAAAAACAAAAACAAAAACAAATCTGCAAATAAATGCCCATTGGTTGGTTTCTTTTTCAATAGGCTACCATGTACACACTACTTTTCATACGATTTAATAAAAAAAGAAAAGAAAAACGTTTTACCTCCCCTGCCCAGCTGGTGGTGCTCCAGGGCTCTGTATCTTGTCTCTTATTGCCAATCAGATATGTGACAGAAATTGTTTGGTGATTGATTTAGTCACCATTTTCAGTCCTGCGATTGCATCTTTTCTGAAGCGTCCATGTACAAACACTCCATTTTAAACTTAATAGTAATAACAGACTGCATATTACAGCCTTTAACTGCCTATTTAGCTACCGTACTTCAGTTCTCTGTATTGCAGATGCTGACTCACTGTCACACTGTCAGATCTAGATCTTACTGCTGCCACCTGTAAGATATGTCTGTAAACACACAGAACATGTAGACTTATTCTACTATGACACATTACATCTACTACTGAAAGCATTACACATGTGTAGACTTATGGATAAATCAGTTGCCTGTGGTACTTACTACAGGCAACTGATTTATTTTGATCTTCCATTTTACAGCCTTTGCAGTATCATTATAGTGGTGACTGCCAAACATATTCAGAATCAAGCAAGAACGACTGACAGAGATTGTTTTGAGAAAACACATTCCCCTGTAGGTATAGATAATTAAATTGATCTTTTGACAGATCCACTGTCAAAAGATCAATCCACTGCAGCATAGCAGTTTCTTTGGACTGAACAAATCTCAATTAAATTATGTAGAATACTTTCTTCCAACTTAGACATTTTGGCTGATGTATTTACAGTGAAGTTCCTTCAGGTAAGTTTCCACTCAGGATAAAGTCAACCCAAGCCTACCAGTGCCACATGCGTGAGATAGCAGAAGAGCTGAAAACCCAGGGGAAAGCTCTGGTATCTGAACTGGAGGAGAGCGTTGAGATAAGACACCACCACCCCAGAAAACATGAACCTTCCAACCACAGAAGATTTTGAGAGTACTTATAATCAAAGCCCAAACCCCAACACATGAGTTCATGGCACAGATGCAAAAACTCAGAACACACCTATCTCATACCAGCACATTCCCATCTTGAACCATTTACATACTGTATAAAGAACTGCTGCCTTTGCTGAATGATCATGGTGGATTTACGAGAGAAATTATGTGCATCAGATGTGAACCCATCAAAACTCTTAGTACATTCTGTGATTTTTCTGGCTTTGGCAGAACGCTTCTGGACTAAATTGGTTCCAGGGGTTCATGAAATAGGTGGCAGGAAACCGTAGCAACATTTAATATGTAGGAATTATGTATATTAATGTGCAAAATAAGCCAAAAGACAATCACACTGTTATTCTTGTTGTAGGGAGTTTTACTTGTGAATCTGGCACATTTGTGCTACAATATTCTTTAACAAAAAATAAACAAAAAGACAAAATGTCACATTTCCTGTATTATTTGCCAATCACTTCTTGGCCTTCTTTGAATGGAGATTACAACATCTCTCACAAGCCATTGAGAGACCGACGATGAGGGACATGAATTCTTCAAAGTCCACCTTGGCATCTTTGTTTTGGTCCAAATCTTTCATCATTTGGTCGATGAGTTTGGGATTTTGCTGTGCCTGGAACAGAGTTGATGAGAGGCAATTCATGGTGGAGTCATAAATTATACTGATGAGTGCCGAGGATAGTGCTCGTATATGACAAAGGACTTACTTTCAGGAATGTGGGTAACTCAGACTCCATGAGTTTTTTCAGCTCTTTCTTGCTTAAGGTTTTGCAGTCGCTGTCCTCATTTGCGTAGCGGTGGAAAATCACAATGAGGGACTCCATGCATTTCTCCAAGTCAGTCATGGTTCCAGAAGAAGATGCTGAAAGGAGAAAAGACAAGTTTGAAATTATACGTCACAAGAAATTTCCTTTTACTTCACTTCAGTTGGAGCAAGTTGCATTATAACGTTTTTAATATAGGACTACCCAGACTTTGTGGAAGACTAACACGCATTCCTGCAGAGGTATGCAAATGTTAAGACTGCTGAGAGAGCAGTGGGTTTGAGTACTTCATCTAAAAACTAAGTGAGGATGTCAGTGTTGCTTTTACTGGCACTCAAAGCAAATTCCTTGTGTATTACACTTTTCTGGCACAGAAACTGAAAGCCTTATCTGTAACCCTTATCCCACCCAGCCTCTCCCTCTGCCTCCCCTCACTTCGCCCTTTATTTGGTTGAGGTTCAGGGAAACGATGCAGGCCATGGGGACGCTCAAGACAAAGAAGTGAAATAACTTAGTGACTGACTAACGGAAGGCCAGCCGCTACTTGTCAGAGGAGGAACACTTGACGTAATGCGCAAAACACGTCCAAGCCAAGCAGAGGAAACATGTCGACATATCGACATTAAACTGAGAGAGAAAAAAAAAGTTTGTTAAACTATAAATGCAATGCGACATTTGGAAGCTGAGATTTCCAATATTTGTAGTCCTCCTGAGAAATGATCACTTCTCAGAATTAACTCCCGCAACTTTGAAAAGAACATTATAACTATAAGTAAAATAGATATAAAACAAAAGCAGGGGAAGAGAGAAGTGTTGAAATCATAAAAACTAAACTTACCAGGATACGATGAGGCAGAATCTGTGGTTTTGGGTTTGGAGAAGCGAGCAGGGGCTCACTCACAGTTTGTTCCTAGTATTTATAGTCAGCTGGCAACGCCCAATGTGATGGGAGGGACAAGGAGGGATACAGGGGCAAAGAGAGTGGGCAGGCAAATACAGCCATGCGCAAATATAATCTCTGCCCGTTTTCACCTTCACCGCAAGACACAGATGATACACAAGTTTCAGATACGACACAACATAACAGTTGATGTCATTTCTCAGGCACACCAGTTCCCACGGGGTGCAATCAGCATAACAGTTTTACGGCATATTTAATATGAAATATCCTCCTTTATTTATCTAGGGAAGTTCCACTGTCCGACGCCCTGTCTACACTGACACGGTTGCACCTGGAAGCTGCCCAAAACAACCATAGTCCGACCCGATGAGCTGTTGCACTGAAACCCCTGGGTGATTAAATCTTGTTCAATGCAATTTGACTTCCTCCAATTCTTTGTTTTAAACCATTGTTTGAAGTGCAAATCGTAGTCCAACCCTTTCCTCAGTCCCTTAAATTAAAATGGTCCTTCAGGAGTTGTGAGTTTTCCATCTGCATCACAACTAACACACCTCAAGACATATTTGGAACCTCAAATCAAAGTTAGAGTTGCATATTTTCTTTGTCTTCATTCCCAACTATCATGATCTTTGTCTTAGGCAGTTTTATGAGTTCGTCAGAGATGAATCCATGCAAGTCATGGTTTGTCCATGGCTGTGCATGAGCTCACAGCGCTAAGGTGGCGCCACACCTAGTTAACCTAGTAGCAGCTGCCAGAAAAAACAATAGGCTACATTCAATGTCTTTCACAGAGTTTAATTACAAAATGAATTAAACAAAAAAGCAACTCGAAGTGCTGATGAATATACAAACAACATGATGAATCTCTTTGCAACCAGTGTAAAAACAGTGCTAATGAGACAGTTAATAAAGGAATGTAGAGCCCTGTTTAGCTGTTTTTATGGCCTATCAAATAGTATAACAAGATTGTATATGGGCATTTCTCCATGATTCAGATTTTAAATTACTGTAAAAACAAACAAACAAACACACTATGTCATGGTTCCAAGATTGTAATAATTGAAATGATTAATACTTGTAATATTACCCAACCATTTTTAATAGCCTGGAGATACACTTAAGGTCAGGGATCTCAAATCCATGACCCTTAGTGTATCTAATGTAATTTTGTGACATAATATGCAAATGCTGTGTTGCAATGGCCATCAGCAACTGGACAATATTGACTGGTTCAAATGTGCTCCAACAGATTCATCAGTTCTTCCTCTTGCCCTTGCTGGCAGCCTTGGCTGGTGTAACTGCAGGAACAGCTGCCTGGTAGAGGGCGGCAGATACTTTGTTGATGTAGTACAAGGCGAAGAGGGAAAAGATGAGGCTACACAAAAGTAAAGAAAAAGCAAAGGGTTAGGGTTAATTTTTAAATGTACACAGTGAGAGATAGTTTCAACTGTGCGGTATGAAACAGAAAGAGGCATTTGTAATCTACTGTTACTTACCATGTGGTGACACAGACGCGATGCACTAACCCAGAGGCAAACAGTGACAAGCACAGGCAGAGCAGAACTGAAAGATGAGAGAGTGAGTAATGCTGGTGAGAAGCACAACCTGAATGATACACCACAGGACTTATATTTCTGTATATTGTGGGATTCTTACAAACAAATTATAATGTTAAGATGGCATATCAAAATCACTGGCTATTAAAATGGTTAGTTCCTTTTAACTTCTATTACAGTGATGTTTGGATATGAAGTGATCGAGAATGCTAGTGTTTCAGTGTAATCTGAAAACAACAACACTGACTGCATGAGTTTACACTTACTCTCTGGGAATATCTTAGCTTGGAATCCCTTCCCAAAAATCAGGTTTTCCATATTATTGAATGCCTGGAAAAAATGTAGTTAAGGAAGCATACAACTTAATGGTACTTTCATGTACGGTATGTTAAAAATTGATTCAGTGATAGGCTACACTGTGCTCGAGCTTAGTAAACAAATGAAAACAAAAATAGGAGATGTTCAACAACAAATAGCTGTGTTGCTAAGTGAAGTCTTGTGACATGGGTTAAAACAGTTCAGTCCTTAAGGCCACAACCAAAAGGATACAGTGAGGGAGCAGATGAAGAGGACTGAGCCCAGGAAACCTCCCAGGATGGTGAGCCACTCAGTAGATCCCAGCTGCTTACTGAACATCTGCATCCCAGCAAACACCAGCACCGACAGCAGACTTGACAGCACTAGTGAGGTTCCTGTGTTCGCCGCTAGAAAAAAAAAAGAGTCCAGAAATACAGCATCATCAGGAAAAACTCAGGTTATTATTGTCCTAGAGCCGAGGCATTCGTCAGTTTGTTAGGAACAGGTAGCTAAAACTGCTGCAGTCTCTCCTGTCCAGTCAGTCCTGTGATGTATCCTACCTTCCTATCTGAGTCAATTGGTTTTTGTTAAACTGTACATTAATTCAACTGCTGGAGGATTTTAAAAAGGTACACAGTTCACATTGCTGTTGAAATGAAACTGCAACATACAAAGAAGTGTGCCACCTGTTTAGACTATACTCACTGGTTTGAAACAAGCTGACAAAATTATAGAGATAATTATCACTTTTTCAAATGCAGTTGAGAAAACATCTGCAAAATGATCATGCAGGTGAACGCCTCTCTAACGCAGTAACAATAAAATAAATAAATAAAAACTGCACAATTAAATCTTAATGGCGGAGGATTTAAATCAGGTCTCTGTAGTTTTAGTTTGAGTCAGTAATTAAACTATAATGACGGATCATAAACAAGTGTCCCAGAGTACTTAGCCCTGTACCATTTTATGAATTAAATCAAACTCTAACTCTTCCTCAACGTAACGCCACGTCAGTGCTCGCACTCCTTCCGACACCTAAGTTAGCTATTAGCTCACGCTGAACAGTCCCTGTTCGCAGTAACAATCCCCAACTACTCCACATACACAGAAAAAAAAGCAAATACGGAGTTTCTGTTTCTGTTGTTTGTGAAACGTTACGAGGACTAATCATTTCTGCAGGTTTAAACCATTCACACATCGTGCTAGCGTACTTCTCTACGTTAGCTTGACTGCAGAACTGGACGCTAACAATTTCAATATCTGTGCAAGTGAAAACGCCTTCTGTAAGATAATTTGACCGATACATTAATTGTGCAGCACATACCCATTATTCAGTGTTAAATTAGAGTCCTTGAAATGAAAAAGAGGCGAATTGGGGTTAATTTCGTTGAGCCAACGAAATGTCCCGGCTACAGGAACTGAAAAACTTCACCACCCGGTCCCAATAACAGGTGGGACCGGTGGGCGGAGTCACAGGACTGCGCGTCATCAGTAAATACAACCACGATGCTCTTTGTCTTCACAGGATTATCTCCCCACTACTACACACAAGACACAACTAAAATACTTAAAAAATAGATACATAGTTTATGCACAATTTCTATTCTGTAAATAACTAAAAAACACAAAAACAAATAGTGAAATATGAGAGAATGTAATCTTTTATTATTTTCTTCAACTGTTTCCATATGTCTTTTTTTTTAAATGTTATTTTTTATTTAGGATTACATTATTAATAATATATACATATATTATAATAATAGCCTGTGCTGTTCTGTACACTCATTGTAATAACCCACCATTCAAGTGCTTGAATGTACACTGGATAAAGACCATGGTGGTAAGTAATTGATAAACCAGCATAAAAAACCCCCAGCTAGAAACAGTTTAAGTAAGAATTTGTACATCTATTTGTAATTACAGTAACATTGTAAGATTTTCTAAAGATATCACAAAAAAAGTCAAAGACCTCTAAAAACAACAGCACAATGTTTAATGAAAAAATACTAACTCTCTTTACACTTCCTTTCATAAACATAACTTAACACATATTCTGCATCCATTTCTTTCAATATAAAATTAGTAAACACACATTGCAGACACAGAGTGGCTTGTATATTCCCTTGATGTTTGCTGGCTTTGGTGGTGATGCACTGAGGAAGATGTCAATATTCTCCTTTTTTGTAGCACTTCACATCAGGACTGTCTTTCACAATGGCTTCTTCTTAAGGCCCAAGACAGATATAAACAGAAGAAGCTCCACAAAAGTAGGCAACACACTAGAGGGAGACAGAGACAGAGACAGTCACATTACATACCTCATACTTATATACTTGCTGATACTTTGCTGTTTACATTTGGTCTGTCTGCTTTGCTCTCTTTACTTAAACCAGTATCAGCACACACAAGGACACACACCAACCTGCAGACTGCAAATATAACCCAATATGTCCAGCATTCCCACTTCTCAAACACAAAGAAAGACAGGGAGACGGATGCACTGCAGTGAACAGCCAGCGCTGGTTGTAATATCGGTCAGGGAAAAAACACTTTGGGAAAATAAACACACATTACCAAGTTCATCCACACTAACCTGCAAATGGCAAGGATCCACCAGTAGATGTCACACGCCCACTGCTCAAATAGAAAGAAAAGCAGAGCCACTGAGGCACTGGCATGGACTCCTATTGCTATTGACAAAGAAGTTGGAGTCATGGAATTGTAACTGATGACTAGATGACCTGACTGTTTCAATATCATTCATATTTCATATTCATATTTTATTATCTATCTTTGTACTGTGATACTTTTTGAAGGCTTTAGGACAGGTTTTCAATGTGACTCTAACTTCATGTTGAGGCTGACATCACTTCGGTAGGAGTAACATTTCTCAGTACACCTATAAAATTATGATTTTTTTTTTTTTTAATGGATGGTATTACAGTATTATTATTTGTATTTAGTAGCTTATAGTGAGGAGTCATGCATGTAACAAATGGGGAGAGAAGAGTTTGACCAGCAACAAAGGTGCCCACTGTACCAAGTCTCAACAAAGAATGTTCCACTTAAAGAAACTCCTGTCCTTTAATGTTGAAAGGAGAATGCTTCAAATGTTCTATTGCTCCTTCATTGAAAGCATTCTTTCTTTTTGTATTACCTGCTGGTTTGGCAATGCCACAGAGGCACAGAAAAAGAGGGTTAGAGAAATTATAACCATATCTAGTAAATTGCTGCGCATTACTTTGCCATGTATGGAAGGCATCTACAGAGATAGGATAGAGAAAAAGGCAAGGAATATTATAGGTGACCAAAGGCACCCCCTTGCCCACTCATTTAACCCTCTTCCATCCGGGAGACGATATCGCCCCCCTCTGTTTATTAAAAACAGAGCTAAATTTTCTTTTGTGCCCCAGGCCATTAAATCCCTTAATAATAATCGATAGTCACTGTTAGTGTTGGTCAGCTCATAGCCTGCTCAGCTGGTCTGACCAGGTTAAGGCTGCGATAAACATAAAGCTGACTCACTGATGATGAGTGTTAATGATGAGTGTTAATCTGTGTGAAAGTTGTACTGTGCTGTTTTTATCTGTGTTGTTGTTGTTTTTTTAGATGAAATGTCAAGTGATCTGCTGCAACTCAATTTCCCTACAGGGACAAATAAATTACTACTACTACTACTACTACTTAGATTTGAATTGTTTGTGTTGATCTGGATTTATATCAAAGATACCATTGTCATCATTTATCACTTATCAAAAATGAGTAATCCATAATGTCACAGTGAAGGATACACAGGAGTCCTTGGCTGCAGCTGAACATGGACACTCCTGAGAGGAACCCAGCCAACTCTATAGCAAACAGGCAGACAGTGACTCCCAGTCCCAGCACCAACCTGAAACAAAGAGACACCTGTTAGAGAGGGTGTGTTTTTCTGGCTTTGACTCATATCTCTCAATCATTACCGTACTTACTTTCTGTCCTCATAGTCATATTGGTCCTTTGTGAAACCCAAAGGCAAACAGGCCTTTACATTATGTTCCTGTAAAACAAACATTACACACAATTCAGCAAGAAAAATAGAAGACGAGTGATAATTTGCGAAGACATAAAACGATAGTAATTCTTGCCCATACAACCCGCAAAGTAATAATAATAATGATGAAAAAAATCTGTCCTTCTCACTTAACTTACCCTTGACCAAAAGATGGTGATGACGATGACAAGGTGAGCTATGATGGTGAGAAACCGTGCAGGGACGAGACTGCTGGCAGCCGACATGCTGAAGTTGCACTTACTAACCTGAGCTAAAACAAAAATACGAGTGGCAAGCAAAAAGTACTTATATTTTGTGATCCGTCGCAGTTCTGTCCTGCAACTCTCCTTGGGAATAATCTCCGTCTTTTTGTCTAATTTAGCATCTTAGCTCCAGCCCCACACTTTAGTTCAGTTTCACCGAGACGAAACAAGCGCTGCTGTGATTTAAATGTGAACTGGCTGTAGATAAACTGTTTTTCAGCCCACGCGTCGCTGTCTCAAACAGGATCGATGTTCACGAGTGACAAAAACACGCGACCTTCACGCCGTTGTCGCCCACGCTTAAGATGGTTGCTACCGGGTTGCTACAACAACCGCCGAATCGGTACGTTATTTATAACTCACCGGGTTGGCAACCGACATTAGAAAGGTTCCGGACCGACTGGTGTCGTTTTCCTTCTTTTTATACAGTCTATGGTTTTCCTTCACAACACTGCCATCTAACGGTAACACGAAGAACTAGGCCACAAACAATTAAGCAGAGGAAATATTAAGGTTACGGAGGCACACGAAGAATCCCCCCAAAATTCAAACGATCAAAACGCTGTTGGCAGGAAACCAGGGTTAAATCTATGGGTTGAATTCATGCTTTTAGAGGGAAAAAAATAGAGAGAAAGGAAAATCTGTAATAGCCTAGCCCACTGTATAAGAGTGTGATAATTAGGCCCTATATAAGATTTTATTGTGTTTACATCTTCGAACATATAGGCCTACAAATCACTCATTATTGTATTAAAATGTAAGATATGATTCATGTTTATTTGCCAATGCGGCTGATCTCGCCTGCAACCCCGGATCCCCCCACCCCTCCTTCTCTCCTCCCCCCGCAATCCTGATTCTACGACGACTCGTAGCAAGACAGACAACATCAGCGTGTGCGCAACAGCACAGCACACACCGAGCAACGGAAAAGCACCGAGAGCAAATCTGTAGTCACGGTTCCCCAGCCCGGGCCTGTAGGTTTGTCCTAACGTCGGTGCGACTGAGACAACCTGTCCCCGGCTTCTCCACCAAAAAAACGAGGTCTACAGTCGCTGCACCGCACAGACGGTGGCATCGTGAAAGCATGGCAGATGCGGAGTTACAAACCTTTACCTCTATCATGGATGCACTGGTTCGCATTAGTGTAAGTATGACGACCTTTCTTTAATTATTTTTTTTTTATAGTATCAACCATGTGAGTCAATTTCTATGGACGGAGATATCACACATGTAGCCTACACGATGACCGTTTTTAATCACAGAATCTTTATATTACCCCTCGACAGCCTCTGAATGCTCATGTAGCATGTGTGTTGTTGAAGGAATGTGAATCTATTTCTACCTTTGAAATATTTTTGGCACCCAATCAAAGAGAGATGGGTTGTTCAAAGATCTAGCTACCATGGGGGCTTGGGAGTAAGACCACAAATGTCATACCTAAAAAAAAAAATCCAAACGTTGAAGCAGATATGGGTGTATGTTTGATGCTTGCAATTAACAACATCTGCTAACAGTAGCTGAAAACGCTTGCTTACGGGCCGCATACGATGAGCAGGCAGAGATGATGCGCGTTGTCATAGAAACGGGATGCTGCGTTCAGCAGCTGCAACACCGGAAAAGGGACTGTGTGTAAAACCGAGGCCGGCGGCCACAAAAAAAACTGTAAGCTTAATTAATTTTTATTGACTTGACTCTCCCTGCTTGGATAAAGGCCCCTATACTCTGTAACCAATATGGTATCTGCAAAGCTTTTTTCAGAAGTTAGATGAATCATATTAAGGGAGATTGGTCAACAACTGAAGTGGGAGAATAGTATTTTTCCATTACATCTGCCCATCCGGTGTTTCTTTTTTTTCTTCTTTTCCAGCACCAGCTTACACAACCAGTATCTGCATCAGCTCCCCCACTTGCTTTTGACTCCTACACATTTCATAAGCCTATACATTTTTTCAGGTTACAGGAGGTGAATATAAAGAGCAACTGATTTTTTTTTTTTTTTTTAACTTAAAACCAGTGACTCAGCCTTTCTCTGGTCTGACTCCTTCAATTCTCTACTCTCCAGTCCAACATGAAGAGTATGGAACAGGAGCTGCATTGCCCCGTGTGTGACGAGATGGTGAAGCAGCCCATCCTTTTGCCATGCCAGCACAGTGTGTGTCTGCTGTGTGCGGCCGAGGTACTGGTACAAAGAGGTTATCCTCCTCCAGACCTCCCTCCAGAGCCCCATTCCCCGGCTTCCACCCCCAACACCCGCTCCCCAAGACAAACACGTAAACCCACACCGAGGACCCCTGACCGCCTGGAACGGGTCCTAAAAACAGGTAAAGGACTTGGAGATGATGTGTGTGGATTGGATAAGAGTGTTTGGTACAACTGACTGGGAACGTTTTGTGCTTGCAATATAAGTGTTGCTCATGTTTTAATGTGAAAAAAAACACAGAACATCCAAGTGACTAAAAGAGTGACATCATGGTTTGAAAATGCAGAGATTATGGTGTGGTGTGACGCCACTGTCTTCCTTAGCATCTGAGTATTATAGATGATCTAGCTGACATCAATATCCTGCTGTACACCCAGAGCCTTATGCATTCACCTCATGATTTATTTAACTGCATGTAGAACAAGGTCCACAGAGGTAAAGGGAGTCAAGGAGGTAGAAGAGGGAGTAAGCATCTATAGAGCAGGTGTTTTTCCTATAATAGCTGTGTAGGCACATAGCATTTCCTCTGCTGTATCCTGACTTTTATTTACCCCTCTGTTCTATGTAGATACATAATGTGTTTTTCTCTTAGTTCACTTAACAGCTGCCTCATCCTCCATATCAATATTACATTCTCCTCATGCTCATTTTTCCTTCACTTCCACTACATCTGTGTCCTGTTCCCAGTATGTGGAACATACCCAGGGCGGAGGCGGAAGGACACAAACACTCCCCCCATGTTGTTCCCATGTCCTTCCTGCCAGCAGGACGTGGAGCTTGGAGAACGAGGCCTGTCGGAGTGCCTCCGTAACCTCACTCTGGAGCGCATTGTGGAGAGGTGCGCACCTGCACATACACCATAACTACATGATTTGTGGGATGTTTTTGTTTTATTTTGTGCGATTATCGTCATGAGCTTATTAATAGAAGTCAAAAACAAAGTAATCACTGTTTTGTGAGGAAAAAAAATCCCTTTGACTACTCACTGCAGGCAATGAAGTGAGGCAGCAAATGAAGGGCACAGTCAATACTACTTTATAAATGAGACAGGAAATCATTTGCTGGAAGGAGTTTCAATAATGAATCCTTCCTGTTCCCCTGGGCGGACTGCAGGGACAGCTAAAAACTGCAGTGTTTGACAGCAACAACTCTGGCAAAATGGTTACATTGACAAAAGTTAAGTTGGGGCAACTTTAGATTGAATTACCTTACCCCCCCCCTCGCCTTAAATGTTAATCATTTTCTCCTCTTATCAGTTCAGAAAGTGAAGATCAAAGGGAGAGGAGCTGCTTTTGAAATAGAAGCGTTCTGGCATGGGGGAGTGAGTTATGGGGATAGGCAGTTTCTCAGTTTCACACACAGCAGTATGATGAGTGCAGCTGCTCCCTCCCCAGGCAGTGGTTGTTTTGGTCAGGAGAGTGTGACGATGCATGTTTTACTGCACAGAAAGCACTAACAAGACAGCTGCTGGTGGTGTATCCAGGTCAGGGCAGTTGAATAGCTGGACATCTAACTACTGGAAAGAGAGCAGGGCAAAAACATATCAGCTGAAATCTCTCCTTCTTAGCTTGATTTCCTTCTTAACTGCAGTATTACACCAACACCTCCCTTATCTCCCCTGTGCCCCTGTCTACCCTCTAGGTACAGGCACACAGTAAGTCTGGGCAACATCGCCATCATGTGTGGTTTCTGTAAGCCACCTCAGTCTCTGGAGGCTACCAAAGGCTGCGCTGACTGCAAGTCCAACTTCTGCAATGAGTGTTTCAAACTCTACCACCCCTGGGGAACGCCAAGAGCTCAGCATGAACACATTCTTCCCACCAACAACTTTAGGCCAAAGGTCTGGCTGTTTTTGTGTTTTTTTTTTTACGTGACATGCAGGAGCTTTTCTTCTGTTGTCACAGTGTGTTCATCCTTGTTTGTGCTCTAGGTCCTCGTGTGCACAGAGCATGAGCAGGAGAGACTGCAGTGGTACTGCCGTAACTGCCAGAGGCTCCTGTGTCCACTGTGCAAGCTTCGACGTGTCCACCATGGGCACAAAGTGTTACCTATAGCACAGGCCTACCAGGCCCTCAAGGTACATTCATGTGAAGTCTGTCACTCTGTCAGGATAGTGGTCAGGATCCAGCTTTGTAATATTTACTTATGTTTCGGTCCTACAGGAAAAGGTCACCAAGGAGGTCAACTTCATCCTGGACAATCAGGACATCATACAGAGCCAGATCACTCAACTGGAAGCTGCCATCAAACAGATGGAGGTTATTTAGCTTTACTCTGCTTATCGACTTATTCTGCTTTGTCAAAATACCTGTTTCATCAGTATCTACACTAAGTTGTGGTCTACACAACCAATCATTAGTGTTTGTCTTTTAAAGAACAGGCTTTGAATTGAATTCATGTTTTCCTGTTTAGAGGAAAAAGCCTTTTTTTTTTAACAATAGGATAAAATATGATACAATAGAAGGCACCTTACTGTAATTTCAACTGCAGCTAGGTAGAATAAGTGTGCCATCTAGAGGCAATATGGCACTCCTGTATCAGCAATAGCTCAACCATTGTCTCTGTGTCTCTCTTTTTTTTCTGTCTGTAGGCTAACAGCGCAGCAGCTCTGCAGCAGCTGACCCACTGTATCCGGGAGCTGGGAGCGGCTGTAGTGGAGCGTCAGGGGTCTTTGGTCCTGGCCCTGGAGGGATCTCGCAGTAGAAGACAGGACCTCCTGTCTGCTCAGGTCTCTGAGAGGCGTGGACTGCTGGAACACGCAGGCCTGATGGCCTACACACAGGAGCTGCTCAAAGAGACCGATGCACCCTGCTTCGTTCAGGCTGCCAGAATCACCCACAACAGGTACCTGCAGACTGTCAGCTGAATTCACTGGTTTGGTTTGACTTGTTGACATTTCTCCATCTACTGTGTGTGTGTTTCTCTCCCTCCAGGCTCGTGAAGGCCATAGAACACCTTCAGTGTTTCACTCTCGCTGCCGATCCCTCCTTCAGACATTTTCACTTGGACGCATGCAAGGAGGTGAAACTCATCAACAGCCTGGAGTTCATACGCGGTGATGAGCTTATTTGTTTTTCTATTATAAACCATTCAAAAGTGAAATCTGGCCTTTTGGAGATCAGTAAATGTAACCTGAATTTTTCCATCACTTTTTCTCATCCGCAGCTCCACTGGCTCCAGTCATTGACACTCAGAAGACATTAGCCTACGACCAGCTGTTTTTGTGCTGGCGCCTCCCTCAGGATTCGGCACCAGCTTGGCATTTCTCTGTTGAATACCAGCGACGAGCCGGAGGAGCTGGAGCCGCGTGGGGCGGCACCAGATCCCCCAACTCTTTAACGGCGTGGCTGCGTCTGGATGAAGTGAGGGGGGTCAGTGCTGTGATAGATCGCCTGCAGATGGACAGTGTGTACGTGCTCAGGGTGAGAGGGTGCAACAAAGCCGGGTTTGGAGAGTACAGTGAGGAGGTGTACCTCCACACTCCACCTGCACCTGGTGAGATATGTAGATCTGTTATGGTACATCATACTTCTTTTTTGTTTTACATTTCATTCATTGCAAAACTTACACACACAATATATTGATTTGAGTGTTTTTTCCAGTATTGTCATTTTCTCAATTGATCGACTAACATTAACAATTTTCTTTCTCTCCATCCCTTTATTTCCTCCATTCCCAAACTATTATCATCATTTTATTTCAGCATCTTTACCAAAACTTCCTTTTTTGTTCTGCATCCCAGTTTTATCCCAGTCAGACTCTTTCTGCTTCTGTCTCTCTTGCTACAGGTCTGTCTTTCAAAAATTCTTCACTTTTCATTTGTATGTCCATTGTATCTCTTGCTATTATTCCACCTAGTCGTCCTATTACCTAGGTCCTATTACATTAAATCAGTCATTATCTGAATCACTGAAGCAACATGTTACCACTACTTTCTTGTGTTCTTGTTAAAGTCACTTCCTGTTTTCCCGAATACACCTTTTCTTCTTGATCTGCCTCTTATCCAGCTCCTCTTCCCACTCTTCTGTAGTTCTTTTTTCCATGATGTGTTCAGACTTGTTGTAGTCTGACTCTGTTTCAGCTTCAGGATCTAATCCTTCCTTCCTTCCTCGTTTAACCCAACTCGCCATCCCTCCCTCTTTACTCCTCCTTTCCCTGTCATTATGCCTCCTCTCTCCTCTTCCTCCTCCTCCTCCTCCTCCTCCTCCTCCTACTCTCAGTGTTGAGTTTCTCCTTGGACTCTCGCTGGGGTTTGCATGCTGACAGACTAGCACTGGGTAAAGGCCAAACCTACGCCCGCAGCGTGCCCGGCCTCGCCCTCCTGCAGGCTGCTGATCGCACGCTCACCTCTTGCCACTTGACCTCTGACCTCCTGGTGGCCGACCTGGCTGTCACTCAAGGCAGACACTACTGGGCGTGCTCTGTGGAGCCTGGGTCCTACTTGGTAAAGGTGAGAGGAAGTCAGTTGTTTTTTTTACATTGATAGTTTTTCCCACATATATATAACAAACAGACACACGTGTTACACAAAACACAATAGAGAACACAAAATGAAGTTGAATGACACTTTATCAGCAGGAGTCAGGATCTGCTTATCTCTGATGCGTGTCCACAATAAATCACATTACTAACAAATCTGTAGATTTTGTTCTCTCTGTTTAACAGAGTCCAGTGATTCCGCAGCATATACTTTGCAGAAAGCTTAATGACCAAAAAATAACCAAAAAAGAACAATTTGCTTTGTGAGTGTTGATTGAATATTTGCTCCTGTCTTAGCAACAGGCAAATTAAAGGGAATTGGGGTGGTTTTAGATCAAAAATAGAGTCTTGCCTCTCCACAACCATGCCAGCATAAGTGAGAAAAGGAAGATTTTGTTTAATCTGTGTGGTGTGGTGTAAGCTCTGTACTTCGAGTCAGTTGTTTTGGTGTTATAATGGGTTATATATGTGTAACCAGCTTCACCTTCCATGCTGACTCAGAGTGGATGTGACTAAAGCTTCCTGTCTGTCTGTTTCTCCCTCTCGCAGGTGGGAGTAGGGCAGGAGGCGAAGCTACAAGAGTGGTTCCATCTCCCTCAGGACATGGCCAGTCCCCGGTAACTACATCTTACTATCCTAAATATACAACACCATGTAGAACCCACACATCGCTTTCAAAGACTAAACTTTGTTTCCTACGACAACAAATATACTGCACTGAACAAGTAAAGGAAATATGAAAGCATCTATATATTTATTGGTAAATGCTCTTCTGATATATATCTGACTACGAACCGTGCCAGAATTGTCACTTTCCACATTCTTACATCAGAATTTATTGATTTTTATTATGGATATTTCAGCCACTTGGAGGCAGTGGAAACAACCTTTAAATGCAACACTGACATAATACAACCTGCTGCTGTAAAGGGAGCAGTTGAACAAAACAGTAAAGTTGCAGGTTGTGAAACTGAAACAATGAGGTGAGGATGATGAAATGCTCTGTAGAGCTGAAAACTGTAGAGTCAGGTGATGGTTCCCACGAGGGTTCACAAGTGAAAGCAACACTTGAAAACACAAGGAGAGAACTTCATTCATTTCTGTGATTATTTATAGTTTTATCACAAAATTGTTGCCATTTTTTTTATTTTGCTTATGGCTTATGCCACTGTGGTTGTATCTAATTTGTTGTTCATTGTTTAAACTCAGTGACGGCTGGTATCAATGGGCTAGTGGGGCTAAGCCCTCCCTGCATTGCACAACAAAAGATGAGGAAAAAATATTATATATAGCCTATATTATATTCTCTAAATAACATACAAAAGATTGTTCTAAGTCTTAGTAAAATCGGAACTGGCAACAATATTAAATAGTTTCGAGAAAAACACAGGATATCTCTAAATGGGCTAATTTTAATCAGCCCCAGCTCACCGAGTCTGCTCTCATTCATTTTCCGACTGTGGATGATTGACAGGTGCTATGTCCCGCCCTCGCCATTGACCGACTGTTGGGGCTAATTTCATTCAGCCCACAGGCCGAGCGGTTCTGACCAATCAGCAGCGGGCTGACGCAGGGTCAGTGATTGACAGGCGTCATGTCCCGCCCCCTTGGTTTACTTGTCATTGGGGCTAATTTCATTTAGCCCAACAGCGCTGTTTTCAGACCAATGACAGGAACCGGAGGAAAAGTTGTGTTGTTGTGGGAGGGAGAAGACAGAAACAGCAGCGCTAGGCGCTAGCATCACAGGTAGCATTATTTTTACTAGTTTCTAAACTCACTGGGAGCACCAGACTTAAATGACATGGCGATAACAGACCAGAAAGGCCGTCGATATGAGCTGCATATCGTCGGGTGTGTGTGCGTGCGTAGGTGTGTGTGTGTGTGTGTGTGTGTGTGTGTGTGTGTGTGTGTGTGTGTGTGTGTGTGTGTGTGTGTGCGCGTGCGTGCGTACGTGTGTGTGTGCGTGCGTGCGAGAGAGAGAGAGAGAGACTGTGTGTATGTGTGAGATAACCAGGTGAAGTTTTTTTTTTTTTTTTTGACTAGACCCTTCTACTTAATGCAGTGTGTAGGCCTAGTTAGTTGCTATACTTTTGTGAGATGGGATAACCCTAACTTTTAGCTGTGTTAACCATTTAATGGGTATAATTTATTTATTAGCCCACCCAATTAATTTGACCACCAGCCGCCACTGTTTAAACTCATATTAAATTTGCATAACTATACCAGTAATTTACAGTGTTTCTACAGTGTTTAGAATCATGAGTGGTGTGTTTCACATTTTCAGGTATCAATATGTTTAACCCTCCTGTTGTCCTTCTGGGTCAAATTGACCCAATCTGTTCACTTCGTCCATCCTTCCTTCTTTCCTTCCTTTCTCCCTTCCTTCTTTCCACAATCCTTTTATCCTTGCTTCTTTCCATCCTTTCTTCCCTTCGTCCTTACTTCTTCTTCCTTCCTCTTTTGATCCAGTTGACCTGGTCTGTTCCCTCCCTCCATCTTTCTTTCCTTCCTTTTTCCCTTCCTTCTTTCCTCCCATCGTTCTCTTTGTCCTTCCTTCCTTTCTCCCTTCTTTCCCTTCGTCCTTCCTTCCTTCCTTCCTTCCTTTCTCCCTTCTTTCCCTTCGTCCTTCCTTCCTGCCTTCCTTCCTTCTTTCTTTCCCTTTGTCCTTCTGTCCTTCCTAACTTCCTTCCTTCCTTTTGTCCTTCCTTCCTTGACCCAGGAAGACAGCAGGAGGGTGAAGTGTGTAGTTAAGTCGTGTTTTCATCCTTCATTTAGCTTCTCTCTTGTTAACCCTAATTTTCTCTCCCTCCTCTGCCTTCCTGCCAGTTGTGATCCAGACAGTGGCCATGACAGTGGGGCAGAGGACGGCCAGGACTCCCCTCCGTTCTGCTTTCTCACCATCGGCATGGGCAAGATCCTGCTCCCTCAAGGACACGGTCAAAGTCAGAGCCAGGGGGACAGCCAAAGCCACGGAGGAGTCCACTCCCACTCCCACAGCAGCAGCCACGGCAACATGCCTCACCCTCACACTACTCCTCTGCCGCCCCGACTAGGAGTGTGTCTGGACTGTGATAAAGGACGAGTCACCTTCTATGATGCCCACTCCTTGCGGATCCTGTGCGAGGGACACGTGGATTGCTCGGTCCCGGTGTGTCCGGCCTTCTGCTTCATCGGCGGAGGAGCCCTGCAGCTGCAGGATCTTGTGGCCGAGCGGATCATCGATGATCCGCCGCCACGCAGGGTAACCATCCAAACACGAGCGACAAACCTCAGTAAATAAATAAGGAGACAGTTCACTCACAGATCTGAGTTTGTTTCATGTCTGTAGAGTAATGGTGGTTCATATTCATCACTTAATGTTAGTTGATGATTAACTGCCTTTGATGCTCTATCGGACTGTCACTGCTGGATATGTTTACGGTTTTTTTTCTCTTGCTAAAAATATCTGATGTTATTTTGCATTTGCACTTGAAGATATCAATCACTCCTTTTGGCTTGATTTATTTCATTTTTTCTGCTTTCTTTCTCCTTTACTATGGACATTGTGGCTGAAGTGATTTTAGACTATGCAGAAATCTGTTGACAGGGTGAGTCAAACACCTTTATACTGGTAAAAAAAAAAAAAAAAAAAAAATCAGTTTGCAATGTTAGAAAAAAAAACCTCTGCTTTCCCTTTACACTTGTCTTAATTTGTCCCAGAATGTGTGGACACACACAAGTTGCATGCAAGTGTAACTAGGATTCATAACTCACATATATGCAGATAACTGACTGACACCTTGTAAAAGCACCTCAGATGTACTGTACGTCTAATTTTCTATCTTAATTTTTAATGTAGCTTCAACAAGTGTGAACAATGTGTATATAATGCAGAATTAGAGAATGTGAATATTCTTTGGTTGTCGAGTTGTTGAGTGTTGCCGGCTCTAGTCAGGATCACGTGTCTCTGTGTCTTAACAGTCCCACTTGGAATTTTATATAGCCACTGTTTTGCATTTCAAAAGGAAGCGTGTGGCATTTCGGCTGGATAAACATGCTCACAGTTGCCTCTCTGTTTCCAGATTACAATAGGAATGACAGTAAAAAAAAAAAAACCTTATCATGCTTGTTGACTTATGAACATGCAAATACATTTCAGTGTTTTACATCCTTACGAAAGTTAAAAATATAGATGGCCTACTTGTTCGGTATTAAACTGTGGTGTTCGAGTGATTTGCACATACATATTAACCCTAGAACACTAACGTCGGGTGATTTTCACCCATGAAATTATTGTTTCATAATTTTCATTATGTTGCTGTTGTCTGAGTTTCATGGGTCCCTGGGTAGCTTCATACTGCTCACTGACGTCATTGAAGGTAGGCATGTTACCCTGCTCCCATCCCTAGTTTTTTCAGCAGGCACATGTTCGGGTGGATTTCACCCGACGTTAGTGTTTATGTATCTAAATCTGGCGACCATTTCTGGTGATGCTGAAAATTCTTCTTTTTTCTTTTTACTCCACCAAATAAGGCTCAAATGTCCCACAAATGGGTGGTCTGAAGGACAAAGTCCCAGCTCCATTAGTTTTTTTTAAAGGAAGTTTTTGTTAAAAAAAAAAAAAAAAATCACAAATTTTGGACATTTTTTTATAGGGTCACCATGATACCTTTTTTTCATTTTGTGAAACATTGTACAGTGGAAAATTAAGGAAGTGTACTTCAATTTGCCATGTATTGTTGTATTTGAATATACTTTGGTGAGAAATATTTTTTTATGGGTATATTATATCGGGTAAAAAATACCCGGCGTTAGTGATGGTGTTACTTTTTGTAACGTTAGTGTTCTAGGGTTAATGATCGGCTGGAGGAAGTGGACAGAAGTAGGTCTTTTTGAAGAGCTCTGGTTGACTTTAGATTTGACTTTTTTTATCTATAGCTTTTGGTTTTCCCTACTGCAGCTGACAGTAGCTTCTTTACTAACTGACTAAGCTGAAATACAGTTATGTTTGGGGAATGTAAGAGCCCGGTTATGTATCATTTCAGTTCAAGAGATTGTCTATATTCTAATATTTTCAAATCAACTGACTCTGACTGTATTTTGATATATGATATGATTTTCTGGCCTCTGTGAGTGTGCGGGTGAGAGTGAGAGAGAGAAAGATAGATATCTGGCTGTGACTTTCATGCTTTCTGATGTGTGTCTGTCTGTGTGTGTATCCTGTCTTGAAGAACCTGTCTAGACTCCTCTACGTGTGTTACAGCACAGCACTTGAATGACTTTAGACTGTAGCATCTCAGAAATCAGAATCTACAAATTTAGACTTTGCCTTGCTGGCAGAATGTTTCTATCATGTCATGAGAAACACAATAAATGACTGATAACTGCAGCATGGAGTCACTTTGTGTCCGATAATGAGCACAGTTAAAGCTGATAATGTGAATTGTAGAGAATTTGTATTCACAATATTATCAGTAAATGCTGTGATGTTGCTTTTTTTCTGCAGCTGTAAACAGGAGAGGCTGTTTTCTGTTTCTCTGATACAGTCCATGTCTTCCTGTGTTTTAGTACTGACACTAACCTCATTTGTTGTAAACCTCTGTTATTTTCGTTGTACCACCCTACAGCCAAAATTACAAACATGTCAAATGCAACTGTCTTGTTTAATTGTCACGTGCTATTAAGTTGTCACATTTTGACTGACTGTAAACAGCAGGACCATACTCCATTAGGGATATAAAAACAGACTCTCTTTGTTAAAGTGTCACGAGAAAACTGATGCCTGTGAGTGCGTGGTGCCAGCCTGCAAGTGAAGGCAAGTGTTAACTCAATCACGCCAGTGTGCCAGACCTGCTTCAACAGGTAAAGTGGATCCTCTTGTGTCACGAGGTTAACATAAAAACTACAAAAAAAGAAAGAAAACAACCGTAGGACTGATACAGAGCAAGGCAAGACAGAGGAGCCAGTAAATGAGCCAGTTTACTGGTAGTCAGAACTGTGTTTTAACGAGCTATTATGACCCAGACAGTGACAAATAGGGAAATTCCACAAAGGTAAAAGAGTCAAGTGTAGATGTTGTGTAACACCAGAGGGGTTGCTCATTTGTCATTATCATTTTACATTAACAAGGAGCTGTTGCAATCCATCTGTGGCCAGTGTGTGCAACATTAAAAACTTGCCTTTAGGGGGCGACATTGTTTGCGCTTTGATTTTTCCACTGTCTTTTGTTTTAAAAAAAAAAAGAAAAAAGGATCTAGTCAGCAACAGGTGCAAAGTCTGTCAACACCGACTTGACCACAAATCTGTGATGACATGTTAGACATTGCAAGTTAAAAGCTTTTAGTCTGTATAGTTCCTTTGAGCCAAACTTTGTCCTATTCGCACCTGGAGGCAAAATATCCTCCCATCTCCCTCTGGTTCTTTTTCTTTATTTCATTTTTTTGTACTTATTCATTTGTTAGTGATAATACATTATTAAAACCTACGTGCGCTACAACCAGCCAGGTCTGATCTTCATTAATACTCCCAAGGCAGAATGCACTATATTAATCACATTTAGCTGCAGTGACTTTACACCACACACATATTTTGACACAATACAACAGGAAGAGAAAGGAAACCTTCAACATGCAAAGCTACAAAATCAACATCGATTCAAGTTGGAACTCATTATTATTCCAGACAGGGTTCAACTTGAGTGCAAGATGTGTCATACAGACACAACAACTTAAATGTTTTCTCCCTCACCCTAACACCGTCTCCGCAGGGCTCTGTCTCAGTGCGATTGCGTAATTTCTTAGCTACAGCTATCGTTAGTTTACATGTGTTTACATGAAACAACTCCTGCCAACAGAGGTGAATCTGGTGTTTTTCTGGGTGTTTGCACGCAAGCATGTGGGCGTGAAGTTCATCTGAATTAGTGCTATTGTCCTTGTAAGATGATTTAATGATGGGTCTTTTTGATAAACTTAGTCAAAAGATGAATAAGCTACTAATCTACAGTGTGTATCAATAATGGGGGAAAGTGTGTAATTTCAGATGAATACAGATGATGGTGGACTTAAGAGATGTACCATCTATTGTATTTCTCTTTAATGGTTTTATATTGGAGTCATTAACTGTGATGAAACTACAGTATTTGAATAGCCAATTAAAATTTGTCTGATGTGTTGGCTTTGACTGCCAAAAAAATGCTGAGTGCCATGCAGAATAAGTTCCACACACGCAATGAGATGTAGCAAACTTTCAAATGTGCACACAGTGCAGGAAGCTGCAGAAATGTTTGCTAATGCAAGCACAGACTCCCAGTCCCCTGAACAGCTGTGTCTCCTGTCTTTCCTCAGCACCTCTGCATATCACAACGGACGTGTATGATCTGCCTACAGTACATATACACACACACACACGTGCAAATGCAAACTCTCCCCCATCAGCCTCCACAAGTTCCATCTGTGATTTGCACTTTTCTCCAAAAGAGAAATCATCAAACAAAATGGCCGAATGGCAGAAGTTTGTGAAGATCATCACCACTGCTGCAACTACACTGAATCCTCCACACATACACCCACTCAATCAAATCCAAATCCACTTGATATGCCATTCAAAAATACATCCAAATCCACACACGCACGCACACGCACACAAACCTGCCACATGTGTGTGTTCTGGGAGGATGCCAAAGTGAGCAAGCATGCTCAGACAGGACCAAAGCCCTACAGGCTCTTTGAGTATTTATGTGTGAGTGTCTGTGTCATTTTTAGACTGGAAAAACATTAACTCTCCATATAAAATCCTTAACTGTCCTAACACCTGCGTGGCTTGATTTTAAGTTGTATTCTTGGCAACTGTAACCTGCTGTCTGCTCATTTTAATTGTACAAGTAAAGAAATGTGAGTAGAATAAGAAGCTTGTGATAGATGACCTACATTGATATGCGCTGACTTAAATATTGTTCCTGTAATGCTGTTGTTGTCAAATCCAGCTTAAATCTCTGGTGTGTTCTGCTGGTAAAAACAGAAGGATACCTGACAAATGATTTATATCAAAGGTGAAATGTGTATGTTCATCCTTGCTGACAGTGTTTTGGTCCGTAGGCTGTCCCCTGACAGCTTAATGACTGGCTGTCCACATATCACTTCACTCACTGTTCCCATTCTGAAGGACGGCAGAGGCAGGAGGAGGAGGAGGAGGAGGAAGAGGAGGAAGAGGAGGTGGGGGGAGAAAAACAATTTGGAAGACTGAGACAGGACATACTGAACCACACTCACACCCTCAGGACACACTGGAGGTTCTGCCTGTTTATCTATTTCCGTGGCACAAGTACAGAGCAAAGGTCTTTTAGCACCAACTGGCACCAGTGAAAGAGCTGAAGAGTCACATTTTTTGCATTTGTGATTGTGTTTGTGTCAGAAAAAGGAAGGTGGTCTTTGTGTGTAACCTGCGATGTATGCATTTGAGTTTGTGTGTGAGCCTCTCAGCTGTGCCGCCTCCAGGCCCCGAGGAGAAAAATGCTGATTATAAAATCAAAACAAAGGCGGAGAACTTGGTAAAACTGGGGATAGAAAGTCACTTGCTGCTCCCTGCACATGGCTCTCCTATAAATACCTACAGCACCAAACGCATTTACAAACAAGGGATTGCATGCATATGCAAGTACACCAACAAAAAGCTATGACAGCAAGCTTGTGTATGAATGTTAACAGGGCGACTTTTATATGCAGTTCTTTGTCAATCAATGAAATCTCCTGCATATCAAAAATACATGAAGTGAGACGGCTCCTCTGCTTATAAATCTATAAATCTTGGACCGGCTGACAGTTTCACGAGGCAGGCCTGATTATCACTGCAGATGATCACAGTGTACAAAACATGGCAGTCAATTGTATGACTCCAACATGAATGTGTGTGCAGGACTGTGAAACAACCAAGCCTTTTTTTCCAAGGAGTGAGAGGTGAAGGAGAAGAATGATAAATTGAGCAAGAGAAGGAGTAAGATGACATGAGTAAGAGGTATGATTTGGGAAAAGATAGGGAATAAAAACGACAAGAGTGAGAAATGAAATGACTGATGAGTGGAGGAACAATAGCTGTCCTCGGGAATAATTAGATAAATAAGCCGAGGGAGGACTGTGACAGAGACGACTGCGGTGGGTGAGAGGTTGTCAGGAAAACTGAGAGAAGCACATTCCTCCTTTCTCTCTTGTTCTCTTCAAAACAGCAGCTGGGACAGGTGTGCTTTTACTGGTGGCAGAAAGTGCACAGGCTGCTGACTGCCTCCCAGTGAGCTTTGTGTGTGTGTGTGTGTGTGTGTGTGTTTATATGCTGAGTGTGCACACTTTCTGGCTGCAGATCTCATGAAAGCAGAGACTTTGTTGTGTGTAATTACTGGGGAAACAAACCCCATAGATCAGAAGTCGCCCATAATGACAAAAATAGACATCTGAATGCACACATGGTGTTTGTTGGGGAGAGATTGTGAGAGTGTCTGTGGAAGAGACAACACTAGTGCACGTGCAGCGTGTGGAAGGCCTAAAGGATGTGTGTGCAAAAGTACAAGAGTCAGCTTGTGTGTCTGTTGTTTAAGGAGACAGTCTCTACTTCAGGAAACAGAGGGATCCTGTTTGTGAGTTGTACTCATTGTTCAGCTGATTATCCCCCGCCCTGCCGCCACCCCCCCACTCCCACTACAACACACACTCATATACAAAACATAGGCCTCATGTTACCATTTGGCCGTCAACCAAAGACATGTACACAAAAGTGTAAGGGCCGTGCTTCGATTTCCTGCCTAACACTTCACATTTTGTCTCTTCACAATAAAGCCACAGTTTCTAATGAGGGGTGTGTCCGGCCAGTCTATCTGTCTCCATGCATTGTCTCTCCAACCCTATTGATGTCTGTCTCTTTTTACCTCAAGAATGGACAACACCTAACACGTCCTGGACTCATCATTTACTCATTTTTCTTACAGCTGAACTGCCCCCGCCTTCCTTTTCCTCTGAAAATGACTTATTAATGCTCACAAGGCCCACACCTTATCACTGCCTCCATCTTCGTTTTATCAAAGCACACTGGCTTAGATTTCAAGTCAAGAGCAGACCTGATGACTATGACGCACTTGTTTACACAATCCCATCCAATTTTTTTTAATAAACTTTTTTTTTTGTAAGTAATCCTACTTTGGTGTTGTTTCCTAGAGGCACAATGAAGCTCACACACAAACACACAGTCCACTACTTTTGTTGATGACTATACCTAAAAAAAAGAGTGATAACGGTTTCTGGAGTAGTTATTAGTTATTTTATGCAAACATGCAAAACATTATGCTAAAAAAAAAGGTAGCAGTGACATTGTTAACATGTTCGCAAGCTGACTTTTGCATTTAGCTTGAGGCACCATTCAACTTAACAGCTAGCTGTTAAGCATGATGACTGTGGAACAAACCAAACTTGCAACTGTCCATGAACTTCTTTATTCCCGTCCCTGGCTTCAGTGTTTCCCACCTCTATCTCATTTATACATTCTTCTTCTCTGCCTTCTCATCTCCTGCTCAAAGTTTCCCCCTTTCTTTCTTGTTTTCTCTTTCAACTGTAGCTCACTTATCTTGCACTCCCACTCTCCTCAGCTTAGCTTTTCTCCTACATAACACTCAGCTCCAGCACAATGCTGTGTTGTGTCTGTGTGTGCTCTTTCAGGGGGCAGTCTCTTTGAGCGCAGGAAGAGAGTCCAATGTTACACACACACACACACACACACACACACACACACACACACACACACACACACACACAAGATGAGAACCTCTGGCGTGGCCTTTCCCACCGCTGCCCTCTCTGTATCAACATACTCACACAAACAAGCTCATTCGCGCTGCTGCACCATCAAACGAGCTTTTCTCTTTCTCTCTCACACACACATACACAGTTATCTCTACAAATCTGCATGCAAGCTCATTACTGCATCCAAAACAAAAACCTTCAAACTACGGCACAAATCCTCCTTATTCAAGAGCCATGTGCGGCCTTCATGCTTTGTTGAGCAGCTGATCATTTCATCTTCACCTTGTTAACAACTTAATATTCAATCGACAAAGAAAAGCCACAGATGGTTAAGATAAAAATGTATTTATGTGGCACCTTTAAGGATCTTACATTGTTTAGAAGTGAGTGAATTAGCAATGACACTCAGCTGTTTCATTTGCATAACATATGTCCTTATTACAGATAATAAGGGGGAAAAAAGCACAATTATATCACCCATGACAAGCCACGAGAGAAATAAGCATCATTCATTTCTGTAAACAAATCCTGTGGCACTAATCTCATCTAGCATTTTATTTGATCCCACAAGAACTTACAAAAATTGAATTAACAATATAAGTTAACAATATAAGGATTTGGACATAAAGTCAGACATACAGTATATATCCCGTATCAAAAAGATTTAGCCACAATATATATAGAAATCATTTACAAACAAATATAACTTACCGCCACTGATATGACTCAATATTTTGTCTACATGATGATATAGAAGTACCAACTCTGAAGAGACATGAAAACATTTTTGTCTCACCAGGATGTAAATAAAAATATAAAACTATATAGGAAAGCCTTCCATAGCCTACCACACATGTACCAGGGAACAAAGAAACAATATATGTAATATTAAAATAGCAGCCCACAAGTTACAATTCCATAAAATCTTTGGCTCATATGAGGTGAGGAAGATTCAATCCAACTCACTGGATTGGGAAACAGGTAAAGTCCGATGCCATTGATTGTTAATGGCAAACATGAGCTAACAGAAGGCACTTGAAAGACATGGAGAGGAGACACAGGTTTGACACAGCTGCAGGAAAGAAAAAAAAAAAGAATTGACATAATTGAGTTTTCTGTTCACCTTTATATACTTCTCCTAGAAGCACAATACACCATCTCCACTTCATAAGTAGAGTCGCCCTATTGTTTGTTCCCTGTCATGTGACTGTCTCGCTCTATTAAAAGTACAAGACGACTGATAGGAGAGCTGCAGGCAACAGATCTGTCATCTCTTTCTGGTTGCATAACCATCGCCCTCATGTCCTCATATCTGCATAGACTTATAAGAAGGCGAGCTTTGATTGGCAGGCGCAAATCTCCAAAACAGATAAAATCTGATGAGGCTGGTGAGGATCCCAGGTGTATTCGGAACCTGGAATTCAAATAAAAAAACACAAAGATGAAGGTTTTTATTTCAATCAAGAAACAATGTTGAAAACAGCGTTCACTTGTCTTACCACAATATAGTTATCCATTAGCTGCAGGCCGTAGAGAACCCATGAGGTTGAAGTGAAGAAGGTGGCTACAGTCAGGGGAAATGACAAGCACTGCACATTACGACTACGTATTATCTCTACCTAAAAAGGAAGAGAAGAGGAGAGAAATGTAAAAAAAAAAAAAAAAAAAAAACCCATGAGAACTATCTCACAACTGCAATTACACTTTTGATAAAACATCTGTACACGTCCTTGAGTAGATTCAGGGTGTGTTGTTTGATAAGGGTGTTTCTTCTCCCCAATGTTGCCAAGTGTTGCCTGTTGAGGGAGCTGTCAGGTTTCTCTCTGTAATACTTACAAGTTCTCATGTGAATTCTGTGTCTGTGAACTGAATTGTGATAATATATGGTCAGATTTGGCACTCTAGTACTGAAACTGGATCAACATCATAGCATAAAATAAAGGCAAAACTCCTGTGTGTCCGTCAAGTCAGGTTAGTAGTAGTGCATGTGATCACACCACAATAAACAATCCAGCTTTAGACTGAGGTAGGACCACCTACCTAATTAACATACAGACCCATGAATAACTACATGTAGAAAATTTCTACATTTAGAAATGTTCTACGACTTTTATGTCTATATTTAATATAGACATAAAAGTTGGCATCAAAAAAATGTATTTAATTACATATGCTTACAGCATACATTTATACCCATGTCATTTTTTAGTCTTTCATACCAAAAAGGTCTGGCTATCAATTTGTTTTAAACCAACATGATTATCTGTCTGTTTACTTGTCTTCCTCCATCTGATTTCCGTTTAGCAACGTCACCACATGCCCAGTTCTCAGTAATTCATCTTGTGAGTACAATTGTATTTTCACAAACAGGAATGATGACCATGAGTGTTGCATTGACCTGGAATTTCCCTTCAAATTCCAAGAGCACATCTGGAATGTGCTGCACTAAATGCCTCGATAAGGATGGCTTCAGGTTTACACTCTGTGTAGTGCCAGCACATATACAGTATATATACACAATGCTGCTTGAAAGTTTGTGAACCCCTTGAGTAGTTTAGATGTTTCTGTTTTTTTAACATAATTTTCTTGTTTATCATCACCAGATTTGATATATGAAATGTCAGGTTTATGTTTATCAATTCCATGTACTTGTTATGAGGGAACTGTGTGAGTAGCCAGCAGACTACGTAAAAAGGTGAAACACTTGTGGGTGTTCAAGTAATTAATTCAGCAGACCATTCAAATTAAACACCCTTAGGAAAGGTTTTGTAAGATCTGTAAGACAAACCATTTACACATGGAGGGCACTCAGCATCACCACAGCTCTGCCCAGAAGTGGACGGCCATCAAAACTTTCACCAAGAAGCACCAGAAGAATAATAAATGGGGTAAAAGCCAACCACACATCATCTCCAGAGAGTTGCAGACCTCTCTGGCAGCTTCTGGGATAAATGTACATGTGTCAACAATCAAGGACATGTCATTCATGGTAGGGTTGCTAGAAGGAAGACCTTTAAACTTCGGCAGAGATCACTTGGACAAACCAGAGGCCCTTTGTACGTCCATTCTCTGGACAAATGAGTATAACATTGAATTATTTGGCCAAAATCACAGGCACCACGTTTGGAGGGTTCGCAAACTTTCAAGCTGCACTGTATACGTATATAAAACAGTAAAGAGAAAACAAAAAGTAACTAAGGGGATGGGGCACAAACAGACAGAGACTGAGAATAACAGGAAAACACAGATGAGGGAAAGAAAGGCAGGAAACTGACCGGGGGTCATTTGGAGCTGTGGGGCAGATGGGGGGAAGGAGACAAACAGGATAGTAGATGGAACCAAAGGATGATAGGAAGACACAAAAGGAAAGAGAGAGGACAGGGGATTAATTCCTTCACTGATAAATAGCTACACATACAGAGCTGACATTAAAGGACAATTCCGGCTGTTTACATCCCTCAAAACCGCTTTTTTTTTTTCACAGACAAGCGTCAAATGGCCTTAAACACACACTGAGGGGTTTGTTTACTTCAAGCAAGCCGGCATATTTGTAAACAGAGAGCTAATACAAAGTCTTGCGTAGTCTCACGCAAGAGTCAAGTTGACACTCTCAGTATGTTTACAGGCAGAATAAACAATATTATCCAGACTTTCTCTTACTGCTATGAAGACGTTGCAGCTCTGAGTTGATATTCCTTTGATAAAACAAACGGGGGAGCTGGGCGACCTGTAAACATAGTTAGCCGTCAACTCGACTCTCACGCGAGACTTTGCGAGTTGACGCAAGACTACGCAAGATTTTGTATTACAGTTCCGTTTACAAACATGTCGGCTTTCTTGAAGTAAACAAACCCCTCTGTGTGTGTTTGAATAGCCACCTGATGCTGTCGGTGGAAGAAAAATGTGGTTTTGTGGGATGTAAACAGCCTAAACAGCGGAAATGCTGTCCGCTCCCATTCATCACTGCTGTGGCGATGCAGGGACAGACACAACTACCGCAAAACAGGAGCAATTAAACAGAAAATCTCCAGATTCCTTCTTTTAGACCTAAAATATTAGGAAACTAGAGCCCCAGGTTGAATTTGCCCGGAATTGTCCTTTAAGAGGAAGGCATGCTGTGTATAATAGTATGTAGGAAGTTGTTGTTTATGTGAATATTGTATTGATGTTTGTATAAAACAGCTGAGTGTTTAGGATAAGAGCTTCCTCCTGACTCCTACAGACATGATTTCCTGAATGTACAGAAGTAATTCCTATTATTTATTTTAAAAGGTCTTGTTTTGCCTTTTTTAATAATACAGCTCTGCCATGCACATTTCCTAATTTTATCTTTAGTGCTTTTAGAAAATGAATGGTGCCTTTCAGAGATCTTACAATGATGACTTGACAATGTTGCAACTGCCACTTGACTTGTTTTTCTACATTATTACGAAGCAGAAACGCAGCCACATTTAGTTACAATGACTGACAGCTGACACTGGTGACATGGTGACGCTAAGCAATGACTCCCTCACCTTAGTGTTTATCCACTTTCAAAAGTGTGACAAGTTTGTTGTTTACCACATTTACTACTATTGTCTTACAGAACCAGGAAAAGATAGAAAAGAGCATCCCAGGTTGTGGCTCTATGTCAGATGCTTCATTGATCAGTGATTGTGTTTGTGTGTTTCAGGGCAGTTGCAGTTCATACTTGCTTCCCTAAGAGCAATTTAGCTGCAGTGTTTCTGGTTTGGCAGCAGGTGACAGGTGTGTACAGTGTCCGTGCTCTGACACAACAGGAAAAGAAGGGAAATTTGCAACTGTTTACATCAATGCAGATTGAAGCAGCAGCTGATGAACCTGCCAACCCCAGCAAAAGCCTGATGTTGGTGGATATTAGTGGGTTTTACTATTATAATTTCTACTTCGATTTGATTTTTCTGTGAGTGCAATGAAAGAAACATCCTATGGGACTTCGTATGTATAATGTTTCCATTCTGTAGTGTTAAAATTGTGAGCTGTGTGTACCAGGTCGGTGAGCGGCGACAGGTACATGCTGACGGTGACCACGCTGCAGGTGAGGCCCAGCTGGTTGAGCCGAGTCGGTCCCTCAGGAAGAAACGTGGTGAAGTAAAACCAGCAGCAGGTCAGCACCATCCCCGCTGCAATCGTCTGCGACATCACCAGCCTCTGAAACAAAAACACACACAGGGGAGATGCTGAGCTGCTCTCACATCCAAAATAAGCTTGATGTAGCCTCAGTGATGAGCTCTCTGCAGATGCATGCTGACCTTTTGTTTTGTGTACTGGAAATACATGATGATATAAAGGAACTGGAGGAGGGCTCCGATAATGTTGACCAGGACAATTGTCTGATCCACTTTTAGCATCCCATAATACAACCAACCAAGGTTACTATGAAAACAAGAGCAAACATCAGATGAGCACTGAGTGGGATGACAGCAGTACTGAAAGATCAAGGATAATGGACAAACACAAAAACACCCACTCACTTAAGACACGTGGTGAGGAAAGGGAGAAACTGGATGTTGTCAGCACTTTTGGATTCTCTCATCTTCTTTAGGTCGGTCCTAGGAAAACACACACACACACACACACACACACACACACACACACGCACACGCACACGCACACGCACACGCACACACAAATAACTTTATCAAAAGAGTTCACTCAACCATTCATGTTCAAATTCGATTTTGCTGCCATGGCATCCACATAAAAGTAACAGGAGGAGATGTAGTAGAGTAGAGCTGCCATGTTGCATGTCATTAATCACCAATACAACTTACAGTCCAGTCGAGAACATCCCGACTGTGAACACGATGCAGGCCCATGACAGAAGGTGCAACAAATCCATAGAGCGGGAGAAAAAAGTCCACCACAGCAGCCTGTTTGCAACTTTTTACGAGTAGCGTCTGTTGTTAATCGAGAAATCTTCGGTTGCATGAAATAAAAAACAAACTATAACTACGCTGACGTGCTGCTCCTTCCCTCGCTCACTGTATTTCCGTGTTTGCAAACAGTCCTCGCGAGGTTTCTGCGCTGTGATTGGCCAGCTGGAGAGGACTTGCTCCAATGGGATGCTGAGAAAGGATGGCGTCGATTGCGCGTTACGTCACCACGCTGCAAACGTTTAGTGGAGAGGCTGATGGATGTAACACAGGCAGTGATTACATTAGTATTCAATATTCAGTGTTCAATAAAGCCACAGATTTTGTTCATGTTAGTTAGACATAGGCTATAAAGAAAAAGAGATTATCTGTGTCAAAGCTGTAAACAAGAATCAAAATAATTATCTGCACATCCAACAAATGTTTAGTAAGATAATTGAAAATGCACTTCAGTGTTCTTTGAAGTTAGTTTTATTTATTATCATTAAATAAGGTTTTTGTTTATTTGTTTGTTTTGGTTTTGTCTGTCTGGCATTTAAGAAACTGGGACATTTTCATATTTCTTTTCTTTTCTTTTTTTTTAAATATCATATTCACATTTGAGAAGCTTGTATCAGAGATTTTTTTATTTTATTTTATTCATTACTATATATATTTTTTTAATCAATCCATTGTCAGTTATTTTTCTGCGACTCTGCTAAACGATCTATCCACTAATCTTTTCTGCTCTGGAGAATAGGCCTACTGGTTGGCTTCTGGGTGCCTGGGGAAATAATGAAAATGAGCTAAATAGTGGGGATCAGGGGCTAATAAAGGCTGCTATAGGTACTGAGTTGCATAATTTGATCTTGACCGGTCTTGTTTTTATTTGTCCTCTCTGAATTCCTCATGCTCATGGAAATGTGACACTAAATTTCTGGAGTGCTCCTTTAGAGCAGTTTGAGGAGACGGAACATGTCTGTGCTCCACCGACTTACACAAGTGATCACAAGTAGACTAAGTTTTGTTTTAGAAGGTCACAATCCATTAAGGTTGGAACTGCTTTACATAATTATGGACATATACTAGGTGGCCTAGTTTTTTTTTTTAATTTCGAAATACAATGTTTTTAGTGTTTAAAATGACAGTTAAAACATACTTGGCTGCAGGGCACCAATGTAATTAAATGTTTAATTTCATTCCATATCTATCATTTTTCAGCTACTCAGTGAACTATTCAGGTGACAGAGTGTCATTTCATGCATATTACATCCAGAAATTAAGAAGATTCATTTTCAAAGTTGTGAATTAAAACATTAAACTTCCACAGCCTTCCAAAGTTTGGGTGAATTTAATGCTAATCACCTAAAATGTTGGCTGGATGAGACTTTCGGAGCCATCGTTGCAAATCTCTTGCCACAGGCTCTTTTTTCACTCACTTCTCTGAAAACATCTCTGTGACTTGACCTTTAACAACTGTCTCTGGTGGATAAACTTCTCACTTTTTCTTCAGTTTCTTTTAAGTTTGCATCTGTTTGACATTTAATTTTTTCTGTGATTAGTTTTAATGTCAGTTCTGTATAGTTGCTGAACAACATTAGCATTCGGATGTGTATTGGAGCTGGAATGTATTTTCTGTCTAAGAGTATGGTTTTTATGTACAGCTCTTCCACTTTCTTTATGTGATTTACAAACCAAATGTCTCTCTTTGTCTAGCTGTGGTAGGTATTCATAAATCCTCATCCAACCTAACACAGTTTTTCAGTGATAAACCTGTTTTATATGTTGCTTTAGAATCAGTCACTTGACACTGCAGGAACTATTTTCTATCGCTAGTAGACTTTGGGTACTTGGGTTCTCTTTTATTTCTATGCAAACAGAAAATGTAATGGATGAGTTACTTGTATTTTTGCCACCATATGCAAGCAAAGGATTTTAGAAGTTGAGTATTGACATTACTGTGAATAATGCCTTATTTGTTCTATTTCTTCAGGCATAGTTGAAATTTGCATTAGGCCACTCCACAAATACATGGGTGCTACATTGCAAGATTTCTGAGCTGTGTGATCACCTGCAGTGAATTTAAACCATGACGTGATTGTGGAAAAACAAACACGTCTGTTTCATGTTCTGGTTTTGAACGCGTATGTTGCATGGTTTTACAGGGGATGGCGACTTTTGACAGTTTTCAGTCAGCTCTGAGTTTTTCAGGAATGAACGTTTGTGCACTGTTCATTCTAACATACTACTGTGCAGGCGGATGTTCGGCTCTCCCTCCATAGATGTACAGAGTAGTAAAAGAAAGGGCAAAAAAGGGGGAAAAGAGTGTGAGTGAGGAGGCGAGAGTGGCACCTTCACACCCAGCTGTCAGTTTTCTTGTGGGCCTCTCTCCCCGCACTATCCCGCGCTATAGCTCCTTCATCGTCCCCCCTCTTCGGTTCTCGTGTTTGGTTTTCAGACTGTGAAATCTAAGCCAGGCCAAGCTGTGTCACCAGGGATGAAAGATAGCAGAGGCAGTGAAGAGGGGATGAGAAAATAGAGGTTGGGAAAGACCTGGGGGTGGAAATCTGAAGGGGGCTGGAGAGATTTCAGCAGGTATACAGGAGATGGATAGTTTTGCTAAAATATTGTGGCATCCATCAAAATCTAAACACCCGCAATGGGATTTCGAGATCTTAAGTAGGTTAATGCAAAAATAAATTTCACTAGATCTAATAAAACCCAGACAGATACTGTTTTATTACATCACAAGTTTTTTTTTATTTCACTAAAGATTTTTCACATCTTTAAACAACTTCTTATATTTTTTCTATGTACAAATTTACATACACATGTACAAAATGACACAAGTTTAACAAAAACAACAGAAAAACAACTGTAAATATAATATGGGAAGTCCCTTCAGTTCGAGGTTTGACAATGTGCAAGTGAGATCACAAACATCGCAAACATTGGCCAGTGTACCATCAGACCATGATACTGTCAAGACAGCAGAGGTGAGTGAGGTTGCAGTTGAATAACACTGCTGCCAGTGTTACGTTCTCCAAACCTCCTACATGAGAACTTATAATAGCAATGGCAAGATTGTGATTTATGACTTAAATGAGAATCCAAATTAATCATATAATGGTTTTAATGGTTCTTTACTTGGTGAATGCATCAGGAAGTCAAAACTACTTTGGATTATACAATTTGTTTTTACTTGTGTTGTCTTGCAACTGAAAAAAAAAACATGAAGTCAGATACTTTCTGTATATTCTAAATGGCAAACACTTGATGCAAAGTGACTTCAACAGATATTTAAAGAGACATAACAGGGAGCTGAGTGCTACATGACAAAAAGATCCTACTGTATACCACTGTGGCAGTAACTGACAACATTTCCAGTACACAATAATTTCTCTACATGAAAAGGAAGAAAGATGACATTGACGACTCGTGATCAGTAATACAATGCACATCTGTACCAATGACATGAAAATCTGAAAAACACATAATGAGGAGAAAGTAGTTATCGGTCCTCTTATCATTTTCCATCTGATGTGAATCTATAAGCTGCGTTGATCCGATTGCTTCCACTTTTGTTCATCATGGCTGAAAAAAGTGTGCACCTTAAATGGTCAAAAATGAGAAATCCATCCTTGTAGTAGTGTAATAGTGTAATGTAAGAAAAAACGTCATTGAGAATGTAAGAAAAAACGTCACTGAGGTCTTCTTCTTTGGAACGGTCCACGCTCCACATTCACGCAAACAAACACATCACACACACACACACACACACACACACATGCTGACAGTATTGAACATGCTCGTATAAAAAAATCTGTATAAAAAAATCTTTGAGTGTTCATGGTCCCAATGACCGGCATTGGATTTGCATTGTCTCTGTTATGGCCGGCAGCCTTAGTGCAGAATCAGGGATATTAAGACTGGCATCATGGTAAAGATGAGTGAGAGGGAAGCCAGCGGTGCTGCTGTGCTGCCGATACTCCTCTGGACGTTTGGCTCCATCACAGCAGGGTCATCTAAGGAAAGAGAAGGGAGGGGTGAGTCAGTTTCACATTTCATCATTCAGGCAGGGTAAACACACCCAGCTGAGCTTGTCTTAGACATGACACTGCTGGGACTATTTTCTATCTGTCTGGTATTTTGTAGAGGAATCCTCACCTGCTGGGAGCCGGTTCGAGGGGTTGTGCACTCCTCCAGCAGCGGGAAACTTCACTTTTCCTCCATCTAAGCTTTTCCCTGTTTCCTCTGCCTTGGATTTCTCTAGGTGAGTTTTCCCAGAGCCTTTATGCCCGACTACATCCACTTTGAGCCTCAGACAATCCTGGCCATGGTGATGCATTGGCTTGGCTGGAGAGGGTCAGAAAGAGAGAAAGATTTAATACAAGAAACCTTCTCATGATCACAGTAGCCTGATCCAAAAAGAATCCAGTGATTGATACTTACAGATATAATAATAGCTCTCTCCTTGTCTGAACTCCTTGCCCAAGGTGAAGGGGGTGAAGCGCTGGAACTTCTCGGAGAATTTCTCAGGGGCGTGGGGGGCGAACGGCCGCGAGCACTCCCAACGGAGCTGGTCAAAGGAGTGAGGTTTGCACACCTCGTAGTCCTCCCTCTCCACCATGTACAGCACATAGCGCTCAGCTGAATGCGACGGCACCTCGCCATGGGTGTAGTGGGGGCAGATGATGTCCAGATAGTCGTTGATGCGGACTTCCACCGTGTACTCGTCCCACAGAAAGCTGGAGGAAGACAAGAAGAGAGGAGGAGGAGGGGGTTACTCACAAATGTCCTCATTCAAAGTAGAAACGTTTTTTATTAAACAAAAAGAAAAGGAAAGTGAATTACAGAGGGAAATACCCTGTTCACCACACACGGGCTCATACATAGAGATGAACTGTTGACGCCAATAAAAAATAATGAGGGCTAATCACGAATAGACACGTGCAGCAACAGAAACCGGGCTAACTCACACAAACAACATTGTGTCAACACACACACACACACACGCACAGGTGAAGCTAACCAGCAGGATGTGTCGGTACGTTCCGGTGTTGCCTGCATGTGCAAACCTGTCACTGTGACTGACTTAGAAAGAGCCTGATCAGGTCGGGCTTGTTCACTTTGTTTTTGAATGAGCACACACCTAGAATCTCCTTAAGCCCTAAACCACCATCCCTCTCACACACCTTTCTTCCACTCTACCCGCCCTGTTGCCCTCAGCACAGACTTGACTTCTCACTTGCTCACATGTAGACAAGATTTTAAATGACAGCACCCCCCCCTCTCCACTCCCCTAATCTGTATCTGTCACTCATTTTCACTCCAATTCCACCAAAGACAGAGGCACAGTGGGTGGAGACAGTCAGACTGTCGCTCTCTCCTTCTCCCTTTTCATCTTTACCCTTCATTTAGTTTTATGGCTCTTTTTTAAGCCTTCCTGTCTCCTCTTTGCTCACCTCCTCCTGTCCTTGTTTCTCCCTGTGCCCTAATGAAATAAGGAGAGATGGTGAAAAAGCTACAAATCGTGTTCAGTCGCACTGCACATTTGTGATAATGGGGCTGTGTCAGAATACAGAAGTAGGATTGAGGAAGTTGTAGCCTATTAAATTCTCTCCCAGGTAGAACTTTTCCTCGTTGTTAATAAGGAGCTACCAAGAACGGATTTGTTGAGGCAATGTATGAACTCTAACTCGCTGTCTTCACTTTTAGTTTCATATTACTAATACGTCGTCTCCCCTGTAAAGTAATCACGATGCAGGTGAGAGGCCGTGTCATGCTGGTATGTGTTGTACGGATGGCTGGCTTGTGCTGTGAGATCAGCCAAAAGCCAGTGGGTGAGGAAAGATGGATATTTGCGTACGACTCTGATTTCATCCTCAGGGGTAAGAAAAACAAAACTAATCTGCTTAAACTCAATATCTGCATGTGTGTACATGTGCTTGTGTGTGAGCCTGTACTAGGGAGCGAAAGTGACAGGAAAACAGCTCCTGTGTGCCATTGTTTATGTGTGCCCCTGCATCAAAGCATGTTGTGGCTCCTGTACCCCCCCTCTCCACACACACACACATACACACACACCCCCTGGCCGAGTCAACAGACACACTGGCTCCAACTGTGGGCCTCTAACCCCTCCTCCCTGGACTCCACATGTGTGTGTGTGTCGGTTAGTGCTAAACTACCTGTCAAAACATGCTTTGTTAGCTGAGCGCGGCTCTATACTTGTTATCCAGGGCTAACAGGCTGATCACCACCCTCCACTTACAATCACTGCTCTCTCTCAGAAAAGCCTCTTTGTTTGTGCATACACTCCCGCGTAGGTGTGTGCGCACCTTTGCGTCTGTGTATATGTCTGTTTGCCACGGCTGGTGTTTTCAGTGAAAGGGAAAATAGAAACATCTGTTGCAACCTAATTGGCCAAATAATCTCTGCTCTGATCTTGTTCCCCACTTCTTTTGTTTTCTTTGAGTAAAACCAGTAATAACAGACTCAGAGAAAACAAGCTGCTTGAAGATCTGTGGCAGTTCAATCTGAAGGAAAAAATCATTTAGAATTGAAAGGGCTACACCTTTTTTTTCCCACAGTGTGTCCTTGTTAATGGCCTGGCTGCCCTCTGCATGAAAACACAGACTTGTCAAAAGCCACTAAAACAGATTCTGTTGCTAATTTCATTCATGGATCAGGCTTTTAAGAAAACTCTCCTTTTATGCTTCTCCTCACCTCCTCATTCTCCCCCCTCCTCCTCCTCTCCTCCTCCATTGGTCTGGCTAATTAAAAGCTGTTAGGGGTCTGGGGCCAATGTGTTCTCTAGAAAAGGAGGGGAGGGGGAATGAATAGGGTGTAATTATACCCTTTCCCTCCCCAAAGACAGAATGCCTGAAGGCTACAGGGCCCCTTCGACCCCTGTACCTTGCCCCTTGCGGAGCTTTCACTACCCTGATTGCTGTGGATGTGTGTAATATGTGTGCTCATATGACTGTCCAGATTTTTTTTTAATGCTTGAATTAGCTTTTTTATGGCTTTTAGCTACGTTCAAGACTCTAGCTCCCGGTCGAACTGAGCCAGAGCAAACTTGTATCTTTCACTAGTCTTCTCCCTCCACACTCGGCCTTCTTCATCACTCATCAAAGCTCTTGAATGCTGGAGACTTCCCCGTGTCTCCTCCACTCCTCGGACTGGCAGTTCTCGGTGGAGTGAGAGTCGCATTAATGTGATAGCTATGTCGTATGTGAGACGGAGAGCCAGGTGTGTACGTTGTTACAAACCTACTTTGCAGCACACAGCCTCTGCTTCCTGTGTGTTGGTTTGTCTCTCTGTGAGTGTGCATGTTTTCAAGGGAGAGGGATTCTCTGAAGACCCTTATCCAGGGCGTCTCATGCTCCAGGCTGATGAGCACATCTGTTTATCAAGGCCCTACTGGAGCCTCTTGTGTGACTGTGTGTGTGTGTGTGGGCGCGTGAGTGTGTGTGTGTGTGTGTGACTGAGGTGTGGGTAAACAGTGAAGGTTGAAGGTGGTTGTTTCTCACTATGGAGCTACTCCAACTTTTGCGTCAGCAGGTAAGGTGTGTGTGTGCTTGTGTGTGTGCTTGCGTGTATGTGTGAGTGTGTGTGTATGTATGTGTGTGTATCACTGTGTGGGAAGGGCATAAAATAGTAAAATAGCTGATGACAGTAGGTGACTTGTTTAACACTTGGCTCTGATCACCAGAGCTTTGAAGTCTTGCCATTGTCCTTGTGCTATACTCTTCTCCTTCTCTGTTCTCCTGCCATCCGTCTTCCCTTTTCCCCGGTCTCCCTGACAACCCTGCCGTTCCTCCATTTGTCCCCTGAGCTCACACTGGTTTCGGTCAAACAACTGACACAGGAACTCTGTCCTTCAACCGTCTCCCTGGGGAACTGCCAGCCGGGTCAAGGGGTTAGAGTTCAGAGTCGCAAACTTCTCACACACACTACCGTCTGAGTCAGCGCTGTAGATATTCGTTTCACACACACACGCACACATACAGCACATTCATGCAGCGAGTCAGCAGCACTGAAACACTAAACAGATGCACCCCCCTCCCCACCATTTGCTCTGCAGGTAATCAGTAGTAAGTGTGCACACACTGGAATGTCACAACGGGGGCCTGTGGTTTGGATGGTTTACTGTGTTCTCACAAGGCGCGCTCATCAAATTTCCACTCGCACTCTCACACACTTTTACTTCGACATGTACACTTAATACCCTCTTAATTTGCTGTGGTATGGCAGATGCACACCTCCATTCACACGGGCTGAGGAGCTGTCAGTAGTTCTAATGGATTTAACTGCTCACCGGTGGGATCCTCCATAACAGCCAATCTAATATGCACTGAAAAGTCTTTATATATTAGTCTCCAATGTAATCTACCTCAGTTCTTCCTCTGTAGCTCATTTTCCATGAGAATGAATACTCGTCCTCCACTTGGCACCATCAACTACTCTGCAAATGTGGGTGTACACATCTGTATGTGCACGTCCCCGAGTGATACTGAAGACATGGAGAGTCTCTTTGGCCCCAGCAGGATGTGAGCCTTTAAAATTGTCAAAACGGCCGTTTCTCACTTTATTCAATTCTACACTTCTCCCCTCCCTTCATCCATCACTGTCCAGTCTCTCCTCCCTCCGTCTGCCTCTCTTTTATTCTCCCAAAATTAGCCCATCCCCCCTTCTCCCAGTCCTCTATTTTGTTCTGTCTCTTAACGCTGACATAATATACCAGAGCTCTTCATCCAGGCTAATTTCTCAACACAAATCCCTTTCTCTAGTTCACCCTTCTCTCACCCTGCGCCAACGCCCCTCCTCCTCGCTACGCCCAAAATCTTTTCACCCTGTCCCCCATTTTGTAGGCTCCTATTCTGTCTGCGATGAATAGAAGAAGGCCAAATGGTATCATGCTTGGTTTAATATGTTGGGGGGGGGGGGGGGGGGGGGGTCAGGCAGAGTTAATCTGTGTGCTTGTGTCTGTCTGTCTATAAAAAATAGCAACTTCTTAGAATATTTGGAAGATGTTTAACATTTTTGTTTGAAATAAATGAAATATTAACTGCTGCAGAAGAAAGTTTCCTCTAATACTTGGTCAAAAGTCCATCTGCTGTCAGTTCTGCCCTTTAGGGGGCAATGGTGGGCTTTTAGTGGACAGCAATGCCAAGGTATGTCTGAAATGCTATGAATGAGCTATGTACGCACACTCACACACATGCATGCTTGCCCACACATACTACGATAACGTAGGGCCTCCCTAGTGTTAGCAAGGCCAGGGCTGAGAGGTGCTCTGTCCTCCTCCGGTGGAAAACTACTGGGGGCCGAAACAGAGGAAGGTCTGTGAGTAAGAGGGGGATTGATTGAGGGAGAGAGGGGGGCAAGGGGTTGTAGAGGAAGTCTGGACCACAGATAAGGAAGTGAGAGGAAGAGCAGAGAGAAAACAGAGGTTCATGTAGGTACGCTGATGCGGCGGGAGGATGTCTACAGCCCTGAAACACAGATATCAAGTTTGTTCTCCAGTTAGGTCATTAAAACTCCCAGATGCTGCTGTGTGCTATGATGCGTGAAGGTATGTTTGTGTATTTATAAGTGTGTTAGGTAAGACGGCTGTCATATCAGCAGGGGATAAACACAAAGCCGTTTTGATAATGAAGGGGCAGGATTCATATAGCAAGCTAAATAGAGATAACCTGTGGTGACTGTAATTGATTGTTCTGATGTAAGATGGATCCCATCTGAGAGATTATAGAGTGAATGATCCACTGTGACGGCCACAGGTTTATTAGATGTATGTTGTAACAATTACACAATAACCCAGATACATGCCACGTACACACACACACGTAGGCTACAGAGGACATAACATAATGAAACAGGCTGACGTTACGTCACAGGGTCACAAAAGCATGAATAAATATAGAATAAAGTCAGATGGATGATGGTTTTGTGTCTACAGGTCAGATGGTCAGATTACAAGCCGTCTGTAATCTATGTTAGTGTGTGTGTGCCCTCATTCTGGTGAGATTAGAGACCAACAACCAGACGGGACATGAGCTGGGGAGGGGGAAATCATGAGAAAAAAAATAGACAGAGAAAGGGAACAAAATGTATAAAATGTGTGAAGAGGGGTGTATAAGTGTGTGTGTGTGTGTGTGTTTGGGAGCGGGTGGGGGTAACTTCACCCATAAACCCATCCTTTAGGCTGCATGTACGTGTCAAGGCAGGCCCGGCTGCCTCAATAACAGCAAAAAGCCAGACGGAGCCAGACACAGGCAGAGATAAACAGAATATTACATTACACCAAAACCCTGATAAAGATATTTGCACAGATTCTGGCAGCATGAGGAATAAACCCAAGCTACTAGAGATGGATGAGTGCAGATAAATAAGACGGAGATAACAGAATGAAAAGAGGCAGTGGAGTCGAGTGTTAATAGCATCCATATCTATGCAGAGGAGAAGAGATCTACTCCAATCAGGTGGTGTGGAGAATATGGAGGGCTGGGGGTCTACAGAGGCCAGTCTGGGAGGAGACCCAGCTGTTAAAGAGAGGAAAAGGAGTGAAGATGGAGAGAGGAGCTTCAGACACAGACACACACACACACACACACACACACACACACACACACACACACACACACACACACACACACACACACACACACACACACACACACACACACACACACACACACACACACACACACACACACACAGCTGACAGAGTTGAGTATAGTAACAGCGCTATGGAATGCTATGCTGCCTGTAACTAATATTAACATCCAAGTCCTCCCCCTTGCCCCCCCTAATGTGTGTAAGTGTGACTCACACATTTATCACGTCTTGATAAGACTGCCTACGGTGATGGCCACTCCCTATTTGACTCTGACGCTGGGGCAACACACACACACACACACACACACACACACACACACACACACACACACACACACACGTACACACACACACACTCACACGTACCGTCAGTCCACAACAAAAATAAAATCTCTTCCCGTTAAGAGCTGGTTAAGGGCAACACAAGTTCAAGCTCCCTCTCGAACACAAACACACTAACACACACTCATAAACTCGACACAGGCAGAGACACGTATAGTTAAAACAAGGCGAGACCAGCAGACTGAGAATAACACGTCTCTCCACCTGTCACAAACACACCTGGAGTAGCACATTTGAAGCACACCTTTAAGCCACAATCATTACCTGACTAATTAGTAGAATATACATATGCATAACTGTATTTAGAGACACACACACACACATGTCTAAAGTCCTGCCAGTGCTTCACACCTCCACACTCTCCACCATGAATGGGCAGACTGCTGCCATCTGGTCGCTGTCCTCCACCTAAGACAAATCACTGCTACTCACAATCAGACCAAGAATCAATTAGCATCAATTATCCATGGCCCTCTGCCATCAAAGGCGGCTGATGGATCTCTAATCCCCTGAACAGGTGACTGATTGATCGCTGGGCTCTGTTTGGGGCAGGTGGTTTTTTTTTAAGTCAAGCTGGAGGAAACCCAAAGACAAGAGAGATGATGGAGAAAAAGAAGAAGAAGAAAGGGTGAGGGTTAAAGGGGGAGTCGGGGGTGTGAGGGATTATCGACTGTAAAATGTGGCAATGTGTGGTTTCACTACCCCCCACCCCCCCAGATTGGAATTCCTTATTGAAACCTTCTGCGAAACTCTTTCTTCCTTTTGTGTGGGTATTTGAACGACAGAGAATGAGAAAGCGAGAGACCTTGAAGATCCAAGATGTTCTGCAGATGTCGGAGATGTGGAGGCAGAAAAGACGCTAATGAATAAAATCATTCACATATTTGCAATGATGTGTGTGACTTGTTGATGATGTGTGAAGTTTGTGCCTCTCTGTGTCAGGGTCTATGTTTAGCCATCTAGCAACAGGGATTAGTGTTAATATTTTGTTTTTTTTTCTCATCTGGTTATGCAACTCCCATTTGACAGCAGAAATAGTCCAGGGCCGGATTAGAGACAGCAGACATAAGATCTGACTTGGTATTAGACCCCCCCCCCCATTCTCTCTATGTATCTCTCCATCTCTCTCCCATTCTCTTTAGTGTTTATCAGCTTTTCTTAGAGGGACTGAACCTTTGAGCTCATGTTGCCTCTTTTCATCCAGTCTTGACCAGGGAGACTCAAGGTTTCACATTTCCTCCCTGTGAAGTTACCTTTCCCTCCTGTCTCACCTGGACTAGAAGCTCGCGCCCTCTGTGCGCGGTGAGTCAGGTGTAAAACTCAGGTGAAATGAACCCGAGTTGCTGAGTCACACACGGACAAACCCGCATGACACACACAAGCACTGCTCATGACGGCGAATACTTTCCATCAGGCTTCTCATCCAATTATCAGGACAATTGTTTTCCTTGTAGCGTGGCTCTTTTTTAGCCCTCCGCCTATTGTCATTGTTAAAGGGCAATTAGAGAGCCAGTAATGTAATCAAGACAAGGACTAAAATGCTATAATGGCCTGTGCCCTTTTTTTCCGTCTCGGTGCCGGGTTATAATCGACCTATCTCGGCAGCGGAGAAGCGGGGACGGTCCTTCTGTTATAAAATAATACTGCTGCCTTTCACTCGCTCCACGCTAAAAGCTCAATAAATCGCGCTGCGATATTGCGCGTCTGTCAAGCTCCATCGATCCCACTGAGTGGTCGGATAGCATTACATTAGTGACCTCACAACAAAACACACACACGGCAATATGTGGCCCCTCTTCTCTGTGACACACACACACACACACACACACACACACACACACACACACACACACACACACACACACACACACACACACACACACACACACACACACGAAGTAGGCTATAGTCTCAGCTGTTTATAACTGGTGATGAAAGGACTCTTGCATTTTCATTAATAATAGACTTTCAGTGACACACACTATATAGCCCTACACTCACTCACACACACAGGTGCAGAGCCTACAGACAGCGTCTCCGGCCAAGTTCATACTCGTCAGTCTATTTTCTACTATTAGTGCGTCTGTGTCTATGTGTTGCGGTTAAATATAGTGGTGAATCTGTCCATCTGTCTGGGCATCCGCTCCCAATCTTCCTGCGTTTACACCCGGCTGCTGCTCTACGCTCTAATGCTCTATAATCACAATCCTGTTAGGGCGAGTTTAAAGGTAGCCCACACACACAAGCCTGACTTTCAGCGTCACATGAACCCTTTAATTGTCACATGAATGAAAACAAGAAGCTTAGCTGTAGCGGTTCAAGAACGTGCCCAGCCTCGGGGCCACACAGGGACAATGTGTGGACCAAGACGATGAGACTTTACACTGGTGGTAAAGGAAATAGTAGCGAAGTGACAAAGTTACAACCAGTCGCCTCTGGACGCGTCAGGAAACGCGCGCGCACACGCACACAGCGCAGTTGTGATTGACCACTCTCAACAACACCACACATTACATATCTGTCCTATTACAAACAACACACAGACAGACACACAGAGACAAGATAGACAACCTGCATCTATGATCCATGCACACAAGCAGCACTTACTTTGAATTCGAGCTGTTCCAGTAGACGCTGTGTCTCTCCGCAGAGGCGAACCAAACGCCGATGTTCATCGCCAAACACAACATATACACTAAATCCATAGCTCCTCTTCTCCAGGCAGGAACTTCAACAAGTTCAGATAGCGATGGATGATCGATAATCAGTCTCTGTTGCTGAAGATCTGGGTGCGTAAATACGCGAGCGGCGACAACAAGTGGACTTCTGTAGTGATAATTGCAAATTTGCACTGATGGGTGAGATCTGTCGCTGTTCTACTCCTGACTGGTTCAGAGACGTGCAACTAGGCTGTTTTGTCTCTCAATGGCAACACCCTCCAAAGTGCCACGAGCCAATAGCGTGGAGGTGATCTGAATGCCCCGCCCACTACCAGAGACGCTCCTCCAGCTGCCCGCACTTAGACCAAGAGCAGAAAAACAACCTCACGTAGACCTATGAAACATTGTATTAGTGTAATAAACAAATATAACTGATAGGCCTATATTAGATGGATAAGATAAGAAACACATAAATAACAAAAAGTGAAGTCAAAAAGTGAAGTCAAAAACATTCTCTGGTTTGGTTAATGTTTAGTGACTTAGATATAAAGCCAAGTCAACTGTCAGTTTTTTTTTTATATATATATATATAGTATATCAGAAAAGTAAACAAAATAAAAATCAGTTAAGGGAAGACAAACACTGGATATGAGATATATATAACAAGGATGTAAAAAGTATTCAGAGCATTTTCCTAACCTACCTCAGAATCCAGATTTGCACAGATGTATCATATACCGGTATGTTATTTTGTGAACAAATCAAATCTCAGTCTAATCTTGGAGTATATTAGTAAAAAGTACAATATTTTCATTTGAAGTGTAGCAGAGTATTATATAAAGTAGCTTAAAATAAACAAATATTCAAAATAAAACAGAACCGTACTAACAGTGCACACTAAATGTACCCTGTTATTCTCCTACACAAAAAAGACTAAATAATTCAAACAAATTTCTGCTAAATACACACCAGACAGATCCCTGAGATCGTCAAGTAAAGGTCTATTCACTATTCCAACAATATTCAAAATCAGTTCATGGTGCTTTTAGTCATTATGGTCCTACTCTACCTCAGGAACTCAGGTCTGCTACAACAGTATCTTCTTTTAAAAGCAGACTAAAAACATTTATTTTCTCACAAGCTTTTAGTTTTTAATTGTTTTTAATTTGCAACATTTCCTTCTTTTTGTCTTTTATATGTATTTTACATGTATTCCTTATGTAATGTTGTGCTTTGTTTTGTTTTTGTAAGGCACATTGAGTTTGCGCATGAAATGTGCTATATAAATAAAATTGTTGTTGTTGTTGCTGTCATTGTCCTGGGTTGGTTTCTGTTTGTTGTTTTGCAACATTGTAATGCATTGTTGTTGGGCTGTTTTGCATTGTTGAGTGACGCACTACAGTAGCCTATACTGTATGTTGCAATTCACTGTATTGTGCTGAGTTGTTGTGTGTTGTAATGCAGTTGTTATCTTGTATTTTTTTGTACTGTGCTACATGCACATTGCTTCTTTGTTGTGCACTGAGCTGTAAACATCTACATGCACTAATGCTGCAGAGGGGGATTTCTTTTCTAAGTTGTATAAAGTGAAGATCTTAGCTCCACTTGTTTTATTTCAATCACTTGAGAAGCCTCTGCAGAGAGGAGTGTGTGTTCTTGCAGGCTGTTGTTGTCTCGGCACGCCGGTGCACTGACTACGTTTTGTCAGATAATAAAGAATTATTACCTTCTTATCAGTCTGTCTAATCTCGTGGTCTCTGCTTAGCCGCGTCCCCAGACAGTTAACTTTACAAAACAACCTCACAGATGGAGTGGATAAAGTCCAGGCCATGGGGTGTCAGCAGGATTGTGGCCCCAGCAGGAGAGGGCTTCCCTCAGGCAGGGATGGAACCCAGCCTGGGTTAGCCGGTTCAGAGCTCCAGAGCTGCGGGGAGACGGGAGGGGGCATGTGTGTGTGTGTGTGTGATTGTGCACGTGCATGTGTGTGTGTGTGTGTGTGTGTGTGTGCAGACAAACTGTATGTCTGACCGTCCCTAGGCAAGGCTGGGCAAGCACACACACGTCCTGGCATTCTGTGGGGATCACACACACACACACATGCGCACACACACACTGATTATGGATCCTGTAGGCAGTAGGAGGGGGAGTTAATCATGACTAAGGGTGCTTTTCCATTCTATAATGTCTTCCCAAAAAGTGAGGAAAAACTGAGGGGGAAGAAGACTGAGGAAGTGACACAATGTGTGAGGAAAACTAATGGGGACAAACAGTCAATTTAACAATTACTGGCAGCATAATAAAAAATTCTCAGTCATGGTTTTCAACTATAAACAGTACTGGGTATAACCCACTGTATCTGTGCTGACATTAAGTGTAAATATACACTATGTATTGATTTCCGCTAAGGAATGACTGAAATGCAAATACTGTTCAGCTCCCAAACAAGTGGGTGATTCAGATTACCATCAACAGGATCCATCGCCTCTCGCTCATACACAAGAGCAGCCTGACTGTCAGAGTGTCCCTGGTTGCCAGCAGACTTCCGCTGCTCATACATGGGATCTCCTCATGATGCGTTCATCTAACACATAACCGACCGTGTGGCAAGACCAAAACACAAATTTAGAAAATCACAGCCCACAAATACACCTCCTCTCTGCTGCTGCTGCTGCGGCCAAGAGTCAGATGTCCGGGATCTTCTGTTGCACGCTCGCGCATATGTTACATCTATACAATATATGTATACACACAAACACACAGACGTAGACGAGTGCGCAAATAAACATGTAGGTCTTCTCCGCAAGTGCTTTCGATGGTGTTGTTGCCAGTGGAAACCACAGACAACTCTCAGAGTGAGACTAAATCCTCCCACAGCCCCGAACAGACACACACAGACAGGGAAGACCAAGGTTTCTGTGAATCACAGTAAAGCAGAGAGAACTGGGTGGCTCAAAAAAAAAGAAAAAAGAAGGAAAAACTCACAGAAAAAGTGTTTGAGATGATGGAAAGCTCTACAGTTCTAAAAGTGGATTAAAGGAAGTAGGGGGAAGACCTGACAGCCGTACAAGCCTTTCAGCAAACGGAAACCAGCTTGTTTATTCTCTAGGATCTTGTCTCCAGGCGTCACAGTATCTGCTACAGGTTGTTCAACATGCTATGGAAATCCCACAATTACATAACATGCGTAATCAAGTCAAAGAAAACACAGAGATGTGCCGCTGCCTTTACCTGGCAATGCCTGATTTTCTTTCCCTTTTTGTCTCTACCAAATTCAAATGCATTTTTTGTTATTGGAGGGTAACACATTGGAGAGTTTCGGGGAATGAAGAGATATATAAAACAAAAACAGATGGATCGAGAGGAAGGGCAAGCTAGAAAGAGCTTCAGTCCAGCTAGAATAAATGTTTTGATAAGAGGGGTTAAGGATATGTGGGAGACAGCTATTAAAAAAGACTTGAATCCCCTCAGCCTATTAAATTTTCAGTCTTGCGTCTTTCTTCAGCCTCTTCCTCTCCATCCTGTCTGCCTGAGGCGGGGATCAGAGCTGGTCAGGGATCTCTGTCTCAAGATTTGGAGACGTTTCTTTAGAGACACACACACACGCACACACACACAGACATCTGAAATGGGAGTGTTTAATAGAGAGAGGAGAGAATAAATCAAAATGAGGTGGAGTGAAACTAAGAGGAAAAATGCAGTGACAGAAGGGTGTTACAGATAAAAGACAGATGGAAAGACTGGGTGTGAGCCACACTGAAGCATAACAAGAATCAAACAGGGTTGGTGGTGAAAGTTTAAGGTGAGCATGAGCACATCTGCCCAAACACAGCAGGCAGGAGCTTGCACAGATTTTTTATTGGAAGTTTAAAGACATGTAGGAGGGCTCTGCTCCCTGTTGCTGTCTCTCCCTCTCTCTATTGTTTCTACAGTAGGAGAAGCGAGATGTTATCCTGTTGATCTGCCTCTTGTTTTTGCCCTTTATCACGTCATCATGCCCATGCCCTGGAGCCTCGGCCTCAGCCCCCCCCCCCCCCCCCCCCCCCCCCCCCCCATAACCTTTCCCACAGAGAATGAGCACAACTGACATTGGAAAAAAGGTCATTTGTAAGATCAACATTATGATACAATACAATAGGTTCTACAGGGGCTTAAAGGGGCTAAATCACTGTAATATGCTCCTTATTGACTCCAGTTGATCAAGGATTGCATTTCAAATTGTTGCCTTTTGTTCACCTAACCTCTGTCATTACCGCTAGCTTAGGCTTGTTAACACTTGGCATTGTTTCACCTACACATGGACAGCTTGTCACCCCGCTGCCCTCTGTCCTTTTATCCCCATGCAGCCTCCTGTGGGCCCTCGGCCCTCCGGCTCATAGCGGCACACTCCGACAAGCTGCTCCTTCTCTGGGGGGACGTACCACAAAGGCATGTCTCCTTGTCCCTATTCACCCATTCATCTGCATACAGGTGGTCCCCCCATTCAAACGCAGGGAGCCACACTTCTGCTTAATAGCGCTCCATGTGTCTAGATTTAGCCCGGTAGGGGGGTGCGGCGTGGGGGATGTGTGTGGGGGGGGGGGATAGTGGTCCTTGCGATGACAAGCTCACAGTAAGGTGGTGTTTTCTCTTCAGTGAGCATCCTCTGGAAAGCCGCCATGGAGGCTGAGCTGTTTCAAAAATGTGCAACGCGTAAACTAACAGGGTGTCAAAACAAGCACACACATGGAAACAAAATAAAACAATGCTGCGTGTGTGTGTGTCGGCAGGGGGTAAATGAGCCACGTCCACGCTCCTGGACTAACACTGTGTCACTATTCAGACCACAGAAATCATTAACTTGCCCAGTCAACAGGCACACTTCACTCATTCGTTCTCTCTCCCCCCCCGCTGCTCCTCCTTTCTGTCTCCCAGGGACTCTCACTCACATGCCTACGTGCACACACACACACACACGCACTGAGCAGCACACAAAAGCACAAACAAATCCCAGTGAAATATTTAACCACTGCCATCAATTGTTCTACAGTATCTGCTTGTCTGAATCCCTGCCTGTTCTTTCAGCTCATCTGTTGTCTTCGCTGTCCTCCCTTCCTTCCTTCTCTTTCCTCTGTTCATCTGTTCACTTATTTCCACGGAGCCCTCGTCAGCCCTCGGCCAGAATGTACCAGGCCCATCTCTTCCTGATTAGTTTACTTTTTCCTGTTTTCTGTTCACTTTGAGCCTCTCCCCCTCACTGTACTCTTTCATGCTGTATTGCTCTCTTTCAGTTTCCAGCTTTCTCCACCTCGGTGCGGTCCAGTTTTTTCGTCTTGCTGCTTGCCCCCTTCTCTCACTTCAAATCTTTTCTTATCCCAGTGCCCCCCCACCCCCTATAAGTACCTCAGGCAGTGCATTTGTTAGAAGAGAATCCATTATCCTCCTCCATCCTCCCACCCTCTGTCCTCTTTATCGCTCTCTCTCTCTCCATCTCTTTCTGTATCCTCACTCTCTCCTCTCCTCACATGCTCCTGGCCCCAGCCCTATATTCATTAACATAGTGTTAATGATCCCAGATGGACTGACATGTACTCTATGGGGGCGAAGTGTGAGTGGCTTCTTCCAAGGGTGTAAGTGGGCGGTTGTGTGTGTGTATGTGTGTCTGCACATTGCTGTTGGGTACATGTGCGCATAATTGTGTATACAAGCGTGCATGGCTGTCTACATGTGTGCATGTGTGTGGGTACATGTGTTCATAATCACATTTGAGAGAGGAAGATTGCTTGTTTTTCTCCTGGCAGGAGAATGCTCTGTTATGATGATCTGCATCTCTGCTGCTGCCCTTCTTTTGGAGCCAACAACAGAGCTGATCAGACTGTGGCTGTGAGACGATGTATGATGAGCGTGATGAGCATGATGAGGAATCTGTACTGCCTTTGAATAGACTTTGATTCTGTTCACTAAAATTAAGTGCTTTTATTTTCTCTACAGACCAAAAGAATGCGGACGCAGCTGTGTCTGTGCTTTACTGTACTAGTAGTCTGGGGCTCTTTGGAAAGGAATAGTTTGACGTGGCCACAGCATGCAATGATATTAGACATCATGTGTTTTTAACTTTGTGGAAACAATCCGAGGAGGGCTGTAAACATGTTTGGTATGTATACTTGACTTGTCTCCAAACACCCTTGACCCCAGCCCCACCTGACTCCTTTGGGGTGAATTGAATGGGACCAGTATTCCTGTGGGGCAGTGGGAGAAAGTCCTTATAGGCAAAGTCTAAAACCTGGTGGAAGATCCACATTTTGCCCACGTATTGTAAGCTACTTGTGTTGTAGCGCATGTTGCAGCTAAACATTCAAGTACTGTCCATCAGTGATTGTGCAAAACCCTTTTTTAACCCTAAGTGTCATAAACATGTATGCTATGCTAAGTGTGTCTATGGATAGGTCCAGAGGATCAACAAGTTAGAGAGGCTAAAAGCCTGTGGCTAACCAAGTTTAAGTCTTGTGGTGCACAGACACACATACACACAAATGTACAGAAACACACATAAGCATGCACACACTGCTAAGGTTACAATGTTACAGGTGCAAGGGCAAGGGGCATGTATGTGTGTCATGGATACGTTAGCATTCTCCAAATGCATACACACATTGCTTGACCCTCTCCAAATATAGTTTACTGCATGCTCACTAGTCGCATAAATCCCAGCTAACATACCATAAAACCAGGTTTCCATTTAAGATTCAGCCAAACAGCAAAACATACCAAACAACTTAACTTTATCTTTAAGTCCTTCTCTGCAGTGTATCGTCTTCTCTTTGTTCCTTATCTTTTCTTTTCTCTGTAATTCATCCAACCCCCTGTCTTCTCTGCCTCCTGTTCTCTGTCTCTGTTTTTTTTTCTTTCTCTATCATTGGCATGGTCGTACTCATTGCATAATCGCACAGTGGCTTAATTATCAAGAACTCTCAGAGTCTAGCGCTTTCCGTGTCAGGGGGCTGTCCCTCTTTCTTTCTGCACATAAACAGACTCAACAAAGACACAAATCCAAACAAAATCAATCAATGTCTTTACCTAAACCTTCATCTCTGCGTCTTTTATTTTGTCCTGTTGAGCAGCAGCATGGCATAAAGCTAATGTGCCACCAGAAAAAAACACCTGTAGAGGCAATTATAGAAAGCAACTTCCAATTTACACAGCCAGATCCACCCACACACAGTCACACACTTCGAGTTATTATGTGCTCCTCTGTGCTAGATTTTATGTGGCATCTTTTGTGTAGTCTCACTTTTTTTTTCTGGCAAAAGATCCCCAAGATTTCATTGTGCAAATGCTGATAAACATCACAGAATGGGAGATGTGCAGATGTGGCTCTTGAAGAGATTCTGGCTAATGAGAGACTGGAAACTAATTTAGAGAGCACAGTCCATTAATAATTAATGCACTCAAAGTCAAACAGGAGGATGTGCATTTGTTTGTGTGTACACCTCCTGACAGAGTGGTCGCCATGGTGATCTCCTCAACCAGGGTCTCCTAAATCACTCGAGTGGGCGGCAGCAACGTCTAGTCCAGCTATCACAGTACCACACACAAACAGACACATGTAGGTAGGTGCACATGTTGGCCTTTTTTCTTCCTGGTTAGGGCTTTATATGCCATAGTAGAGTTCCATTATCTTAACAACGTTAGATATCAATCTTGGTGGTTATGATAGAGGTGTACATGCCAAGTTTGTGGCCTAGATTCTGGGACTGTGGCAACATCCCAATAGCAGGATGAGGGACTGAAGTGTTCAGACTGGAGCTGCTACTTCCAGTGATGACACCAAGCTCATGTCCTTTCTGAAACTTATGCAGAGCTAATGACACCCAGAGAAGCTGGCAATCAGCAGTTCCATACATATTACATGAATCAGGCTTTTGAAGCTAATTTTGCGATTAAATTGGATGTGTTCAGACAAAAATCCAAACAAATTTTTAAATTAATCCAGGGTAGGTGTTCAATGTTAGCGCTAAAACAGAGGAATTTGCCTTAAAAAAAAAAAAAACACCGCTACAGGCAACTGAATCTGGCCACAACCATAATCCCTACCTAAGTCCTTCTCACATATAGTGACCCCTAAATCAAAATGAAGACTCGCCAAAATGTCCTCACAAATCAAAATGTCCTCATTAGATCAGTCAGATAGATTAGGTGGTCAGTCCTCACAAGTGCACAGAAGTTAAGCCAATCCACACACAAACACAAACACAAACACAGTAGCTTGGAGGTTTGGATGGTTTATCCTTGGCAGATGGATACATGCACAACATGTTCCTGTGGGATTTTCCACAGTACTGCCAAACCTGATCAGCAGAGAGCCGTCCACACACACAGACTGGCATGTTTCACTCAAGTGATTTATTGGCTCACAGGCACCGAAATTATCCAAGTTACCTACGTGTGGACAGGTTGCGCGTCCAGTTTTCGGATGACAGCAGGTGATGGGTTGAGGGAAGGTCGGGTCAGATTTTAGAGGTTATTGGGTGAGTTAAAACAGGCAATGAGGGAAAGTTCAGTTGGGGCGGTGGTCTCCTCCCAAGCTCTTAACAGCTAACAGATGGTGTCCTCTACCGGAATGGACTAATGGAATAAAATACCCTGATTCGGTTAGACGCACGCACAAACACACATTGATCCTGAAAGGAAAGAGGCTCATGGGGATCTGAGGGATGTTTTCGGGATCACTTGGTTGCAAAAGAAAGGGAGGTTCTTTTGGAGCAGTCTTTTCATCAGGGACTTAAGTCATTCATCTAATATGTTACTTTCTGATGTGGGCTTTATTTGGACTGTCAGAGACAGAGTGTGCTCACAACCAAGACATCTTAGTCACTCACTGTGGCATGATGCACCATCAGTGCAGCCTCAAAAATGAACGTGATACATTGCAATAAATTTTGCATTATGCATGTCCCTTGATCATCATTGACTTTGACAAAGACAGAAGTAAAAACAAAATCAAAATTGGATGAGTGTGTGCACGCAAAATTAACACTTGATCATATCTGGCTTTGATCATTGCCATCTGCATTGAATTGCTGGCCAAACCTGTTGAAATGTTTGAATAGTTTTCACACAAGGAATGAGCTTCTGATAAGTCTCAGATCTGATGTAACATTTACTGTGAAATTGAGATACTGCATTATTGTCCACTAATGGAGTTCACATTCTCATATCCTGTATTTATTTTCAGTATAGTACAGTATCGTTATTCATTATACTTCTCTTGAAGTTGTAAGGACACAGACTATGTAATTCTTCCATCTGAGACCTTCATCCTCCTCCTTCACCTGGTCAACAGAGACACGTCATCTATTGTAATACACTTCTAGCCGGAGGTTAGGTTACCTGGGATACACTGAAAGGGCAGGTCAGGGGGTTACACAATGAGCAGTATTCGCCAGGATTACTCAGCTCCTGAAAGTCTCTATTGTAACTCATACGATTAAAACCAATCACATTACTGTGTCCACGTCTTCAACTAGGGATAAGGTATGAAGAGGAGACGTAGTAAGTCTAGTTATAACAGGCTTACAGTTAAACACTGTGAGCTTCAAAGCACTGTGGATCATCACCAAACTCTTAGTATTTGCCATCTAATCTGTACAGTGCCTCACCTTTAAAACCCCACGTGTTACTGGTTTGACTTAAACTGAAGAGGATATAGAGAAGGTGAGGAGGAATATTAGAATAAATCCTGTAGCGTTGCTGAGGACTGATTTTATGGTCGTCTCAGCGTTTGGGACCACTTTCCACTTTTTAGTCCTCTCCATCAATGGAATAAAAGAGCTAATCCCATTATTGGATATCATACTTAAGTGGGTTAACGTCTGTGTGTATGTCTATCACAGGAGTGTGTGTGTGTGTGTGTGTGTTTGTATTCAGCTCACGCTACAGCATGATGTGGTATGAAAACACTGTGGAGTATGTCAGTGCATTGGCCTAAATCAGTCAAAGAAAAGTGTCAGATTTGGAAATGATTATGGCAAACAAAAAAAATGGCTTATGCTCTTATCAACATCAGAGCAGAAATATTGTCTGGAGGCTTGTCTGTGTGTAAGTATGTTTGCACTAACATCATGTGCATGTGCATTTTATAAACACAAACCCAAACTGTTTTTTTTCCTTATCCTTTTTATGTCTCATGTGTATAAATATGTAGTTTTGCATCTGCCAGGGGGTCCGTGGAAGCTTGTGGAGTAGCACAACTAATTTGATAAAAACAGAAATTACAGTTTGATAAACATCACATGACAAAGAGTGAATCAAATCTATTAGCACAGGTGTTGAAACACCTAAAAGTAGAGGGTGTACTGCTGAAACCCCTAAAATAGGTCAAATACAACGGATACATGGTTGAAAAGAAAAATGATATTCACAACTGTTGACAGAAATTGCTAAAATGAATAAAATGGCTTTAAATGTAGCACTTTGTTTGTATATTTGACAAAAAGGATTGGGAACTGTATGTTTTTTCCTTTGAGGGTCTTGGATGTTTGAACTCTTAAACTGGAAAAATGGAAAATGATCATTCTCCACTGCAGAATATTTTAGTATTTAATGTTACCCTATTTGACTTTGGAGCTGCAAGTGAATTTAGTATTCATGTGATCTGCCAAACAACAAAACAATGTCATCTTTTGAAATTGATTTTTGTCTTGGACTCTACACTACACTGTGTATTTGTGGAGTATCAAAAAATGAAAGTTTGAAATTGTATTAAAGTAAGTATGGTGGATGATACAAATGCCAAATTAATCAGTGAACCTTGGCAACCTGGAAAAGCGCTCAAGTCAAACACCCTCAAGGTTGTCATATTCTGCGAGGTGTGTATGTTTGCTGATAATCAAACCAACATTAAACTGCCTTTGCAGTTGCAGAAGAGGTGTTTGATGTAGAATTATTTTATGTTAAAAAAAGACAGCAGGAGTGTAGCTTGGCAGGTCCGGCACACGCTATAATGTGTGTTTTCGTAAGCTATAGAAGTTGACTGTTTTCTCTTCTTGTTTTCTCACTATTCTCGGAAAAATCTTAATTGTAGTCCTTCACTGTGGTTAGCTCACTGTGGTTCAGGGCTGTACTCATGTACTCACAACACTGCTCTGATACGCACACATGCACACACACTTGGTCATGGGGCCGGTCCCTGTAGTTTTACATCACCTCTTTGCTGGCCTCCACTCCATCATGACGGCACTGGAAATTATTCCCTGAATGCAAATGGCTGCCAACGGGGTTGTCGGGACGATTCCCACTCCAGCTGTTTATCCTGAGTGTCTCTGTAGGAGCAAGGTGGAGAAATGGTCAAAGATACATCATAGGTCAGCTCTAACATTTCTAATTACAGAACAGGACGTAGCAGGGAGAAGGCTGCTAATGCACTGTGGTCCATTCAGACTGACTGCTATAATTACAATCAGGCTGGATTCAGCCTGGCATGGCCAGGCCCCGTCTATAGGGCTGAGGTGTTAAACCACCCGTGGCTCTCATTAGAGGACATGAGCTAATGAGTGCACTCCATACACATACATGAGGAACACACACAAACACACACACCATGTCCAGAGTTCACTGTGCTTTTAGTGGATTCTGGCGAGCTTAATTTCACAGTTTCGCCTCCAGTGACACACACACCCGGAGAGGGGTGTGATTTTAAATAGAGTTATTATGAATGGAGCTGGGAAAGAGCCAATTAAGAGTGTGTGATTCTAATTATGCCATTCATTTTACTGCGCACCAGTCCACAAGGGAACCAGAGAGTGCAGGAAATGAGCGTGAGGCAGAAATTTAAGGAGAAAATAAAATGGTGGAAATAGGTAGACGAAGTGTTTCCAAAGATACGAGAAAATGGGGGGACTTAAAAACAGAGTCAAGCAGAAACAGGGAAAAAGAGGGAGGAGAAAAGAGAGAGAAGGAAAGAGGGATAGGGTGAGGGCGAAGGGGAGTAACCTGATCTCCATCCTGATAAAGCCAAATTTATTTTTGAGGGTAACAGAAACAGCTCCGTGTCACCACGCAGATCTGCAGGGCCTGGGGGGGGGGGGGGGGGGGGGGGGGGGATGAGGAATGGCTGAGCCACTGTCTGAGAGTAAATGAGGGAAACTTAGAGAGTGGGTAGCAGCAGGAGGTACACTGTCAAGTACTACGTCGAGGTACACTGTCAAGTACTACGTCGGCTAAGAAATGAGTGACACAGTAGCAGTGATAAGAGGAAGGGAAAGATATGAGATGGGGACAAAGGAGTGAAGAAATACACATAGATGACTTCAACCAGCATGATTGATGTGACATAACAGAAAGCTGAAGTCAACACAGGCCTCATCACATTCAAGCTAGCAATCATTAGAACGTGGAAAAATTGGCTTTGTCAACACAAAAATGTCAGGTCAATGAAATCACAGTTTTTTGAGGCGTTCACCCAAAGCATACAGTCATCAGACTTATTGCTCTCTGGGGCCTGGGTGGTTTCTAAGCGTTTGGGTGGGGTGAAATGTGCCTTGGGGTTGAGCCATGGGGTGTTTGACTTGTTGATCTAGTCCCTGTTGTTGGCGCTGTTGATGTTTTACGAGGATTGATGTTGACTTTTCTGTGGAGAGTGACTTCATGTGCAGAGACAGCAGTCTAAACAAGAGCAGCATCACTCAGATTGTCTGTCTGACCCAATAAAGAACGGACTGGATGATAAAAGCTTGCGCACACACATACAGTAAGTTCAACTTGGCTGTGTCCATCCAAAGGGACTGCCCTGACCTACATCTTACTGTCCATAGTTTCAGACAGCAAACAGTAGGCTAAGCTGTACTTATGCACAACATTACAGACACCTAGTGCAGCTTAAAGCTGATGCTGGTCCAGTGCCATCAGCGCAGTGTTAATACAGCGGTTGGAGAAAATGAAGGCTGTGCATTTGCTTGTGTGAACTAAACAGAATGGTTAGGGGACAAATTGTATTTAGGGCAGTTTTCCCAGACATTCAGCCCTGATCCTGGTGTCCTTAATGCACTGTCCAGTCTTCACAAATGACCAGTTTTTACAGTCAAACTTGGATCAGACTGTTTGGTCTCTGCGGGTCAGGAGGATCAGACAGATTCAGACGGCTGAATTTAATTGACATATGCTGGGGATGTAAAGAGAACTGACAAGTAAGCACTGTATCTCTTGTATCTGCCAAAAAGCCACGTTTTCTTGTTTCTGTCAAGCCTGAGATGTGAAGAGATGAAAGGATGAAGGAGGTTTATGCAGAAAGTGAAGAATGGATGTAGGGGTGGAAAGAGGGGGGAGTGTGTGGAGGTTGGCAGATTGTAATTAGGTCCTGCCTCTGACTGGCCAGTCAGTCTGGGTTACCTTGGCAACAAGAGCAACAGCTGGGTGGTATTAGGGGATGTATATGGGATGTAGGAGTTGTGATTTCTTTGCAGGTGCAGATCCCGGTGGGGGACGGAGGGGGACATGTCCCCCCCAATTTCAGAAAAACATGAATTGTCCCCCCCCAAAAAAATTCTAATAATTATATTTTCAGAGTTCACATTCTTCACATTTTAGATTCACATCTAAAAAGAAATTATTGAAATGGTGGAAGAAATAATGTTTGACAAATATATTTCTGACCTCACATTCCACCTCTGGTCTCTGAATGGGTAGTTTCTTACACAGATGCCGATGAAATCAGCAGGCTTTAAAAAAATGACCTCCCCAATCTTAGGGCTTCATATTTTGATATTCATCCATATCAATTAATCATGTATAAAGTAGTCCCATACACTGGGAGAAAAGGAAGATGGGGAGAAGAATTGGGGATCTGGGAAAGTCGGAGGGAGGCGAAAAATAAGAACATGCATTACATGCCCGAGACCCTTAAAATTATGATTTACTAATATAACAGTTAAGTAAGCAGTGATACACGTTGCTGGCTGTTAAGGACATAACAAGAAAGGTAAGCACAGTAAATGATTCCCTGTGCAGTTCTTTTTGAATGATATGGCGAGCCTCTACAAAGTTGTGATTTATGGTGGCATGGTATGAGTTGCATACGGACCCCCCAAAAAATCACTTTTGTGTCCCCCCCAATCCTGACATCGGATCTGCACCCATTTGCGCAACTTGTCAACACAACGACACAACTCATGAGAATACACTGAAAAAGACACCACACAATACATGTGCTTTGTTAACAGAAGGGATGCTGTACGTGGATATTCACCTGCTGCATGTGCATGTTAACGTGACGTATGTGTATCTGTTGCCCAGTCACATGAGTACGTCTACGTGCGTTAGGTCATGGTGAAGGCTGCTCACGAACTCTTACCTGGGTGTGTGTGTGTGTGTGTGTGTGTGTGTGTGTGTGTGTGTGTGTGTGTGTGAACCTTGCTCGAGAACAGATAAGAAACTTTAGCAGCGAGATATACAACAAGAGAGGGAGAGCCAGTGTGGTTGTACTCGCTATCATAACTCAATAAAACTTTTATCTCACAAGTGTAAGTGCAAAGTTCACCTCTGTTTCTCAAGAGCAGACTTTCCAAGTTGGGTTGTTTTCCCCCCCAAACAGACAATGTGTATTGTAAACCGGGCTCTGAAATCTTTCCCTCAGTGTGTGTCTGGCCGAAGAGGAATCCATTAAACTCCCACAGAGACAGGCACTGCAAAGCTCACAAGGCTTACACAGGCACTATTGTTCCGCCATCAGACCGCCATTGTCTCCATGTGTGCATGCATGTGCATAGTTATCGAATCGTGCACCAGAATGTGCGAGATCCCTGTTAGTGTACATAAGCATAAGAGTTTATGTACGCATGCATGATGGCATTCTGGTATGTCTTAGGAGAGGGAGATCACAGAGTTCAGGGTCAGTAGACTCCAAAAAAATAACACCCATTGATGTTAAAATGTGTGTGTTTAAACAGTGAGACACGGCTGGAGAAATAACAGCACAGGAGACAAAGAAAGAAAGCAAACATTCAGAGATTGGATAAATGTTGATATGGCCTCCAAAAATGTTAAGAATCCGTGTAAAAACAGTGGAATCAATCTGAGCAGTTTGAAAAAGGAAAGAAAGACAGAAGAAAGAAAGACAGAAAGAAAGAAAGAAAGAAAGAAAGAAAGAAAGAAAGAAAGAAAGAAAGAAAGAAAGAAAGAAAGAAAGAAAGAAAACAAGCTTTATCTTATCACGCATTAAACAAGGTGACATCATGCCTGCTCGTAAGGCGGGTCATGGATACTACACTGTTTACTTCATCCAAAAACATTACTCCTGTCCACCTCACCACCTGCTCTGTGTTCCTTCATCTGAGTCAGCCATCGATGTGCTACAGTATCCACTCTCGTGTGATGCCATGGTGCGGTCAGCATTATTCCAGGCACTGAAACCTGAAACCTCCTATTTAGCACCACAGCCCATGATACAGGATTTGTATTACCGCCCCTTTATACCTGCTAATTGTAGCTTGCCTGCTCTTGCTGGCTTTGACTTTGTTATTGGGGGTTTGATTTGGTTTCAGGAGACAAGCAGACTGAGCTGTACAAACAGTGAACTGCAGTAAATTTAGGAAGCAATAGCTGCTGAGAACCGTGGAGTGCAAATTTCTTTTTATTATACTCTATCCTTCTGCCATAATACCCAAGGCCACAGTAACTGTCTCGTTGCTTTCGCAGCATAGAAATGCTCTCATCAAATCATCATTATGAAACTACTGATGGCACTTTGCAGTGAAAAACGATTCCATGTCCTGTGCTTCTCACATATTACTTCATATAAAAGATCAGCTTTCTGTGAAGCACATAATCTCTATGCTAATTATGAGGTTGGAGCAGCAGAGGAGGTTCAGCTTAACATAAGGGCTAGAAACACAGGGAAATAATTTATGTAGGTCTGTTAAAGAAAATATCAAAATCTGCTCACCAGTATCTTCAATGCTCACTAATTAGCTTCCACACTAACAACTGTATTGTTCCAGCCTTTATGCTTGGCTGAACTCAGTTTCATATATAACATACAGGCATGAAAGTGGAGCATCTATCTCTAAAATAGAACTTCATGAATTTCCTACAATGAGAATCTCAAAATGTCGGTTTCTTTAAACATATGCTAATTAATTAAATTTGTCTTTTGTTTGTTGGTTATTTAAAGATTATGGAGTTGTAGCACATATGTCCTGGAGCCTGTGTGGTCCAGCTCTTGATTCTTGCTAAGAGCGGATGAAAGGCTCTGCTGCTCTCTTCCCTGTCCTCCCCATCATTTTACACTGTCATCAGTCACCCAATCTCTGTTGGCTCTGTTGCCATTTCCTCATGCCACAGAGCCCTCTGTGTTTGTCAAATCTCTGTTTGTTCCTGCTCAGTGATGGATCTGAACAGAATTCTGTTTGTGTCCAAAGGGAAACAATTAGATCAGTGTATGTGTGTTTGTGTGCATGGGTTGTTGAGTTCTGTGTACCAACGTGTGAAGAGCAGGCGTTCAAGGCCATCGCTGAACAAACTCATTAACTGTCCATTTGTCAGGCCTGGGACAGGACCAAACAACATATAAATAAAAGAGAATAGAAGTAGATCTGAGATTATTGTGGGAGAAAGACAAAGAGAACGGATTTCGAAACAACGAGAGAAAGAAAGTTTGAGTTGGGCTTAATAATTGTTGAACCTTTGCTAATCAGTTTGTATGGAAATGTTTGTGTCTTGGGTGCAGCAGCCACAGCAGATTCTAACACATGTGCAAACACTGACCAGATGCTCATGTCATATTTAAAATAGAATATGATGTTCCCATGAGAATTAAATGGCCATTTCAATTGTGTTTTGCAGCCCTTTTTTAAAATGCACTTTCTATCTATTCCCTGAAGATACTATTATTAAAAACCTTCGCATCAGTGAGTGAAAGGCCATAGAAAATGGTGATTGACTGAACTTCTAAAGTAGCAATTAATCATTGTTTTCAATTTCATGTAATTTCACAATGGAAAAAGCCCGAGTTAATTAGCCAAGCCACCAGGACTGAGCTAATTAGGTAAATAAAATGTGAGGTAAATCTCTAGGGACCATAAAATTGATGTCTGAATCAACATTTTTCTAAAATGTCTTTGAAGAATAATGAGGCTATATGACTAAAAAAAGAGCACAAACAAAATGGAAAATCTTACAACCATCACGAACATGTTTCATGGTAAACCTCTGTGACTGATTACACTGACAACCATCTCATTCTACATAGGTGCATTATATTTAGCTTTTAACAGACAGTAGAAAAAACACAGACCAATAAAATTAACAATGGCTGACTTTTACTTGTCAGCTTCAATTTCAGTTTTTTTTTTTTTTTTTTTTTTTTTAAATGATGGCTTCCTGCAACACTCAGGAGCCATGTGTCAGTTTTGCTAATTCTACACAGCCAAGATTAGGATCAGTTTACCTACTTAGCAATTTAGAAGAAACATTGGGAGTTCAGCATTAAATTTCATCCCTCTTCTCACCAAAGAGCAATAGCAATGTTAACTTGTGTTATCTATTGTAGGTCTATTTCTAGCATTTCTTTCATTTAGCACGCTAACTCAGCTTCACTAGCTGAGTTGAGCTGAAGAGCTGCTCAGGGAACAAACTGTAACCTATGACTGGAGCTTTTGGCAAGACTATGTAGCCTGTTGCTAATGCCAACACTTGAGCAAAACTGACAAATCACTTATTTTGTCAATGTGCTTCTCTTACAATGCCAAATCAAAATTGTCAAAGGAAACAGAAGAAGTGAGGCAGAAAGGAAAAAGAAGACATTGTCCTGAATAGTTGTAGCCTACTGTGTATTGTAGGAGCCTATGTGTGCTAGCTGTATAAGAAAACAAAACAAATCATCTGTGGCTATGACCAATAAATGATTAGCTGCAGTGGAGATTCACATGAAAAATCCCACAATACCATCAGTTGGTTTTATCAGCCTTTTAGAGCTGAACAGATGTGAATATCAAGGCCACTTACCCACCACTTTGCACTGACTTTCAATGGAGCAATCCTTTGTGGAGAAAGCAGCTAATTCCTCACAAGCAATGGCCTTGCTAGACCATGATACAATACAGAAATCAGACCTGTTGTGTTTTGAGTAGGCTAATGGGAAACAACAATTCTCTCTTTGTCTCATCAGGGAGCTCTTGCTGTTGTTATCATTATCACCTTGACTATCACCACTGCAGTCTGCACCTACATATAAACAATGGCTAGATATGTCCAGGCATGTTTGCTGAGGAATGGTGCAAGTGGTTGTGGGAAATGTAGGAAATGACAGGTGCTGAATTAGCAATAAGGATATTAATAATGTTACAAAAAAGACATTAGGCTACAACACTGTGTGTTGACAAAGGATGGAGAAAAAAAGATAGGCTATGTGTGTGAGTGCACACATTTGTCAGAGGAAGACGTCACTTCTGTGCCAGCATGTCCAGATGTTCGCAGATTATTTTCCTCTCTCTATCCCTCAATCGGCCATCATCCTCAGCCCTTCTGTCCTGCCCCACTGACTTACTGCTGTTGATATGTGTAATCCCCACCTTTGATCTCCCTTTCTACTCTGACATGTCTTCATTATGTATTTGTCTGTCCATCACTCTTCACTTTTAATCTTCTATCTGAATCAAGCGTTATTTTTGGACTTATCAAATACAACTCTTCTGGAGGGTGTGGGTGTATTTATAGCCTGTAAACTAGAATGGTATAAACCCCTTTGGCTTTTAGACATGTGTGTTAATAGCCTATGATGTTGATGCCAAATTGAATCAAGGACAGCCTGTAGGATGTGTGTTAATGAGGTGTTTGGATTCATACTGTACTTTGTGTGTCATGGAGTGCATGTGTGTGTGTGTTGGCTGTGTGTGTATCTGTGTTGTTTTATGTGGGTCTGTCTATGACAGTATGTTACACAAACTATTATGTTTGTCCTTAGCGAAGACCTGAGGGAGAACATGGGATCAAGACTTTCTGTATAATCACACTGTTCTTCATGCACAGCCCAAAATAGATGTATTTTAAATGACTATTTTGTGCGCACTAGATAACACTTTTGAGACCTATTTTCATGAAGCAATACAGTTTTTTTCTATTGAAACTGAGTTGTGGCACCAATTTACACCAGACTAATGAAATCTGATTCATCAGCTAATTGGCTCTAAACACGAGGTTTTGTTTGTTGTATTGTTTCATTTCATTTTCTAAGCATTTGATGAAGTTATATTCGACCTCATGATGATTAAAGGTTATTGTTGCAATGCATTTGTGGAAAAACCCTGTGTATATACATCTTGTCAAAACAAAGAACGTCAGCACTGTGGCTTTAGGGAAAAGTCAGATATGGTGGACAGTTTGGTAAACTGTTTGACAGGCTGACCGTCTTTCATTGCCATCCCTAGAGTGTCATCACTAAAGTGGCTAAAAATAACAATAGAGTGCCAACAAAACAATATCAGCAAACCCATTACATGCTTCACTAATGTGATCTTGCTGAGCTGTTGTACTTGATTGTACATGACTGTGTGGGTGTGAAAAATATGAACATACAGAACCCAAAACACAAATATAGCCTACATCCTCTCAGACAACATGCCCAAGGGGCAGATCATAACTGCTGAAATTACATTTCTGGAAACACTGAAATATTTATCACCATGTTATGTGTAATGATGCACATAATCAGGCTTTTGGCAAAGATGATGATTAAAAGAATATCCAGATGTGTAGTTCCATTTAAAGTGACAGCACCATAAAATATGATGTGTGTGAGCTTTATGTGACACACCTGAATGAAGATGCTGGATGGTTCTTAATGTGCACAGTAACATCAATACTGACAAAACAAAGGTAATAAGGTCATTAAACACTGTTTACTCCATACACTGGCTGTTCATAATAACCATGGTCATGATTATGCCTGATAATAAAGGTGATTTTGTATTGAGCTGAGGAGATATTTGTTGAACTGATGTAACTCCACAACCCAGCATTTTTTAGCAAGAATGGACTGAGGATTGATGGAAACTGAATGTGTCCGTACTAACACCAAGATCTTATTGGCTGAGACCCTCTCTCTTCAAAACCCCTGAAAACCCAGAGGCACTGTTGAAGTACAGAATTTTGGTATGCACAAAAACACTGCCTGGAAGACTTTTCCGTCAATATTTTGCAGTAGCCTTGTGCTATGCATACAACACTAACATAGGCTGAGGCAAGTATAACTCCACATTACAAATCAGAGGTTGCAGATTAGAAGTGAATACCTGTCCTTCAGCTGTTGCCTTCTGGTTGGATATGAAAGGGAATATTCTCAGATATCCTGTCAGCAGTTGGAGATAAGAAATATCAGTAAGAATTACCTCATATTCTACAGTACACAACGAACTGCTGATGAAAGGGTGTCTGTGAAGGTACAGTAAAACAGACAAACATAAATCAAATAAAAGAGTTTATGTGATTTTGAAGTGTCTTTGTTTTCCTGTGCCATACGGTGCTGGTGTCTGCACCAAATCCAAGGAGGGTCAGAAGCATATTTTGATGATTAAATTGCTGTGGTGATACAAGTAGCATTTACAATATGGCATGTGTGCAGGCAGAATACAGTTGCCACTTCACTTGCGTATACTGTATATATTGCATTTAATTTGCAAGAAAGCCCATAAAAATGAAGCATCAGCAGTCAGCAGTCTGTGTCTTTTGAGTAAGGCACACTAATCCTGGAAAAAAAAACATGAATGGGTGTTTTTGTGAGTGTTGCGAGTTAGCAAGCTGCTCACTTGTGAAAAGGAGAACTACACCTGATGATGCTGTCAAAACTTACATTTACAGTGATGAATCTGGAGAGCATCTCACTGAAATTTAATGTGTAACTATTAGAATAAAATGCACTGCAAGCTGAGCATCAAGGGGCTGAATGCAAAAGATCATAACAGGGGTTATGTTTGAGTGATTGTGAAATGGTATAATATTAGATAGCATACCCATACACTGGATAATGCATGTCATAGTTCATTACGAACACATTTTTGCTGAAAATAATGTCTATTATAGGTTCAACCTCTGGGTCAGTGGCACCATACAGTTGCACATTATTTTGATGAGACAGTACTGACGAGATGGAGACAGACTCAATCTATATTATGAAACACTGTGACCTGAATGCATACTTTGGCTGTGGAGGTCACATCTACTGTACCAGCAGAGATCTATTACAATAATAACTGTGTTATACAATTGTCATCATAATGCTTTACTTGTTGTCATGATCATAACAGTTGGTGTGTTTCTGGCATCTGACTGATGTGAAGGGTTAAGGGTCAGGGTTGATCAGGGCAGATCAGGGCAGGGCAGCAAAAAAGCCTACAGGCTCAGTTATGAAACCTCCGGATCATAACGAGCCATATGGCTTCAATGAAATCCCATTATAAAGAAACATCTTGCATAACAATTTTATTGGATTTATGTAGCTCATTAAGGGAAATGTATCTAAGGGTAAGGCATATCTATCACTCTTTTGTTCCCCAGAAATGAAAACATTAAATCTCCATTTAGTAAATTTTAGGTTTCTAACATTTGGCATTAATTCTCACATGCTGAAATCTTGACCCCAATAACACATCTTTTATTTCAGAAAGTACAGAGGGCGCAGATTATGTGTGATACAGGTCCAGATAATCCAGAGGAGATTTTAAATTCAGATCTTGAGGGTTGATTTGAGGTAACTTACCCCCTTAAAATGAAATGCTGGTCTGGGACAGAAGAAGAACAGCTTTGAGAAACTCAACATTAAAGCTCCCGCAACATTAAGCCAATGTTGATTTGTAATTACACGAGATAAGAAGATGAGTGGAGGTTTAGTGCATGTCTTGACTAAATGAGAGAGGTTATTTGTGTTCCAAGGGGGCACGGGGATGATACACTCATTCTTAGGCTTAGGCCACTGCGCTGTCTGCTCAGAGCATCAGGGCCATCGGATGACACTTCCCCCGTTCCCTCTCTAGTACCATGTGCCAACAAATACACGTGTAATTACGCATAGTTCAATGAGCAGGCGAATGCACGTGTGTAATGACATATTGACAGATTTTTTTTTTTTTTGCTCCTCAGTTTCTGTTTGTCACCCAAAATGCTCACTAACCTACATTGCCATGATGCAGGTTACAGCCTGGGAGATGTTTGGTAATCAGTGTGTGTTAATGTGCAAAACCGAGAGAGACTCTGGCAAATAAGCTTATAGTGTGTCAACCAGAATGCTTTGATTTTAGATCTGATTTTCCTGCAGCCTTTTCAGCTGAGACACTGGAACAACAGGAAATGATGCAGTAAAATTTAGATTTGAAAAGACACTTAGAGACGAGTGAAGAATAAAAGACAAAGATGGAGGAGAGCTGGAGTGAAAATGACAAATGGCCTGGCAAAATGGCATGCCGTCCTCAGAAATCAACTGACAAACAAGCATCTCTATGAATTTAAGAGTTGATGGATTGAATTAAAAATGAATGAAAGAGGGCGGCAGAGTAGAATGTGTGCTGCTGAAACCACTTTGTGCCCTGAAATCACTCCTTGCTGCAGAAACTGATAAGGTTTTTTAATTAACTCCGGAGACCTGGGGTTCATTTAAAAGCATATTGCAGCAGCACGGAGATTGATTATGTCAGGGAAAACATGAATGCTAAATTACTAATTTTCAGTTTAGCTGCATATGTAGCACACGTTTATACATGTTATTTCCATCTAGACATACTGTACAGCAGCATGATGTCATTCCACCTCTGATAAGCATCACTCCAACTAGACTATCAATTCAAAGTTCAAAGTTTCATGCGACTTCATCACTATAAAACAAGGCCAACGAAGGACACAGGATCAGAATCTGAACTTAGAGTTGCTGCAAATTAAAAGCAGTATTTCACAGTAATTAAACATATGTGGGATAAAAATGTGACAGAAAATAAAGATAAGGGTCAGGACACAGTCCACATTGGTCAGTGTATCACAGGCTTTTTGAAAGCTGATTCAGTAAGTACAGACATTGTGTCCCACTAGGACAGCCTGTTACTTTTTTCCTCATTAATTCCTCTTTTTTTTTGCCAAATGAAGACTCAGCAAGTTGCAACGTGCTCACTGCCTCAGTCACGTTCATCAGCTTGTGCGATGGCCAGACATTTGTTTCACTCCGAGACTTGTGTGGATAAAAGAAGAAATTGAACTCGTAAAAAAAAACACAAAAAAAACAGACTCCTGCTTCTTATGCTGGAAGTTGACAAGTCAAAATGAGACACATACGAGATTAAGAGGAAATCTAGGGACAAAACAGCAGCTAGATGACGCACCATATGCCCCATGGCCCATTATCCACCACAGTCTAGCTTGCACTTATTTGCACCCTGTGGATTTTCAAAGCTCAACTTTAGCCAAACAACGAGTTGACCATTAAGCCTTTTATTTTGCTCCTGATATCCAGTTGGATAAATGGGACATGAACAACTAAATTCTTCAGAGGTTTATGTGGATTGAAGGTAATTCATTGAGAGAAAATGTGTTTTTATACTAGCTTATGTTACATCACCTAATATGACTTTTTAGTGCCAACCACTAACCTCAATGCTTTAAAAGCAGATACTTTACTGGAGTCATTTTGGGAGATATATCTGGATTTAACTTTGGTTGAATAAGCATTGGTAAACCTGGTTCTCTCTCTCTCTGGCAACCCTGATATGTCTTCAGTTAACAGTAACATATCTGGTTTGTTGAAATGCAAAATGACAAGTGACAAACAACCTATACTGCGTTAAATTAGTGAGCTGTAGTGGTACTGCTAGCCATGTAAATTGAGTTTCAGTTTTTATGCTAATTGCATTTCCCCAAAATGTTTAACCTTTCCTTCAAGGCAGCAAGAACAATGCTGTAACAGAGTAGAAAAATGATTAATGAAGTTTCAATTGATACAACACAAACACAAGTTTTTTTTCTTGATATTTTTTAACCCATAATCACATCACATTACATTCAAATCTGGAAAATTAAAAACAGATTAAAGCCTCTGCTCAGAGTTACGTAACAGAGATGTGTTTTTGTTTCGAAGAATTGAATCCACTTCAATGGAATTTTTAGCAATATGCGAGTACAAAACAATGCATGAAAAACTGTCCCATTTAAACAAGTGTGGCAGGACGAAGGAGGTGACAGGACTGTCAACTGTCACATCTCTCCCCCTCTTTTCACAAGCACGTCCTCGTGCTCCACGCAGGCTGCCACCCATCAGGAATCCATGGACCCACCACTGGTGCTACATGGATCCTGCCAGAATGTGGCAGGACGAAGGAGGGCCCGGGCAGGGTTTGAACCCCAGTCTCCTGGGTAAGAGTCATGTGCGCTGACCATTGGACCAAAGGGACATCCCTGTGGCCAAGTAGCCAGAGTGCATGATCAATTGGAGGCATAGTGACAGGACTGTCAATTGTCACACGAGCAAAAAGGTTAGTCTGATGTTGGTGAGCATCGCATCTAATTATTTATCAGAGAATCATTTCTGTCACCCTGACCTGACCTTTTGTTATGTAAAGAAAACATGTTTTGCTCCTCACATGTGGCATGAGCAAACAAATAAATGCATGAATCATGGAATAGCGGCCATACTGAGCTCTAGTACCATGTGCCAACAAATACACGTGTAATTACGCATAGTTCAATGAGCAGGCGAATGCACGTGTGCAATGACATATTGACATATATATATTTTTTTGCTCCTCAGTTTCTGTTTGTCACCCAAAATGCGCACTAACCTACATTGCCATGATGCAGGTTACAGCCTGGGAGATGTTTGGTAATCAGTGTGTGTTAATGTGCAAAACCGAGAGAGACTCTGGCAAATAAGCTTATAGTGTGTCAACCATTTTATCAGAGAATCATTTCTGTCACCCTGACCTGACCTTTTGTTATGTAAAGAAAACATGTTTTGCTCCTCACATGTGGCATGAGCAAACAAATAAATGCATGAATCATGGAATAGCGGCCATACTGGGTGCTGCAGGTACTGTACTGTATGTGTACACATGTGTTGAAGGTACACTGTAGGTGTGCACATGTGTTACATGTGTGAAGTCTGAGGTCCTCACGTAGCTTGACTTGATGGCAGTGCTGGGTGTGAGCATCAGTCTGCGTGTGTGTTTCAGTGTTTGTGTGATGCATATGTGGACTTATGTGGAGCAGAAGGTTTTGTGAGGGCGTGTACTGTATATGTGTGTATGTGAATTTGTGTGTGTCATGTCTTTGACGACAGCAATGATTCAAATAGGCTCGTCACGTATGTCTCATTTACCATGGGTGATTTAATGGTGCCATGCCATGTGTGGGCTATTTACGTATCAAAAGAAAAGTGAAACAACATATCAGGAATTCAGAATCATCTGTTTCTCATATTCTATATATAACAATTTGTCCTCTTTACATATCACTTATAAGAAATTCTGCATATCTAAGTGAGGAGTTCACCATAATGATGAATTTTGTTATTGTTATTTAAGTGATCCTATCAAAAGCTCAGGCCTTACATAACAACAATAATGCAAGTACACACAACAGTCTTTCAGCAGAAACCAATTGCCTTCATTTGTGACCTTGAAAGTTTCTTCTGGTGCTCAGTGGTATTGCATGATGATTATCATCAGCAGATGGAGTACGCTTACTGTAGTTGTCATCGAGATCTATCTGTTGATATTTGATTATAAAAGGCGTTTTGATTTCACCAATAGAGCTTCAGTGTTTGTGGACCTTGAGGTTTTGGAAAAAAAATGGGAAATTAGATTAATTTAAGATAGGACGGTGGATCTTTACATTTGAAACACAGATTATACCTTTAAAGAGATGAGAGGTATTTTCCGTTCATTGGTGACAGTACCAAGAAACAGTCGGAACAGACGTCATACATGTATGTCACAGATAGTACAGCACTGTGTGGACTCCTCCCTAAACAGGCAAAACAAGTTGTTGTTGTTGTCATCATCTGCAATACACAAACTCCAGAATAAAGACTAGAAGCCGTCACTCCGGAAATCTGATAATCTGGTGATTAGGGGATAAGAAGGGAAGACGTGCTTGGTTAAACCACACAGCTTCACCGCACTGATTAATCAATTAAATCTAAATCCATTAAGTCTATCTGATACCTTGTCTGACCTTAAGATCAGTTCCAAGATACAGTTTGATACACACACAGAGACAAGAGCAAACACTGTTTAACAGTAATGCACACATTTGCACAAAATCACTTTAATATGCACAGTCACACACAACACAGACATCGCTAATGAAGGAATAATGATGCACTAACCTTGGGCTGACACACTATATCTATAAACAGCGCTGAGCGTTTGTGTGAAAACACTGTCACATGTGTCATGGTGCATCATATATAAACTGTAAGCCTTTCTATAAGCTGACAAACCGCACAGAGATGAGTTGAAAGGTCAAATAACACTTTCAGTTTAAATATTTACTCTGCAGTCTCAGGAGTTTTATTAATGAGTCCTCCATCTCTATTTAATTTCTACACAGTGTTAAAGTACATATGTAGTGAATGGATGTGTATGTCAGAGAGAGAGACAGAGTAAATATAACCTTCCCATCTGTCGGGGCTGTACAGATGCTGTCTCAGAAATAGAGGATTAGTGCTAAACTTAGAGAAGAGGGGGACATGTGATGAGAGGACGAGGGGAAAGCCAGGCGGTGACTAACACCAGAGGCATAAATCTGGGGGCGACTGACAGCATCAGAGCAGCCGTTCAGAGGGAGGATGAGAAAATGGAGAGACGGTAGAGCGGGCCGTGTAATGTTGTGATGGGGGCCAAGCACAGTACATCCATGCGAGGGATAAGAAATTGGGGAGAAGGAAAAATGTACAAATAAGGAAGATGGGTTGAAATAGATGAAGCATTCTCTGTCCACGAGGTCGCGTCTTATCAAAGCCTTAAATATGATTGGTTAAAAATACCCACTGCATAATAAAGTCACAGGGATGTGTTTGTTAGTGTGCAGGGAGTTGATGTGCTCCTCCTTGAATATGCCAACAAAATAGTTTCTTTTTTATGTACATGTTGTATGTATGTTCTCGTTTTTCATCTCAGAGATTAGAATAGTCATAACTCCCGCGTTCACACCAAAAATGTTTTGGGTTTAAGAGAAAAACTTTTTTTTTCTTCATGAGCAGTTGGTGATAACTTGAAGTCATAACCCACAAGGCTCTCGCTACATTAATTTATTTTATTGTGATGGTCTCCAGGCAGTGCTGAATTCCAATTGTCCTTCAAATAGACCATGCAGGCTAGAGAACTGGGCGCATTTAAGAAGCTATAATCACAGTGTCATTTGTTTTGCACATGTCAGATAGAGACACAACATTACATTAGGAAGTAATGAGGCAGAAAAGGCTGATTGCCTTTTCATGCCTGGTGGCCAAACTCTCTGCCGAGAAGCTTGTGGGCTGCTCACAGTGTGACAATAAAGGGATGTGAAGATGTCTGCTGACTGCAATACCTTCAATAAATATATAAACAAGTATACATATATACAACCAATTCTGAGAATGACAGCAACAATACAAAATCTAGGAACATAAAACTGGACAGGTCTCCAGCAAGTATTGACAGTAGAGTGGCAGCTGCAACTTGTAAGCTGTTTTAAGTGGCTCTTTTTTCAGTGTCTGCCCAGGACTTTCACCACTCACAATTCTTAGTTATTTCAAATTTTGAAATGAACATCTGAGTCATTCCAATATTTATTCCAAATAAATCCTATCCTGTTGCCTTATACATATGAACAAACACAAATCACTTCCTCTTCACGGGACGATTTCCACAGGAAAGTTTCACATTTTATCTGAAATGGAAAACATGAATAAATGTCGATTTAATATGGAAAAGAGAAGCAGAAATATATTAATATAAATATTATTCTTTCATCCATAAAGCTCTCATCATGAGGTTTGCAAAACAGAATGATTGGCATCAGAGATGAAATTGCATTTTTAAAAACTGCTGAGGTCCCTGTGAGAAAAGAAAAGAAAAAAACAAGAAACATGTTTCAAGTTTTTCCTTTTGATTTGAAATCCAAATAAAAACATGGAAAGGCAACAAACTAGTTATTAAATCCAACATTTCTTTGTACTCGACCCTGACAAATCTGTTGGAGAAGCTGCTGAAGCATGGACGAAGGTTCACCTCCATCAATCACTTGATCAGCCACACCTGAGTGTAATCAGCAGCCTTAACGAGGAAGCAGCTGGGGGAGATGGTTTCTCTGAATCTGGCTTCTTTTTTTTTTTCTTTTTCTTCCTGAATCTGGCCTCAGGTGCCACAACGTGACATGGGTGACGCAGAGCTTCCACCTTCTGTGTCTCTGGTGCCATCACTCAGTGCACACACACACACACACACACACACACACACACACACACACACACACACACACACACACACACACACACACACACACACACACACACACACACACACACACACACACACAAAAATACACCAAGGTTGCATGCCCACACTACATGCACGAGCATCAAACACTGCGTGCTTGCATGTTGACGCAGAAGGCCCTTATGTTCCTTGATGGCAAAGAACATAATATTCAAGGCTCATCGGTTGACTTAATGTGCAGGCAGAAAGGCGTGTTCACGTGGCAAGGAGCATGTTTTGTGAGCAGGAGCCATAAGGCCGAGTAGGAGGGCTTCCCCTGCCTCGCCACGCCAGTCACAGGACTCATCGCCACACAGACGTGACTTAGGGAACATGGGGAGCAGAGTACGTGTCCACACCAGGGGGGATCATCTGTTTCGTATGTAATGTGGTCTTTTATGCTTACGTGCATGTCTTTGGATGTGTTGGAGATGGATGAGTGTAAGGGAGGGGTGGGCTCCCAAAATATGAAGACCATATGGCATAATAAAAATACTGCTGCACTGATTGTATAGGCTCCAAAAACATAGTGCTCACTGAAGTTATTTCTGAATGTTGCAACGTCACAAGCATGAGCTGTCAGATGATACAAGTTGTCCACAAAACAACATCCAGTGCAGCTCACAGACTCACTTCCTGGTTTGACCTTGACATATCACTCTAGTTACGCACACTGTGTGATGAGCCCTTATCACCACCATTACAGGCTTTTCTCCATTTGTGAAATACTTTCCTGGGAACAAAACTATCATACTTAAGATAATCAAACATAAATGAGTCTACCTGCTTACTATGAAAAAAGGTGTTTTTTGCTTCTTTATGAGGGTGGCTGTGGGAAACAACACAATAAAACACTTTTAGTTCAAGATGAGACTGGAGATGAGCTTTGTGGTGCAGACAGTTGGAGTTAATTGTAACACCAGTGGTCGCATACAAAAGGATACAAAAAAACAAAAAAACAAAAAATCCAAACGTGTGTGTTGCAGATATTGGTAGAGCAAGCCAATTGTAAACAGCTTCATATTTACAAGCCTGCCCATGCATAACATTGGTTTCTTGGTAAAACAAACACAATCAGAGAAAGAGGTTTTTTTTCCCCTCTTCAGCCTGGCTCATTGTGATAAATGAATGCAGATAGAAAAGCTGCCTTCATGATTGGAGGACCTTGAGTTTCAACTGACACCAGTATTTGCTGAATAGATAGTCACTGCATAATTTCTTATTTTTTTCTACTCATTGTGTGAGAGTACAGTCCTTGGGTGTCCACAAGCACTTTCCCACCCTTGGGGAATCAAAACTGTCCCTCCCCATGAATTCACCCACTTTCACACACTGAAAATAAACAGTTATATCACAGCTCAGTAAAATAAATCTGCATGTTTAATCCCAATGCCTCCAGTTACACAATGGCCATTGTGGCCTTAATGGAGTTATGTATTCAGATGAGGGATTACATGGCAGGGGCACTTGGAGCAGCACCTTTACTCACTGAAGCTGTGACTGAACAGCGACACCACGTGGTCAGCCCTGGCTGCTGCAGTGTGGATTTAGAGGGGGGGTCTTGGATTTCTTGATAGGCTTCCCACAATTCACCAGTGGTCTCTCAGATGTGTGTGTGTGTATGCTGGCTCCTTAATCTAATGTGATTTTCATACATTACACTTGAGTCATTAACCCGTTCCAGTGAACAGAAAATGAAATGAAAATGTACCAGCAATGAAATCCAACTAATATTAGTTCCTTGTATGAACCCAGTGGCAGCAGGAAGCTTGATGAAGACCAGGGATCTGAGAGTAATAAGGCCAGGAATGTCTGGACGATCTCAACTAAAATGTCTGGGAGCTTGATGTCCGCCTCCAGTGAGTCAGGCTGATTCTCAGAAAACAGACAAGGCAGAATATGTTCTGTTGGGTGGTGTCACTTGTGTTATTCATCCCTCAGGTTCACTTTATACTTTTCAAATTCTGTCCAAAGTCTGAATCATTGGCTGGATCTTCTTCCCCTGAGCTGGTGATGCACCAGTTTCCAGAAGGAAATGATGATGCTTATTGGAAACGTTCGATCACCAAGATGATTAAAAACTTGTGTTATGCAATTCAAGCCAAAAGTTCAAAGACCTTTGACAGGTACTGTATGTCAGTTCATTACATTATATTATTAGTGAATAGGCACTTGTAATAAAGCTGAAAGAAAGAAAGAAAGAAAGAAAGAAAGAAAGAAAGAAAGAAAGAAAGAAAGAAAGAAAGAAAGAAAGAAAGAAAGAAAGAAACTAACTATACAGTACAGTACAGATTATGGACGTGACAAGAAAGATAAATCTGTGTTTACGTAATAATGAAATTGTTTCATTTAAAGCCTGTATTGACATGGCTTGTTTTGTTCAGTATTTAAGCACTCTTTGGTGAAATGTGCATCTTTCACTTAATTTGCATTGCGCCAGAAAATATCATTTATTGACAACTTCTGTCTTTCATACTGTAGCTTTCCTTCATCTCTCCATCTCTCTACCCTGCCTCTATCTGTCCACCTTCTCCCTCGTGATGTCCTGTCACAGAGTAACTCCACCTGTATGACAAAAGACCTGTTGCATAAGATCACAGACAGCGAGCCTGACTGCGCTCACACGGCCAGCAGCGGTCTTATCCCGCCATCAGCCAGTCCAGACAGACACAGGTACACACTGCCGACATGTCCCATTGTCATTCAAATGTTGGGCTGGTGATTGAAGTGCTTATCTCTCCTAATCGGAGCGTGTAAAGGTATTACTGCTGAGGGAGAGCGTCGCCACACCAACTTTGATATGGAAAATCACATCTGTGAGCTCCCAAACAACATTATCTACAGAGAACTGAATATACCAGGTAAAACCTTTCCTGCATCTGTTGTCTTGGATTAGCTCCATGCTTATTGCCCCTTTTTTTTCACATCCTCAAAGACAAAGAGAGCAGGGAAGGTGAGGAGGGGGCTGGAAAAGGGAGGCAAATAAAGAGCCAAACACACATCTTGTTAAAAGTAAGATTTGTAAGCTTATTATTTTTGTTATCATGATCATTGTTATAACCTCTGTTATGGTTTGTTCAGTTTACAGTTTATTTTCAAGTTCATTTAAAGTCATTCCAGTCGAAGGTAAACATGATTGTAAATTGTTGTTTCCAACACTATTAAATGCTTTTGTTGTTTTGCCAGACAACAATCAAACACACTCACACACACGCACACTCACGGAAAGAGCAGAAACGAAGAGACTGTTACTCACTCGCCCATTCATTTTCTCACGCACACAAATGTACACACACCGACACCAGTACACATAAAGACAGACGGCATCTCATGCTAAAGCTCCTGCACGCAGCCATGATGTAATTAACAGAAATGAACTCTGATTCTTACACCCCCTGACAAATACCCACATTCAGATGGGCACGCACGCACACACGCACGCACACACACACACACACACACACAAACACACACAGTCTTGCTCTCATGTCTAAGTTCTTAAGTGCAACTTCTTGAAGAGTGATTTACCCTCTTGCACAGCTCTTCAACCCTCCCGCTCCACACCAGAACCCAAACCTTTCCCAACTCACCCTCCCACCAAGAGCCATACATACACCTGGACTGTTTCACACACATTATTATGGTCTATTATTTCTATTCATTCAGAGCTGATAAGTTCCTATGAATTTAAAAGTATGATGTTTTGCTGTTTCGCCGTCCTTACTGCACAAAATCATGAGGTTTAGTCTTTTGTGTGTCTTATTAGATAATTTGACCTGCTATAAAAAAGTACTGAAAAACGACTCTCTAAGGGAACAGCCTCCCTTTGGTTTAACTGGTCACAGCCTGGACCACATACATATTTATATATATATATATATATATATATATATATATATATATATATATATATATATATATATACTGTATATATCGACATAGCTTTGTTTTAAAGGGTTTCCCAGTAATTTCAGTATCATACACCCATAAAACTGGGGTTCTCAGAAGAAACAGATGAAAAAATAACGTTCAAACTGGTAAAGCGGAGGTCAGCGTGTTCTTACAATTCCCATGATACAACTTGATAACATCCACTTAGTCCATCTCTGGCTGGTAAATGCCGACATTTCTATTTTCTAAGACACAGTTCAAGTCAGAGCTCTCTGATGGTATAGTCAGGGTTATTTTCTCAGATTTTAAAAAGTTCCATCCCGAGCCACAGAGGAGATCTTTAAAGTTTTCACAGGCCGACTACTCTGCTAATGAGTCCCTTTAAGAAAACCAAAATTTCCAAAAAGTTTCCCTCTACGAAACAATTCAGCTGTGAATTTGAATAATCACTCAGCCAGCAAATTCAGAGTGCAGCCCAGGTTTACATATGGCTCAGCCCACCCAATACTCCAACTTTTAAACCCCCATCTTCCCCCCTCAAGATAACCAATTCTACACCACAACAAACTCAACAAAGTAATAATAAAAAAATGGAGGGGAAAAAAAACAACCACAAAGAAAACGGAGTTTCAAGTTTGTAAAAATGCTTACATCACATTTCACCTCGGCAGATTTCAGAACATTGTAATTCCATTCTTTGTCCATTTTGACATTTACACAGGTACTTGAACGTCTCACACCGCCGCCGTGTGACCTGGTTGGCCAGCGATCAGCTTGCAGTCCATCATCATCATCATCATCTCCAACATTATTCATTATCAATATAATTATCATCACCTTCATCATTGTTACCAGCTACTATGGTAAGCCATGCCCTACTAGAGTCCATTGTTGGCAGGGTAGGGTAACCATGGTGAATAAGGTGCTAGTTGCTATGGAAACGCTATTCTGAAGCAACGGACTGGTACAGTTTGAGTTTTTGAATTGCCTGCACCTCCCCACCAAAGCACTTGGTTTGTATGTATTACTTGTTGCTTTAGTTGTGTTTTTTATTTTTTTTATTTTGCATTTTCAGACTTATAAGATGTACAGTATGTGGATGTGTTTTTTTCAGGCTGTTAGTACCATTTAAAATATACTCGCACCCTGTCAAACACTGTAACATGGCACACTCAGACATGTGCTTTTCTCTCTCTCTCATACACACACTCACACACACACACTCACACACATACACAGACTCGCACGGTAACAGAAAACCGTTTAAATGTTGCATCTGACAAATGAGTTTACAGAGATGAGATTGGTAGAGCAGGCTGCTACACCAACATGGACCAGTGGTGAAATTCTTATTGGACTGGACCTGTCCTTTAGATGCTTGTGTGAGTGACTGTCCTTCCTCCTTCGCTTCCTCCTCGCTTCTCTCGCTTCTCTCGCTCTCTCTCCTCCAAACAGCCTGCAGTCGTTTGAGAGGAGGGCAGTATTGCTGAGTGTATCGATGGCTGCTCTGTAGCCACCGTGTGCTTTAGTTAACCTCGGAGATGACAGAGGACTAACCGAGTACTTCAAAGACGGGACAGAAAAGTAACAAAGCAACTTATAACATCAATAAACCTTTGCAGTTTCGGTGACAATGGCACATCTAAGTTCCTCCCCCCAAAACTTATTTTAAGTGAATAATTCATCATTCAAATGCTCTGTATTTCCCCCCCGACCCGATCCAGTCCTGTTGCCGTCTGTTTGAGGCTGATGGTGAACGCAGGATGACACAGCAGAGTGGAGATGGCAACTAAAACACTGGTATCTGGAGTCCCGGGTTGTGTTTGTGTTGAACTATCAGCTACGTTGACCAGTCTCCTACACAGGACCAGCACAGTTCATCAAGCTGGCTCCTTTTTTTTTTCTCTACAGACTGGGGGCAAGCTCCCAGCATCAAGATAACATCAACAATAACATCAGCAAAAAAAAGGCAATTTCAGTTCAATTCTGCTGAAATCTATTTGATTCAGTTCATCTGAGTTCATTTTAAGTCTTGTTGCAAGAAACTATGGCAACTAGCCCAAAGGAAGTGTTTTAGCCAATCAGATCCAGGGGAAAGTCTTCAAATGGTTTTCAATTGGGTGGGTGGATTTGATGCCTTTTCTCCTTTTATTTTGATTTCAGCCCCATCTCTCTCCTGCTGTATAAATGTTTTGTGTGGTGTGCATAATTCAACAAGCTCAACCTACAGTATGGCCTGTTCAGACACACACACACTTACACACACAAACATATATATGCACACTCACACACAGTCTACCACACCTGCATCTGTGTGCACAGGCTGACTTTAATGCAATATACAGTTCAGTCTGTGTCACGAAGCGCCTGAAGGTCTTTAAACTCCACCAAAACCACACTCCCTCAAACACACAGCTGTACACACACACGCACACACGCGCACACACACATTCACACACTGTGTGATGCTTGAAAACTCCTAATTTCAAAGTCTTGCTCCTCTTGCCTTCTGCTCTATTTGTGGTATCTTAACTCCGCTCTCCTCCCCTCTCCTGACTTCCCCACTTCTCTCCCACCCTCTGATACTGTACACCCTCCCAAGGCTAGTTGGCATGGTGACGCTGATGGGACGGCCGTTGCTAGGAGATGAAGTGAACGGCCAGAAGTAGCATCGTCACGGTGAGGAGAAGGCGATCCCTGGATGGGCTGCTTCCGCTGACACTTTTCTCCAGCTTGGGAACAAAGGGGTTAAAGTCATCTGAAAATACAGAGACAGAGAAGAAGAGAGGAGAAAGAGAAAGAGAAAGAATGATGTCGTTAGTATTGTTGAAGACAATGCTAGCAGAGCCTTTCTCTAGACAGGGAAACCTTGAAAAGGAGGTTTAAGTTTTTCTGGGCTTCTAAATGTGCTGTAATCTTGTTACACAGCATCGCCGTCACTAAGACATGACCAACAGCCTGACTGAACAAAAGGCGGCGCGGCACACACTGTCTCACTCCCACTGAGATGTGGTTAGCGTGCTACAAAGACAACACAACAGCAGAGCTACAGCAGCAGACTGCAGCTGTCATTAAAAAGCTCTCATTGTTCTGATGCAGTGACACATTCCCAGTCGCACAGCATCACTATTACATACAGACAACACTGTATGTAATCCATCCATGTGTGCACCTGGCCATGGCCTAAAAATAATCTGTGGGGTTTTTTTTTTTTTTCTTCGGCTGGTGTCTAGTCGATGTACAAAAACAAGTCAGCAGACAGTTCACTGCATGCCAGCACTTATGAGACACACGTGTGGCCAGACACACCCTCTACTCTACAGTCACATGATTAATGAGACTGTAGCCCAGACAGAAGCACAATCTTATGTCTGTACAAAAGTCACGTTGACGTTGATTAGAAGCTCCGGTGTTTACGGTCCAGTCGGGATGGAAGTGAAGTGAGGATGTTGTCAGTGTTTCCACTACTAGGCACCGTTGTCTAGTCCCAGAATATTTCCAGCTGCTCTGTGGGTCAGACAGCAGAGTAATGACTGGCTGACACCTGGTTTTAGAGATGGCCTCCTCTGGTATGCTCCGCTGGCCAATCTAATGAGGTCTACGCAGCAGTGGAGCTGCAGGTTAAATGCTTTGACCGCTCTGTAACTGAGCATGCGGCCGCGGGGTCAGGACACAGTGTAACTTTGGCGCTGACAGACAGAGGAATGTGGATTTGAAGACACAAACAGCAGACTGTGGAGAATCTCGCACAACTGGTTCAAGGAAGTGTGGCTCAACTAATCACCTCATTACACACCCGCACACACACACCCACACATGTACAGTACCCCCTCGTCTCTCACTGACTGTCACAGATAAACACATAATCATTAGCGTGCGATTTTTTTTTATGGCGCTGTGTTTGTGCGGGACTGCGTGTGACGTTATGTCGTGGCCCTGATGTGTTCTGAGCCAAACATCAGGTTGCACAATACAAGGAAGCTGCGTGTGCACAACGGTGTGTGTACGTGTAGCTATGTGTGTGTGTGTGTGAGTGAACGACACTGAAGAGCCAGCATCATCTGCCCGGTAATGAGGAAGCTCAGACACCTGGAGGCATCAATGAACAAGAACAAGGAGACTTTCGGTGTCTTATTGTGGTCTGTCTGAGAGCGGCTTACTTGTGTTTGTTTGTCATTAGCCATCAACTTTAGCGGCTTCTGTCTGAGCTACAATGTAAAACTACAATGTTACACAATGACCTAAAAATAGAAACGCCTTATTTTCTGTTCAATTCAATGCATTTCAGTACAAAAGTCCCATAATAAGTACTTCATGAAAATAATTATCTTTTAATGCTGCTGACCACGTTGTCAGATTAGCGTTGATTAAGTTATGTTTTGTCTTTGAACTAATAATTTGCGGTGTTCCCCGACGAGAGCATCCTCATTAGAAGGTCATTCCAGTGAGTAGTAGTCTGAGTGCTTCTCTTTGTGGCTGCTAAATTGAGTCACATACAGAATAAGCATAGAGTCATCATAAGATAAAAACTATTGTCTAAACTCGGTTAGAGAAGCACTGATTGCTCGACCACGTACAACTAAATATAAACTGGTGGAATACTTCTGACTTCATTTCCGAGAAAACCTGCACATTTTCTAACATCAGCCGAGGCAGTTCGTGGTGTAATTTTAGTAACAGCCTCTGGCAGAACCTCTCGAAGTAAACAAACCGACACAGAAGTACTATTTGGAATGTACAGTACAATTGATACGATGAGGTGTTGTATTGTTATATCCCTAATAGACATCTGATTTAATAAAGATTTGTCAATGAACAATCCATAAAATTAAACCATAAAATGCAATCACTACTGACAGATATAAACATTCAGTCATTTAGCAGCTTCTATTACCACATATATACTGAATGATGTATTGATTCATAACATTGCAAGACAACATTCAGAGTTTTACATAGGAAAGTATAAATTATCCAGTATCATTCACTGGCCTTCATTTGGTCTCTTTTGAATTGTTTGAATTAAGAAATACAACAGATGTTCCCACAAGTGTGATGAAAACAGAGATGAGGTGATCCTTAACAGTTTGTGTGTGTGTGTGTGTGTGTGCGTTCTGCCACTGACATTCAACCTGATGTTGCTGGCAAAGCACACCAAACACACTATCCCTTAAAGGAGTGGTAATTGCTACAATAAACCCCATTAAAGAAAAAAGCTTCTGATTTCTCCACTAATGGCCGGACCTGATCGTCAGATAAGGTAACCTGAGCCAACAGGGTTGGTAAATGAGTATCCTCCCACTGAAAGCCATCAGTAATCACATGGCTGCATGGGGAGCCGCTAGCACCATTCCATCTGTGTTGTAAATGAGATCTAAATGAAATCTAATACTAGAGGCCGTATTCAGGAGGGAACCACTGTTGAGCTGTAGACACTGATTGAAAGGGGCAGTGTCCAGGAAATAAACTGTGAGCAGTGAAGGGGAGAGAGAGAAAGAGAGAGAGAGAGAGAGGGAGAGAGAGAGAGAGAGAGAGAGAGAAAGAGAGAGAGGTTTACAATATGAGTCTGCAACATTCAGCTTTGTTTTACATTTTCAGACGCGACAATCAGACGGACTGGAACTGAGCAGTTTGTGCGCGTCGCCTTGTGTTTGTGTGAATGTGGTGACGTGAACTTTGAATAACAGTAATTAAAACTATGATGTGATGAGTCTAATCGGCAGTCAGGAGGACTGAGAATGAGGGAGGGGAATAGGAAACTGTACTGCTTCTTTGTTTTCAGTTCATTTCACAGCTCCCTGCTGATTTTCCTCACTTCCTCTCGCACCACTAGGGTTATCCAATTAATTTAATTGGCAACACAGCACTACAGGTGAAAATGACCCATAGGAGCTGAGGTAATTTGTGCTCTGCTATTGTGTCAGCCATTCACTAAATATTAACAGTATTGTCATGTACTCCATTTTCCTTGGGAGGCTTCTGTGGAAATCTTTGCTTTTCTTTGTACCTTGTAAATAGCTGTGTACTGCATGTGATTTGTGTGTCTTTTTCAAGTTGATCTTTTATGTTACTGGGATGAGTATCTTTTGAATTTACTATGTGTTTACAAGTATGTGCTGGAGAGGCGAGAGGGAGTAAGTGCTGAGGATACGTGATGGGAATATGAATCACTTGATACAGTGGCAAACAAAAGCACTGGTGAAATCTGTTGCCATAAGGTAAAAAACTATGAACCCACAGACACAATATCATTTTGAAATAAAATGATTTTTTTGTGTGTAGTTTACATCATTACACTCGATAGCATTAACATGTAGAATGAAACCCTAAAATTAAAATAATTTTGAAAAAAATAGACATTAAAATAGGGAAAAACTCAATTTCACACATCAAAAGGTGAATAAACTGAGTGTGAGTGGCTTTCCCCTCCACTGCATTCCTACTTGTGCTTTGGGAGGAAAAATGGAGGATGGGAATTAAAGGGCAGGAAGAGGAGGAGGAGGAGGGCATGAAGAAAGGAGATGGAGTGAGAGAAAAACGAGATGAAAGAATGATGAAGTGAGGAAAAAAAAGTGAGGGAGAGGTATCTCAACAAACTCACATGACCTGCAGCTATTTGCCGCAGCCAGTGATGAGTTTTCTTATGACAGTTGTGAGAACAGACTGATTTATGACACAAGCACACACATCCAGCCATGCACATACACACAACAACACAGCAGCACAGTGTAACAGGCTACCTTGGTGAAGAGCGTGATAACTAGACACGATGATGATTGATACACATGTCTAGGCTGTTTAATGGGTGGAAACTAGCTAGGCCAGGCCTGATGTACGTGTTGCTGCACTGTCGTTGCCATAACAATGACAAGCAGCCACAAGATGAGCCGAGATATTATCCTAAAGTCTGTCACTTTTTGATTTACTGCTCTGCTTCTCCCTTGAATTGCTGCCAGATTTTTACAGAGTTCCATCCGTAACAGATTTAGCACGATTTAGCACGACTCCCATGATTCCTGTGAACGCACTAGTCGTGTAATCCTGATGAGAACAACATAAGGACAAACAGTGAGCACTTGCCAAGATCAGGAACTACAGAACTACAGGAAATCCAAACAGGCCTTCCCCTTTTCTGAATGAATTTTGAGGTTGTTTTTTTTTTTTTTTTTTTTGGTAAATCATCGTGAAACTCTGTGTTCTTTGCTTATCCGGGTGAAAACAGCGAGTGTGAAATGAATATGCATGTAGTTGTTTGGCAGGATCAGCAGCTTGCCAAGCCAGCTGGTGCTGTGAAGTTAACTGTGTTGGAGGTTTCTTTTGAGAACAGCACATTTCAGTTTGTTCATCTACTTTTGATACTGTGCGGCCGATGAACTGATCGCTCTGCCATCACATATGCACCACATGTGATACATCTACATTTTTGTTACTATCAAACAAATACTCAAAAACACCTTTACTTTTCTAAATCCAGTTTTTGTCCGAATTACTGAAATCTCTCTAATCTGGAAGCTTTGATACAACTGTGTCAGCATTACTATGTCAGAGCAATACAAAGTGGTTTGGGGACTTCTTTTCTGCCTGCGTTTTGCCTGTCAGGATAGATACAGGTTGTCCAGACTATATGATTGGTGGAGATAGGCTGCACTGGATGCAGCCTTACAGGATGCTCTGCAGAAACTAGCACCAAAAATAAAGTTCATCAAACAAAGATGGGACAGGAGACGACAGCACTCTTTATAACAACTGATATTTAGTTAAAGATCTATATACTTCTAGAGTTAAGCCATTAATATTATAGAATGGACTGTTCCTAGCTCATATGTTATGCTACCATAATAATGAATCAATAAATAATGAATGGCAAAAAAAGACCAATTTTATCACATTGTGCCTTTTACTAAGTTCATGTTTAGAAATGCAGAAAATATGAATTGAATGAATGCGCCACAGGCGCTGGGAGACATTTTCATTACAATGACCACGAGCACTGTAGGTTAATTTGAGTCAATCCTGTAGAGATAACCTCCTGTAGCTGTAAATACTCATGAGTGCTCCAAATGAGTATTTATCTGCAGCTGAAAACAAATGCACCATCTACTTTAAAAAATGAAACTTTATACAATATTTAAGGCCACTTTTAAAAGTTTTATTTTTATTTTGTTTTCTTTTTGTCTTAAGACTTTGTGCAATTTGTGGACAATGCCCAAAAAATAGTGTAGTGTGTGACTCTTAATTTCATGATTTCATAGGCTGTGATGCAAATCTAAGTCTGGGTCTGTTTTTTGTGAATCCAGACCGGCCCAAGAAGATGTGAACCACACCTACTCAAATTCATGTTTAAGTGCGTATGACTCACCAATATCGTCAATTTTTAGGTCTGGTCTAAGTGTGTAGTCTGGTTCTGTAGGCTCCGGCTCATCGTCCACGTCAGAGACTGGAGGAGGGAGAGAGCGAGAGAGAAGAAATTGGATGAGATAGGAAAAAGAAGGAGAGAGAGTGAGGGAGCAGGGGTTAAACCATTTGTCCAACCAAAAGGATTTTAATTACATCCAACTTGACATCTTGAGAGAAATACGCAAAAGAGCAGCAATGCAAGGGTGTAAGGGTTAAAAAAGAAAAATCCCCTCGGAGGAGACCGACTGACAAGCTATAACATCACCAGCAGCTCTGAGAGAGAGAGAGAGAAAAAGAGAAAGGGAGTGAGAGAGAGGAAAGGCGAGGGCAGGAAGATCAAACTGAAGAAGGCAGTGTGTGAAAAGGGATGGAGAGCGATGGAGTCTGGGGGGGTGGGGGTGAAAGAGGGAGGAGAGGTTAATACTACAGGGCTGTGGAAGTTAAAAGGACCGGACAGGCCAGGGATCAAAGTCTGTGTGTATATGAGTGTGAATGAGTGTGTGTGTGTGTGTGTGTGTGTGTGTGTGTGGGTGAGAGAGGGTTGAGAGATTGAAGGACAGCAGGAGCGCGAGTGAGAGAGGTTAACACTATATATACATAGCCACCCACTGACCGCACACAGCAATAAATGGATTCTGACAGGGAGCGAGGGATGGAGGAGGGGTGAACGGGGAGGAAGGAGGGAGCAGAGGAGAGGAAGAAGGTGGAGGGATGAGGGCCTCCAAAGCTGGAGCTGCTCCTCTCTTCTGCTACAGACGGACAGAGAGAAAGAGCACGAAGAAGAGGGCAGAAAAAGAGAGATAGAGAGAGAAGGAAAGAAGAAGGGGAGCAAAGGGGGGTTCTTCTGTGCTGTGAGTGAAAATGCTGCAGGGGAAACTCAGCAGGAGTATTAATAGCTCTGCCTCCTTTAGACTGTATTTAGACTGTATATGCATCTGTATGCAGCCTGTATACAGTATGTGTGTGTGTGTGTGTGTGTGTGTGTGTGTGTGTGTGTGTGTGTGTGTGTGTGTGTGTGTGTGTGTGTGTGTGGCTTTCATAGGATCCTGGCACCTGCAGAACAGGTAGCGAGGCCAAATGGGTGGAGGTCCAGGTACAGTCTGCAAACACATTGATTACAGGTCACACACACACACACACACACACACACACACACACACACACACACACACACACAGTGAGAGACTTACCCGTGGAGCAGCAGACGTACACTCGTAGTCTCAGACAGCTGCGGCCGTGGTGATGGGTGGGCGTGGCTGTGAAACATGAAGAGCACAACTGATCAACTTTGTGCCAGCATGAACTCATGTGCTCTTATTGCTCGTGTCCAGTTGAAGTGAGAGTGAAACAGCAATTCACCAAACGCTGTGGACAGTTTAAAGCACAGTGTGGGCTGTAAAAGCTGTGGGTTAAAAATGTCAGATGACACTTATCGCAACAGCACATCACAAATGTTATTTGGTACGTACAGTGATAGGGGAAACAACTGTTTATCTTGAGCTGTTTTCTTTTTCAGCAAAATTCTGTATATATAATTCTGAATATTACATTACATACCATACTGAACATATAGTTGATCAACACTTGATTTTTGAGGTGATGCTGATTTTGACCTTAGGGAGCCTTAAAAAAATCAGATTTATTGTCTACATGGTAATGTTCCTTAACATATATAAACAATAAATATTAGGGGGAAAAAACCCTCTTGATATGCATCCTTTACCGAGCAGGACATTTAGAGTTGGGAAATCAACTCATCAGAAATATTATGTAATTCTCACTCTTTTTAATTGACCTCAGACCTAGTTTGACATTTCTGTATTCCAATTATGTTTCTGCTATTTATCAGCCACCATATGCACAGACATGTGCAATAGGCTTCTACAGGCCCGGCTGACTTACTTATCAGTCTAGCTCTTATGTACAATCACTTGAGGAGAATATTTCTCTGGCTGTATGAACATAACTGAATTCCTAGGGCCAGTAAAGAACCAAATGAAGCATGTCTTTGAAGTGAAGCACGGTGCAGCTTCCTGATTGTGAAGCTGCAACGCAAAACAACTTTCTCCAGACATTTCCTATCAAGTTATGTAGGTTAAATAAGCACAGCGCTCATTATGCAGCCGTTTAATGCATAAGACATTCATCTTCAGTCTGAAATATTTGTTTTCAAATTGTTTTATGACAAGCTTAAAGTTCATTATTTATACAATGTCATATTAGCACAAGGTGTTGTGAGTTAATTTGATTAGCAATCAACAGAATGGATGAGCCTGCCTGACTGCAGGGTGATATGATTAGATGCGAAGCAGCAATTTGTTATGCAGAAATCACCAGAGGACGAACTCTGACTAATCTGAACAGAGGATTCATCAAATCCCTTTAACAATAGAAAATTAACATTTCATCTACAGGAGTGTTTGTCAGATCATAGCTCTAGTCTCACTGACCACCTCCTGCAAGAATAAGATTTATTTATCCGCCTTTTGCATTTATATTCTGGGGACAAACAGCACGGTAGCTCATAACGCTGACGTGTGTTGGCGTGATGTCGGGTGCCGGTTTGATTCCACTCACAGATGTAGTAGTACTCCTGTCCGACGTGGAACTCGTAGCCCAGCGAGAAGGCGCTGTAGCGCTGGAACTTCTCGGAGAACTTGATGGGCGCGTGGGGGGCGTGAGGCCGGTTGCACTCCCACCTCTTGAAGCCCAGCTGGGGGTCGCAGGTCCTGTAACCACGGTAACTGACCATGTAGAGGATGTACTGCTCTCCGGTGCCGACCATGCGCTGGCTGTCGTTGTAATGGGGGCAGTAGATGTCCAGGTAGTCGTTGACGTTCACCTGCATCGTGTAGCCTTCCCTGCGCAGACTGCAAACACACACACAGATGGTTGGGTTTAATACAACTAATAACACATTACATGTTACATTTCAAAATCTAATTTGTTTTCATTCAAGTTTCATTACAACACACTTTTCTGTTCAAATAAAACTACACATATGGAATAAATATTGCTTTTCACTTAATCCCTATAGCACTACCATTTCAATAAAGTCACAGAAGTCTCCACACACACATAAGCACACACAATTTAGCCGCATTTTTGTTCTGTCTGCCTTAGTTTACATAAAGTTCCACATTTTGCATGATTGCTGTTAACTGGGACTAATTCTAATTAACCATGCACCAGTTTTAGACACACACACACACACACACACACACACACACACACACACACACACACACACACACACACACACACACACACACACACACACACACACACACACACACACACACACACACACACACACACACACACACACACACACACACACACACACACACACACTCTTCTGGCATTAACACCACACCCCCTGTCACACACATCACTGCAGAGAGGGAGAGAGCTAAACACCTCACATTGTTGTCTGGTATGTTGTGCTTTGGATGCTTTCTGCTTGAGCGTTCACCCGTGGGTCAAACAGATCTTTGTTTGAGAGTTGTCCAGTTATTAATAACACAAAGCAGGTGAGTGTGTGCGTATATTATTTGAGGCTGCAGGGCTGCTGCATGCAGAGAATGCGGAGCTGGCTCTTAGTATGGACTCAAGGCCCCAGGGCCACAGCTCCTTCTCCTAGTGTCAGCGCAGCGTTGTCCCCTAACCCCAGCGCTCGTACATCAACCTGAGCGCAACGTTGCGCTCACGTCAGCCGTCAACGTCGTGGCCACGTTTCTCCCCCCCCAAAGCTCATATATCAGCGTCAGCCCTAAAAAAGACTCAGCCTGACAGGAAGATAAGGTCTGATTCTGTGTGTGTGTGTGTGTGTACGCAGATGTACGTGTAGATGTGTGTGTAGTTTGTGTGACAAAGTGAAATAGATTCTTTCCTGACACCCCAAAGCCCTCTTTTTCTCCCCATCACAGACACAGGCCCATGTCTGTGTGACAGAGACAGGTTGCAGTTGTAAATCATACACACGTCGATGAGCATGTGCACACTCACACACAAATAGACACACAGACACACACACACACACACAGCTTCTCTCTTTCTCAGAAGTTCTAGTGGTGACACCATAAAATCACAAGGGGGCAGCAGTGTGTCATCCGCAGCCTGATGCTTCCTCTCTCCCTCTTTGCCAGTTCTAGGTCATGTCTCCAGGGAGATTATTATTCAATTATTAAATGAAGATCGAAACACTGTTCCCAATGTCTCCCTCTCTCCATCACTTCTTACCATGCTCTTCAAATCCTTCCTGAATTTGTCTTTTTTTCTCTTCTCTCCATTTCTGTCCTCCCTTTCTTTCAGAGCAACATCAACGCAAGATTAATTGTTCGACATCTTTCTCTTTTCCTCTCCTCTCCTCTTCTCTCCTCTCCTCTCCTCTCTCACTTTCTCTCATTACATCATTTACTAGCCTGCAGAAGAGATTTACTTTTTTGCGGTATTAGAACCAGAAAAAAGCGTAAAATGCTTCAAGGGAACTATATTAATAGTGAATGCAAAAAAAAGAGAGAGAGGGAGATACAGAGAGCGAGAGAGAAAGAACATGAGTGAGGGATGAGTTTGGTTCCACCAGGGAGGCGTGAATGCAAATTGAGTAAAAGAGCAGTGAGAGCCAGAACGGAGCAGACAGAGAAAAAAAAAAGTAGGCGGTTGGAGTTTTACGCTTCCAAAGAAAAGCACGTTCTCCGAGATGAAGGGATAAAGGGAGAAAAGAAAGAGAGAAAAATGAGGGGGAGGGCAGCTCGGAGCATCTTGGGTAATCTGAAAGCAAATCACCTCTCAAAGATAGAAAGCTGGCTTTAGGATCCCCACTGTGTATGTGTGTCTGTTTGTATGTCTATGTGTGCACCTGCTTTGGTTTGTGTGTGTGAACAAGCGTCTCTGTGTGTGAGACATCAAAGCGAATCAACTTAAGCTGCCAACCTTTTATATCTGATAGTGTGACATTATTATATATTTAAGGTGTGTGTCTCTGATACAAACACTAAACACACAAGAAAGGGACAATTACCTCCAAAATCTGACTTAACAACAGCTCCACTATCTTGTAAAAAAATAATCCCTAAATATTGCATTAATCTATCTGAGACCACAATATGTTTTAGTTTCGGGGCTGTGGATAATCAGAAAACCATGTGGCCAATTGCAGAGAGAGTAAAAACACTGTTTTTAATCTTTTTGTCTCTGCAGTCGCGTATGTACGTGACAATGATTTTGCATTAGCGAGAAGTTGCATCAAACATAACGTTCTTTAATTGCCCCCAAGTTGCATCAACAGTTTTTCATTGAGCCAAGCACAGAGCTGTGCTGTGCAGGTAATAAAGCTGTGTTTGAGACGAGACATCAGAACCAGCACTGGGCTGGGCTGTTATTTTGGCTTTAGTGGCCGCACTGCTGGTGGTCAGGTGACACCCTCTGGCCCACAACAACAACAATGTGCCTCACACATGTAGGACGACTAAAAAGGCTGTAAAGTATGGCTTTGGCTGGAAATGAGGTTTTGTATTTCAAGTCATGATTTTCATCTGTGCCAGTTGGCCAAGTTCTGTGTTCTGCATTGTGCTGTGAGAGAGCAAAAAAGAAAAAAAACATTACTCTACAGCATGATGCAATCCAATACAACAGTTCAGTACAAACTATTTGAAATGTACAGTAACTGTTGCACCCATCGCGGGTACCCAGTCACAACAATATAATTAAACTCCACACTACAAGTGAAAACATCAGCGTGTAATTTTTTAACTTTCACGTTGCATTGTTGAAAAAAAAAATGTCTCCATTCAGTTCAACGCAGTGAAAGCTTTGTGCTTTGCGTATAACCCAGAATGGAGGTCTTGACGAGGGAGACGGGAAGTGAGACTGATCCCTGCAGTTTACAGTGTAAAAACAGTTTACACTGTAAATTTAGTGTGTCACTGTCGCTGTGTCAGAGAGGTGTCGATTCAACTTCTCTGTACAACTCAGGCTGCTGCTTCTGGTTTTTTGTTTTTCTACTGAGCTGCATAATCTGGAAAGGTGTTTCTGAAACATTGGCGCCTGCAGTGCATATATCAGTAAGGTAAAAAAAAAACAAAAAAACATATACATTATGCAGTTCCATTCAACCACAACACAGTCACAAAATGCACCAGAAAATACAGTCGACAAACTGCAGTAGTATTTTTTGATTGATGTGACATTTATTGCATATATTGTTTTGTAAAGGCATTTTGATTATGGTCACAGCCTGTTTTCATTCATATCATTTCATCTAAAATGGTTTATATGAATGAATCTGGTCTGTCAATCTACACAGACACAACTAAAAGGAAAATTTCAGGATTCATTTTAAATAACTGAATGAAAGCTCTGTGGACTGACCGTGCTGCGACTTCCATTTAAATGTTTACGCTCATCACTTAAGTAAAGCAGTTGGCTGTAAACTGTCTGTTGGGAATGTGCCTCTTCCTTTTGTGCAGAGTTGATGTGACAGCTTCATACCGTCACAATCACATTATTCCTCCAGTCTGCTTCAAGACAAAAGAGAATGTAATAAATATTTTAATTTAAAAAGCTTGTTTCCCAAAGAATTGTGAATAAAATTCCCTTCTGACTGAGACAGGCCATTCTATTGAGGCTCTTTTTATTCCCCCTTTATGACATTTGAGCTTATTGGATAGTAATACTCCCTGAAAACTCTAAATAAAGAAAGATGGAGAGAGACAAAGGTGGAGCAGCATATGAGATGTCATAGTGCGTTGCTGTTGTCTGCACCCTCCTGATGCCTCCCTTTCCTTTTGTGTTGGATCAACACTAATTTCCTCTCTCCAAAGTGATACCTGCCTTCCTCGAATCCGATGGCAGCGAGAGCCCAGAGATGGAGAGAGGGACACGGTTTTTTATCAAGAACACAACTCGGAGGAGATGAGCAGCGGCTTCCAAGAGCAAGAAGGGTGCTTATATACGGAGCCATCAGAGAGGGATGCGGTGATGGAACGATGCAGAGAAAGATGGGAGGATTTATAGGATGAGACGAGGGGTAGTCGGGGTTAAAAGCTGCAGAGTCTGGCCACCAGGGAGTGGAGGGTGATAGCGGGAGGGAGCGAGAAGAAGCAACAGCTAAGAGCAAGATCAAAGTGGGCCTGGATCAATGTCACTACTGTAAAATCACATCAGAGGGAGAGAGAGGGAGGGAGAGGGAAGGAGACAGAGAGACAGAGAGAGAGTATGTTGCCTATATAAATGCAACATAATGCCACAGAGTTACCCCCTGCCTCACTATTATCTGCCTGGCCTGTTGGAGCACCATATAAATAAAACACTTTGACAGTAACAGCAATCACTCCTCTTTGTTCTCTGTTAGTAAAATGGTCCTTTTTGTAAAAAGGGGGGAGGGTGGGGGGCTAATGGTGACTGTGAGCTCACAAGATTTAAGCCAGTGAGTGTAGCTTTCCCCTCCTCATAGCACTGCATGGTGTTATATTGAATATACAGCAAATTGGTTGCCAGCTCCGCTATTATGCTGTGATGATGTGTAAAGATAATGCTCTGGAAAAAACAATGTTTGAATTGTCTTAGGTGCAAATTGTCTACATCTGGGAGGCAGGTGTGATAGTCAGCGGTGCTAAATATTCTCAGCTGGGAGATGTTACTTATTAGAGCACATTTTGCACATGGCTTATTAAACCTCCTTGTCATGACAGGTCAGCAAATGTAGAAAAATGTCCCTTAATGGCAACATTTTAAAATAATCTCATCAGTGACCTTGCAAATTGCCATGGAAACCGGGGGAGAGGAAAAAGGCATTAGGAAAGCACAATGCAAGAGTCGGCCACAGAGGGAGACATGAAGAGGCTCAGCTCAGCACCCCAAGGTCCAGTTAGCAAAGTGGCTAACTGCTTTAACCCCAAATAACAAGTCTGAACTTTTCCTAATAAATAGCTCTTAATCGTTTTATTAGTAGTAGGCATTTCCTCAGTAGAGAACAGGTTTAAGTAATAAAATGAATGATGGCAGACTTCTCTTTAGCTGCTGTGTATCGACTCAGTGTCACGGCGTTATGTCTTACTGGGACACTTTAATAGAGCAAAGCCACTGGTGATGTTATTAGTGTTTTTCCTGCTGTGACAAGTAAAACTGTCAAATGTGAAAAAGACCTTTAAAAGAATTACAACAGCAGGCAAGTTTAATCTTACAGCTGTTTCTAATAACCAACAATACACCCACATTCACGATGTTTATCTTTTGCAGTCTGAAAATGAATAAATGAATAATAAAAAAAAATGCAATGAAAAGTGAAAGTTACTTGTTTAAAAAAGGATTATAATTTCCAATTTTGTCAAGTAAATGTGTGTCAGCAGCACAGGTTGAGGAAAATGAGAGAAATACCCACAGACTACTTGATTGCATGACTATTTATAATAATGATAATATGACTATATCCCCTATCGCCGCTGTTATTTCATCTCCCTAAGGATGACAGTGTTTTTTTTTTAAATATATATAAACGACTTTTCATGTTTTATCAATGTAAATGTTACCTCAAGGAGTTTAATTTACATCAGACTGTATGAAATATGTTCATGTAACGTCGTCTTTGTATCTTGTATGACTCACTGCCAACTATAAGGGTGTAACCTTAACATGGGCGCACACGTGGACACAGGGATGAGTCAGGTGTCAGAGCTTTTGTGTTTCTTTTGTAACAACTGAATACTCAATGATGAAAAGTAAAAGACCACGGGGGGCTGATTGGGTAGCCAGAGTGTAAGTGACAGTGAGTGTGTGAGCATCAGCAGACTGCCAGAAAAACATGCACACCAAGATAAATCAAGGTTAAAGAAAATCAAAGGAGACACTTGTGATGGGCACAAGGTTGGGCTGGATTAAAACTTGTCCAGCAGTGTCACAAATGATTGCCAATCAGGAGTTAAAAGCCACTCGGCCTCCTGAGGCCAGAATTCTTAATCCCGGCTCACTTCTGTACGGAGATGCTAACATTGTTGTGGGAGGACTCCAATCAGCCAGCGGAGCGGGAGTTATAATTGAATGGCTCCCCCATTGAATAGAGACTCGTGGAGATCTGTAGCATCAATGAGGCCCTCATCAGACACAGACAGGAGTCCTTCCTGCTGTATCCTCCTCTGCCGTCTCCCTATGTTCTGTCTTTCTTTGCCTCCATTTGTTCTCCTGTGACGTGTCTCAGTCTTGCAGACAAGGGTTTCAAAAAAGAAGAAGAAAAAAAAAGAAAAAAGAACATGTGTGTATGTCATACGCCCCTTACTGCTGCCATCGAATTCAATATTGGTTGGCATTGAAGGTGTTCATGAACATGACCGCCGGTGAAATAAGAGCGTCAACCTTTCTCTGTTCACAGCTTCCAATTCTTTTTTGTTCTTCTCTGCTCCATCCCTCCATCGTATATCCCCCTGGACTCAAAGAGGAACATGCATGTGTGTGTGTGTGTGTGTGTGTGTGTGTGTGTGTGTGTGTGTGTGTGTGTGTGTGTGTGTGTGTGTGTGTGTGTGTGTGTGTGTGTGAGAGTGTGTTCGTATGTATGGGGTGGTACTTTTGTGAGGGGTCTGATAGGGTGTAGTGGTTGAGTAGGTTCTAAATTCTCACCATTTAGATCAATACCTGTCTAGAGTGTGTCCAGCAGACTGGAATATGCTGCCTTCTCTCAAGGCCACCACACACACACACACACACAAAACCGTCTCTCTCTCTCACACACACTCGCGCACACACACACACACACACAGTCCTGCCCTGCAGAGTGATGGTTCATCATTGGTAATTGATCAAAGTATTACAGCGAACAGGGTTTCTTGCCAAGCGGCCTCACACTCAGCGCTGACATGATCCCATAACACGAGCAGCGTTCTCCAAATCTCTCTCTCTCTCTCTCTCATCTCCACCCTTTCCTCACATCTCCTCCCTCGTTCTCCTGCCCTCGTCCCTTCTTTTCTCTCTCCTGCTCTTAAACACTCCTTCTCTTTCCCCTCTCCGTCTTCCCCTTCTCCATCCATCACCCTCTCCCTCTCTCTTCCTCTCTCTGCCTGTGGATATTGACTGTGTGGTGTGTGTGTGAGAGAGAGAGAGAGAGAACCAGCAGCATGAAACCTAATGGCAGCCGTTATTAGCCCTTTGAACCGAGCTGTCTCGCTTTCACACAGAGCCCCCCCACCACCACACCCACCCCTGTTCAACAGACACATACTCCCGAGCCATTACACACACAAAGACCATGTTCCCCTGCACATGTATGTTTTCGCAATCAATCAAACATGCTCTACTTTGTGGATTTAGTCGGAGCGCACATGACACAGATGGATGGGTGTGAAGAGAAGAAAAATGAACAACTGCATGAAACGGCACATGACGAGAGCCAGCGCCGAGTCGCCGACACACATGCGCAGTAAGTAAAAAAGAAATGAAAAAAAAAAAGCCAGAGGAGATCGGAGACGTGGGAAGATGAAAGGATGAACGACAGGGACGGTAAGGAGGAAAGACAGAACACTTGGATGAAGAGAAATGTTGTTGAACCTGTGAGTAAGATCAGCAACTTGTGGTCTTTACCTTAATTTGTGTGTTTATTGATTTTGTTTTCAACTTTAATTTATCGTCCGTTTAACTACCATCCCCACCCACGCGGCCTATTTTATGCTCCAGAGGGTTTCTTCACTTTGAGGCGTCTTCTATCCCTCAAACCCCCCCCATGTGTTGTTCACTATACTTTCTTGCCAGCGCTGAGCAATCTCTCTCTCTTATTCTTTCACTTTGCTCCCACCAATCCTTCCTGGGCCACTCTATCCCTCTGTGTCCTTACATCTCCCTCCGTCTCTGTTCCCAAAGCCCTTACAAGAGCACGAGTGATCCCATCAGACACTGTGCCAGCAGAGAAAACACAGAGAAGAGAAAGAGAGTGTATGTTCCCTAAGCTCTCCCATGATTGATAGTGATCCTGTCTGATGGCTGTGTATAGACTCAGCACTCAGTGAGACATTACCCTCTGACCCGGCTATTGATTCTTGCGAAGGCTGCCCCGAACACACAACACTAGCCCTGACCCTGCCCGTGAGCAAACCGCACACACAAAATAAAATGCACACACACACACACACACCTGCTTGTGTGTACAGTTCTACAGATTGATAGTTTGGCAGCGTCCTGTGAAACCTGATCAATCTGGTGCATAACAATCACCCCCCCACTCCCCCACTCCCCCACTCCCTACCTCCCTCCCTCCCACCGGCCTCAGCCCACTTCCTGGCTGAGTCACATGGCACCTGTGTCCCGCTGACTGATGTGTTTGGGTCAGGGTCTGGAGGCTTGGATGTCAGGGCTGCGGAGGAAAGAGCTCCAGCGCTCGTGTACACCGTTCTCGACAACAACAACAACATTACTCAGATCCCTCTTCTCCTGAGCCACATTTAATAAGTGATCCGGGGCAAAGAAACAGCGCTTTGCCGGGCCGAAGGACAATGTGGAATAGGAAGTAGCACCATCCATCAAGCGGACCTGGGTCAGATAGTATTTGCAAATCGTCTTGCACTTGCTTTAACCTGCTTGACCTGTGAGGTGGGTGGGGGTCTGCCGTGTACAAGATATCAGCTGCAGAAAGGGAAAGCTTTTAAAACTCATGTTGCTTCTCTTCTGTGCTTCAGCCAACTTTGTGTGGGTGGCCAAGTTAGCTCATTTGAGAAAAAACTAAACAAAAAACGCCGCCCTATCAGGCACTTCAAACGCGGTAAAACAAAGCGGTGAATGATCGGCGGCCATTATTTGACCCATGTCCCGATATCACGGCGAAGTTAAACACAGATTGGATATTTTTTCGCCATTGAAAGTCCAAGGAGGCGAAGCCAGAAAGAAAAGCGAGACGGAGAGGAGTGCCAACCGAGCTCCAGCCTAATGGGCTTCCAAGACAAAACCACAGCTGGCTTTCAACATTAGTCGCCATGACGACAGAAGAAGCCCTAGCTGCGGAGCTATTGTAACAAAAAAACGGGGCTACAGGGGTTCATTGCTTTGTGCAAAAACCCATCTATCCCCTCTTTATCCACCATCTCTCCTCTGTCTCCCTAATGGCTAATTAAGCACCACTTATTACTATTTCACATTATCACAAATCATCCGTTATTACTGTGGCAAATTCTGTTTTTCACCATTTTCAAGGGGGAGATTTTTTTTCTGGGAGGGGGGCATCTCAAAATAAAATCTCTGGCAGGGGTGTGTTACTAAGGGCGACAGGCAAAATCTGAATCCCATGTACTGTATGAGCAGCTCGGTGTGCAGCGCTGTGTGCCTCCTTGTGTGGCTAAATGGGACATGCAGAGGTGAAATAAGGACAGAAGTGAATATTTTGTTAAAGTTTATATCTTAGCTCTAAAAAGGCACCATTGAGAAATCTACTGTACTGTCTGCTGATTAAAATTCATCTCTCAAACCTTTTAATTTGCTCAGAAAGAGACAAAAACAGCGTGTAATAAGGCCAGAGACACAACAAGAACAATGGGTTTTAGGGGCAAATAGAAGTTCTGTTACTCTCCGGCAAAGACAGATGGATGAACACACGCGCTCGTGCTCACACACACACGCGCACACACTCACACACACACACTCAGAAACATACACACACAAGGGCAGTGAGATAAATAGCAGACTTGATAGGACAAGCAGGCACCAGCATGAAATCTTTAAGTGTTTAAATGCATCTGGGTATTCTTGTCAGATAGAAGATGACACCGAGCTCTAACAGTTCAAGCATTATGGATGTTCTATTAATGCACTGTGACGTGTGGAATTAATTAAGTGTATTCACATATATTCGGTCACAAAGGCCTGAAATTAAAGCTTGCAGATTGAGACACAATGCTAATCTAAGCGATACGTGCTCAATTACCCATTAAGGAAAATAATTTCCTTGCATGGAATCACTGGAGTAAAACACCGAAAGCAGAAAAAAGGAAAGAAAAAAAAAGCATCATGCATTGCATTCAAAAAGAAGAAAATGTTCAGGCTCACTTCATCTCCAGAGTTTTCTATTTTTACTCTTTATCAAAGCAGAGCATAAAAGACAAGAAGAGCACAGATGTTTCGGTGCAGAGACCTTCCCCGGTGCACAGGCCAGCCTGATAACAGAAACGAGAGAGATTTTTGCTGGGTGATGAACGAGCCAAATCTCAATCAATGCCAGATTTTAACTCCAGTAAAATCCAAAACACAATAGACTTAGAAGTGGTGATACATTCAAGAGTGGAAACTTTGACTTTGTGCAGCATTGCTCAACTGCATGAATGCGTGCGGGAAAATAAGGTGTGTGTGGGGGGGGGGGGGGTGCTTTAAAGGATGCAGCTGTGAGCTTTAGGTCACAATCTGCTATCGGTCTTTCCCTCCAACCAGGCATGAGAAATGTTTTCCAGCCGTCTGTGGGCTCTGAGTCTGGGCCCCGCCGCACCGCGTCTCCCTCGCCCGCCGCCAGTAAACGACCTGTCAGAGGCGCGCGGTTCTGCAAAGCTTGTGAGAGTCGATATAAACAATAACAGCATGAAAGTAGAGCAGGACGGTGAGGAAAATGGGGGGCGAAATGGCAAAGCTGGTGGGCGAGGCGACAACAACAAGATACGCGTTGCTTTGTCGCACGGCAACCGAGATGTAAATAAATAAATTGTGGTGCAGTTGAAAAAAACCTGTTGGTATACGATTACTGGTATCTAAATCCAGGGTTTTCTTACAAGCCGCCGCACCTGAATTTGTGTGTGAGTGTGTGTGTGTGTGTGTGTGTGTGTGTGTGTGTGTGTGTGGGGAGGGGGTGTCAGTATCCCATGATGTGGCTGACTCTCTCCACTGAACATAACAGACTCTGTCAGACTCGACAGTCTATCAGTGGAACATCCCTCTCTCGTTTCCCTCTCTCCTCTCATTCTCTCTCTTTTTCTCCCCCTTCTACTATCACTCACTCAGCCCTTCTCTCCTCCTCTGTCTCTCCATCCTTATCACTGTCCTTCCATCTGTCTCTCGTTCAATTTTTCATTTCAGGTTCAATCTTTTTGATGTCCTCTCACTCCTCCTCCGACGACACCTCTCCCTCCCCTTCAGTCTTCCTCTACTGGCCTGTCAATCTGTCGTCCCCGCCCTCCCTCTTTCTATCCCTCTCTTTCCCCGCCGCGAAGTCAATATGCCTCTCCATGTGGTGGCGACCTGTCAATCATTGTATGACAGTCAGCAAAATGTGCATTCATGTGGACTTTGTGTGAGTGCACTTGGGTGTGGGCAGGTCTACGTATAAGTGGATCCTGAGAGCACGTGTGGCAAATAAAATATTACAAATGACACGTTCCTTTGCATCATCATGTTCAGACGTCAGGAATTATATATTTCTTATGTGTTTGCCGTGAGCTACAAGTTGTCACTTTGTCCACATCCTGTGCAATTCTGTGCATTTGTGCGTGCAAAATAACAAGGAAACACCTAAGACACTGTATCATGGACTTGACAAAGCAATTCCACTGTGCCGAAAAAGGATTTTTTTCTCCGGCCTGTATTTGTGTGTGGGTGTACTGCATGTGTCTAAGCCCGCACACAGTGACTTACTGCTTTAATTTAAGTGGTAACACACATAGACCTCCTTTACTTTTTATTATTTTGGCAACATCTCTCGTGCTAAACTGATCATTGCTTACTGCAGGTGCTTTTGCCCGGCACTTTTCTGTAGGTTTCCCTCTTTTCTTTCATTCTCAACCTTTAAGCTCTTTATTCTGTTTATTCCAAAAACAAACCTCTCTGGCTGCCGGAAGCATAAAAGACACCGCTTTCTCTGTGCCTGGGGGTATTTCTCAAGAAAGAACAGGAAATGAAAAAAAAAAAAAAAGGAATTGGTTGAATCACTTTTGTGTTTTATAAATGGGAGCGAAAAATAGCAAAGTTGGCATTTACACGACGGAAGATAATAGCTAGATAGAGCTGCAACAATTAATTGATTAATCGAACAATAGTCGATTATTAAATTAATCATCAACTATTTTGATAATTGAATAATCGGTTTGGGTAGTGTTTTTTTCAAAATTCTCTGATTTCAGCTTCTTAAATGTGAATATTTCTGGTTTCTTTGTTCCTTTATGACAATAAACTGAATATCTCTTTGGTTTGTGGACAAAACAAGACATTTGAGGACATCATCTTGTAGTTTGGGAAACATTGATTCACATTTTTCAACATTTTATTGACCAAACAACTAATCAATTCATCGTTTACATAATCAACAGATTAATCGATAATGAAAATAATCGTTAGTTGCAGCCCTAAAGATAATGCAGGTTATTACTTCAAATCAACCACACTGTCCTCTGCACTAAGTGACATGGAAAGGTGAAGCATGTGACAACAGCTGTGACTCATATGAGCGCCGCAGGGGTCCATTTAAGATCTGATGGTCTTTGCTTGACATTAAGCTTTATGGATATGTAGGTGTCTTCCTGAAAGTCTTATGAAATGTGTTGTATTTATTTGTACTTTGGTGTTTATTCAAACGGGACAAAGCAGTGGGATGTGTATATGAGCACTCATAAAGTCAGCCCACGTCCCAGTGCAACATCCTGGCCATATAAGCAATGCCTGCTCTGCTCTGCTTTGCTGCTGGAATATGAAATATGCATGGACCATAAAGAGCATATGGACCATCCATCTCAATATCCGCTACACCAGACCATCAAAAAAGATCATTAAACCGAACACACACAGGCTCGCTGGCACGCACGTGTACACACAAAATGGCACATAAACATGCACTCCCACGTCGTGCATAATGGTTTATCAGTTTCAGCGCCAACTTTCTGCTGACGGTGCACACGCAGTAACGGGGCAAAGGCATGCGCGCGCATGCACACACATGCTAACACGTTCTTGTTAAAAGGGGAGGAGGATTTGTCATTTGTGCACATTTGCCCACTTCAAACTTCTAGTCTTAATCTAAAGACATTACAAACAGCTGTCACATAATAACAGTGTGACAGAGTCCTCACACCGAGAAACATGAACATATGTCAATGTTCCTGTGTCACACACACACACACACAAACATGTGCCACCCCTCTAAGCTGTCACTCTGTCTGTACTTTCTTTACCACACCTCTGTCAAGCTCTGTCACTATCAGGCTCTCTGGCCCTCGCTGCAGGGAATGCAGGGAATTAAAGTTTAATGAAGAAGAGACAGAGAGACGGCCGGGCGGATGGGCGGCCGGCCGGACAGATAGATAGATGGATGGATAGATAGATCTCATTCACCCATGTTTGATGGGACTAACAACTTAAAACCAGCTACCACTGGGTGCACACCACTGTATCCAAATCTATCCGACTGTCTTCCTTTATCTCTTGCTCTTCTTTCCTCTCTTTCTCACTCCCTCTCTCCTGCCATCTTCCTCTGTTTCTTTCTCTCACATCTCTCTAATCTCTGTCTAACTATAGTATGTGTCAGCGAGGAGTCTGACACTAAGTCAGCATCATATTCTATCATCCATGCAGACGAAGACAGGAGCACACGCAAACAGGACAGCTACAAGACGGGTTAGGTCTTTATCTAATCTCTTTCCTTCTTCAGCCCTTCCTTCTTTCCTTCATCTCTCCATCATGCTTTTCCTACAACTTGTCAACAAGGGTGCAGCCACCATCAATCTACTAATAGGCACTGCTCTCTTGTTACTTCACACCGCGACCCGAACAGCACATTCCTGCCTGTGAACCGCTCTCATCTTATTTGTATAGAACGAGGCAGGAATAAGAGTTGGACTAAATGCATGTGTGTACTTTCTTACCGGTGTCCAACTTGTTTACACCCTCACAGTAGAGGACAGGAGTTGAAGAAATTCAATCTCTGAGGCTGAACTCTTTCTGCAGTGTTAACTCGAAATTGTGTGTAGAAGTTGGAGGAACTACAAGTTGCAGATTGATTTTTTTCCCCCAGTTTTCTTCTTTACACACAGAAAACAGGACTGTCCTAGATAACTGAAAAACAGTTATTTCGGATGATCAAATTGTGAAATTGTGTTTTTTCCATCACTTTGTTATGGGCAAATGGCTCTTAATATTACTGTACCCGTGAGCCAATTAGCTGCTGCTGCTATGAAGAAGAAACCAGTTGAAAGGGGGGAAGAATTTGCTGTGCCACAGTTACTACATTCGCCCAAAATTGATCCATAATCCGAAAGCAATTTAAGTATAAAGATGTGTTTAGACAAAAAGCACTGGACAGTTTGTGCTTAAACAGCAGGTGTTGGCTTAAACTCTCCAATTTTGACGCTTAATGTGTATTTATGTTAACTTTGTTTGTCGTGCCACCTCTTTAATTCTAATTAATCATTTTCTTATCACCTTAAGAGACACACACAGCTAAATTTTAAGCCCCGTGACTGGATAGTAGGAGACGTAATTGAGTTCTCTCCTGCTCTTTTTATGTACAAAGGCTTTTAACTTCACTTATTTAATTCTAGGGATGAGATTTTCTACCTTTTTTTCCTCATGTAATTTATTTAACTTAGTTGTAAAACTTCTGTGCTGATGATTCAATCCCATCCTAGTGATGTGCTTCACCTCCTGGTCACCCAACACCGCCTGCGTACAATTTGAACTTGCACCCAGAACCAGTGACAACCAAGTTTTTCACTTGATGCAATGCACCTCCGGTTTGCTACAGCGTAACTCCAGTGAACTTGATATGCCACAAACACGAATGCAGTGACAGTGTATAGTCGGGCACTGTGACTGGTATCGTGCTTCCTTCTGCTATGAGATTTAAAAATACCTCTTTTGAAACCACATGTGCCACCTGCTCACCTCAGCTTCTGCGGAGCTCTTTTGACAGTCCGACTCCCTGCCTCGTTAACGGCACTTTGATCAGCCAATTTCAGGAATATGAAAAAATGCTGTTCTGTCTTGGGAGGCCATTGTTGTGCCTTTATGGATGGCTGTGTGTGCGCTCGTGTGTGTTTGCAGCTGGCTAAGGATCAATGCTGTGTGTGTCGGTGCCTTCGCAGATGTGTATAGGAGCATAAATGGGCACAGCTGACATCACCAAAAAAAGAAGAAGAAAAAAAGACATGAGAGACATGAATCAACAGTGTTTGCTATTTGACATTTTCTTCCCCCCCGGCAAGGACTTTCTCTCTCGCTTACCGTCCTTACTCCCCTTCAAACGCACTTTCTTTTTCAGTTTTTTCCATCTCTGTTTGACATCACCTGTTCCTCTCGCCTCCTGCACCTCTGTGTCCCCCCCTCTCTCTGTCAGCCTCTGCCAATCTATCCACCCTGGTGTAAAGTTGTAATCCTTTTCCCCCTTTCTCTCCTGTCGTTTACTTCCCTCTCTATCTTAGTAATTATCTCTCTGCCCTGTCCCCTCGTTGCACCCCCTGTCATCCATCTATCTGCCTCTATGTAAAATATCTCCCATCTACTTTCACTTTCATACTCCATTTCTCATTCCCTGCCCTCCCTTATCTCGTTGGGCTGACCCCTTCATCTCTCCCCTCCTTCCCTCCATCCTTCTATCTCTCCCCCTCTCATCAGCGCCCTCCTTCTGCCTGCCTGCCTCCATCTTTCCATCCCTCCTCCCGGTCACAAGCTGATTGAAATTCAAACCTGAGCTTTATTATCGGTCCGTGCGGTTGGCGATTTGCTTAGCACACATTCCCGTCCGAGGCCGTGGAGGTTGTGAGCAATCTGGCGTTGGGTGTTAAGAGAGAAGATAAAGCAACATCAGAGGCCGGGGCGGCTGAATCGTCCATCCATTAGCCTGCTGTAATGTTTATCATTACCACTGAGCTAACAGCAGCAGCAGCAGCCAGCGCTCGCTCATCTGTCTGAACTCTGAACTTAGTTTGTCTCACAGAGGCAGAGTTAACTCTGAAACGCATCCACTGGTGCATTAAACTCCAAACTTCTCCTTCTTCTTCTCCTCTCTCTGCCTCCTCCTCCCCCTATCCTCCACTATTACTTCCAGTGAACCAGTTTTCTCACCTTTTGTGCTTATCCCTTCACTTCCCTTCCTTTTCCTTTTCCTTAGCAAATTGAATGAGAGACAGCGAGACAATGGTGATAGTTGACATTAAGACTGATGGGTGTCAATGTGTGAACACTGAGAACTGGGCAATAAATACATTTAATATCACTGGTTTAAGTGCTCGCCTTATTCAAGGTATTTATTTTAAAATATTGCAGTAATTAAGTTCTCCAGCGCTAATTTCCATCCTTTATGGCAAATCTAAAAATAGATTCTTAATTAAATTTCCAGAAAATGTATTATATCTTGACATGTATTATACTATTCCCACATAAAATTATATACTCTATTATTCTAACAGTAAGAGCTGTGATGATTAGTTGATCACTCCAAAGAAAATTGACTAGCAATTATTTTGTTAAGTGATTTATCACTGCATTAATCATTTCTCAATCACAAAAACACAAAAAATGATGCTCTAAAACATGACAGTGTTTGAGCTTTTCTTTGACTTCCATCACGGTAATTAAATATTTTTCTTGTACCATTAATTGGACAAAACTGCTGATTACTTCACCTTGGGGAATTTGATGTTTTCTGATGTTTAAAACACACTATTGAACAAGACAATCATTGGCAAATCAATCGACAATGATATAAATCAATAGTTGCAGCTGAAATGATGACTGTGTCACTCACCCCTGTATGCAGCAGCATAATTACAAAGATTAGAGTGAGGGTTGTTACACTGAGCGCCTTTAAAAACTGGAGCAAATTAAGGTAAAGCGTTAGTGCCCGCAACATTAGCTGTTAACCAAAGAGATGATAAGCAGATGGTGTGTGTATGTGTGGTGGCGTCTATGTGTGTGTGTGTGTAGTTATGAGAAAGGGACATTTGTTTGCTAATGTGTGCGAGCAGCAAACAGGTTACATACACATTTACATTCACAGGTGTCACAGCTGCTTCTGCAGACTGACTCATCCTCACATGTGTGTCTGTGTGTGTAATTGTGAGTCAGTTAGTAGGATTGTCTGGCGCGCGTGTGTGTGTGTGTATTATCCATGACACTGTCATGTGCAGGACAGCTGCTTCAAAGATGGCAGTGTGAGCTTTTGTTCTGTCTCCTCAATCAAAGTGCTTCCCTACAGCTCGGCCTGCCAGACAAAACCAAAGTCAGCCAACACTGGGCTCTGAGCTCGGCTCAGTTGGACTGAGAGACAAACAGAAAGGGTGAGAGAGAGACACACACACACACACACACACACACACACACACACACATACATACACACACACACACACACACAAGGGGAGAAAGAAAGAAAGAAAGAAAGAGAGAGAGGGAGGGAGGAGGAGAGAGACCTGTGGGTGAGAGGCCACAAGGTCTGTTTCTGTCTCTGGTGCAATGTGATGAAACCGGCAGGCAGCCAATCAGACATGACGATGAGCCAACCAGGGAATAACCTGCAGGTTAGCTAACACACAGACACACACACTCTCTCTCACACACACACACACAATCATCCGCATGTGTTCGTTTGAATCAGAGCATTGTTCGCTGAGGTCTGAGCAGAACTTTTCTTGATATCAAGTGTTGCATGTAGAAGGTAATTGGATTGGTTGTAATTGGTTGTGGTTGGCTGGTTTGAATAGCAAATGCTGGCTTTGCATAAACACACAAATTAAATCCTTGTTTATGTTGTGTGTCTATGTGTGCACATAACAACACGCTGCTGCTGCTGCTGCTGCTGCTGCCGCCGTTGTTATATCTGTTACTGTGCTGATTGCAAAGCACAGAAAAAGCCCTAAGCTAATTTTTTGCTGGTGGTGAAATTGGCGAATAGGATGAGAAGTGAGTGATGTGTGGAACAAAGGAGCGAGAGATGGAGGGAGGAAGTGAGGGTGGTCAGAGAGAGAGAGAGAGAGAGAGAGAGAGAGAGGCCAGAGAGGTCAGGGGGAAAAAGAAGGGGAGGGTGAGGACTGTGCTGTTTCTAGCAGCATAAACCTTCAAGCTTGGCTAATGCTCTCTCTGTGTGTACGTGTGTGTGTGTGTGTGTGTGTGTGTGTGTGTGTGTGTGTGTGTGTGTGTGTGTGTGTGTGTGTGTGTGTGTGTGTGTGTGTGTGTGTGTGTCCCTTTCGAGGCAATGCACTGTTACAATGAGTCATGATAGCTGTAACAAGGAACAGATTGCTGTTCATTTATAAGTGGCAGGCCTGTGTGTGTGTGTGTGTGTGTGTGTGACTCTAAAGGTCTTCTGCATGTCAGTGAATGTAGCAGCAGACAGTCCAGACACGTGTCTCATTCACGCACACACACACACACACAGACGTACACAAACACACCCATGTGTTATGCTGTGTTGTTATGAAAGACTAAATGAGACAAAGAAACTTCTGAGGTGCAGGAGACACACAAACACTCTGGACCTCCCACTGACTATACCAATGTGCGGCGTCAGCCTTCAAGCCTCTGCCTCCTCTTTATTACCCCCTTGTCTCTCGCTTCTCTCTTCCTCAACTTGTTAAGTTTCCTCTCCGCTTATTCACCCTCCCCCCGCCCCAGCTCACCCCCCCCCCCCCCCCCCCCCACCCCCACCCCCCCAGCTCCGTGCAGTCGTTATGGCAGAGAGGCGGCACTCACGTCATGTCATCATGTCTTCCAGTGCAACTGTGCCTATATGATGTCACTTATACATCTCACTGCTCCCCCTAGTCGTGCCTTAAAAAGGGCTAAACGCACCATTTAACAATGACATGACGTTGTTACTGTGTATGTATGCTGTTTCCCGCGTGTGTGTGTGTGTGTGCGTTAAGTGCTACCAGTGAGAACACACGAGTTACATCTTTACATAACCGCTCTGCAAGGAGCAAAGTGGGGCAGCCTGAGAGACAGTAAAACACTGGGAGTGTGTGGTTTGGCTTTTGGGTACCCTGTTTTGTGTCTGTGTGTGTGTGTGTGTGCACCAGGGGTCAGATCGACAGGGAGACGGTTCAGCGAGAGAAACTCTTAAGAAATGGAGACAGGCGGGCAGGCAGTCTGGACAGAGAGGAGATGGAGGAAAGAGAGATTTGGTTCTTCATCTCCGCCCCGCTCCATCCTCCAGCTTTTGTGCAGAAAAATCGATCCAGACCCTCTGTTGTCTGGGACATTTCATCTAGTTCTCGGGGCGGGTGACACTTTTCATGGAAGCCTGAAGAGAGGAAGCACAGCTCCATCCCATCCGCACGACTTTAATTGGAACGTGTGACGTATACAAAGACGCTTCACTGAGCAAAGACATCCCACTTAACAAATCAGTGTTGCGCCGACTCATCTGTCCGTTACTCTGGAGCCTTACATCTCTTTCCTCTATTGCACGAGGGCAGAACTAAGGAGCAATAAGGGGATGCAAGTGAAGGAAGAAAGGAGGCGAAAAAACAAAATTAAAAAGAGGCCAATAAAAAGAGAAGCAGAGGAGTGTGTGTGATGATGGGAAGGTGAATAAACAGTAAGAGAGCAGAGGGAAGATAGTGGAATTGGTTACTGTTAATTAGAATTGTCCCTTTCATTGATTATAAAGTTATTTTGTGCAAGTTCATATTTTGCAATCAAAACTTCTGTGCACTAATGTTGAGGAAATAATCCATTTGATGTCCTGGCTAATCTACTGTGGCGATTTTAATTGTGTTTGAATTTACTGCAACTTTAATTTTCCAGTAAGTATTATCTAAGCCGACCTTCTTCTCTATTTCTAGTCACAATTTGCTTTCGTAACATGGTGATAGTTGAACATAGGGGTTTGCTGGTCTTGCCACTGGTTGTCTGGTTGTGTGCACAAGACGTCAAACCTCAAGTTGTTTTAATATTCAGAAACAAACAGCTTTTTAAGTATTGCATGACAGAGGCGCCTGCTTTGAGCTGTAAAATCTAGATCTCATTAACTGTTAGACGCAGCTTGCTTCGGTTTGTCAATGGATTTGCATTGTCTGCCTGTTGGTGTGTGGTTTTTCCAAAGGCATCCTCTAACACATCTACATATCCTTTTTTTTTTTACTTAATTCCCAATTTATTCATCCATGCCTTCTCTGCCTTCCTTCCTCCAGCCTGTGACCCAGAAATCAATTGAGGTCCACCACCATCTTCTTAAGTTTTATTTGAGCAGGAGAAAGTAGAAACACAAACACTGCCTCTGGTTTTCAGGTTTTAATGTGTAGTGTGTTTTTTCACACTTCCCTGAGAAAAGCGTAGATTTATCTGAAAAGGCAAGCTGAACTTGTTGTTTGTGAAGCTCTATAGCTGATGCAACACTTTAAGAAACAATTATTGGCTTCTCATTCACACTGACTGATTACTTTCACTGACTGAAGTAGATGTCTCTGGGGTTTTCTGTGCTGTTTGTAATTGAATGGGAATTAATGAGCCTGAGAGGTATGGCAAGAAGTACTTAAAAATGTCTTTAACCATGCGTATTAAAACAGAATTAACAATGAAGGGAGGAAAAATGTAAAATATGAGCAAAAAAACACCAGTCACTGAAATCACTCTTTAAGTGCCTTGCTGATGGGCACAGAGACGGAATTTGTTAAGTGAGAATTGAGCATTAGGCTGGAGAGCAGCATTAGCGCTGCATGGAAAATGTAGCCCTCTCATTCACATTGCAGTGGTGCAATTGCAGAGGGCCCGTGGCCAAATAACACATCTGAACCTGGCTCCGGATTTTTTTTGTCATCTGGCAACTCCCTGTATTGGACAATCGACTACACGCGAGATCCCGCGGCAGATTACTTAACAGCGGTACTCTAATCTCTGTTTACCAGGCAAATACTAAGATCCAAATTACTGTTGTCATACTGATGTTGCTGAATGAGTTGTAAAGTCTGTGTTTATAAAATTACAAACCAGTGTTTGGGGGCTGAAAAGTGTTACAACTCATTGATGACTAAAAACAATGTGGATTATTTTGTATTTTGTAACCTCAGCAGTACCTGAAGCAGCACGTCTCTACTAGACTGCTGGGGTCAAACTAGTGTGGGATTCTGGGGCCGATTTGATATTGATATCAGGGGGTTAAAAAAAAAAAATCGGATAATCAGTACATTAGTGATTAATGTATGCATAATTATACATTTTATGCAGCCTGACCCATCAAATATGATTCATACACAACAAATATGTGTTGGAGGCACAACATTTTACTGTTTAATAATAAATTACTTTTATTGTTCAAAACAGCATCAGTGCAGCACTGCAGTGAACTCCAAATTGTAAATAAAAAAAATAAAAACAACTACAAAAACTGCAAAAGCCTATAATGAATAATTTAACGCTCTCTTTTCACAAGCCTCCCATCAGCCCTGTAGTGTTGTGTGGAACAAACCTATATAAATGAGATATCCAAAAATTGAATGAACGTAACAAACTGTATTTTTCAAGTGGATCAACCGACAGTTTACAGTTCACCTACAAAGTTTAAACACAAAAGAAGTGTTCACATCCATGGGCCAACCAACACAGAAACTGATATATGAATCTGAGGAAGGCTCAAACTGGCGGATTTATGGTTTGGGCCCTGGAGTGAGCCCCATGGTGGCCCCTCGGCCCCCTCTCGGGTGCAGCTTCCAGCCTAAAGCCCAGTCTTCTCACTAGTTCCAGGCCGCTGCAGCTCCTATATCATTCTCGAATGGCTACCACACAGCAGGTCACTCTGCTCTCCTCCATATTTAAAGAATTCATTAGGATCATTATTCAGGAAGTAAAAGTTGAAAAACTGATGAATAAGGATTACGCTCTATGCCAGTCAGTGACAGGGAGTGGCAGTCATTAGCTGAAGATATTAATAGACAAGCTATTAGCTTAGGTTGGAGCTTTGTGTCAGACTCTGTTACAGTTACACTGACTTTCTGTCTCCCTCCTCCTCCTCCTCTCTCTCTCTCCTGTCGATGCCTCCCCCCTCTCCCCAACACATCTTCTTCAACTTCCTTTGCCCAGCTCCAGCTTATCCACTCTGATTCCCTACCTTGACTCATTTATGCCTCTTCTCTCGTGCTTCTTTTTTCTTTCTTTCTCTCTCTCTCACACACACACACACACACACACAAACAAACACTCTTTCTCTCACTTTGCTGCACTGGCTCCCTCCGTCACTTTACTCACTCACGCAGTCCTCCTCGCTACAGGCCCAAACCACTTCCCTGCGGCGTTGTCTATCTAATCCTGTTTTCCATCATTCCGCGCTCTCCTCTCTTTTCTCACACTCACATCATGCTATTTCTCACCAGAAATTATCGCCCCCCCCCCCCTCCCCTCCACACACATCAGTCACCACGCATCATTTAATAACACACTCTCACCCCCCTCTAACCGTCCAACCCATCTTTTCCCATCTCTTTCCCTCTCTCATTCACTTTAGCCATGACAACACTAATGCAGACACATTTGAAAACACAGTTTTTGTGCCAAACAGGCTTCCATCCACCCTTACATTCCTGACACTTTTTCCTGAAACTCTGCCATCTGAGCCGAAACAATTAAAAAAGCTAAATCTGTTCTTCTTCCTTCTTTTTAGTTGACAAACACAAAACTGTGCTTCGCCGTCATTATCATCTAGTGAGGATTGCAGACATGGTTTTAGAGAGAAAACATTTGCTCTGTCACCTATGACCATCTGAAATCTTATTCAGCCCAACACAGAACACATTGTTACTGGCATTCAAGTCATGTTTTAACCTTTAAAAACACAGACACCCATGGGACGCTTTGGCCTTGGTGTCTATGTTAGGTGTGTCTAAAGACAAACTTGAGGAATTATACATTGTTTGAAAACTCCTGATCCTGCATGTGCAAAGTATTCTTAGATTCCCACATCACTGTGTCAGCTATTGACACAGAGTTGGTTCAGATTTTTGTTACAAAGTGTTTCCCACGCAGAAGCTACTACAAGAGGTCTTATATTCACATTTCTATGCAGGAAAATCCAGAGAAAACTGCAGAGAAAACATGTTTGTGCCTCTGTAACTTCAGGTTGTAAAATCCAAAAGCGTTGCCTTTCAATTGAGCCCAGGTGTAGGGCTGTAATCAAAAGCAGTAAAGAACAGTGGCTTTTTATTTTATTTTGGGTACAATATTTTCAGTCTTGTGCACAAAAAAATGTGGATTTCTGTGGGAGGGACAAAATGTAAGAAACCATGACGTACTTTCCCTGAGCTCAAAGCTGCACTAAGAAACATTTAATGAACATGAACACATAATAAAAGAAACATTCAAAGTCCCTGCACAAGCAAATGCTAAAATAGGAGGAGGCTGAGGGGGCTGGCGGAGGGAATTAAATTCCTGGAGTCAGGCGGCAGCGTAGCAGCAAAGATGTATATGAGCTCTGAGCTCAGAGATGTAGGAAGAGCGAATGAGCAGCAGGAAATAGGTTGTGGACATACAGTATGTGATTGAAGTATGTGTAGAACATGTGACTATTAAAATGACTTTCACGCCTATACTATCACAGGTCTCCACAACTCTCAGTGTCTGTTATCATCCTGTGCAAATATTACATAGTGATTTGAACGATGGACATAAAATGCTACAAGCTAAACTTTAAGACTGGGAGCTTCCTGTGCAGCTGCATTGACACTCTCAATCAGATCCTAACGACTTTAACAAGCTGAGATCATCCCATTAGTGTTGCTCCCTGGCTGAGGTGTGTGCATGTGGACGAAATCAACACCGCAATGATAAGCATTAAGGGTTAGTGTTAGGATTTACTTTACTCTGAGGTCTGAAATAACCCTCACTTGTCCATACGTTATAATCAAACATTTTACAGACACTCAAAAATTGACGCAATGGTGAAGAGTAAATTGAGATTTTAGATAATGGATCATCACTATTTTGGAATTTCTTTAAGTTAATATATCAGTGTTGGGGTCGGGACCCCACGTGGGGTCGCCTGGAATTCAAATGGGGTCGCCTGAAATGTCTAGTAATTGATACAAATATTTTTTTAACCGATTACTATTCTTTTTAAAATTATGATTAAAAACACTACACCTAATCTTAAACAACTGTATACTATACTTTCACTTTCTTGAATATAAATCGAGTTCAAATAAAATGTAGCTTATAAAAATATCTGAGCTGGCGTATCTTGATTGGCGGCACGTGATCGCGGCACGTGATCGCGGGGTCACCAGAAATTTGTGATGTCAAAATGGGGTCACAAGCCAAAAAAGGTCGGGAACCACTGTAATATATAGTATGGCTATTTCATGTTTGATGTTACAAAATACTCTGTGTGTAAAGTAAGGAGTGATATCAGGCATATAAGACATCGGTATGTCACTGAAAACCTTCATGCTGACAATACTGACATTTTCCGTAATGAGAATTCTGTGTTCAAATGGAAAACCAAAAAATAAAAAAAGGGCTTTGTTTTTTGGGGTAGACATCATCTGCTTGTTACAGCACAACAACAAAATAAAAGAAATGCCTTCATGTGGACACGGCCTTATGCTCTCCATCCTTCATCTAATGTGGCTTCACCCCGACACTCTGTCCCCTCTTTATTCCTCGCTAACGACCTCTGTCCTTCTCTCTATCTTCAACAAATTCCCTCATTTCTTCCCAATCATCTTATCTCTCCTCTTATCGCTCCTCCATTGAGGAGTTGTGACCCCCCAAGAGAGAGACAGAGGGGCACGAGGGACAGTTTGGGAGAGGGGAATAGGAGCGAGAGAGAAATGAGAGCGAGCGGCAGAGGGTAAGGTTTCGATTTCGCGGCAGACAAATAGGCTGACTTTACGTAGGTAACCTCTGTAAATGGGTTTTCGATCTCTAATTCTCAACAGATCCCTGTAAACGATTACATAAAGACACACGTGTGAGACAGAGGACAAAAAGGGAAAAGAGAGAGGGAGAGAGTCGAGGAAGAAAAAGAAGCAGAGAGGGGGAGACTCTTGGATGAACACCTACATGAAAATCAACACATCACCTCAAAACTTCCTGGTGGTTCCTCAGTCTGGTCGATGATTCAGTGGATCCACAGTCACACTGACTCCTACACTTACCAACACGCAAACAGATCGACATTTAAACACAGTTGTACGCATATGGTTGCCGCCCACGCCGTGATCTGACCCAAATTGGTTTCCTTCTGTCTGCTGGTTTTCCCGATGATGACCGGACTTTAACGAGGCTTCGGGAAAAGATCTCCGTGTTTATTTGCGGCATGTTTCAAATTAACTCCAGACACCGTTGATGTGATTTAGATTAACCTTAGAAAATGACGCATCTCATTATAGTGCTGCATTTTCAAACTGAGACCCACTGACACACACACACATACACACACACACTAATACACAGTAATTACTTTACATACTGTAGGCAATAGAGTAATAGAGTATACATTTATGGCACAATATCACCAACTCTGTGAGTGTAGTAAACAGGAAATAGTCGATGGTCAAAGCTCCAGCACAACTTCTAGTATTCAGACAATTTTTGTAAAATCAAGATATTCCAGCCTGAGGGCTTCAAAGAGCACTCTGCCGATTTATCATTTCCCTCCTATAACATAGACTCACAATGAAAAAGGATCAAAATCACTAAATTTATTATGCTCATCCAACACAGGATGGCAGATGGGAGGGGTGGACAGGACACTCCGGACAGGGCACTTACAGTGACAACCACACGCACAAAGACTCTTCAGTTCAGCTGTTTTGGATGATGGGAGGAAACCCCTGCAGGCACAGAGGAGCTCCACACAGAGAAATTCCAGAGAGACAGAAATAAACTGATTTTCAGCATCTTGCTATTTGCAAGTAAGTAATAAATAAGTGGGTAAGTAATGAAAGGCTTAGTGGGTTTTGGGGGGGGTTTTGGAGAGAAAAAAAATTTAGATTTTATGCAACACTGTTGATCTAGTCTGATGATTCTTTTAACACGAAAAAATATCTGGTGCTGATCTGTCTACCGTTTAGACATTCACTCGTCATTAGGTTTATCAAGCAAAAATGTCTCACATTTCCATCTTCTCAGACACAAAGATTTGCTTTGTCCCATTTAATTTCACTATGCATTGAACATCTTTAGGTTTTGTGCCTTTTATCGAAACAAAAATCAATCCGTCACCTTGGGCTCTGAAAGACAGCGATGGTCATTTTTCAGAATTCTCTGCCATCTTATAGACTTTACAATTAATCTGAAAAGAGAGAATCATTGACAGACTGATCAATAATGGAAATAACACCCCTAAATCTGAGAACTGTGATAGAGAAACACACTACCTCTTATTGCAACGCACTTACGATAACATGCATGTAATCACTCAGAAATCACCTCTTTCTAATTTCAAGGAGAATTTCTCTCTTGGTGCGTGCGTCTATGAATCAGCAGATATAAAGTCATACTGACAGAGAGTTGGAAGCCAATCAAGAGAGAGAGCGAGGTAGAGCTCCCCCTCTTTTCTTAATAAGCCTGATCAGTACTTTCTGTTTATTCCGTCTCAGTCCAAATTGCTTCTAGGTGCGGCTTGTTCAAAAAGTAATTCTCCTCCACCATATTTAATTGTTTTATTGTGTCATTACTTCATGTTGCCGGAGCATTAACGCGCCGCGCTCTCTACTATGCCTATTAAACTGTAATGGCTCTACAAAGCAATATACGTTGTGATCAGACGTACACACACACACGCAAACACTATCAAATGTACACACGCTATTAAGCGCCAATGGTGCTGGGGAGTGATATGAGGCAATATTGTGGGTGAGCAATCTGATGAAGTGTGCAGAAACAGTCATTAGCCGGGTGTCCTCGTCCCCCCGTTCAGTTTACCACACACTTAACAACTTAACGAAGGAGCTGCGCTGCTTTTGCACTGCAACGGCTTCTAATCACCTGCAGTGTGCTCACACTGTTGCTCGTTCACACGCCGAGGAACACACACAAACTCACAGGTAGATGTGCTCGCCGCTCTCTGCCTATGAGACAGAGTATGTGCATACATTACGGCTCGTGCAAGTGCAAGCTGGTGAGAGAAAAAGTCTTAAATGTTTCTGAGAGTGTGAGAGGAAGTAATAAGATGAGTGGAGTGCGTTTGTCTGCTGAGAGAGGGATGATGGATTGTTGAGGAGAGGCAGGTGAAGTTGAATATCTCCCTACAGCTCCGGTCATAAAGCAAGAGAGCAGCTCCTCTCCAACAACACAATGAGATCAAATAACCTCCAGTGCCTCTAAGCACGCATCCACACACGCACACACACACACTTGGAGGTGAGAGCAACATCAGTGGCTGGCACTGATATCCAGGCTCTGCTCTGTTTTGAAACATCCATCATATTCTTGAGCAGAAAGAGAAGCAATGAAAGTATAAAGGCGAGCGCTCTTTGACACCCTCCACCCCCCCCCCCCCCCCCTCTCCTCTGTATCTCGCAAAAACACATATAAGCTCGCGTGCACTGGGCACACGCACACAGATAAATACACAGCCGTCCGTGAAGTACACGGGTGAGAGAAGGTGAAGTAAGATGAACAAGCAGGAGAGGAGGGTTGAAGTAGAAGAACAAATCCGAGTAGGAAGAGGAGGGAGAGAAAGAAAAACCCCCAAAGTGCTGAAGTGGAAGGAGGGTCACTGACGGGGAGAGACTCTCCAGGGCTCCGAGGGGGGATTAGGGACGGAGGGTGAGTGTCTGTGAGTGTCTGTGTGTGTGTCTGTGTCTGTGTGTGAAAAAAAGAGACTGAAAGAAGGAATGGCATCAATCTTTCTGGATCTGATCGTTACTTTTTTTCATAACAATAAACCTGTGAGCAAGGCATTTTACAACCAGCATCTGTCACAAAGCCTTGACACCACCACAGTGCTGCTCCCTTTCTGTCCCCGACAGTCATTAACAGGCCTCCCTGACTTCTCACTTTGGTGTGTCATTGTGTGTGCGCGCTTGTTTGTGTGTGCCTATCCACATGTGAGACGCCCCATTGCTATACAATGTGTGCAGAATTTCATGCTATAATCGGTCGGGGACCGGAACACATGGCAAACAAAGCGATCCGCACAACAACGCGCCATCTCTTCACACGCACACATACATATAGTTCATGGAGGCACACATAGATCTCTCTCTCTCTCTCACACACACACACACACACACACACACACACACACACTGGTGAGATGTGAGCATCTTTGAGATTCTGCACTTTGCCCTCTTCTGCAGATGGCCAATTACATGATCAGATGTGGTCTGTTACACCACGGCCACACACGAGACGCTGCATGTTCAAATGTCCCTCCATGGAAAATTCACACTCCCACACACACAAACACACAGAATCATGGGATGCCAGATTATAAAAATAAAAATAAAAAAAAACATCCACCAGTGTTGGTCCTTGGGGGTAACTCCGGCTTATAGGGTCTGTGACGCTCAAAACAGCCGAAAACATGCTCACATTTATATGGAAATCAGACCAATCTACAACTGGTGCAATTGGCTAAAAACAGTTAGTTAAATGGCAAAAAAAAGGAAAAATAGTGTGTACAAGCACACACACATACAGAAAGGGAGAGAGATATGCATATGAATGGCATGCGAGGGATCTGTCCCAGAGCTTGGTGGTGCCTATCAAAGGCTCGTCTCTCCCAGAGACCAGTCGAGGCCCAGCATTACACACTTAGCATTAGAATACATCAATGGCACAGGAATGGAGGCACGCAGGCTTTCATACTCCGAAAACCCACCTTCAGCCTCTATCTTCCCCTTTTCACTCCCTCTTTGGTCCATCCCAGCCCTCCTCCCCCACTGTTAGCCCTCTTCTATTATCTCCCGCTCCTCTTATTCCCCCCCGCCACCACCTCCCCATCTCCTTCTCCGTCTTAAGACTCCACTTCCCCCCTCTTCTCCAGAAGGAAGCCTTTTTAACCGTGACCAGAACTCAGAGCCGCATGGACCGTGACCACATAGCCATACAACACCAGATAGGCTGTGTGTGTGTCTATGTGTGTCTGTGTGTGTGTGTATATGTGACTGACATAAAATAGTCATAGTTAGGCCTGCCACTGCTCAGTCACCCTCAGTGTTGTGAGTGTCTGTACAGGCTGCTTCAGATCCTGTTTATCTCTGTGGGTTTCAGTGTCTGGCCATCAACATTCACCCCAACACTTCACCGACTAACTGACAAACTCCACTTAATGGAATCAAACTTGGCCCATCAAATGTGTGTCAGTGCATGTATTTGTGTTTGTGAGTGTGTGTGTGTGTATGTGTGTGTGTTCCGTCACTTGTCTGTCGATACGCAGAGACAGCCTTCAGCCAGAGAATAGAAGAGAGAAGCGAGAAAAAAAAAACACGCCAGCTCTCCTTTTCTCTCTAATTACAAATGACAAACCTGCTACCAAGAGTCGGTCTGGCACCTGACTACGCATGATAACCTCTCAGCTCTCTGCCGATATACTAAGTGACGGACTGGAGGCTATTTGTGCGTGTGTGTGTGCATGTGCGCTGACTGACAGATTAAAACAAGAACAGCAAATCAAACAGCGTCCTGCCCAACGGCTCTGATTTCCAATGACAAAGCAAGAAGTCTATGGCCAATATCTCACCTGTCTTCCTCATCTTCCTCTCTTCATTACCCTTTGAGTTTCCCATCCTTTACTTTTAGCCATCGATTTTCTCCTTCCTTTCTCTCCATCTCCTCCTCCGTTCCCCTCTGCATCAGTTAAAAACCGACCCCTCTCCTCCAGATCATCCATTTCCTCCCCATGGCGTAATAATGAGGTTAACACTGCATTGTGGCTTGTACTCTTACTGGCTAATATCTCTAATTGCATTGTAATGTTATCAAAGGCCATCTACTGCGAGTGTGATATAATATCCTCGCAACACAGGAAGGTTGTAATCGCTCTTCTTTTGCGCACCCTCGACTCGGCTGTTTTAGTCTTCTTCTATTTTAAGGACACTGTAGCCTACAAGGTCATGGAGGACTTCCTGCTACAACAGATATAATACCTGTTAGCAACAGCGAAACAAATTTACAGCAACACACCAAAAGGTCCATGTACTAGCTCTTCTGTAGATCTTAAAGATATTGTATCATCGCAATCAGAGGCATTAAGCTCAGATTTCTCACATCACCAACAACCACTAGAGAATGAAGCTGTGAAACCAACCACTCATCTCTCATGTCCATGGACTGAATTAATTCATTTATTTCTAGACTTATGCACATATAAATAAATCAAAGTCTTACATTTACAAAGGATTTGGTAATTAGGCTATATGTGTAATGTTTTTAAGACAGGTTATAGGCCAACTGATGCAACTGTGACTATACATAATTTGGTTGAGTATGAAAAGACAGTGCCGCAGTGTCTTTGCTTAAATTGGTGCAACCAAAGTTAGTAAATCACTAGATAATAGAACCAACACTAACTCAAAAATGGATTTATGGAAAGTCTCAGTGGAGTTTGTCTATTTGTCTTTGGAATAAAAGATGTTAAATCCTCCATTTTCTCTGAGCACAGATGTGATTACTCTTGTTTGTCATCTAAAACAAAGAATTTCAATGTATATATTGTCAAGCAGCTGGAGAAGAACTTGGCTCAAAAAACAAAAATACTCAACAGTCGGCAAAATTTTGACTCCAAACAGAAAGTGTGATCAAAGAGTTATTGAATAAGAGCAGCAGCATTAAGGACTGGAGAGTTTTCAACAGGCTGAGCTACGTAGCTATATGTTTCGGCCGGCTCCTATTGAGGTTCGATAACCCGTCCAATAGAGCCTATGTGAGAACAACTTTGAATGTAAAAAACGGAGTGGGCAGAGAGATAAAGTACCCATGCTAGACACTGAGAGACTCGCACAAACACAAGCCTGAATGCACCGCCAGACATGGGTTCACGCTACGGGAGTGAGCTTACACTTCTTCCCATTCACACTTAGCATTGAGTTAGCATTGACTCCCCGCTGAATGGCCTTGTGAAGGCGCGGGGCGATGCTAACCGGGAGGCACTATCACTAGCCGCCCTGCTCCTTGGCGGAATGGCTGGGACGGCATTGATATGGTAATGTAAAGGACGTTTCAGGGCCAAAGCTTGGGACCGTGGGCGCTCTGTGATCCTCCAAGCCCAAAAAGGACAGATCTCCAGGGCATTGTGGTTTCCCCAGTCAAGGCCCTGAGTGATCAGGATAAGCCCGTCCATGCTGCTTTAGTGCTGTCACTCAGCTGCTATTGTGGTCATGTGAACGGCCATTTTCATCACAATTGACCTCGGTTTTGGCAGTACTGTTCTGCAGGGCCCTCCTTTCTCTATTCTTCGGTGCCCTCCCCTTCTTCCCCTTTTCCCCTTCGCCCTCCATCAATGATTTTTTTTCTCAGTCTGATCTTTCTTGCGAGTTCGCTCTGTCTTTTTTTTTCTCTCACTCTCTCTTCAGCGACAACAGAGGCCAACAGATACGACTAATGCAGAGTTTAACTGGTCTCTTTGCCTATCTGCTATCTTCCCATCTCTGCAGCCCTGTCAGCTGTAGGAGGAGGGTGTCAAGGAGCCTTTGATTATCTGGACTGATACTGTAGAAAATGACAACATGTGATGCAGTAGCTACATATGCTGGGATTTACTATTCACCTCAAGGGGGGGAACAACACTCAGCGTGTTTGGTGTGAGCAACAATTTACAGCACACACAGCGAGGAGCGGGCCGATGGATGGGTGTCATCATTCGGTGTTTTATTCAATCACGCTTTTGCAAACATTGAGCGTATGCTGTGTGTTTTTCTATATGTTGGTGTGTTTGTGTTTGTCTATGTGTGTGTGTGTGTGTGTTCTCTCTTTCCTCCACTTTATTTGATCAGGGCTGAAAGAAAATAACAATGTACTCCCATGAGGAATCTGTGGGAGGTAATGACAGATATTGTCCCCATGAAACAAGTTCTCCCTCTGTGTGTGTGTGTGTGTGTGTGTGTGTGTGTGTGTGTGTGTTTGCTGGGGAAAGACTGTGTGTGTGTGTGTGTGTGTGTGTGTGTGTGTGTGTGTGTGTGTGTGTGTGTGTGTGTGTGTGTGTGTGTGTGTGTGTGTGTGTGTGTGTGTGTGTGTGTGTGTGTGTGTGTGTGTGTGTGTGTGTTGGACAAAGATTGTGTGTGTGTACATGTATGGAGGTGAGAAGTGAGAAATATGCATATGTATGGGTCTAATACATGTGGGTAATGTGTGTGGGTGGTATGCTTGTAGGCTGTGGGGCATTCACTTGCCGTCCCTCCTGCTTTCTCTCTCCACGCCACACACACACTCTCACACACACATATTCACATACTAGGGTGGGAGGAGAGTTTGCCTGGCTGCGAAGAACCCTGCTCCATCAACACAACACATCCTATTTCGCAACATCTCCTCCCACATCTCCTACTCCCCCCACCACCACCTTTATTTCTCTCTCTCCGGGGAAGTGACACAGAATTCTTTTTAACTGCAGTACATTCATTACAACAACCCTGCAACCCCCACATCCTCCATACACCACCACCGCCCTCCACCCTCTTTTCTCCACCCCTCTCCAGACTCTACTTTTCCGTCTCACTCCCTATCGTACAAGCGAAATAAAAATTTAAAACACAGTGCATTTCCACCTCCAGCAGCCGTCCCAGACTTTTCATTAAAGACATGATAGTCGAGCAGGAGAAGGAAGTTGGCTGTGTGAGATAGTAAAACACTCATTCATATGCGGCGGTCTTACTACGGCAGAGCTAGCACATTCCTGTGCCTCAAAGCGTAGGAGCAGAGCAGAGAGCCTACAGACAGCGTGGGTGTTAGCACTAAGGCCAGCCAGGCAGCATCGCCAGCTCTCAGCCATCCTTACTCTCTCTTCCTCCATTGACAGCCACACACTCTGCTCAGTGTAGACACAGTTGTCCATATAAATGCATGTGCACATAAAACAAAACAAAAAAATCTGGTTAAATTGCACATCAAGGGTCAAAACATGGAGGCACATCGCACAAGCACGGGTACACATAAACCTTACAGGTAATTTTGAATGAATAGACAATATATATAGTGGATCAATAGAAAATGGTCAATTGCCATTATAGAAAAAGTTGCAAATCATTGACTGGAGTTGCTTTATGGTCGCTGTGCTTTATGGATTTTTTGCACGCCGATGATGAAGTGCCTGGATCTGTCAGGTATTTAATTACTGGATGAGGCAAAAACGACTTTCCCATTTGTGTATTTCATCTGATGACTTCTCATTGACATTTCCAGCAGGTAACAATTAAGAATTCATGGACACTCGAAAACTGTATCAAGAGATGTATCACTCTCCACACTATTAATGGTTTAACTTGAATTTTGCATGATGAGGGTCTGATGCCCAATGAAATAATGATATTAATCTTGATATTAAGATATGAAACTGTTTTTTAAAGGCAGTAAATCATTATCACTCCATTATAAATTTAATTTGTCTATCAAGCCATCTAAAATCCAAAGACATTTTTGTCTAGACAGAAATTAGCAGCATTGAGAGACCTTTCTTTGCCGTTTTGGCTTTACAAATGTGAAACAATAAAGCAAATTGAAATAGTTATTAAATCAAGTGAAAAACAATTTCTCACAGCACAAGATAACATCTTTAAACAGCCTACTCTGTCCAAAACAACAATATAAAACAGAGAACCAGACTCTCCTTGGTTCAAGCTTTTAACAGTGAGTAATTGGCATTTAGCTTAAAACCATTAACTGCTTATTAAAATCATGTAGATTGATTTTTGTAGATAATAATTGACTGTTTCAGTATTAAATCACACATGCAAATCCATTAAAACAGCAGCAAGGAGTTGTAGCGCGTGCTGGCATTCAGCACAGCAACACAAACTGGCCAAGATGTGAAGCCAAGAACAGGAATCCCTCATAAATAAGTGGTAATAATCACTCTGAAGATACACACACGGACACACTGAGAACTCATTGACTGATCTGAAGAGAGACTTGAGAGTAGTACGATGGTGCAGAGGAGGACAATGAGGAGGAGGAGAGGAAGTGATGGCCGAGCCAACAGGAGAGGCAACAGGAGAGACAGAGAGGCAGGGGGAGGAGGAGGAGGGAAGAGCGACAGATACAGAGAGAGAGAGAGAAACAGGCTGAACATCCAGGAGAGGAGTGCAGTGTCTGTAGGATGCCATCGATCCAACACTGACAGAAATAGACAGCCAGACCAGAACCAACTGAGGCACTCTGAGACACACTGACACACAGCAGTGCTGTTGACCCTACACACATCCAAACAGCAAGAGCCATTCATACATGAACAAGCACACACACACACACACACACACACTCTCTCTCAATTCACACACAAGCAGACACACACACACACACACACACACACACACACACACACACACAGAAATGTGAACATTAGAAGCCGAAATGTGCTGAAACACCAACTGAACATAGGATAAATGTCCAGATTGAGACCAACATGACATGTTGCATTGGCTTCAATCACAACAACGTGCCACATGCTTGCTTCCACGTTTTCGTCGATCACACTTCTGTGCTGCACCACCTGCCATCAGTCAGCATCATCACATGAATTCTCGTATTATTCTCACGTCTCCTCTGAGCTGCACATTTACTTTGTTCCCACCCAGTTCCGTTCGCGCTCCTCTTTTCTTCACTCATTCTGAGATCAATCAGTTTAGCAGTTTATTGCTGAGACTTCACCTGGGGTTTAAACACAATTTGTTCACGTACACGGAAATAAATTTGTGCACTTTGGATTAACATATAAAACCCTCAGCAGGCCCATAAAGAGAATAGGTCACTTAAGTCTGGTTCTTAAATCGATGATTTGAGAGGACTCCCTCAGTCTGACATGAATCTCCTTGCAGCAAACAATCCTGATGTGAGTGAGTTTTATTTTGTTTTTACAGCACTGGAGAGACACAGCTTGAGCATATTGAGCTACTCATTCAGGGTTGGACAATATGGCTGAAATCAATATCATAATATTGAATCAGATATTTCAAAAGTTGCAGCTCTTCTCTGTTTTACATCATTGTTAACTGAATATTCATTTCTTTTGGCTTGGTTTCCTTTGGTTTCTTTTTTTTTTTTTTTGGTTTGTTTCAATGATGTCACCTTTAATTGATATCACCAATAGCCCCAATCTTTTCTATTACAAGGATTCTAAAAAACATTTCAACTAGGCATGTTAGGGCTGAGAGACTTTGTCAACTAATAGGAAAATAAGGCTAAACAAAAACAGCTTCAGACAATTTTTTAGAAAATGAAATGCCTAAAATTTTCTTTTCATTGGGGAAATCACACCCAGCAAACATTTCTCTCTCTTTATTTTCTGACATTTTATGGACAAAGCAATCAAGCAAGTTAATGGCCGGCGGATTGATCGATAATGAAAATAATCATTAGTTGCAGCCCTAATTATTGCCCAGCCCTACACACATGGCCCCTCATCCTTCATGCAGAAACAACACACAGCACATGACAAACTACAACGTCGCTTCAAAAACCGCTCTGGCCTGGTGATCATCCCTTGAATTTCCTGACCCTGATCTTTGGTCTGTAATCACTGGTTGACTGGCCGCTTTCCACTGACACATCAGACGAGTTGACTGTCAGTTTTACCGACTGGTTGCTGTTGCCATCAGGAGCAGAGTGCTTGTGCAGCCAACATTTTCTGCCTCCTTCCCCTGGCCTGGCTGGGACTGATTAAAGCCTTCTGCTGAAACAAGGTCATAATTCACTTAGCCATTTCCCAATTTCCGCATAATTACCCTCCTGCTTCGTGAACGCTAACACGCGCGGACACACACACGCGCCCGCACACATTCGCGCCGACGCTCACACACAAACACATTTCCTCTCTGATTTGTGTCATTACTGAGAGGAGAGTGGTTAAAAGGTTTCAGAGTTGGCCTCTTAGTGACAGCTTAAATGGATAAAACCTCAATTAAAGACTCTCTCCCTCTCTGCTGCACTCTCTGTGTGGATGGAATAAGCATAATTCTGTGTCCTCTGCAGTTTTGTTGAAGAGACGGCCCTGCCTTCCCCTTTTTATTCCGCCTCAAGCCTTTACAATCAAGACTTTCTCATGTCCTGCCATAATTGCCCCTTATGAAAACCTGTTAGAGAGAAGCTACCTCCGGAGTAAAACTGGACAAAACCGCTCCTCACAATTGAGATCTGAAGTTGTTTACATCTTGATGAACCCATAACATCATCCATAATCAAAGCTCAACAATGCACATCATTTCTGCCCAGCGAGCAGTGACAATAGACACTTTTCTTGTCAATGCAGTGGTGCTCCTCCCTGCTGCTCCTCTGTCCAGTCCCGGCCGGCGACAGTTGATTCCTGGTGTGTGCGAGGTTTGACGAAAACAGCTGCATTTTCGCACGGAACTGTGTTTTGTCTGCCTTTTTTACGTGGAGGATCCCTAATTGTCATGTCGGTAGAGTTTATTAATGCTAGATCACGCTGCTCTGTTGCGATCAGGCTCAGCATATGGCCTCAGACTGCCGCTACGCTGCCATCATTAGCCACGTCACCAACACACCATACGAGCATCTGGTGAGTGCGCGTGTGTGTGTGTGTGCAAGAGCTGACAGTCTACATTATTAGTGCCCCCCTCCAAACCCCCCCAACCCCTTCTCCCTGCACCCACAAAGCCCCAACAGTGCTGGCGGGGAATAGGGTAGACATCACATAGAGAATACTTACACACACACACACACACAACACACACATACGCTAACACACACACAGATACTATATAAAGCGCTTTGAAACAGCTTGTAAACATCACAGCCTTGTTATTAGCACCTGATTACACTGTTGGAGCTTAGGCATCGGCTCAGAGAATAATGTTAATATCAACAACAACACTCGAGTGTGTGCGTCTGAGTGTGTGTGAGAGTGTTTTTGTGCGCTGCCTCCAGCCCATCGCTGAGGGATTTGTTCTCTGTGGACAATTTGTTCAAATTTAACACATGGGTGGGGAAGATAAATTCCTGTTTTGCCCCGCATTTTTGCCTAAAAACTACAGATAACAAGGGAGGACGGCCATTCAATAATTTGGCTGTCAAGGGAAGGCAATTCATCCGCCTCAGACGGTGTCGCTTTAACTTAAATCGGCACAAACGCTGCATGGCTCTGACACAGCTTCTCTTGTTATTGCAATGTGAGAATTCATTGTTAAGTTCCAATAAGAAAAAAGACCCACACTGCTGTCCAGCCAAACTGTCTTGGAAAGATTTGTGTGGCGACAGGACAGTGAGCTCTGCATTCCCTTTCTATGCCTTTACATTAATCATACACTGTCGCTGTCCTTAGATAACCTCCAGTCCTGTCCTGATCATCCATACCTGCTTATTCATGGTCACTGGGTGAGAAGCAGGAGGGCGCAGTGCCATTTAATCAAAGACCAGGAATGTGCTCTCTCAGGAAAAGTCATATTTTGCATCATAAACCATATCAAGAAAGTCTTGTGACATTTTTGCGACTGCCCAGCAGCAACATAGAGAAGACAGGTAAAGTGGGAGCAATCACTGGTGCAACTGCTTAATAGGTTACAGAAAATAAAGCCTTGTGTTTACAGGCATCAAACAAGATGTCATCCTTCCTGGTTTTCACTGAGGCCCTGAGTGGAGTCAGCGTGATCCAAAAACATGGACTGGAGGTGAAATGAGAGTCTATCGACTCACATCTGTGCCAGTTGTTTTTCTGAAGTTGATCCCAATTTTGGCTGCGATCCTCTCATCTTTTCTCTGAAAGCAAACAGCCTCTCTGCTGTTGCCAGCATGGAAGTGACTGGTGCGTCTCAGCGCTGAATGTAGACAGAGATGTGGAGAGGAAAAAAAACAACAAAAAAATGCCCCATATTTGGAGCTCACCCCCCTTTTTCACACCAGAGCACACCTGGATGCAGCGCAGGTGTGGTTGTCAGATGGTGGATTTTAGAAAGTTACTGTAATTGGGCGACGCAGGTCCGGCTTGTCTCACACCTGAGAGGAGCCTTTAATCACTACCAGAGTGTCCAGACAGCACCACGGTCTTAACACGAGGAAGAGCAAGCAGAGCCATCACTCACCCTCTCAGTCACACCTTCAGGTAATTTAGACTGTACAGTGTAACTGATGGCGCCCACACTCAAGCATCTCTGATTAGGAAATCATTCCTTACGGACACAAAAGTGTCCGAGTGATGCATATTTGGTCAGGCTGGATAAAAAATCATTTCATCAAGTTTTTTCAACTGACAAAAGTCTGTCTTTTTCAGGATTTAGCAGAGCTGCACAGCTGCTCTAAGCTGTTCCCAGCAGGCGGCAGATGATAAATTTCAGCAGACGGGGAAATATTAAATACTGAATGTTTTATTTAAAACAACAAATCAAAAGATATTCAAAGATACTGGTTGGATCCAATATTTCAGATGTACTGTGAATGATTTTATCTGGGCTATAATGCTCCCTCCAAACATGTCATTCATGCTTTATTGAAAACAAAATACAGCAATTACATGGGAAACAACAACTGTGATTGCACCTCGAAGCCCCGACACCATACATTTTCCTGACATTAGGAGTGATGGAAAAAGAAAAACTGAGAAAAGATTTCGGCTTCATTTATGACTTTCTCGGATTTGTCAGTGTCATGAATCACATAAATCACTGCCCCAACCACTGATAAGGACACGTTCCAAATAAATCCATATCACTTTATCAACGCATATTGGTTCTGCATGCATTACCCTTGATGTTTTGTCCAAATGACACACAGACGTGCCCAGACCATAAAAGCAGACGGACAGCAGCACCAAAATATTATTATTATTTTGACCAATGCACACTTACATGTATAAAAATGTATTGGAGGTATCATTTGTATTTATATATAGTTTACAAAAACCTCTTTTCCTCACTTGTGCATTAGGGGGGTGTGTTCTCATGTACAATATTTGGGTGGCCCATCCAAACAACCCCCCCCCCCACACACACACACACACACACTTTTTTTTTTTCAGTTTTTCAGTTTCTGCATTCCTTGTTTCCTCTTGTTAAAGTTTGTGTGAGAATGTGGATGAAATTGAGCTTCGAGCTGCCAGAGCGAAGCATTCATGTGCAGATCTTAGCTTGTGAATTCACTGCAGCCCACCACGCTACACCTCCACCTCCCTTGAGGTTGATAACCAAAAATACATTCTTCTCAAGCAGTGGGAAACATTCACAGTGACACTGTTTTTCTGCATTTTTATTTCATTTTCCCCTCCGACAACCTCACTGCATAGATCATCTGGCCATTCACGGTCAGGAATGTGTTGAATCCACCTCAGACGAGCTAATCACCGCTTTCTAAGCTCTGTGATTATGAATCAGTTTGCTGTAAAATACTGATGGACTCTTCTCCTTGCTCCCTTTGTGTGGGAAGTTTCATAAAAGAAACCACTTTCTTTCTCTGAGGTAGAAGTGTTTTTAACTCCAGCCAAATCATTCAGAGCGATTTCTAGCAATGACTCTTAAAAGCCTGATAAATACAGCCTGCGAAGCATCTGTGCTAACCACCGAGCCACCAGCGCGGAATCAGCAGTCACTTAAATCAATACCAATCCTAGGCCGGGCATTTATACCTGTAAGACCTTTACTTTGTGCCAGGCTTGATCAGAATTGCTTGACTCAGTCTGACTCTCACATAAGCATGGTCTTAGCAGAATTACATCCCTAAAACCCCTACGAACGGCTTCCTTTGAATTCAAACCATTACACCGAGTAGTTAGCGCGCGACTCCGGGCCGAGCTAGCACAACCACTGAACATCAGTGCTCCATTTTCACGGCAATGCTTTCGATTAGTCGATCGTGTAAGCGGGACAGCGTTTGAGGAAATGAAAGAGCCAATCAAGAGATATGGAAAAATATTTCCGGCTTGTCTTTTTCTCAAGATCAGTGCAAGTGTTTTATGTGTGTGTGTGGGGGGAAATGTATGGGATCCAGCGAGAAAGCATGTCAAGAGAGGACCACATAAGAGGCGGCTTGGTCAAAAAATCTAAAGAAATAAAAAAAAAAAGCATGAAATGAGTAGAGGGGAATCGGTGTTGACAATTGGCAGAATAGGTAAGGTGAGGTGAGGTGAGGTGAGGTGAGGTGAAGTGAGGTGAGACAAATCTCAATGCAAGGTATTGGTAACATGTTTTCTAGCACTGGAAAGATTCAGTCCAATTTAATTTGGATTTAATTTGGCAGGGAAGTCGTCTCATAATGTTCACATTTAAAACAGTTCCCAAAAATACCCCCCTGCAAAAGTGTGAGAGAGAGGTGGGAGCATATTCCTGAAATCTAGCTCACCTCCAAAGAGGAAAAAAAAGATAGAGGAAGAGAAAATAACTCATTTCTTTTTCTCCTTTCTTGTACATGTCCCTTATTGCTGTGTGCCTGTACCAGACAATACCTGTCCAATCAGAAAAATGTATTTACGCCTACACACACACACACAGCAACAGCACAAGAGAGAGAGAGAGAGAAGACCACTAGATCTTATTATGCAAACAGCAGTCATCCATCATACAGGTGTTCCTATTGCTTTTAATTAATGACGTCTCTGCGACTGTGTGTACACCCCACACACACACACACACACACACATCATGATGCAAACCTGGCTCCATCCACCCATTCGCTATGTGGCCTTATTATTCGTTGCTAATGAATCGTCTGATCACTGCATCTGTATAACTGTTAGGATGATCGCTGAGGGTTGTGTGTGTGTGTGTGTGTGTGTGTGTGTGTGTGTGTGTGTGTGTGTGTGTGTGTGTGTGAGCGAGCCGGTGTGGGATTTCACTGTGTCCGTGCATGTGCGTAGAACACACATCAGAGTAGTGGATGACATACTATGTAAGAGGCAACACAAACGTCCATGATGGATGGGTTTTGTGCGCGCACACACACACGTGCACGTGCATGGGCAGGCCTTGTGATAGTGAGTGAGTAATACTCTCCTTTGTGAAGATATTCATAAATGTAAATGTTGTTGTCCTAAGTGGGGCTGCGAGACAGATAGGTTTGTGTTGCTGTCAAGGGGATGGTTGATTGGCCTGTTTTAATCTGCTCGTCTGTGTCTACGTACGTTCCCCTATCCCTTTCTCATGCCCAAACACACACACATTAACGAGGCCTGTGTTATCCTGTGTTATGGTGCCTAATGTAAGAACTCAGTGTGTGGATCAGGGCACCAGCCAAGCATTATTATCATTATTATGATGACCTTCTTCCCCCACTTTATTATAATTCAACACAAAATCCATCTGTATTCTTCCTGATTTCCTCCATCCAGTCCCACAGCATTCCTCTCCCTCTGTCTCTCTCTCTTCTCATATTCTTGCATTATTTCTCTCCTGCCCTGTGTGACGTGTCTGTGCGCACTCTGACGAGCTGGATGAATATAAAACAACTTCCACCTTGCCGTCGATTACCACACATAATGCATGTGAATTTATATGAGCAAATTCTGCTTGCGATAGCTGGCTTCATTCCAGTGGCATACGTCGAGGTGACAGTGTCATGGATACACACACACTCACTCACACACACTGTCTGCGAATGTTTACGCGTTTTGTTTATTCAAAACCTAATCGCTTCCGAAATATACAACTGATAAATTAAGAGATATCACCAGATATCTATTATGTAAATCGGTTAACTGCTGCGTTATTAGATTACACACATACACATGTATATGCACGCATTGCACACTCACACTCACAGCGGTGGTTAATTGCCAGGTGGTGGAAGATAATGTGTGATTTAACGGACTGATGGATTTGTTTTTGTTTCAGTCACCCATCAATGAACAGAGACATCTGTAACAGGGCAAACACACACATACTCTTGGTCCCACACACACACACACACTCATGCCCAGGGATATCAGTGACAAGTGACTGATAGGCAGTGGCAACAGCCTTTGTGCAAGAAGCAAACATAGGAATAATCCATCTTCACAAAGTTAAAAAAAAAAGAAGTACACAGCAGGGACGTGAGCATGTTTGTGTGTCAACATAATCATAAATATGTGCGCATGCTAGCAGTGCACATGTCCAGATGTTAGCATGCATGCACATTGTGTCGCTGTCTGCGCGTGTAGTTAATCTTTTTTAACAGTCTCAGCCTGTCTCTTGTGGTTGATGAGTGGCTCGGGGTCAGAAGCTGGTTGAGAAGCTGCAGAGTCCTGAGGCTTTACAATGTGTTTACCACTCAAACTGACAGCCATACTACAACTTATTATTGGCCTTCTAAACCTCCACACTGCACTGCGAGTTAGTGAAACTCCAGAGAGGCCGATCGCCAACGGCTAGAGACACGCCAGCCAACCCTACAAACGTTGGGTGTTGTGGTGCTTGAGTGCCGCGATTAAAATAAACGCCGGAAATGGGATCTGTGCTGCCGAAAAAGAAAAAAAAAATGGCAACACAAGTGTATGAAAGAGTAGATTAGACAGGTTATTCTGCAGTTTGTCTTTCTTTTGTGTGTCACTGTCTATGGCCCCTTTGTCTCCTAATTCACTAAGTAGGCTGAATTGAAAAAAAGTTATCCCCACTCACTGCTCATACATTGTCATTGTGCATGTGTGCAGAGAGAAAGAGACAGAGAGAAAAGAGATGGGAAGATCAGGGATGAGGCAGGTCCACTGAGATGCACCATTCTTTAATTAACCACAGTCTTTTTTAAAAGACACACACAGTAAGGCTCACACTGCAGGGGCTAAGAATATTCTGCCGCTGGGATGAAAACAGTACTGGCAGTGGAAGTGTGGAGAAAGGGAGAGAGAGAGAGAGAGAGAGAGAGGGAGGAGAGAGAGACTGCGGGGCTCTGCAGTACTCAGGTCCTGGACAGTCAGGTTAAAGGTTAGGCTGCTCCAGACTGCGTTAGTCCTCCCTCCGCGTTGTCTGAAACACCAACTGCAGCTTGTTTTATTTTATTTACTTTTTTTTTTTTTTTTTTACAGTTTACATTTTGAATGTACAGCAGAGAACAGCTGACATATGACTTAACTGAGGATACATTCCACCAAGGTTATATCTCTATCTACATCGAGGTCCTGGGTTCATCTTCCTTTTCCTCCATGCCTCTAGGCATTTTTCTTTTTTTTCCCCCTGAATTTTATCTTACTCAACTTCTGTCTCTGGTATGAAAACCAAAGGTGGAATTTCATTAGCATTTATTATAAAATTATTACTGGGCCAATACAAAAAAAAGCAGAAATTGAAACTGGGCCCTCTTCATTTTCAGACTTGGAGGAAAATATTAGCTAAAATGCACTGGAAGCAACTGTGCACGCAATATTAGTTTTTTCTATAATGTGCGGAAATTATTTTCTCGAATTGAGGAAAACTAATATTGTTTACAGAATCACACCACAACCAATAACCTTATTTTTTCCACGCCTATTATTTTTACGAAATACCTCATGTGTAGTATTAAATTTGGTCATAGTTTTATTTCTCGCTGTAAACTAAAAAATCATCGGCCCGTGAGTTATTGTCGGCAAACGAGATCTGTTTTCACATTATTAATGTCTTTAATAAGTGTGGTCATAAAGTGTGAGTTGCTGTATTCTCCGGCTGCTCATCTTAGGAGTCCAACGCGTTCTGCTGAAGACATAAACACCACATACTGAGATGTTCTGAGTGCAGCCGAGAAAGACAGTGAACACACAGGCGACAGGCTTCACTGCAAGATGGAGAACGAAGAGGAAGGTGTGTGTTAGTGTGTGTGACATGCGCTCTCATGCACCACCGAGACCTACGATTTAGGCTGATGGTTGCACTATTTTATGACCTTATCGGAAAAACTCAAAATAGATGACGACTTGCTGACCCGCTCACTAAAATCAAACCTTTGGAAAAATGAGAAAGCCAATATTTCATGTGAAATATGACATTTAGTGGTAAATTCGCAACATTTCGTTGACATATTTTCAGCAGGGAAGGAAGCATCTATAAAATTGACGAATGAGATGTGGACACACAGATGAAGACCTGATGAAACACAGATGGTGCAATGTAAACTTGCAGGATTTGACTGTGAATGGCTGGAGGAGAGTGCATTACTGCAGACTGACACTACATTCTTAAGAATCCAGCAGCAGAGCCACGGACTCACATGGACAGTGATAAAAAAAAAAGAAAAGAAAAGGCAGCTCTCAAAAAAGAGAAAGAGAGAATGGAAAAAAATCTTTCACTGGAATCGAGATCGGAGAGAGGGATTAGGAGGATAACAAAAAGGCCAACGGACTGAGTGTAAACAAGAAAGGGGGTTAGAGAGGGATAGAAGGAGAGAGGCAAGTTGGAGAGGGAGCGAGAAGGAGAGATTGAATAGTGACACTGCTACAACACAATGGGGTCAGGATGAAGAAGTGCTCCTAATTGAACCAGATAGAGAAGAAGACAGAGAGAAAGAGCCCTGAAAGACTGAGAGGAGAGCCACATGACAGAGAGAGGAGGAGGAGGAGGAAGAGAGGAAGGCAAGAGAATCACATGTGATTCTTTTTCCTTTCTACTCCTCTGCCATGAATGGCTGGGAGGCAGAGGAGAGGGGAGAGTAGAAAATGAGGGAAGGAACTGAATAAATTGGGAGGTGTGCACGGATCGGTGCTGGACTGAGGAGCAGAAACTCTAATATGTCTGACCAGCTGTGCAAGTGAAGGTGTTGGAAAGATGGTTCATAATCGGGGTCTGACAGAGGAGCTCAGCTCAACACTCAAAAATAGCTTTACCCTGCAGGAAAAACACACGAGAGGCCTATTGAAAATGGACTTGTGAGGACCTGTATCACTTCTCTAGTGGACGGTTGGATGCTACAAACCTGATAAAGCATTAGAGGCACATATGCAAGCAAAGCTAAAAAAATAAATAAATAAATAAAATGCAGTAAACCACAGATCAAGTCAAAGTGTGAACCTGATTCCCTGCAAATCGGGACATTTCCCTTTAACAGGTGGAGAAGAGAGGAATGGAAAAGAAATGGCACACAATCACACACACACACACTCACAGAGTTAAATAAGAGGAGTATTGAGGGGGGGTCTCTTACTGTATGTTGGAGCTGTTCCAGTAAACGGAGTGCCTGTTGGCTGACACCTGGAGCAGGTTCGCCCAGGTGAGACTCGTTAGCACCAGGAGAGACAGCGCTGCTATCAGAGCCATGCTCTCGGCTCCTCTCGGCCTCCGTCCTCCTTCGGTCTCTCCGGCCACTCTCTCGGTCCCTTCACCCCACCAAACAACGCGACTCAAACATCCCAGCAAATGCCTAACAGACGAGAAGAGGAGGGGGAAACAAAAGCTTCATGCATGCACACAAACGGATACGTTCACAGACTGTTATCAAGACTTGCTCTGGTTAATAAGTGTTGTAAAAAAAAAAAAAGAAAAAAGAAGAAAAAAGTCTATTGTGCTGTGGAGTGACTTGGGTTCCCCCCTAGCCCCCTTTTCTCCCCCCAATAAAAACCAGACACTGCGAACCACCCTCCCCTCTTCCCTCCCCTCCCTCCCCCAACAAATCCAGGGGCTTCAAACAAGGGAGGGGGGTTTCTGGAAGTCCTTATGAGCGGGTCCCCCCTTAAAGACCGAGCAGCGCCTGGTCCTCTCTCTCCTCACCGGGAACTGCTGCTTCTGAGCCCGCCAGAGGAGTGTGGGAGGCCGGTGTGAGTCCAAGCGGGTGGTCGGTGTCCCCCTGAGCATGAATCGGTCCTCTCCTCTGTGAAAAGAGTTGTGCTGCTCACGTGGAGAGGTGGGAATTACAGGTGGGAAGAAAAAAAAAATCAGTGGGAAAATATTAAATAACAAGCAAGTCCTCTTCTTTTTTTTAAAAAAACTGTTATCATGCGTTTCTGATGCAGTTCCTTTCCTTCCAAGGATCCCAGAGATATGCACAGCACGCCGGACTGCTGAGCTCTGGAGCCGCCGCAAAACAATTCAACGAGCCAGTTTCATTAGGTCTTCAAGACTCTATCCGACAACCATCGTTTACGGCGAGCAGCCTGCCAGCCCGTCTCTCCCCTCTCTCTTTCTCTCCTCCTTCTCCTCTCTCTGTTTGGTAGGCAGCGCTCGTTCACTTTGTAACTCCACCCCCAGCGAGCGACAAAAGCGCATTCCTCCAATATTGTGGCCGAGTCGCAGCACACCAGGCATCACTGCGACTTCAAGTTTTTTTTCTCTCTTTTTTTTTGTCAATTATTCGACCTCCACTTACCACTACCTGTGTAAAAGTAGAAAGCTTTGAATCCCCCTCCTCCTCTGCAGCTGCCATCTGTAGCCTATTTTTCATTGCCCCCCCCCCCCCCCACACACACACACACACACACAACTCTGTCTCTCTCTCACACACACACACACACACACACACACACATATACTTCTGCATTTTGATTACAAAAGCTAAAAAGCACCGACTCACGCACATACATCACCACCATTATTATCACCATCACCACCCCCTCCCTCCTTACATTCCCAGACACTGTAAGTCAGTCTAATACAGCACTATTATCATGTGCAATCCTCTTATAGCTGCAGCACGTCGACACGCATTTGTGCCTACTGTCCTCTCACGTAATGTCCACCCATTATGAAGAAAAATGTACAGTGTAGCCTATTATGTTGTTCATCAGGATGTTTGCAGTGACACCGTGTTGATTAGGCTTTGTCTAACTTTTGATAAGAAGTGACTTGCAGTTTTATTTTTGCCATTTATTGGTCAACAAATCTTTTAGTTTTATTTTTTTTTAAATTAGCAATTAAGTTATGATAGATGTTGGAGTTGTGTCATGCAAGTGTGACTCATATATTCCTGAGTTAGTAATGGATGCAGCGACTCTGTCCTGCAGAGACATGGGAAAATTTACCCCCCACTGTCACCGCCACTGCCACAAACTGTGCATCTAGACTGGTGTGTGTGCGCGTGTGGGTGTGTGTGTGTGTGTGTGTGTGTGTCTCAGAGAGAGAGGCAGAGGGAGAAGGTGAAACAGGCCAGACATGGAAAGAGACAGGAGGAGGGAGAGAGAAAAAGAGAGAGATAGCAGATAGGAGAAAGATTGTTACAGTTTTCTTGCCGCCTGCTGGGAATGAGTTGGTTAAGGAGAAGTCAGAATGATTTATTGGGAGAAAAAGGAGGGAAATAGGGAGAAGGAGAGCAAGAAAGAGAAAGAGATGAGATGCCATCGGGGAATCCCTCTGTCTTCTCCGGTCCCTTCCACGCCTCTCATGAGCTGTCCATTTAATCCCCCTCTGCCTCTCTCCCTCTTCTCCCACCTTATTCTCCTATTTCCAATGCAAACTTTCTCCACTCTGTGCTCCCTGCCTACCTGGCTCTGCTGTTTTGACTCTCTTTCTTTTGTTAGCTTTGTCTCTGGTGGTCTACCTGTCTCCTCTGCCTTTGCCTCTCTCTTCATCTCTCTCCTTTACAGCAGGCATGCAACTTTTTTAATGAGCACTCCTCCTTAGCCTCCTCTCCTTGCTCCTCCGTCCATCATTTCTCCTTAGTCCCCCCCTCGTGTTGCATCTCTGTTTATCGCTGTGTTGTGTAGTATCACAGCAGTGCAGTCAGACACCTGGTGCAATTAAATATACATGCCTATAAGCAAATACATACACATTTTCAGCTTCTCTCATTCTGCCCTTAGTGGATTGATTTGCCTTCAGTACTACAATTTTAGCTGCATTTGCTCAGATTTTATGACATCTGTCTCTGCTGACACCCAAATAGATCACCACTGATAGATTTTCATATTTGGTGCTCAGACTTTATAAATTAAAGGAATAGTTAGACTTTTTGTCAAAGACTGGAAACTTTCAGATCAAGACTGTTTCCATTGTCTTTGTCCAGAATGACAGAGATAGTAGCCTACTGTTTCTGTTCTTACTGATGCTGTTGATTGATTATTTGTAGCAGCAGTCACAGTAGCATATAGCAGAAACAGGAGGAGATACAGTATGTCGAAATGGTAGCAAAAGAAAAAAAAAACTAAAGCTACACAGCTAGATACACCTGGAGGTGGGTGAGGAAATGTGTGTTTTTTTTCCATTTAGGTGAACTGACCCTTTAAATCCCAGCCAATAGAGCATGGATGATTGACTGTGTGGAGGCCACAGGGAGCTGGGTTGTAAATATACAGGATGGCTACATCCTAAAGGAAACTGTAAATCAGGTGCAACAAAGCTGGGAATCAAACACCGATGGACAACAAGGACTCTGCACCTTTTTTGATCACAGAAATTCTATCTTTCATGTTTCCATTCAGCTACTTTTAAACAAATGCTGGCAGATTGTGTTCCTGCAAACACTGCTGTCAATTCTAATCGTCCAGGTTGGATTTTTTTGCAGGCGTGGGTTGCAGTGCTATTGGATTACTTTTGTATTGAGGTTATTATGAGAAACAACCCCGAGGTTGACTGCATGAGGTGACACTGAGGCTCTTATGACATTTCCAACCCAGAGTTGGCCAACAATACATCTGTCAAGTGCTCCTTTCTGCAACCTCGAAATCTAATCAGAGCTTTCTCATTGCACTGATAATTGAATATTAGGCCCATATAGGGCGTACATCCTCTCTAGGGCCCCAGGAAGTAAGCAATAATGCACAGCCGGACCCTTGAATGTACATGAACACCATGTGAATATACAGTAAACACCTTTTTTTTTGTTACACTTGTATGTATGTTGCATTTCAATGGCATTCTTCAACTGTGAGTCTCTTTTTCACTCCGCCTCCCGCTCGCTCTGTGTCTTGGCCTGCTTCGCTGTTCACTGTTGTGTTAGTAAATTGTACTGACACTCCCCCCGCCTCCTCTCACTCCCTCACCACCTCTGCTGCTCTCCCTCTCTCCCTGTCCCTCTCTCACCCGACTGACTGACACGAATTTTCAATCTCTCTGTTTACCTTTCACTGCTGTGCCTAAAACAACACTGGTACAGGCTAAGAGCGAGGAGGAGGCCAGGGGTGGAGTGGAGGCTGGGGGTGGGGCGGGGCGGGGTGGGTGGTGGAGATGGAGCTGAGATACGACAGAGCATTGGAGGAGGGAAAAAGAGAGGGAGAGAGAGAGAGGGGATGAGGAGGAGAGGTGCCACTAAGATTGGATGGGAGAAGGAGAACGTGCGAGAGGGGGAGGCGGGGAGGGAGATGCAAAAGAAGGAAAGAGGTGCAAAAAGAGAGAACAGGGCTTTCTCTGTGTTTTGGTTGGAGAGGAATCCAAGGGGGAAAGAGGAGAGAGAAGGAGTGAGAGCTTAAGGGAAGGAGAAGAGGAGCGGATACTTTTGAACAGTCACGCAAACTGAGCAGAGGGGACGAAGGGGAGGAGAAAGGGAGGGGATGGGGGCGAGGGAAGGAGAAAAGGGGAAGGAAATGAAAGGGTGGAAGAGAATGTGAGTCGGGGTTGGGAGAAAGAGTTAGATGGGGCACAGAACATTAGGAGTGCAATGAGATATAGAGGGTGGGTGGGGTGGAGGTGGCGGAGAGGAGATTTATAGAAGTACAGAAAGAGGGAGAGGACAGCAAGACTGATGTGTAGAGAGACGTTTTTTTTTAAGACGACGGGAGGGATGGAGGAAGAGGGGCGTATATATAGAGAGAGAGAAAGAGAGAGAGAGCTCAGAATAGATATGCTCTCAACAGCATGAAATATTGAACGAAGATGACTGAACACAAGGAGGGGTGAGGAAAATGGAGGGACTGATAAAGACAAATACAATCGTTTTGTGTGTGTGCGCATGTGTATGTGTGTGTTCGTCTCTGTATGTCCGTCTATGTGTGTATGTGTGTGTGTCTGTTGTTTTGGAAATAGAGGAAGATGAGAGAGAGGAAGAGTAGGTGACAGGAGTATGAAGAATAGTTGCCAGTGGCTGGAGACCACAAACACACGCACACACACACACACAGACGTTGCCTTGAGTTTAGATTACTCCCATGTGTGGAGGAGATGGAGTGGAATACGCAGAATACGCAGAATTCATTTCATCACACACACACACACCTCCTTTGATCTCGCTTCTCACTGATCTTCTCTCCTTCCATGTCAAATATTTAGGCTGCATTTGGCAGGTTTGATGAAAATTACCATGGAGAAATGATTTTATTTATTTAACTTCCACATCTGAAGTCAATGTCTGAGGATGATCCTAAAATTTCCACGAGAGGAGGTCGGCACCAATCCCCCCTTCCAAAAAAAAAAAATTCTGCTGAGTTTCCAATTTTACATATGACGTTTAACCCAGGGAATGTCTGTCAATAGATTTCTAAAGGGAAAAACATGAATAGTTGATTTAGAAAAGTCAATGGGAAAAAGTATGAAGAAGTTTTGATGCTTTGAGAACATGCTCCTTACACTGTGACATTCACACACTCAATATGATGAGTCACCACTCTCTCTTCCTCCATCATTTGCTATTAAAATGTCACGATGATGTTTTATGTCTCTAAATAAATGTATTTTTTAATTAATTCACCCTGTGCGGCCCTGCAGGGAACTTTAATCTCCAGCTAAGCGAGGGCCTATCATTTTAACAATACCTCTGATAGAAATATCCAACCAGCATCGGACACAAAGAATGCTGCACAATAGCAAATCTCTCTTTTCCCCATTTCTCTTACACTATCACACACAGACCTGTGATCACTTACGCTGCATTTTTTTAACCTATGATCCTGACATAAATCAGATAGAGCGCATCAGTGAAGAGAGAGATGGGTTTCCAGTGGCTGAAGGAAAAAGAAAATGAGGAAGAAGAACTGCAGTAATAACTGGGGGTGTACTGGGCTGGAAAGACACCTAAACACACTTGACTTGGCTCCATACTTGATTGTTGAGTGGCAGAAATTAGTTTACACATACTTTCTAAGAAGAATACAAATACAAGATACTGGACAGATGAAGAAAGAAGGAAAGAATGACTAAATGAAAGCAGAGTGCGACACCTCTTTGTTTATCAAGGTGATATCACCTAATAAAAATGGCTGACATAATTTCATAGTTCATAGTCCATGCTTTTAATTTAACACCACAATACCAACAATAACATTTGTATCTCCACCATGTGTTTATATTCATGCAGCATAGAAAGTGGGAGACAAATTAAAGTAAAAAATAAATAAAATAAAATACTGTGCTCTGTGGCTCAGATGCTACAAGTCTCTGCTGCTGGGGGGATGAGCACCACTCTTGCAAAAGACATTCTGTCATTGATGTTTTGGTGATAGCAGTGCACTATCTGACAAGTCTGTGATGGACCAAGCAACAAGGCACAAAGATACAGGTTTTGGATTTCAAAATATTGGTCTGCTATGTACAAAAAAGAGCTGAAAATGAAAAGCTGGGTCTTAAAAAAGACGAACAAAACAGGACCGAAGGAAAGGTACGGTAACATAAACTGCAAGCAGGGCCGTTGCTAGGAATTCTGGGCCCCCTGAAAGAATACTAAAGTGGGCCCCTGCCCCCTGACTTTTCCAC